>NC_133330.1:7227818-7865942 GCF_042186555.1 Aquarana catesbeiana
ACACCGCGAGACAGATAACCCCCCCCCCCCCCAGATTTAAGCTCCTAGCACAAATACCCCTTAATCATCCCTACTAGCACAACCCCCCCTCCCCCAAGCCCCCTTCCTAACACAAATCCCCCTCCTGGTACAAATCCCCCCCCACCCCAAAATGGTTTTGCCTCCTAAAATAAATTGTACACCACTGCTGCCCCCAAATTTCCTCTTGCTAGTACAAATCCTCTCTCCTCCAATCTCCCCACCAAGCACATATCCCCCCCCCCCAAACTTCCCTTCTAGCACATATCCACCCCCCACCACCACCAAACCCCCTTCCTAGCACATATCCACCTCCCAGCCCCACCACCAAACCCTCCTTCTATCACATATCCACCCCCCCCACCACCACCGAACCCCCTTCCTAGCACATATCCACCCCCCACCACCACCAAACCCCCCTCCTAACACATATCCACCCCCCACCACCACTAAACCCCCCTCCTAGCACATATCGCCCCTCCAAACACCCTTCCCAGCACATCCCCCCCACCACCACCACCAACCCCCCTCCTAGCACATATCCACCCCATCTCCTAGCACATGTCCACCACCCCACCACCAAACCCCCCTCCTAGCACATATCGCTCCTCCAAACCCCCTTCCTAGCACTAATCCTCTTCTCCCTCCCCCTCCCCGCAAATGTTACTCTGAAGCTGCTGTCATGACTCCTGCCAGCTGATAGGTAGGAACTCTCCATGCAGCGCCCGCCACCTCACATGATACCGCTGCGCCCAGGGCAGCCGCCCCTCCTGCCCACCCCCCTTCTCCCGGCCCTGGATATTACCATGTCTCATTCCATCCCATATCCCAAAAATAAGAGGATCATTCCTCATTTCAGGACAGTGGGCGGAGCCATAGAAATCATTCTTTACGGCCCATCAGCCAGATGTACATCCAGAAGATCCGGTATACAGAGCAAATATAGCCAAAAAGGAAGCCATGTCTTCTATATACAATGAATGGGAACAGTTGGGGGCATGTGGGGAAATGACCGAACGTAACAGCAAATAACAATCAAATCCTCCCCCATGAATGAATTTCCTTTATTTCAGAATCCGCGAGCGCAACAAGAGCCCCCAGGAGCGCCAACGCGAGGTCTGCGAGGACTACAAACCCTGCGACCGCTACGCCATGCGATACGGCTACACCGCCGCCTACAGGAAATACTTCGGGCAGCGCACCGGGGGGAAGTAAAACGATCGGATGAGATCAGCGTCCCCCAAAACATGAAGATCTCGGAGTCTACAGATTAGACCGGCTGACATCAGGACGACTTTCCGTCCACCTTCCCATCATAGACTCTATAAAACCAAATACAAGTTAGTTTATGTAAAAGAGCTGACACTCCATTCACATCTCCGTGTGGCAGTATTCATATTATACAGAGATATTCTACTGATTACATTGTTACTTTGTAACCATTTTAGGGTGCAGTAGGTTTACATGAAGCGATTGGCTGTATCATTGGATGGGATTAATGGGCGGGGCTTTATTTCACTGATCGATCGATGGTATTGAAGTGACTTTTATATAGACTAACCTGTAACCTTCGCCTGGGGCCCCGGAGGGCCCATTTGTTATCTGTCTCTGTATTTTATTATCTGTTGTCTATTCAGCACTTTATACGTTTTTTATGGGATCCGGAATGTCGGCCGCGGCGAGTCCCGCGAGGGCGCCCGGCGATCGCACAGATATTATATGTTCTCCTACTTCACATTTTCAGAGTCGCTCACTATCTCTGTGTCTTGCTTCCACCACGTGACCTTTTTTTTTTCCACAAATAAAATGCTGCTTTTTTAATGGATATCCGCCGTCTGTTGTTTGATTTTATTATAAGAGGAAAAATACACAAAAGTGGACTTCTCATCAGATATGTTTCTTCCTTCTACAAAGTTACATTGTACAGTCTGATCACTGGGGGAGGGGAGACTGAGGAAATGCTCCCCCCCCCAATGTCCTGTACACACCCCCCAGTGTCCTGTACACCCCCCCCCCCGATGTCCTGTACACACCCCCCAGTGTCCTGTACACCCCCCCCCCTGATTTCCTGTACACCCCCCCCCCGATGTCCTGTACACACCCCCCGATTTCCTGTACACACCCCCCCCCCGATGTCCTGTACACACCCCCCCGATGTCCTGTACACACCCCCCGATTTCCTGTACACCCCCCCCCCCGATGTCCTGTACACACCCCCCGATTTCCTGTACGCACCCCCCCCCCGATGTCCTGTACACACCCCCCGATTTCCTGTACACATCCCCCCCCGATGTCCTGTACACCCCCCCCGATTTCCTGTACACCCCCCCCCCCGATGTCCTGTACACACCCCCCCCCCATGTCCTGTACACACACCCCCCGATTTCCTGTACACACCCCCCCCCCCGATGTCCTGTACATCCCCCCGATGTCCTGTACACCCCCCTGATGTCCTGTACACACCCCCCGATGTCCTGTACATCCCCCCTGATGTCCTTTACATCCCCCCTGATGTCCTGTACATCCCCCCTGATGTCCTGTACATCCCCCCTGATGTCCTTTACATCCCCCCTGATGTCCTGTACATCCCCCCGATGTCCTGTACACCCCCCCGATGTCCTGTACACCCCCCCGATGTCCTGTGACCCCCCCCCCGATGTCCTGTACACCCCCCCGATGTCCTGTACACCCCCCCGATGTCCTGTGACCCCCCCCGATGTCCTGTACACCCCCCCGATGTCCTGTGCACACCCCCCCTGATGTCCTGTACACTATGCCCTGTACACACCCCCCCGATGTCCTGTACACCCCCCCCCCGATGTCCTGTGACCCCCCCCCGATGTCCTGTACATCCCCCTGATGTCCTGTACACACCCCCACTGATGTCCTGTACACCCCCCCCCCGATGTCCTGTACACCCCCCCCCCCGATGTCCTGTACACACCCCCCCCTGATGTCCTGTACATACCCCCCCTGATGTCCTGTACATCCCCCCCCGATATCCTGTACACACCCCCCGATGTCCTCTACACACCCCCGATGTCCTGTACACACACACCTCCCCCGATGTCCTGTAAACACCCCCCCCCCCTCGATGTCCTGTGCACACCCCTCAATGTCCTGTACACCCCCCCTGATGTCCTGTACACTATGCCCTGTACACACACCCCGATGTCCTGTACACCCCCACCAATGTCCTGTACACCCCCCCTGATGTCCTGTACACCCCCCCCATGTCCTGTACACCCCCACCAATGTCCTGTACACCCCCCCTGATGTCCTGTACACCCCCCCCGATGTCCTGTACACCCCCACCAATGTCCTGTACACCCCCCCTGATGTCCTGTACACCCCCCCCCCCATGTCCTGTACACCTCCCCCATCTCTTCAGCACCCGACACCTGTGGCACAGCCAGCAATCCCTCTCTGCTTCTCTGGGCCTGGTGATCTCTGTTCCTATCTTCGGGCCCCAAGCACTTAGCTGCAAGGAGAGCCCTCTCAGCATTTCAGGTTTCAGGACCAGGTATGTGACACTAGGGGGGGGGACAAGACCTGGAAGGGTCCCTTCACATTGGAGGCGCTGGAATGCATTGATCAACGTCTGCCGGGGCATATACTGTAGGTCGAAAAATCAATGTATGTGAATAGGAGCAGTTCACCCAAGAGTGCTGTGCGGATGTGCCCTGCCCTGTGCTGAAAAAAGCTAGAATATGGCAAAGTGTATGAATGCATGGAAGCACAAGAATCAAACCCGTCATTTGAAGTTTTCTTTACGAATAAAGCTCAAGTCAAGTTTAACCCCTTGGCCATAGGCGTGCGCACAGGGTGTGCCGGATGTGCCTGGGCACACCCTAATCACCCCATGTGCATTAGCATTATCCAGGGGAAGCACCAGGTGGGTGATTGGGGGGTGCCAGTGGCCAGTGTAAATGCCCCCATTATGTTAAAGATTAGGTTCAACATTAGGAACACATTACACCCGTATTTAGGGTGTAATGTAATATGCCCCCAATCAACTGTCTCCCACCACCCGTGACAGCACAGCAGGCGGCATTCATGTGTGTTTGAGTTTTGGGGTGCTCACCTATGCCCTTGGCGCTGACGTAACACAAATACGTGGCCCCACTGGACTGGGCTTTTTTCTGTGGGGCCACATATTTGCCTCCCTTCGTTCTGGGAGCGCCGCACTTCCAGCACAGAGACCAGACTCTCACCGAGAGCCCCGAACCCCGTGCAAACAATCAGGACCCAGAACTTCCAATTACAGGTCACCTGATCGCCGTGATAGCCTCTGATTGGCTATCATATAGTGATCAGTCACTGTGAAGCCCACCCCCTGTGTTTTCTCTCTCTGTGAATAGAGAGGAAAGATACATTGTATCTCTCTCTCTGTCCTCACAGAGAGAAGGGAAAAAAAAGTGCGTGTAGAAAAAAAAAATAATAATAATTAATCATTTCTTGTTTGGGGGAAGTTGTACCCACCGCCCCCTCCTGGAAAAAACTGGTTCGGGGACGTGCTGAGGACATAGGCCGCATCCAGAGGCTAATGTCCTTGTGGTCCCAGCAGAGGGACGGACGGCTGCCGAAACTGCTCTTCGTACCGTAGCCATGCAGATCCCCCGTAGACTCTGTGAGCCTCGCCGATGGCGTCCATGTAACAAAAAGCACTGAACAGTGTTCTGGATTCTTCTCCCAATGACGCTCGCCATAAAGGCAAACACCTGCAGCCAGTTAGCGAAAGTCTGCGGAATCAGTCTGTACCGCCGCTTTTCCTCATCCTCCTTCTTAGTGTCGTCGGGCTTGAGCCTGTCCAAGTTAAATTTCTCCAGGGTAGCAAGAAGAAGATCTCCACATACTGACCCTTGCAAATCTTTTCCCGGACTTCCTGTTTTAAAACGTGCCCCTAACGGCCCCTCAAAGCATGCCTAAACCTCGCATTTTCCTGCGTTGGCAATCTGAACAGAATCCCGGGACATCCTGCGACGAACCGGCCTTCTCCCCTGAAGCCGCACCTCCAGACACCAAGGCCGGGGGCAATACTGTAAGCCCACTGTGACTGGAGGGGGGGGGGGCCACCACACTGGACCCCATCCCTGCACCGTCCGCAAAAGACCCGCCATCCGGCGGAACCCTTGTACTTAATCCTGCAGACCCCCCAGCAAGTCTCAAAGCTGCGCATCTGTCCGGAAGTGGCAGGTGGAGTACCTCCAACTTGCGGCCCAGGCGTCGAGCCCGCCGCTGCCTGCGGCACGTCTCTGGTAGCCACCTAATCACTCCCATCCACTACCCCCAACAACCCACCCAATGCAGCACTAAAAGAACTGGTAGATAAATAAGAAGACTTACCAGGCTGACCAGGGGTGCCCCCAACAGCCGCCGCTCCAAAATCCACCGGTGCCGGACAGCTCCGCGGCAACTCTTCTGAGCAAGACAGGCCCCCCTACCAACCAGGAGACTGTTGTTCCTTCATCAGAAACATCATAGGTGAGGAGGGCCTGGATGCTGTGGATCCGTGCCGTTTCTGGCCCCTCCTCCCAGGGTTGGATCCGCCCACCGAAGTGCCACTCTGATTGCCTACTCGTCCTGTGCCCCGTATACCAGCTTCCGATTTTCTGCTGCTTTTCCTTTCTCAGTCTCTCCCAGCAGGGGGCCCTACCATCACACAGGAGCTACCGGCCGTGGCTGCACTTCTCCCATGTAGAGACCCCCCCCCATCGCCAAAGCGTCAGAGAGGGAGGAGTCCGCCGCCTCCCGACAGTGCCGCCGAACGGGCGGGGGGAGGTGTGCGCACGCATCCTGTCACCCCGCCCGCTGAGTTCCGCCTACGGCGAGGATTCCAGAAGCCGGTGGGCCTGACGGGTCCCGGGCGGGGCTCCTTCCCTGGCGCAAAGCCCGGGGGGAAGTTCCAGGTGAGTTAAACCCGAACACTTCAGCGGCGCACAGCTTCTTTTTTTTTTACAGCATATAATATGCAGTACATATATTTGTGATTAAATAACATTTCTAATCATATGAAGTTAATAACAAGAGTCCCCTTTACATCAGAGTCCACAGAGTCCCCTTTTACATCTGAACTTACAGAGTTCCCTATCACCGTACGGGGGGCTCTGCAGACTCTGATGTAAGGGAGAACTCTGGGGACTCTGACACAAGGGATGCTCTGGGAACCCTGATTTAAGGGGAACACTGAGAACACATGACACTCTCGGCTTAGACAACTGCAGACAGCAACCCTGCTGGGATGCCAGAGTCCGGCCTGAATAATGTGTCCGGGTTTCAGGTAGTCTGAAACCCGGACACATGATTCAAAACCCGAACTGTCTGGGTGAATCCCGGATAGGTGGCAACCCTAATCCCCTTCTCACCCTGTCATGCCGGCCCTTCACTAATTTTATTTTTTTTTCATTTCTCTTGCTCCGGGCCTCACAGCATGTGGAAGCCTGTCAATGGATGACGTGTGTATTCATGCGCCCGACTCACATATTGTGAACGGAACCCAAGTGACATTGAAATGCATCAGAAAAAATATAGGAGTTTCTAAGGACAGGGGACAACGGGTCAGCTAAAAACAAAAAAAAAACATGTGAAACAGATTCTAACTCTCCACCTGCTGGCTGAAAATAAAAATCCAGCTTATTAATATGAAATATGTCAGATTTAACCGACCAAAGCAAAAATGTAAAAAATGTTTCTTTTCAGACACCGACCATAATTAATAAAGGCAATATTTATAAAACCAACACACATTCCTTTCCGATGGATCTGGTTCTTTTTTTTTTAGTTGCACGTCTTCCGCTTGTAAGAAGTTGCACAATTTTATAAATGAGGCACATACTGTCATTAGAACATTCCTCTGGCAGCAGAAGAGAAGGACCGGGATGAGCAGCCGGACGCCCTCCATGTGGCCCGTTGGGCTCTCTTATGGCCAGTCCAGAAATGTTTTCTCATTTGTCTCCCCCGAAGCTCTAAGAAATGCGCTCTGTGTACGGGGACCGGGGACCGGGTGCGGGGGAAGGATTTCGGCTGCCATGACGGCTAAACTCTTTCTGAAAACGCAAGTCGCCTGGCTGAGCCGTGACCGGGAACAAGGAGGAAAGTCACAGGCTGATCTGGGTCAGGAACTCAGAGGGTTGAAGCAAAGGGATTAAACCTCTGGACCACCGAAAGGTGGCAAAGAGGGCGGGGCTTTACCACCCACAAGACGCACATATGTGTTTTCTGGCGTTCACCCAGCACAGTGACCAAAGGCTGCTCTCCATCTCTGATAATGGTCAGTAGGGGGCAGCACCGGCTCCTGATGTTCTGACCACTGTGACAGCCAATCGCAGTGGTTTATGTGATCGGCCGAGCCCATTTCGTAGCTTAACTACCTCCCGCTCTATAGATAAATGACGGCGGGATCCTTCTTGTTCTGGGACAACGTCATATCACATCGCCCAAGTATAACTGCACTTGCGCGCCTACTGGGGGGGGGGGCGCAGTGTGGCGATGGCGGGCGCCCTGTGTCCCCGGGACATGGCACAACCCCAATCTCAGTAAAGAGCCAATGAGGCAGCACTTTACCCATGTGATTGGCTGTGTCTAATCACCACCGATCACATGGAAGTACGAAAAGTACAGTTTATCGGCTCTCCTCACCTCACACTGACAGAGAGAGAGGAGAGGAGAGCTGATCAGCGGCATCTCCTTCTCCTCACAGGGAAGACCTGTACAGGTTTGTCAGGGCACTGATCATCAGTGCAGCCCCAACAGTGCCCAGCAGTGATGCCAGTCAGTGCTGCCAATGAGTGCCCATCAGAGTCACCTATCAGTGCCCATCAGTGCTGCATATCAGTGCTGCCTCATCAGTGCCACATATCAATGCCATCTATCAGTGCCCATTAGTGTCACCTATTGGTGCCCATCAGTGCCATATATCAGTGTCCATCAGTGCCACATATCAGTGCCACCTATTAGTTCTCATCAGTGCCCATCAGTGTCATCTATCAGTGCCCATCAGAGTCACCTATCAGTGCCCATCAGTGCCAACTATCAGTGCCCATCAGAGTCACCTATCAGTGCCCATCAGTGCCAACTATCAGTGCCCATCAGAGTCACCTATCAGTGCCCATCAGTGCTGCCTCATTAGTGCCACATATCAGTGCCATCTATCAGTGCCCATTAGTGTCACCTATTGGTGCCCATCAGTGCCACATATCAGTGCTCATCAGTGCCCATCAGTGTCACCTATCAGTGCCCATCAGTGCGGCATATCAGTGCTGCCTCATCAGTGCCACATATCAGTGCTCATCAGTGCCCATCAGTGTCACCTATCAGTGTCCATCAGTGCGGCATATCAGTGCTGCCTCATCAGTGCCACATATCAGTGCCATCTATCAGTGCCCATCAGTGCCACCTATCAGTGATCATCAATGCCGCCTATCACTGCCCTTCAGTGCTGCCTCATCAGTGAACATAAGTGAAGGAGAAAAATTACTTGTTTATGAAATTTTCTGACAGAAACTAAGGGGAAAAAAATTTGTTGAAAAATTTCTGTCTTTTTTTCGTTTTTTTAGCAAAAAATACCCCCCCCCCCCCCCAGTGGTGAATAAATCCCACCAAAATAAAGCTCTATCTGTGTGAAAAGAAATGATATAAATGTCCTGTGTGTACAGCGTTCTATGACCGCACAATTGTCATTCACAGTGTGAGAGCTGAAGATTGTCCTGGGCAGGAAGGGGGTGAAAGACGATTAACAAGCAAAATCAAATTCATTTTAAATGCCCCCCTCCCCCATCCACATCTGAGGAAGAGCAGCGGCCATTGAAATAAATGGGATTTGGGTTGTTGATCTCGGAGACATTGAGGTGTGGATGCAGCCTGGTGAGGAAGGCGCTCGGTGTGTCTATGAAGCTCAGCGACCTCTGCGTCCCTCTGGATGTGCGTCTTCCCGCTCTCCGCACATTTTCTCATGATTACATCCCGATACAACATACATACGTTTTTAGGGGTTCAGGAGATCCAGGAGCGGGGCCTTCAAAGTCTATGTAGGAGTCGGACGTGTCTTCAGGCTCCATTCACACTTCAAGGACTCCAAAGTTGCGCCGACTCTGGAGTGCAACTTTGACGCAACTTTGGACGGGTGAAACTTGGATAGGACTTTGGCTTTGACCAGTGATAATGGAGAACTGCTGCACACGAGTCGCATTGTATAACATTCAGGTGCGACTTTCATGGAACTCCTGAGGGTTACCATTGAAGTCTATGGGGCCCTCAAGTAGAGTTGTCACCTCATCCCTTTAAACCCGAACGCCTTTAAATTGCAGATAAGTCCCCGAGTGAGTTTAATGACCACCTTAATCAGCCACAGAACCCGAGTAATTCATATGTGATCGAGTTTAAAGGGATGAGGTGACAACCCTACCCCTCAAGTTGCATTAAAGTCGTAACCAGAGCAATGCATGAACTACTCTGAAGTCGCTGCAACTTTAAGTGGCTCATATATGAACGGTACTCATTAGAAAACACGGGGAAAGGCTTGTCATGTGACTTTTATGTCCAAAGTTGCATGACAAGTCGCACAAGTGTGAAAGGAGCCTCAGGATCCCCCCCCCACAGTGAGAACAACTGCAGTGATTGCTGTGCCATTAAAACAAATGAAACCACCTGTGTGCTATAAAGAGAAACCTGAAAACATGACCTGTTGGAGGTATTTGAGGATTGGAGAGGAGGAGGGGATAAGGTTGATCTACACTCCATGTTATGGAGCGCCTATACTGAAGGAACCACCCGACCTGCACCACCGCTCCTCCGTCCTCCGCTGACAGTCCCTGTGATCAGGAAGAGCCACAAATCTGATTTGTATTCGTCTCTCATCACACGGTGAGATCATTCTGTGTGTTCCAGGCTGGGGGGGGGGGGGTGTCATGTGTTCGTATTGTGCGGTCATCTGTGCGTTCTGCTGAATGTTGGACCCCTTTCACACTGGAGCGTTTTGCAGGCGTTCTAGCGTTAAAAATAGCGCCTGTAAACCGCCCCAAAACAGCGGCTCCATTCACTCTGGTGTGAAATCCCTGAGGCTCTTCGCGCTGGAGCGGTGCCCTGGCCGGGCGTCAGAGAAAGTCTTGCCAGCAGCTTCTTTGGAGTGGTGAACTCGCCGCTCCTCCACTGCTGCTCCCCACTGAAATCAATGGGGCAGTGCTGCGATACCGCCGGCAAAAACGCTGCTCCGGTGGTGTTTTGCGGTCGGATTTAACCAATTTTTTGGCCGCTAGCGGGAGGTTAAAACAGCCCCGCTAGCAGCCGAATAGCGCCCCTAAAACAATGGTAAAGCGGAGGTAAAAATATCGCCGTTTTACTGGTGATGCCCGGGGTGGCTCAGTGTGAAAGGGGTCTTAATATAATGGCGGGCAATGCGTGGTGTGTTGTGCTGCCAGTCATAGGAAGGAATCCGGTGCGATTGTCGCTGATGATGCTGCAGACGGTTCTGTGCATTTCTATGTCAATGCGAGTCCCGGGGGGGAGGCAATCTTTTTAGAGGTTGAGATCTACCTGGACAACATGGAGGGAATCAAAGACCACCCCCCCCCCCCCCTTAGTAGGGTCCTCTGCTCTCCCCCCCCCCCCCCCCCAAATATGAAAAAGTTGTGTTCTGATACATCGTAGACCAGGCCGCAGCTGTCCATACAAGAACCGCTTTTATTTAACTATGTTGTCTCTTTTGTATTATCAATAATAATAATAATAATTATTATTATTATTATTATTATTATTATTATTATTATTATTATTATTATTTTATATAATTTTTTTTTTTTTTTTTTTTTCCAAGGTTTCTATTGCAAAACATAGACATATACAAAGTCTAATGGTACAGCTCTCCTTGCGGGAAAAAAAAAATACAGTAAAGCTTTTGCTCTTCTTAGCTCTATACCGGCCATACACACATAGATTGTTGGATGAGAATATTCGTACGATCTTTGTACAACCAATGAATGGACGAATGCCATTTAAAATTTTCACTTGCGTTTTAAAGGATATGTAAAGCTTTGGGTTTTAAAAAAAAAAAAAAAAAAAAACCTGTCATACTTGCCTCCTATGTGCAGTTGGTTTTGCACAGAGTGGCCCCGATCCTCCTCTTCTGGGGTCCCTCAGCAGCCCCCCCCCCCCCTCCATACAGTAGTGTCTTCTTCCTGCCTCCCTTCATATCATCCCACTGTAGTGTCCTATGCCCCCCCCCCACTGTAGAGTTGTCTGCCAGCTCCCCCCCTATAGCAGTATCCTGTGCCTCCCAAGCCCCCCCCCCCCCCCAAAACCAATGCCCTCTGACCCCCTTCACGTCACCCCACACACACAACTCCAACTGTAGTGTGCTCCCCCCTGCCCCCATAAAATCCTTTTTTTTTTCTCCTTTTTTTTTTTTTTTTCCTCCTGATGTTAAAGGGGGCAATACACGGTATTAAGGAACTGGGGTGTGTAAACTTTTGATCAGGGTCATTTGGGTAGTTTCTGTTGCCATTATGATATAAAGAGTAAACACAGTTGATTGATAATAAATGGCTTCAGCCAAACACTAACCATGAGTGAAAGAAAAGTTTTTGTGTTCTTTATATTCTCTGAAAAATGGCCAAGAAATCATAAATTCTGCCAGGGTATGTAAACTTGTGAGCACAAATGTAGATAAGTATAAATCTGCAACAAACATCCCCCCATACTTCACTTTAAAACATCTTTTAACCACTTCAATACCGAGCACCCCCCGGAAAGGGGGGGGGGGGTAATGGTTTATGATGTGCAGAATGGAAAAAAAAAAAAACTGTTTTGTTAACTAATTTTTAGTTAAATTTTTTTTAGTCTTGTTTTTAGATATTTTTAGAATTTTCCTGATTTGAGTTTAATTCAATACGAGCAAATTCTGGAAATTCTAATTATTTTTCCCCAGTTGTCTTCCAGAACAGCCCCTGAGAGGATGGAGTCCCTCCCATCTACACAGGAAACACATTGCCTACAGTTAAAAAAAAAGGCGGTCCCTCAGGTCCCTGCAGTGGCGTCACTAGGGTTGGTGTCACCCGGTGCCAAAAAAATTGGTGTCACCCCCTCCTCCACCAACTACCTCAGTACAGACCCCCCTCCCTCAGTATAGACCCCCGCTCAGTGCAGACCCCCTTTCCTCAGTATAGACCCCCCACTAAGTACTGACCCCCTCCCTCAGTACAGACCTCCCATCAGTACAGAAACCCTCCCTCAGTACAGAGTCTGCAGACCCCCCTCCATCAGTATCAACCTCCCACCTCAGTGCAGACCGCCCCATCAGTACATACACCCCCCCCCCCAGTGCTGACCCCCATCAGTATAGAATCCCCCGTCAGTGCAGACTCCCCCATCAGTATAAAATCCCCCCCTCAGTGCAGAGCCCCCCATTAGTATAGATTCCCCCCTCAGTGCAGACCCCCCATTAGTATAGATTCCCCCCTCAGTGCAGACCCCCCATTAGTATAGATTCCCCCCTCAGTGCAGACCCCCCATTAGTATAGATTCCCCCCTCAGTGCAGACCCCCCATTAGTATAGATTCCCCCCTCAGTGCAGAGCCCCCCATTTGTATAGAATCCCCCTCAGTGCAGAGCCCCCCATTTGTATAGACATCCCCCTCAGTGCAGAATCCCCCTCAGTGCAGAGCCCCCCATTAGTATAGACATCCCCCTCAGTGCAGAGCCCCCCATTAGTATAGAATCCCCCTCAGTGCAGAGCCCCCCATTAGTATAGAATCCCCCTCAGTGCAGAGCCCCCCATTAGTATAGAATCCCCCTCAGTGCCGCGCCCCCCATTAGTATAGAATCCCCCAGTGCAGCGCCCCTCATTAGTATAGTATAGCATCCCCCTCAGTGCAGCACCCCCCCATTAGTATAGAATCCCCCAGTGCAGCGCCCCCCATTGGTATAGAATCCCCCCAGTGCAGAGCCCCCATTAGTATAGAATCCCCCTGCACATGTCCACCCACATACTGTATGCATAAAGTTTACAGACCTCAGAACAGCGCGGACAGATGCACACAGCCGTGTGTGTCCCTCGGGCTCCTCCTCCTCCTGTGTGAAGTAAACAGAGGAGGGGGAGGCGGCTTCAGTCCGCTGTGCTGAGGGACACAGCACAAGTCCCGTGGCGCAGATCAGGGCAGCGGGCAGTGTAGCGGTGTGTGCCGCTATCTACGGGTGTCACCCCTCTGGCGGGTGTCACCCGGTGCGGCCCGCACCCACCTAACAACGCCACTGGGTCCCTGGTCAGTCATTTGTGTTTCCTCCGTTGGAGGAACATGTTGCCAGGAAGCAGGAGAAGGACTACATCTCTCAGGGGCTGCCTGAAGGGAGCGGAGCCACACAGGGAGACCGGGTCCTATCCAGCGGTCTCCAGGTTAGTCCTTACCACCTTATTTTTTTGGGGCTCGGGTACCGTCCAGCTGACAGGAGCAGACCCGTTCCCCCCCCCCCCCCCCCCCCTCTTTCCAGTGCCCAGGTGTGCCAGTGGCAGGGTGACGCAGGTTCCCCCCAGGAGCAGTGTATATGGATTCTTCCATCTCAGCTCCTTGCTGTAATGGCGGTGGGGGTCGGAGACACCGTTTGCGTCATTTCCGGGGGAACCGCCTCATCGCTGTGTGCCGAGACTTCCGCTTCCGGGTCTCTAGAGGCACAGGCAGGAGGGGGAAAGCCCGCGCTGGGCCTACAGAATCCCGACCAGCGTCCAGCCATACCGGACTAGCGGCGGGATCTGGAGCTCGAGAGGGGGACCATGGAGACTAATCCCCAGGACACTCCGGTTGATGCAGGCACCAGCCAAACCCAGGTATGCTGCTGGGCAAGCCCTTACTGTGGTTTTTTTTCTGGGGTTTTGTTGTAAGGCTGGGATTTGTAGTACCCCATGGTGGCGGATACCTCACAGTCCCGGGTATAGCAGCGGTGGTTGCAACACGGGTGTTTTTAATGAGGGTTAAATGGTTTTCTGATGCTAAGATCGTCTATTCTTTATTTCAGGCTAAGGAGGCCACAAGGGAAGACAAGTCAGGCTGCAAAAAATGCCCTAATTGTGGAAATAAGTTGTCCTCAGGCTCTAACAAAGCCTTATGCAGACAGTGTATTGCAGGCTTACTTTAAAACAGAGGCAGACTCTCCCTTGGCAAAATTCCTTGGCTCCTTTAAAGATGAGATGGCATCAACCTTTAAGTCTCTCCGGGAGTTGATTGCAGATGTAAACACATCTGCTTCCACCAGTAAAGCAGCTGCAATTCCCTCCTCACCATGCCTTACAACACCCAGTTCTGGGGAGCCCCGTACAGGCGGCGAGCATAGCCCCGTGTTAGTTAGCCCTGAATCCTCTGACGAAGACTCAGACCAGGATGAGGATCAGGCTGTAGCTAACAAAGCAGCAAAATACAAGCTGTCTCTTGAGGATGTAGACGAGCTGTTGAGCGCTATTTATGATGCGCTGGAAATTCATGAGGAAGAAACTCAATTGACCAGACATGATAAAATGTACGAGGCTCTGGGAGAAAAGAAAGCTAAAGTATTCCCTATACATAAAGTGCTTTCTGACCTTGTCCGCAAGGAGTGGGCTGAACCAGATAGTCTTCTTTCCTAATTCCCTTAAAAGAAGATTCCCCTTTGATGAGAGCCCAGAGGTGGTCTGGAACAAAAATCCTAAACTAGACGCCCCCCTGTCCAAAGTCTCAAAACAGTCTGACCTTGCTTTTGAGGATATGGGGCATTTAAAACACCCAATTGACAGGAGAACAAACGTAGTCTTAAAGAGGGCCTGGAATGCTTCTATGACGGGCTTAAAGCCAGCTCTATCCACTTCTTGTGTGGCCAGGAATCTGGAGTTCTGGTTATCCCAACTAGAAGAACACTAAAAGGCAGGCACACCTAGGGAGAGCTCTTGAAAACCTTCCCTATGCTTTTCAAGGCGACAAGTTTCATCTCTGACGCTTCTACTGATTCCGTAAAATTTACAGCTAAAACTGTGGGGCTTTCTGTCGCAGCCAGGAGGTCAGTATGGATGAAAACTTGGGGGGGAGACACGGCGTCTAAAACACGTTTGTGCTTGTGTCCTCTTTACAGGAAACTTGGTCTTCGGGCCTGAATTAGATACCGCTTTAGAACGGCGGATAAAACGAAAACCTTTCCCACTAAAAAGAAAAATTTTCAGAGGAAATTTTTTTTGTCCCTCAAAGGAACCCTCCAAGTCAGGAGATCAAACCCAAAAAACACTGGTCAGGACAGAAAGGAAAAGAGGGCAGTGAGAAAAGAGTACCTCAAACGAGTTTGTCTTAAATATTATAAAAAGAGGGTATGCGCTGGAATTTCACAGCGATTCACCCTCAAAGTTTCTTGTGACAACTTCCAAGACGCTCAGAAAAGGCCAAGGCATTACCTTTGCTAATGGGGGAAATGGTGGATCAAGAGGTATTGACACCAGTCCCTATTCAGGAACAGGGGGACGGTTTTTACTCGCACATCTTTGTGGTGAAAAAGCCGTCAGGAAAGTTCAGACTTATCGTGAACCTCCAACCTCTGAACCACTCCATCTGATACAAAAAATTTCGGATGGTGTCCAATACGAAATCTCCTCCAAAAAGTGTTTATGGCTACCCTGGATTTAAGGGATGCCTATCTACAAATCCCAATAAGGAAGAAATGCCAGAAATTTCTTCGGATGGCGATTCAGATACACAAAAATTTATCATTTTCAGTGCAAAGCACTTCCCTTCGGACTGTCGTCCTCCCCGAGAATCTTTACCAAAGTTCTCAGGGAGGTACTAGTTCCTTTTAAGACTTCAGTCAGTCTCGATCATTCCATGTCTAGACGACTTGCTCCTCACGGCCCACTCGGAGAAACAACTTTGTCAGGACTTAAAGTTAACACAGCTCAGCCTGAGTCAGTTGGGGTGGATAATCAGTCTGGAAAAGTCCAAAACTACCCCAACACAGGAAATTCTGTACTTTGGGTACAAGATCCTGTCGGTAGAGCAGAGAATAGTCCTGCCGGAAGAAAAGATATTGAATCTATGGCCATTCCGGCTGTACAATGGGCCAGGTTCCAACAAAGAGACCTTCAGAGGTTCTTGTTGGAAAAGTTCAAAGACAGGAATCTGGAAGAAGAGATTTCAATCCCCACCAGAGTAAAACGCTCCCTCTGGTGGTGGAAGGACACAGAGAGAATTTAAACAAAGGGGTTCTCCTTGATCTCTCCTATCACATCCATACTAACTACGGATGTGAGCAGCTGGGGTTGGGGAGCCCATCTGAACTCAGGCTGGGCCCAGGGCAGGTGGATGTCAGAGGAGAAACTTCTCTCGCCCAATTGGAAGGAGTTAAGGCTCTACTAGCCTTTCAGAACACAATACAGGGTCACCATCTACAGGTCCGCTCAGACAATATGACAGCTGTAGCTTATATAAACAAGCAAGGAGGCACCAGAAGTCCTCGACTAATGTTGGTGGCCAGTCACATATTTCAATGGGTAGAATCCAATCTAGCATCCATCTCTGCAATACACCTGGAAGGGGATCTTAACAACACTGAAGACTTTGAGTCGACAGCGAGTTTCGAATCAAGAATGGTCTCTACACCCGAAAGTGTTCGACTACATAGCAGCTTACTGGGGAAAACCAGTAGTGGACCTGTTTGCAAACAAAGAATGCGAAAGTTCCCAATTTTTGCTAGCTATACCCAGGAGATCAGCCCTTGGCAGTAGATGCTTTACAGACTCCATGGACCTTCAGCTTGGCCTATGCGTTTCCTCCGCTTCACCTCATCCCGAGGGCTCTAGCGAAATTTATAGCGGAAGAAACATGTTTAATCTCAGTAGCACTGTTTTGGCCCAAGAGACCATGGTTCACAATGTTGCTACCATTGACAGACCAACCTCCTCTGAGGCTTCCCTGCAGACAAGACCTTCTGTTTTAGGGCCCTCTTTCATCCACAAGTAACCATGCTGAACCTCTCAGCGTGGTTACTGAGGAAGAAATATTGAGGAGCAAGGGCCTGACTGAGAGTGATTCAGACCTTGCTACAGAGTCAAACCAGTCACCCGAGCTATTTATAGGAAAGTCTGGAGAAAATTTAACAGCTGGCTGAATAGCTGAGGTGGGGTAAACATGGATACAGCAAGTATCCTACAAATTCTTCAGGAGGGGATAGACAAGGGACTAACTCCTAGTACTATTAAGGTTCAGATAGCTGCCTTAAGTGTGTACTTACAGGAAGATCCTTTCATCGCTAGGTTCTGTAAGGCAATCTCCAGACGCAAACCAGTCAGTTAATATAGCTCCATCCTGGGATCTATCAATTGTTCTAAAGGGCTTTTTGGGGTCACCTTTTGAACATATCTCAGAAGCCTCTCTAAGGCTCATTACATTCAAGACAGTACTTCTTGTGCCAATCACTTCAGCCCGTAGGGTTAGTGAAATCCAATCCCTCTCCGTCAGAGCCATTCCTCCAGATTCTAGAGGACAGAGTCATCCTAAAGACAGACCCTGGGTTCTTACCAAAGGTGGCATCTAGTTCCCATAGGTCACAAGATATTGTCCTCCCTTCTTTCTGTCAGAATGCTTCAAACGAGAAAGGAAAAACGATTTAATTTATTAGATGTGAGGAGGTGTATCTAAGGGTAACCAATCCATTCAGAATTTGATTCACTTTCTGTTCTTTTTTTCTGGACAATGTAAGGGGCAAAAACCTAAAGTCACCATAGCTAGGTGGATTAGGCTAGTTATAGCAGAGGGTTATAAGACAAACAAAGATCCCCCTGGGGGTTTTAAAGCCCACTCCACAAGGGCATTGTCGGCATCCTGGGCAGAAAGAGCTGGTGCCATGCCGGAGCAAATATGTAAAGCAGCCACGTGGTCAAGCTTCTCCACCTTTACAAAGCATTATCGACTAGACTTAATGTCCAGTCAGGATCAGGCTTTTGGGAGGAAAGTTCTTCAAGCCGTGGTCCCCCCCCCCCCTAATCTGGTGAGTACTTGGGGATCCAATCAAGGGCTGTCCTGGAAGACAACTGGGGAAAACTGGAGTTGGACTTACAGGTAACTCCTTTTCCAGTGGTCTTCAGGACAGCACGATCCCACCCTTTTTTTTGATTATGTTGATGTACTAACGTTATTACCCGTTTATGGTTATATTTTTCAGTTTCATCCTTCGGTTCTTGGTAAATGACTGACCAGGGACCTGAGGGACCTGAGGGACCGCCTCTTTTGATCTGTGGCAATGTGTTTCCTGGGTCGATGGGAGGGACTCCATCTCTCAAGGGCTGTCCTGGAAGACCACTGGAAAAGGAGTTACCGGTAAGTCTAACTCCAGTTTTTTTATTATTTTAATTCAAATGCAGCTGTCGAATATTTCACATCTAAGAACTTCAATATGTTTACATTTCAAATTCACATTTCGTTATTTCAAACAAATCTTGTTTCGTTATTTTTGGAGGATTTATTTACATTTGTTACTATTGTGATTTCGGAATGCAGATGCATCCGAATTTCCAAATAAGGAAAAATCTGTCCAAATTTCTATTGGGAATGAATTTTATTTGCACATAACAATATGAAATGTCATGCATTTGGGATTTACATCTACTGTAAAAGGTATTATTTATATATTTATTTATTTTTTATTCTAGTGGAGAAGACCTTTTACTGATTTGGAGCTCCACATCCCGCCACCCCCGGAGTCGCCTTCCTCCTTTTTTCGGAGGGCCTGTGAACCCATCCATGCCTGAGCCCAGCCTAGAGCCCCAGAATCAAGATGCGCCCCCTGTCCAGGCGCTGATCTCCCCATCCCTCCCTGCTCCTCCACACAACAATGGCGTCCTCCTAGAACAATACTTGGAGGTTCTGAGGCAGCTCCTTCACATGCAGAGCAGAATGCAGCGCACCCAAAACCGCATGAACCGGGAGCAGAGGCGTCACCACCTGGCGATGGAGAGGCAACTGAAATCTGTGATCCGGCAAATCCGCTGCCACCATCTATGGCAGGACCGCAGGCTGCTCTCTGTGATGCAGGCCTTCCAGTGCCAAAGTCTGTGGGTGGAGCGGGCAATAAGAGACTTGTACTCCACCATGGACCAGTTCATGGCCCTGATGGGGGTGAGACCGGCCTATGTGGGCCCCGGCCAAGGGCAGAACTCGGCTGAGCTAACCGGAACCCCCCAAGAGCCTGAGGGCAACGTGCCTGCAAGGAAAGATACTGACACGGCTGGATAGGACACGGCAAGGTCACGAGGGACCTCTGTCAGGGACACTAAGCGGACCTCAGTAAAAAGAAAAAAAAAAAATTCCCCCATCCCAGAAAGGGCTATTTATTTATTTTTTGTCTTTTTGGTATATAAAGTTGTTCTATTCAGGGGATTGTTTGTATTGGAAAGGCGTCCTCAGTAAAAGAATTTCAGTTCTAAAAGTTGTAAAATTGTTTTATTTGGACTAGGCCTATTCTGACTTTTTTTTTTTTTTTTCTAGAAAATTACCTAGAACCCCACCACAACAAGATATAGTGTGTGTGTGTGTGTGTGTGTGTGTGTGTGTGTGTGTGGTAGCAGAGGCCCTAGACAATAAAATAGTGGTTGTTTTCAATTTGTTATGTCACACTGTATTCGTGCAGTGGTTTTTCAAATGCAATCCCCCCCCCCCCCCAACAAGAAGTAAAAAAGGAAAAAAACTTTAATGGAGGAAAACACACACACACACACACACACACACACACACACACACACACACACACACACACACACACACACACACACACACACACACACACACACACTATACTGTGTAACCCAACATTATTTTTTTTTTTTAAGAACATATGAAAGATGTTACGCTGAGTAAATGGATACCTAAGATGTCACGCTTAAAAAATGAGGACACCCAATAATCTCCAAAGGCGACGCTTTAAATCTTTTTTTTTTTTTTTTTTTTTTTTACAGATTCCCAGTTTAGAGTTACAGAGGGGATCCAGCACTAGAATTATTGCTCTCACTCTTATGCCCCATATACAGGGTTGGATTTTTCGATGGAAAATGTCCGATCGGAGCATGTTGTCGGAAATTCCGACCGTGTGTAGGCTCCATCGGATTTTCCGGCACACAAAGTTTGAGAGCTTGCTATAAAATTTTCCGACAACAAAATCCGTTGTCGGAATTTCCAATCGTGTGTACACAAATCCGACGCACAAAGTGCCACGCATGCTCAGAATAAATAAAGAGATGAAAGCTATTGGCCACTGCCCCGTTTATAGTCCAGACGTACGTGTTTTACGTCACCGCGTTTAGAACGATCGGATTTTCCGACAACTTTGTGTGACCGTGGGTATGCAAGACAAGTTTGAGCCAACATCCATCGGAAAAAATCCTAGGATTTTTGTTGTCGGAATGTCCGACCGTGTGTACGGGGCATTAACGTTCGCAGTGATACCTCACATACGTGATGCAAACTCCATTTTACATCTCTGCACGTGAGCATTGAGGGATAGGTGTGCATTTAGATTATTTTTTTCTTTTTTTTTTTTTTTTTTTATGATCACTTTTATTCCTAGTACAAGGAATGTAGACATCCTTTGTAATAGAAATATGAGATGATAGGTCATCCTTTATGGAGCAATCGGGGGTCTAAAAGGCCCCCATATTTCTCCTCTACCTTTTTTGAAAGAAAAAATTATTTATTTTTGAAAATATATATATATATTTATTTTTTTATAAAAAAAAAAAAAGTTTTAACTCTACGGTTCCGCCCCAGATCGGAAGTGATGTTATGACATCGTTCCGGTCCTCCAAGATCATAGAGGCAATCAGAGATGCTCTGGGCTCTGTTTACCACTATGGCCAGCCACGCGAACCGTTGGATCACTTTCCGGCTCACTTGTAAAAAAAAAAAAAAACTATAAGCCTGCGAAACACTGGCGAATGACGGAAGGATGAATCCTCCCGCTGCTACTGAAAGCGATCCAGAGGCTAATCAGCCGCTTGAACCTCTTTCATAAGAAAGCTGAAAAAAAAAATGGGTTATGACTGATAGCTTCATCCATAACCCCGGTAAACCACTTGCAAACCACAATGTATAAATACATCTTGCGATCGGCAAGTGTATAAAACCTCTTCTGCGAGTGTAGGCACCTTCCCCTAAGCTGGAGTGTCCCTAGTCTAAATGTAGTGTTTGCAGCTAGGTCGTAGTCAACCTGAGCTTTGTTTGTTGGGTTTTCCCTAAGCCCAAGGGCATGGTTTGCTTTTGGGGAGTGTTCTCCTGTAAAGAGAGTGAGAAGCTACAATGTATTGGGTTATGAATATTTATCTGTCCCTGACCAATCACTGAGGGAGTTATATCAGAGCATATTTGGAGAAACCTTCTAGAAAGGTCCTTTTTCTTCCCAGACTTTACCTGGAGAGGATGTGGTGGTGGAAGTTCCTTGCCTCCGCTGAGGCTTGCTTGCCTGGGAAGGGTGTTGCTCCAGAGAGATCAGTATTTGCTTCTCATGCCCTATGACTGGGGATGAATCCAGAGCCAAGAAAAGTTTGTTTATTAAACACCCATTTGGGTTTAGATCGGGGGTCTCCAAACTTTCTAATGGGCAAGTTTACTGTCCTTTTAGCCTTTTGGGGGGGGGTGGACTGTGGGAAGTGGGAGTAGAAAATATCCTGGCATCCAGTGGGAGTAAACCATGCCCTATCTTTGATCTTAGTGGGAGAAATGGTGCCCTATTTGTGAGGTATTCTGTCTCATCGTTGGTGTCAATGGAAGGAATTCTGCCCCATCACTGGTATCAGCGGGAGGAATAGTGCCCCATTGTTGGTGTCAGAGGGAGGAATAGTGCCGCAAGGGTCAGATAAAGGCAAGCAAACGGCCGCAGTTTGGAGACCACTGGTTCAGAGCAACGGTTTACAAACTCCATTCTCAAGCACCCCCAGCAGGCTATGTTTTGTGAATTTCCCTTTGGATAAAATAGCTGTCATGAATACTAAGCCATTGACATTGATTTAAAGCCCCTGGGCAAGCTGAAGGAACTCCTAAAAACATGACCTATTAGGAATACTTGAACTTTTGAACCATTGGTCTAAAACCGTAGTCTCCAAACTGGATGCAAACCTTGGCTTGCCTTTAGCTGGCCGATGGGGCACCATTCCTCCCGCTGATGCCAGTGATGTTGCACCATTCCTTCCATTGTTTAACCCCACTGATGCTGGGAGCATTTTCTACTTCCATTGGCCATAGTTTGGACTCCCAAAAGTCTGAAGGCCAATAAACTGGCTCTTTGCTGAGAAAGTTTGAAGACTACAAGTCTACAGCATCCAAAAATGTCCAGGGAGAGAGGTCTAGAGAGTTCTAACCTGGGCTGTGGCAGAGGCCAAAAATACCTAATGGTAGGAGGTTCACCTTTAGCCTGTTGCAGAGGCATAATGGTATTAGAAGTTGGAAGCCCGTTGGGCCTGACTTCCTTGAGTCAACTCAGCAGGGGGAATTTTGCTACTGTTTTGGGGTATCCTGTACCCCTAAGCCCCCCACCCCTGTACAACTGAGCTAATACATTTTCAAGAAAAAGATTGAAGATACTGAAGTCTGTCACCATCCTGGTTTGAGGTGCAGCACAAAGGTAGGTCACCAGCGAGAAGGTAGAGAGTTGTTAGTATCCAGCAGCTCCTTCAGGGTCATTACTACACCAGGAAGAGTATTTAAGTATTTTTTTTTTTTTTGGGGGGGTGCGGGGAGTAGTGATGACAGTGACAATGTTTCTTTAAATCAGAGAAATCTGGATTGGCGTGGGTTTAGACGAAGACTGCAGGACCGGTTCCCAGCTGTTATTACCCCAACCACTGATCGTTATCCCATCTGAGAGCTGTCAGGAGATCTCGGCCAGTTCTGTTAAACGGAAGCCGCCTTCCATTCCAGAAACCGTTCCAAATCACACATCACCAACCCGAAGGATTTCTTCATCGATGCAGGAAAATCAACAACCGAGAACAACCATCCAGACGTAATGTTCGATGGGGGACTTTAGGGTCACACAGGTCAGTTTTTCAGGTGGACCTGATTGGAAAGGTCTAAGCATTCCTATGAACCGGCTACTTCAGGGTCCGATCAAGCCCACAAAAAATGTAGAAGGACCGCGTCCTCTTCCGTTCGGGTTGACCAGATCAGAGGCAGATGGAAAACAGAGTCCACTTCCTCCCGGCCACCCATAGAGAAGAGTGGAGTCTGTCCGTGTCCTCTCTACAGAAACTAAGCGGACGCGGACCTGTCATCCACCTCGCACCGCTCTGATCGGTAAGGGATCTCCTGCTGATCGGAACGCACACCGCCCCGTGCGAAAGGGTCCTAATGCTGCTCATTCCGAAACTTCTTCCAGTCAGATGCCTACGCTACTTACCTAATTCTTCCTAAAGGGGAACCCATCATTGGATATATTTCCATACTAAGTGCGGTATGCTGAGTACTGTGTCAGCAAAACACCTCCAGGTTATGTACATCTCCTCACACGGAGATCACATCACCCCCCCCCCCCCCCCCGACAATACCTTCATCTGCTTTTCTCTCCAGAAGGATGGCGCCATCTTTGTTCAGGCATCATTCAGGGTCACCATCTACTTCCTGGACTGAAGTACCATCTCAGAGATGATGCAATCAGGTGTGTAACTCTTAGCTGAGTTCACAGATGTCTGACACACATAAGACCCCCTCCGCTGTAGCCTCTCACCTTGTGACTTCTTACACTGTTACAATGTTGCGATCTGATTGCTGGTGTCTAATTATAAGCGATATCTGCTTTTATTTTATATAAAAACATTCATTAAAATAGATATTCTCTACCTTTGTTGTTTATTGTTGGCTTCTCATTCTACACATACAGACTCACTCCCTATGTATATATAGTATTTATATATAAACATACACACACAGTATACTGTGTGTGTATATGTATATATATGTGTGTGTGTGTGTGTGTATGTGTGTATATATATATATATATATATATATATATATATATATATATATATAATTACCAAAAGTATTGGGACGCCTGCCTTTACACACACATGAACTTTAATGACATCCCAGTCTTAGTCCGTAGGGTTCAATATTGAGTTGGCTCCGCCCTTTGCAGCTATAACAGCTTCACCTCTTCTGGGAAGGCCGTCCACAAGGTTTAGGAGGGTGTCTATGGGAATGTTTGATCATTCTTCCAGAAGAACATTTGTGAGGTCAAGCACTGATGTGGGACGAGAAGGTCCGGCTCGCAGTCTCCACTCAAATTCATCCCAAAAGTGTTCTATGGGGTTGAGGTCAGGACTCTGTGCAGGCCAGTCAAGTTCCTTCACCCCAAACTCTCCCCTAAAATCCATACCAGACCCATATCCGACCCCCCCCCCCCCCACTCCTGAACCATACCAGCAGTAGTGTATTTAGGTTTTGTGCTGCAACAGGCCTGACTAAACTCGTGCACCCCCCTAATTAAAATATGACCCACTCCTTCCTGCCAAGGCCACACCCCTTGCTGTTTAAGACCTGTCCTGAAATTTTCAAATGGGGACACTAGTTCTGAGGGCTCGTGGGAGGTGGGGGCAATGGATTCCCTTTGCATAGATTTCCTTTCACTTCCTGTTTGGCTATGGGGGCAGGAAGTGAAGGGAAATCTCTGCAATGGGCAGAGATGGTAAAGAATAAACTGACAGGGGCTATAACCCTCCCCTCCTAACTGTCCCCTCCTGACAGGGGCTATAACCCTCCTATAACCCTCCCTTATTCTATCCAAAATGAATAAAAAAAACCTGTTGCCTATAGTTCTACTTTAAGCACAAATTTCTGATAATTTTATGGAGAAGACTAAGAAGATATAACCATGCCAATGGTGCAGCAGAAAACATATAGAACAGTGGGGAAGGTTTGTGGTCCAGGATGAGAGGACAGTCAAAATTAGAAGCGGTGCCCCCCCCCCCCCCCCCACAGTTGCGCATACCAGAAGCAGTGCAGCCGCTTTATGGGGGGGGGGGGGGCACTAGACTAATTTGCCTCTCAGACCAGTCCGCCCCATAAGACTGGCAAGTCGGTGGGGACTCTTTCTGTGCTGCCCCCCCTGCAAAGTGCACCTTGATGGGGACAAGGGTCTCTTCCCGAAAACCCTGGGCTGTGGTTGTCGGGGTTTGCAGGCGGGGAGTTTGTCGGAATCTGGAAGCCCCCTTTAACAAGGGGACCCCCAGATCCTGCCCCCCCCTTTATGTGAATGGGTATCATTGTACCCCTACCCATTCACCTAAAAGTGTCAAAAAATAATAAAAAAAATCCTAGCCTGTCTATATACTACCCTAGCCTGTCTATATACTACCTTAGCCTGGCTATATACTACCCTAGCCTGTCCATATACTAACCTAGCCTCTCTATATACTACCCTAGCCTCTCTATATACTGCCCTAGCCTATCTATATACTACCCTAGCCTCTCTATATACTGCCCTAGCCTATCTATATACTACCCTAGCCTGTCTATATACTGCCCTAGCCTGTCTATATACTACCCTAGCCTCTCTATATACTACCCTAGCCTGTCTATATACTGCCCTAGTCTGTCTATATACTACCCTAGCCTGTCTATATACTACCTTAGCCTGGCTATATACTACCCTAGCCTGTCCATATACTAACCTAGCCTCTCTATATACTACCCTAGCCTCTCTATATACTGCCCTAGCCTATCTATATACTACCCTAGCCTCTCTATATACTGC
Source organism: Aquarana catesbeiana (assembly GCF_042186555.1). Classification (NCBI taxonomy): domain Eukaryota; kingdom Metazoa; phylum Chordata; class Amphibia; order Anura; family Ranidae; genus Aquarana; species Aquarana catesbeiana. The sequence goes on from NC_133330.1 coordinate 7,253,565, forward strand.
CCTAGCCTATCTATATACTACCCTAGCCTGTCTATATACTGCCCTAGCCTGTCTATATACTACCCTAGCCTCTCTATATACTACCCTAGCCTGTCTATATACTGCCCTAGTCTGTCTATATACTACCCTAGCCTGTCTATATACTACCCTAGCCTGTCTATATACTACCCTAGCCTGTCTATATACTACCCTAGCCTGTCTATATACTACCTTAGTCCATCCCTTGGAATTGAACATAATGGTACGTTGTATAATTTTGAATACAGACAAGGTGCTGTTGCATGTAAATCAGACTTCCTGATAAATTAGATTTTAATTTTTATTTTTTAATGATAAAAATAATGGATGTGGGGGGGGGCCTTTTGGTGGGCGTCATTTTTTTTTTTGGGGGGGGGGGCAGCATTTCATTCTTGGACCCCAGCCAGCCCAATATTGGACCCCAGCCCCGGGAAGCCCGCCGACATATGACGACTCGTCGGTTGCTAAGGACGCGGGCGGCCGGCTTTCTCGGCCCGCTGCTTAACAACCAGCTATTTTCTTCACGCGGAATTCAAATCGAGTCGATCGTTTTTTGGGGGGTTTTTTTTTGCGTGACCGATTCCGAATCCTAACCTTTCTGAAAAGCTGGAATTCGTTAGAAAGGCGAACAAACAAAACAAGTTTTTAAATACAAATTCGGATGAATTTTGTGGTTATTCGGATGTAATAAAGAATTCCGTTGAAATCCGTTACTGTTTCATTCGGAGATTTGGATACATCCGAATAACCACAAAATTCATCCAAATTTGTATTCGAAAACGAATTGCACATATTTAATACAAATAAAAGAACACATTATTTTTTTGTAGTGAATGTTGCTGATTCTAATGAGGATTTTCACATCTGTGTTCCCCATGGGGAGGAGATTTCCTCTGCTGGCTGTAATCTCATCCCTGTAATGGGGATGTTGGGTTGCTGTGTGACACGTGTGCTGACAGACCCAGAAAAAGAAGGAGAAAAAAAAAAAAAAGAAAGAAAAAAAAGAAATAAAGTAAAACCGCGATGAGATAAACTTCTATGACTTGTCTGAATATCTGGAGGACAGGCGGGATGATCCTCGGCGGGGTGAATCGGGGCGATAAGGCGGATTCCAGAACCTCTGGATCCCATTTCCGAAGCATGAGCTGACCTTCCAGGAATTTGGCTACCGGAGGCTCCGGCACGCTGCGCTCGTTATATAAGAGGAACGTAACGCAGACCAGACCCAGTCCCTGAACTCTGCCAGAGAGACTCACCAGCTGGGGGATCAGAGCGAGGAGAGGAGAAGAAGACAAAGACGCAAACCTCCCGCACATCGCCATGAAGACGCTGATCGTCCTGACGCTGCTGGGGGTGGCCGCCGTCCTGACCCAACAAGGTTGGAGGATCTCAGGACCTCTCAGATTTTATATTAATCATTGTTCAGCCTCGTTTCGCTGTGAATAGCTTTACAGTTACATTGTTGCGTATTGACTTCCTACCAAGGCTTCCCGCTTTGTATCCCGGCGCAGTGATCGCGCTTCACTGCTCCACATTCCTCATATCCGCTCGGGGCCGAGGCCGGCTTCACATACATGTGAATTGGAGGAGGGTTTCCCCCGCGTCCAATCAGCATGACAGGAGAGGGTGACCGGCTCGCAATAGGGCCGCTTCACACAGCTCCGGGGCGGCCGCGGTCCCGCGTTTTGGAAAAGGGGGTCCTGTGCGTCTCCAAATCAAAACCTGATTCGCACCCGAATCTGTGAACGAAGACGCCCCGGACCCCCCCCCCCCCCCCCCCCCCCTGCTGGGAGCCGCAGAATATGTGAATGGAGCCTGAAACTCTTTACAGTCTCCGCTGTGATTTCTTTTTATCTCTGCAATCGTTCAGCACGGACTCTGACTGCGCTATCTGACATACAGACAACCACTAGTACTTTTATTCCTTAGAAGATCAGGGACAGCATTTCAGTCTGAATGTCTGATTATTTCTACCAGAGAGGAAGTCTTACAATCTGCCAGTTGTCACCGGAACAGGAGGTGAAGGGCAATGTCCCCGTGGGGGACACCTGTGCCAGTGAGAGTTGTCAGAGGTGAGATTTCTCTATTCTTTCAGGATAGTTCTATTATTTATTATTATTACACGGGATTTATATTATTAATAATAATAATAATAATAATATAAATGTATGATAATAATATATAAATCCTATATAATAATAATAAATAACAATAATAATAATAGTCTATAAATCCTGTATTATAATAATAATATTAAAAATATATAAATCCTGTACAATAATAATTATATATAAATCCTTTATGATAATATATAAATCCTGTATAATAATAATAGTATATAACTCCTGTATTATAATAATAATAAAAATATATAACTCCTGTATAATAATATATAAATCCTGTATTATAATAATAATTAATATATAAATCCTGTATAATAATATATAGATCCTGAATAATAATAATAATAATATTATACAGGATTTATATATTATTATTATACAGGATTTATAAACTATTATTATTCTTATTATACAGAATTTATATATTATTATCATACAGGATTTATATTATTATTATTATTTTTATAATACAGAATTTATATACTGTTGTTATTATTATTATTATTATTATACTGGATTTATATAGTAGTTATATTTATTATCATTATTATTATTATACGGGATTTATATTTTTTATTATACAGAATTTATATATTTTTATGATTATTACTATTATTAATATACAGGATTTATATAATATTATTATTATTATACAGGACTGAATACAATTCAATACAGGAAGAATCTGAGGGTTCTGCTCACTAGAGCTTACAATCTAAAATTTCTATAGCAGGAAAGTAATGCATCTGATACCTTCATTTTGCCAACTGAAGTTTAATTTTGACTTCAATGACATGGTTATGATATTTTTAAATAAAACCTTTCCATTTTCTTTACACCCCCCCCCCCCCCCCCCCCCCATACTTCCCAACTTTCTGAGATGGGAACGAGGGACAACTATTAACAAAATTATGTAGGCATAGGACACGCCCCTTGGGTGTTATTTTTTTTTTACCACTGCTATTCCTTTATATTGGATTTTTAAATTTACTATGTAGCAATGTAGAAATTGGATGAAAGGTTTAGCCCCGAAAAATACTTTTTGAAAGATAAAAAGTGCATCAGACCAAAATGAGGGACAAATGAGGAGGAAAGAGGGACAGAGGGACATTGTTCCAAATCAGGGATAGTGTAGCCATGCATACCTTTTTTTTTTTAATTAGTCCCTGTTAGGGATGGGCCAAACACTCCCCCGGTTTGGTTTGCGACAAAACTCTCGAAGATCACAAAAGTTCGGACCCAAACTGCAAACCCCATTGAGGTCTATGGGACCCGAACATGAAAAATCGGAAGTGTCCATTTTGAAGGCTTATAATCAAGTTATTGGGCATACAATGGTTATGGGGGTCCGGGTCCTGCCCTGGGGGGGGATGTATCAATGCAAATTTTTTATTTTTTTTTAAAGATTGTTTTTTAAAGGAGCAGTGATTTTAATGATGCTTACAGTGCAATACAATAAAAACTCCTTTAAATATAGTGCCTAGGGGTCCAAATATAGTCTGCCGGTAGAGTGGCGCATCTGTACCCTGTATAGAACCTGCTGCAGTAAAACTGACATATATAAAGGAAAAAAAATGACATATTATATTGATTTTCCCTGCAAGCTTTCTTTATTTAGTAAACAGAGGCTTGGGGAGCCTGTGGGATGGAACCTTTTATAGTGTGGGGTGGGACTAAGAGCACTGAGCCGTGATTGGACAAAGTCATCATCACTTTGTCCAGTCTGGGCTCTGACAGTGCTCTCTGCCCTAATTGGTAAAGCCTTGCACCTGACCAGCGGGGCCTCATCCAATTAGGGCCCTAAAATGCAATGTGTAGCACGCAGTGCATTGTGGGGTGCTCGGCAGCCGAATTCTAGTCCCTGTGATGTCATCCCTGGGTCTATGTGCTTCTCTATACAATGCAGGCAGATCATGACTGGTGGGAGGGGCCGGCAGGGGGCAGTACATAGCTTCCTGCAAACATCACAGCACCCGGCCTCAGTACTCCTCTCTAGAGCCATCAGTCCTGATGCAAGCAGTGGGCGGGCTCTTGGGAGGAGTTATGCAAATCTCAAAATGCCCTAATGAGTGGGCTGAAGAAAGTGGGAAGACCCGTAGGTTTATTTGACTGTTATTGTTATCTTAAAGGTGTAAATGTAAAGAATCTGGTTCCCGGGCAGGCAGCTTCTACACCCCAGAGGATCTCCACAGACCCCCACCCCAGAGGATCTCCACATACCCCACCCCAGAGGATCTCCACAGACGCCCACCCCAGAGGATCTTCACAGACGCCCACCCTAGAGGATCTCCACAGTCTCCTTGGCTTGTAGTGTAATAATAAGAGGGGTTGAAACTGAAGCGTCACACCACTGCTAAGAGGTGCAGATACCACTTTATTCCATTAAAGGTCAGGGTTACAATTCAAGAACTGGCCGACGTGTTTCGGGGGTCTGAGTGCCACCTTCATCAGGGGTTGACTGACAGCAAAGTGAACAGACCAGTAGTGAACTGGACCTACGATGGTATGTATTCCAGTGTGAGTTGAAAGCACAAGCCTAATCAGCCGCTTGTTGGGCAGCCTAACTGAAGTACTTAGACTCCCGAAACGCGTCGGATATTTCTTGAATTGTACCCCTGGCCTTTAATGGAACAAAGTTGTATCTGGACCTCTTAGCAGTGGTGTGGTGCTTAAATTTTACCCCTTCTTAATGGGTGGGTGTCAGTCTGGGGGAGTGGATGTTCCTAGACCGGCTGTATTTGCATAGGTAACGCCCACATGTGATGCTGAGCCTCTGAATAAAAGAAATGAAGTCCAATGAGTGAAAGGGGCGGGGCCAGGGACAGCCAGGCCGGGGATGAAAGTGCTGGACGTCCTCCAGCCAAGAAATGGGGGCGGGGCTCTATCTGACTTGCTGCAGCTTCCAATGCACATTGTGAGAAGCTCACAGTGTGCGGTGAAATCAGAGTGTGAAAGAACTTTAGAGAATTCTGTGTTCATTATCTGTCTCTACAGAATAGAAAACTTTGTCTCTTTTTATGTTCCTTCAGGTCCCGCCCCTGAGAAATCAAGAAAAGTAATGGACGCCAAAGGTGAACCAATCACATCCATCCTTTATAATGACTGTTTTGTCCAGAAGTAAAAATCTGTATTTTTTGCTAAAAAATTTTATATATATATATATATATATATATATATATATATATATATATATATATATATATATATTTTTTTTTTGTAAAGCAGAGACCCTAGAGAATAAAATGGCGATTGTTGCACTTTTTTGTCACACAGTATTTGCACAGCAGTTTTGCAAACGCAATTTTTTGGGAAAAAATGCACTTTAATGAATTAAAAAACAAAACAAAAAAAACACAATAGTTACCCATTTGTTTTTAATATATAATGTGAAAGATGATGTTACGCCAAGTAAATAGGTTTATAAGTTTAAAGCAGTATTTTTTGCCTAAATATGATATATACTGTGTATATGTATATATATATAATGTGTGTGTGTCATGCCTTGAAATTGCGCACGCTCACATGACAAACTACGGTACTAAAAAAATCTCTATAGATGATCACCAATAGATGATACAGGAGCTCTGTTACTGGCCAGATTACCTAGAATAGCCCACAAAGAGAAAAGTAATGCAGCCGCCACATCTACTGATTAGTACGATGTCATAAAGCAAAATATGATATTATTGATGACAATCTGAGATCTCTGGACTCCTTTCTCTTCTTCCAGAGGTGAAGATCCCGAGGAGCTCAGCACACGCCCTCATCAAACGCCACAAGAGGGCCTACGACTATTATGAGAGGTAGGTGTCCACCATAGAGAGGACTCTGCTCCTCCCTCTAACTCTCCTCTCCTGAAATACTCTGCTGGAGGACTCTGCTCCTTCCTCTATAACTCTCCTCTCCTGAAATAATCTGCACTGCTGGAGGACTCTGCTCCTTCCCAACTCTCTTCTCCTGAAATACTCTGCACTGCTGGAGGACTCTGCTCCTTCCTCTATAACTCTCCTCTCCTGAAATACTCTGCACTGCTGGAGGACTCTGCTCCTTCCTCTATAACTCTCCTCTCCTGAAATACTCTGCATTGCTGGAGGACTCTGCTCCTTCCTCTATAACTCTCCTCTCCTGAAATACTCTGCACTGCTGGAGGACTCTGCTCCTTCCTCTATAACTCTCCTCTCCTGAAATACTCTGCACTGCTGGAGGACTCCTCTCCTTCCTCTATAACTCTCCTCTCCTGAAATACTCTGCACTGCTGGAGGACTCTGCTCCTTCCTCTATAACTCTCCTCTCCTGAAATACTCTGCTGGAGGACTCTGCTCCTTCCCAACTCTCTTCTCCTGAAATACTCTGCACTGCTGGGGGACTCTGCTTCTTCCTCTATAACTCTCCTCTCCTGAAATACTCTGCACTGCTGGAGGACTCTGCTCCTTCCTCTATAACTCTCCTCTCCTGAAATACTCTGCACTGCTGGAGGACTCTGCTCCTTCGTCTATAACTCTCCTCTCCTGAAATACTCTGCTCTGCTGGAGGACTCTGCTCCTTCCTCTATAACTCTCCTCTCCTGAAATACTCTGCACTGCTGGAGGACTCTGCTCCTTCCTCTATAACTCTCCTCTCCTGAAATACTCTGCACTGCTAGAAGACTCTGCTCCTTCCCCTATAACTCTCCTCTCCTGAAATACTCTGCACTGCTGGATGACTCTGCTCCTTCCCCTATAACTCTCCTCTCCTGAAATACTCTGCACTGCTGGAGGACTCTGCTCCTTCCTCTATAACTCTCCTTTCCTGAAATACTCTGCTCTGCTGGAGGACTCTGCTCCTTCCTCTATAACTCTCCTCTCCTGAAATACTCTGCTGGAGGACTCTGCTCCTTCCCCTATAACTCTCCTCTCCTGAAATACTCTGCACTGCTGGAGGACTCTGCTCCTTCCTCTATAACTCTCCTCTCCTGAAATACTCTGCACTGCTGGAGGACTCTGCTCCTTCCTCTATAACTCTCCTTTCCTGAAATACTCTGCTCTGCTGGAGGACTCTGCTCCTTCCTCTATAACTCTCCTCTCCTGAAATACTCTGTACAGCTGGAGGACTCTGCTCCCTCCTCTATAACTCTCCTCTCCTGAAATACTCTGCACTGCTGGAGGACTCTGCTCCTTCCTCTATAACTCTCCTCTCCTGAAATACTCTGCACTGCTGGAGGACTCTGCTCCTTCCTCTATAACTCTCCTCTCCTGAAATACTCTGCACTGCTGGAGGACTCTGCTCCTTCCTCTATAACTCTCCTTTCCTGAAATACTCTGTACAGCTGGAGGACTCTGCTCCTTCCTCTATAACTCTCCTCTCCTGAAATACTCTGTACAGCTGGAAGACTCTGCTCCCTCCTCTATAACTCTCCTCTCCTTTGACATGCTTCTGAGGTCCTTCCCAGGTGCTTCATTTTGACCGTCTTCCAAAATTCAAGTTTCGAAAAGAACAGAATAAAATAGCAAAAAAAGTATATATTTAAATAGAAAAAAAAAAAAAAAAGAATAGATTTGAATAGAATACTAGTCATGTGCCAGTCACCCCCCCGGTTTGGTTCGCACCAGAACTCCCGAGAAAAATCAAAAGTGCCCATTTTGAAGGCTTATATGCAGATAATTGGCCATAAAAAGGGTATGGAGGTCTGGGTACTGCCCCGGGGGACATGTATCAATGCAAACATTTAAAAAAAAAAAAAAACATTTTTAAAGGAGCAGTGATTTTAATGATGCGTAAAGTGAAACAATAAAAATGTAAAATACCTTTAAATGTAGTGCCTGGGGGGTCCCCTTAGTCTGCCTGTAAAGTGGCGCATCTGTACCATGTATAGAACCTGCTGCAGCAAAACTTACATTTATAAAGAAAAAACATGACATTTAAATTCACTCGTGGTTGCAAGTTATTGCCGGCAATACAAAAAAAAAACGGTGGGCCCCCCCCCCCCCCCCCAAATCTATACCAGACTCTTATCTGAGTACGCAGCCTCCTAAATCATACCAGACCACATGCTATCAACATGGGATCCAAAAGCACCTTGTGTTGATGGGAACAAGGGCCTCTTTCCAACAACCCAGGGCGGTTGTGGGGGTCTGCGGGTGGGAGGCTTATCGGAATCTGGAAGCCCCTTTTAACAAGATGGTCCCTCAGATCCTGACACCCCCCCCCCCCCCCCCATGTGAATGAGTATGGGGTACATTGTACAGGTGACAGGAGTTTTTGACAATTCCTTTATTAAAAGAGAAAAAAATAGTGTCCCCTGATGTAGATCCATCGTCCATCACGCAGCACCCGAAAAAAAAGCTCCGCCCGCTAAATTTTTAAAAAAAAATTTTAATAAAGGATTTGTCAAAACCTATGAGTATGTTTGTTTTTATTTCTTTTTGCTACTTTTTTTGATGATTGGGTAGGTGTACAATGTACCCGATACTCATTCACATGGGGGGGGGACCGGGATCTGGAGTACCCCTTGTTAAAGGGGGCTTCCAGATTCCGAAAAGCCCCCCCCCACCCGCAGACCCCCACAACCATCAGCCAAGGTTGTGGAGAAGAGTCCCTTGTTCCCATCAACATGTGGACAAGGTGCTTTGGTGTAGGGGGGGGAGGCACCCCCCATGTTGAGTGCATGTGGCCTGGTATGGTTCAAGGGGGGCTGCTTGTGTCCCCCCCCCTTTCCTGGCCTGCCAGGCTGCATGCCCGGATAAGGGTCTGGTATGGATTTGGGGGGGGATCCCACATTGTTTTTTTCTCACAGTTTTCTACTGCCGGCAATGTTTTCCTTTCCATTCAGCTGTCAGCGGGGGAAGCCCGTGGACAGCAGATGACTCATCCGCTGTTAAGGACGCAGCGGCCGGGTCCTGCTCCTTAACAACTAGCTATTCACTCTGCCCTGATTGGGCAACGCTTTGCAAACTTGAATAGAATAGAATAAATAACACAGAATATAGCCGTCTTGCAACATTCTAATTTCAAAAAGAATACAATAGAACAAAAGAGAATAGAACATAAAATAATAGAAAAGAATAGAAAAAAATAGATTTGAAAAGTATAGAATAAAATACAGAGAATATAGCCATCCTCCAAAATTCGAATTTCTAAAAGAATACAATAGAATAACAGAGAATAGAATATAAAATAATAGAATAGATTTGAATAGAATAGAATAAAAAAATAAAAGAATGGAATAGAAAAAAATATATAAAAGAATTAAATAAAATAGAAATAGAAATAGAAGAGACTAGAACCAGCTATTCTTCACAATGAATTTGGATCATATAAATATTTTTTATTTAAATACTTTGAATGCATTGGAAAAATGTTTTAATCCGGTTGAAAACGAATAAACAAAATGAAATTAGTGATCTAAAAAAAATCGATCTAAAAAAAAAAAAACAACACCGATGTTTTGTGCACATGTGTGGTGGTTCCTGCCCTGATGCTCTCTGGTGCCCCCTCCTGTCCAGGTTCTATCCTCGTATAAAGTCCCCCATGGAGGTGAAGAAGGAGCAGTGTGAGAATTATTGGCCGTGTGATCAGCTCTCTGAATGGGTCGGCTTCCACCAGGCTTACCAGACCTACTTCGGACAGGTGTGATGAGCGGCGAGATGAGGACAGCCCCGCCCACTGCACCAACAATCGCCTCCTTCTTCTTCCGAGACTTCCAACCAAGGCGGACAATGTGGCTTTCCCATTATCAGCTTTTATTATTTCCTGCTGAGCCGACGCCCGACAACCGACTCCCAATACCCGACTTCTGACTCCCGATACCCGACACCCGACTCACGACACCCGATACCCGACTCCCGACTCCCGATACCCGACTCCCAACTCCAGATACCCGACACCCGACTCCCAACTCCTGATACTCAACGCCCGACACCCAACGCCCGACTCCTGATACTCGACGCCTGACAACTGACTCCCAACACCCGACTCCCGACTCACAACACCCGACTCACGACACCTGACTCCCAACACCCGACTCCCAACACCCGACTCATGACACCCGACTCCTGACTCCCGATACAAAACTCCTGACTCCCGATACCCGACTCCCGATACCCGACTCCCGATACTCGACTCCAGATACCCGACTCCCGATACCCGACTCCTGACACCCAACTCCCGACACCTGATACCCAACTCCCGACACCTGACGCCCGACTCACAACTCCCGATACCCGACTCCCGACACCTGACTCCTGATACCCGACTCACAACTCCCGACTCCCGATACCCGACTCACAACTCCCGACTCCCGATACCCGACTCCTGATACCCGACTCACAACTCCCGACTCCCGATACCCGACTCACAACTCCCGACTCCCGATACCCGACTCCTGATACCCGACTCACAACTCCCGATACCCGACTCACAACTCCCGACTCCCGATACCCGACTCCTGATACCCGACTCCCGATACCCGACTCACAACTCACGACTCCCGATACCCGACTCCCAACACCCGACTCCCGATACCCGACTCCCAACACCCGACTCCCGATACCGACTCCCAACTCCCGACACCCGACTCCAGACACCTCCAAAGAATGAAATGTCTTCGCACAAAGAAAGAAAAATAAACAACGTTTTTGCTGCCTAATAATGTTCTTTTCATTAATCTGCTTATAATTCGCCTTCCACATCCCCATCAAAATGCTAATGACATTTATAAATAAAGCTTTTTCCATTTTCATTACCTACCTTCTTTTACAGCCAGTGATGTCATCGCTGGGCGGGTCTCTAGGCTTCTCTATCTGGGATGACTCTGGTGGGAGGGGCTGGAAGGGTTAAGGTGCACCCCTGAGCAATCCATTGCGGTGTGTTAGTATATTAATGCACATCCCGGCACGGGGTTCAAGAGCGTCACATTATTATATTATTATTATTATACAGGATTTTCACAGCGCCGACAGTTTACACAGAGCTTTACAATCTAAAAGGGAGACAATACAATAAAATACAAGAGGATTAAGAGGGTCCTGCTCAGAAGAGCTTACAATCAGATAAAGGCCGCCCATTCACACCGCGCGCTAGACATGTGCTCTGCCGAAAAAATTTGTTCGTTTTCATTTCATTCGTTTTGTTGGGTTTTTTTTTTTTCTTTTTTGGGTCATTTGAAACGATCGCAAATTCGAAAATCCGAAATAATAACTAAGTAACAAATAATAACTAACTATTAAATAAAATTATAGGTATCGAAATTTCCTTTCAAATTTGGCTGTTAGTGAACATAGCGAATACGAATTTATTCGAAGTTATGAATTATCCGAAATAACGAATGCCACATCTAAACGAATGGAACGTATCGAATTAATAATAATAAAAACAAAAACGTTTTATTATTGTTATTTATTACTATTAATTTGTTACGTTCCATTTGTTTAAGTGCGGCATTCGTTATTTCGGATAATTCGTAACTTCGGATAAATTTGTATTCGTTACGTTCACTGACAGCCAAATTTGAAAGGAAATTACAATACCTATAATTATTAGTTAGTTAGCTATTTCAGATTTTAAAATTTTCGGGTTTTTGGATTTTCGAATTTACAAATTTTTTAATTTACTAATTTTCCAATTTACGAATTCTCAAATTTTTGAAGTTTCGAATTTATGAATTTATGAATTTTCAAATATTAAAATTTACGAATATTCAAAAAAATTTGTTAAGCGGGTTTTCATTTATTCTGATGTTTCCCGAATTAACCAATTTGTCTAAATGAATTTGGAACGAAGCGAATTGCACATGTCGGCCGCACACCAGATGAAAAAATCTGCATGACCTGCGGTGTGACGCAACTCACGGTATGTGCGACGACTTGGCGTGCTGAAGTGCAGTTTGTTGGGCGACTCTACTGTGCAATGTGGAGCGTTACAACACACATATCTGTTTAAAATAGCCACATGTGCCTGTATTAGGTGTTGAGCCCCTCCCCCCCTCCAACAGGGCCATATAAACCATGAGCATAATCAATATCTAATCTAAACAATATTAAAATAATATATAAAAATTCACCAACAAGTATTAATCCACAGAAATAAATATTATAAAAAAAAAGAGAATATAATAGTTATATTAATAATATAAATAAATAATAATAATTTAAATGAATTAACAATTGTAATATTATATTAATAATACATTAATAATAATAATAATAATAATAATAATAATAATAATAATAATAATAATAATAATGTAAATTAATTAACAATTGTAATATTAATTGTAAATAAAAAATGAATTATAATTTAAAGCCTATTTGGTCTATTTAATGGAGGGTTTGTTTTTCTAGTATCAACTATATATATATATTTCCTATTATCTAAACAATAAAAAAAATTATAAGAATATTTATATAAGATTAGAAGAATCCCCCAACAAGGATAAACACATACACACAATATATATATATATATATACAGTGGGGACGGAAAGTATTCAGACCCCCTTAAATGTTTCACTCTGTTATATTGCAGCCATTTGCTAAAATCATTTAAGTTCATTTTTTCCTCATTATTGTACACACAGCCCCCCATATTGTACACACAGCACCCCATATTGTACACACAGCCCCCCATATTATACACACAGCCCCCCATATTGTACACACAGCACCCCATATTGTACACACAGCCCCCCATATTGTACACACAGCCCCCCATATTGTACACACAGCACCCCATATTGTACACACAGCACCCCATATTGTACACACAGCCCCCCATATTGTACACACAGCACCCCATATTGTACACACCGCACCTCATATTGTACACACAGCACCTCATATTGTACACACAGCACCCCCATATTGTACACACAGCCCCCCATATTGTACACACAGCACCTCATATTATACACACAGCACCCCATATTGTACACACAGCACCCCATATTGTACACACAGCACTCCATATTGTACACACAGCACCTCATATTGTACACACAGCACCCCATATTGTACACACAGCCCCCCATATTGTACACACAGCACCCCATATTGTACACACAGCCCCCCATATTGTACACACAGCACCCCATATTGTACACACAGCCCCCCATATTATACACACAGCACCCCATATTGTACACACAGCCCCCCATATTGTACACACAGCACCCCATATTATACACACAGCACCCCATATTGTACACACAGCCCCCATATTGTACACACAGCACCCCATATTGTACACACAGCACCCCCATATTGTACACACAGCACCCCATATTGTACACACAGCCCCCCATATTGTACACACCGCACCTCATATTGTACACACAACACCTCATATTGTACACACAGCACCCCATATTATACACACAGCACCCCATATTGTACACACAGCACCCCATATTGTACACACCGCACCTCATATTGTACACACAACACCTCATATTGTACACACAGCGCCCCATATTGTACACACAGCCCCCCATATTGTACACACAGCACCCCATATTGTACACACAGCCCCCCTTATTGTACACGCAGCACCCCATATTGTACACACAGCCCCCCATATTGTACACACAGCTCCCCATATTGTACACACAGCACCCCATATTGTACACACAGCACCCCATATTATACACACAGCCCCCCATATTGTACACACAGCACCCCATATTGTACACACAGCACCCCATATTATACACACAGCACCCCATATTGTACACACAGCTCCTCATATTGTACACACAGCACCCCATATTGTACACACAGCACCCCATATTATACACACAGCCCCCCATATTGTACACACAGCACCCCATATTGTACACACAGCACCCCATATTATACACACAGCACCCCATATTGTACACACAGCTCCTCATATTGTACACACAGCCCCCCATATTGTACACACAGCACCCCATATTGTACACACAGCACTCCATATTGTACACACAGCTCCTCATATTGTACACACAGCACCCCATATTGTACACACAGCACCCCATATTGTACACACAGCTCCTCATATTGTACACACAGCACCCCATATTGTACACACAGCTCCTCATATTGTACACACAGCACCCCATATTGTACACACAGCACCCCATATTGTACACACAGCACCCCATATTGTACACACAGCCCCCCATATTGTACACACAGCACCCATATTGTACACACAGCACCCCATATTGTACACACAGCACCCCATATTGTACACACAGCTCCTCATATTATACACACAGCCCCCCATATTGTACACACAGCACCCCATATTATACACACAGCACCTCATATTGTACACACAGCCCCCCTTAATGTACACACAGCACCTCATATTGTACACACAGCACCCCATATTGTACACACAGCCCCCCATATTGTACACACAGCCCCCCATATTATACACACAGCACCCCATATTATACACACAGCACCCCATATTGTACACACAGCCCCCCTTAATGTACACACAGCACCCCATATTGTACACACAGCCCCCCATATTGTACACACAGCACCCCATATTGTACACACAGCACCCCATATTGTACACACAACACCCCATATTGTACACACAGCCCCCCATATTGACAGAAAAACAAAGAATTGTTGACATTTTTGCAGATTTATTAAAAAAGAAAAACTGAAATATCACATGGTCCTAAGTATTCAGACCCTTTGCTGTGACACTCATATTTAACTCAGGTGCTGTCCATTTCTTCTGATCATCCTTGAGATGGTTCTACACCTTCATTTGAATCCAGCTGTGTTTGATTATACTGATTGGACTTGATTAGGAAAGCCACACACCTGTCTATATAAGACCTTACAGCTCACAGTGTATGTCAGAGCAAATGAGAATCATGAGGTCAAAGGAACTGACTGAAGAGCTCAGAGACAGGATTGTGGCAAGGCACAGATCTGGCCAAGGTTACAAAAACATTTCTGCTGCACTTAAGGTTCCTAAGAGCACAGTGGCCTCCATAATCCTTAAATGGAAGACGTTTGGGACGACCAGAACCCTTCCTAGAGCTGGCCGTCCGGCCAAACTGAGCTATCGGGGGAGAAGAGCTTTGGTGAGAGAGGTAAAGAAGAACCCAAAGATCACTGTGGCTGAGCTCCAGAGATGCAGTCAGGAGATGGGAGAAAGTTGTAAAAAGTCAACCATCACTGCAGCCCTCCACCAGTCGGGGCTTTATGGCAGAGTGGCCCGATGGAAGCCTCTCCTCAGTGCAAGACACATGAAAGCTCGCATGGAGTTTACTAAAAAACACCTGAAGGACTCCAAGATGGTGAGAAATAAGATTCTCTGGTCTGATGAGACCAAGATAGAACTTTTTGGTCTTAATTCTAAGTGGTATGTGTGGAGAAAACCAGGCACTGCTCATCACCTGTCCAATACAGTCCCAACAGTGAAGCATGGTGGTGGCAGCATCATGCTGTGGGGGTGTTTTTCAGCTGCAGGGACAGGACGACTGGTTGCAATCAAGGGAAAGATGAATGCGGCCAAGTACAAGGATATCCTGGATGAAAACCTTCTCCAGAGTACTCAGGACCTCAGACTGGGCCGAAGGTTTACCTTCCAACAAGACAATGACCCTAAGCACACAGCTAAAATAATGAAGGAGTGGCTTCACAACAACTCCGTGACTGTTCTTGAATGGTCCAGCCAGAGCCCTGACCTAAACCCAATTAAGCATCTCTGGAGAGACCTAAAAATGGCCGTCCATCAACGTTTACCATCCCCCCTGACAGAACTGGAGAGGATCTGCAAGGAGGAATGGCAGAGGATCCCCAAATCCAGGTGTGAAAAACTTGTTGTATCTTTCCCAAAAAGACTCATCAAAAGGGGCTTCTACTAAATACTGAGCAAAGGGTCTGAATACTTAGGACCATGTGATATTTCAGTTTTTCTTTTTTAATAAATCTGCAAAAATGTCAACAATTCTGTGTTTTTCTGTCAATATGGGGTGCTGTGTGTACAATATGGGGTGCTGTGTGTACAATATGGGGAGCTGTGTGTACAATATGGGGTGCTGTGTGTACAATATGGGTGCTGTGTGTACAATATGGGGGGCTGTGTGTACAATATGGAGTGCTGTGTGTACAATATGGAGTGCTGTGTGTACAATATGGGGAGCTGTGTGTACAATATGGGGTGCTGTGTGTACAATATGGGTGCTGTGTGTACAATATGGGGGGCTGTGTGTACAATATGGAGTGCTGTGTGTACAATATGGGGGGCTGTGTGTACAATATGGGGTGCTGTGTGTACAATATGAGGTGCTGTGTGTACAATATGGGGTGCTGTGTGTACAATATGGGGTGCTGTGTGTACAATATGGGGTGCTGTGTGTACAATATGGGGTGCTGTGTGTACAATATGGGGTGCTGTGTGTACAATATGGAGTGCTGTGTGTACAATATGGGGAGCTGTGTGTACAATATGGGGTGCTGTGTGTACAATATGGGTGCTGTGTGTACAATATGGGGGGCTGTGTGTACAATATGGAGTGCTGTGTGTACAATATGGGGAGCTGTGTGTACAATATGGGGTGCTGTGTGTACAATATGGGTGCTGTGTGTACAATATGGGGGGCTGTGTGTACAATATGGAGTGCTGTGTGTACAATATGGAGTGCTGTGTGTACAATATGAGGTGCTGTGTGTACAATATGGAGTGCTGTGTGTACAATATGGGTGCTGTGTGTACAATATGGGGAGCTGTGTGTACAATATGAGGTGCTGTGTGTATAATATGGGGTGCTGTGTGTACAATATGGGGTGCTGTGTGTACAATATGGGTGCTGTGTGTACAATATGAGGTGCTGTGTGTACAATATGGAGTGCTGTGTGTACAATATGGGTGCTGTGTGTACAATATGGGGAGCTGTGTGTACAATATGGGGTGCTGTGTGTACAATATGGGGAGCTGTGTGTACAATATGGGGGGCTGTGTATACAATATGGGTGCTGTGTGTACAATATGGGGAGCTGTGTGTACAATATGGGGTGCTGTGTGTACAATATGGGGGGCTGTGTATACAATATGGGGGGCTGTGTATACAATATGGGTGCTGTGTGTACAATATGAGGTGCTGTGTGTACAATATGAGGTGCTGTGTGTACAATATGAGGTGCTGTGTGTATAATATGGGGTGCTGTGTGTACAATATGGGGTGCTGTGTGTACAATATGAGGTGCTGTGTGTATAATATGGGTGCTGTGTGTACAATATGAGGTGCTGTGTGTACAATATGAGGTGCTGTGTGTATAATATGGGGTGCTGTGTGTACAATATGGGGTGCTGTGTGTACAATATGGGGAGCTGTGTGTACAATATGGGTGCTGTGTGTACAATATGGGGTGCTGTGTGTACAATATGGAGTGCTGTGTGTACAATATGGGGTGCTGTGTGTACAATATGGGGTGCTGTGTGTACAATATGGGGGGCTGTGTATACAATATGGGGGGCTGTGTATACAATATGGGTGCTGTGTGTACAATATGGGGGGCTGTGTATACAATATGGGGGGCTGTGTATACAATATGGGGTGCTGTGTATACAATATGGGGGGCTGTGTATACAATATGGGGGGCTGTGTATACAATATGGGGTGCTGTGTGTACAATATGGGTGCTGTGTGTACAATATGGGGGGCTGTGTGTACAATATGGAGTGCTGTGTGTACAATATGGAGTGCTGTGTGTACAATATGGGGAGCTGTGTGTACAATATGGGGTGCTGTGTGTACAATATGGGTGCTGTGTGTACAATATGGGGGGCTGTGTGTACAATATGGAGTGCTGTGTGTACAATATGGGGGGCTGTGTGTACAATATGGGGTGCTGTGTGTACAATATGAGGTGCTGTGTGTACAATATGGGGTGCTGTGTGTACAATATGGGGTGCTGTGTGTACAATATGGGGTGCTGTGTGTACAATATGGGGTGCTGTGTGTACAATATGGAGTGCTGTGTGTACAATATGGGGAGCTGTGTGTACAATATGGGGTGCTGTGTGTACAATATGGGTGCTGTGTGTACAATATGGGGGGCTGTGTGTACAATATGGAGTGCTGTGTGTACAATATGGGGAGCTGTGTGTACAATATGGGGTGCTGTGTGTACAATATGGGTGCTGTGTGTACAATATGGGGGGCTGTGTGTACAATATGGAGTGCTGTGTGTACAATATGGAGTGCTGTGTGTACAATATGAGGTGCTGTGTGTACAATATGGAGTGCTGTGTGTACAATATGGGTGCTGTGTGTACAATATGGGGAGCTGTGTGTACAATATGAGGTGCTGTGTGTATAATATGGGGTGCTGTGTGTACAATATGGGGTGCTGTGTGTACAATATGGGTGCTGTGTGTACAATATGAGGTGCTGTGTGTACAATATGGAGTGCTGTGTGTACAATATGGGTGCTGTGTGTACAATATGGGGAGCTGTGTGTACAATATGGGGTGCTGTGTGTACAATATGGGGAGCTGTGTGTACAATATGGGGGGCTGTGTATACAATATGGGTGCTGTGTGTACAATATGGGGAGCTGTGTGTACAATATGGGGTGCTGTGTGTACAATATGGGGGGCTGTGTATACAATATGGGGGGCTGTGTATACAATATGGGTGCTGTGTGTACAATATGAGGTGCTGTGTGTACAATATGAGGTGCTGTGTGTACAATATGAGGTGCTGTGTGTATAATATGGGGTGCTGTGTGTACAATATGGGGTGCTGTGTGTACAATATGAGGTGCTGTGTGTATAATATGGGGTGCTGTGTGTACAATATGGGGTGCTGTGTGTACAATATGAGGTGCTGTGTGTACAATATGAGGTGCTGTGTGTACAATATGAGGTGCTGTGTGTATAATATGGGGTGCTGTGTGTACAATATGGGGTGCTGTGTGTACAATATGGGGAGCTGTGTGTACAATATGGGTGCTGTGTGTACAATATGGGGTGCTGTGTGTACAATATGGAGTGCTGTGTGTACAATATGGGGTGCTGTGTGTACAATATGGGGTGCTGTGTGTACAATATGGGGGGCTGTGTATACAATATGGGGGGCTGTGTATACAATATGGGTGCTGTGTGTACAATATGGGGGGCTGTGTATACAATATGGGGGGCTGTGTATACAATATGGGGTGCTGTGTATACAATATGGGGGGCTGTGTATACAATATGGGGGGCTGTGTATACAATATGGGTGCTGTGTGTACAATATGGGGGGCTGTGTATACAATATGGGGTGCTGTGTATACAATATGGGGTGCTGTGTGTACAATATGAGGTGCTGTGTGTACAATATGGGGTGCTGTGTGTACAATATGGGGTGCTGTGTGTACAATATGAGGTGCTGTGTGTACAATATGGGGTGCTGTGTATACAATATGGGGTGCTGTGTATACAATATGGGGTGCTGTGTGTACAATATGAGGTGCTGTGTGTACAATATGAGGAGCTGTGTGTACAATATGAGGAGCTGTGTGTACAATATGGGGGGCTGTGTGTACAATATGGAGTGCTGTGTGTATAATATGGGGTGCTGTGTGTACATTATGGGGGCTGTGTGTATAATATGAGGTGCTGTGTGTACAATATGGGGTGCTGTGTGTACAATATGGGGTGCTGTGTGTACAATATGGGGTGCTGTGTGTATAATATGGAGTGCTGTGTGTATAATATGGGGTGCTGTGTGTACATTATGGGGGCTGTGTGTATAATATGAGGTGCTGTGTGTACAATATGGGGTGCTGTGTGTACAATATGGGGTGTTGTGTGTACAATATGGGGTGCTGTGTGTACATTATGGGGGCTGTGTGTATAATATGAGGTGCTGTGTGTACAATATGGGGTGCTGTGTGTACAATATGGGGTGTTGTGTGTACAATATGGGGTGCTGTGTGTATAATATGGGGTGCTGTGTGTACAATATGGGGGGCTGTGTGTACAATATGGGGGGCTGTGTGTACAATATGGGGCGCTGTGTGTACAATATGGGGCGCTGTGTGTACAATATGGGGTGCTGTGTGTACAATATGGGGCGCTGTGTGTACAATATGGGGGGTGCTGTGTGTACAATATGGGGAGCTGTGTGTACAATATGGGGTGCTGTGTGTACAATATGGGGTGCTGTGTGTACAATATGGGGTGCTGTGTGTACAATATGGGGCGCTGTGTGTACAATATGGGGTGCTGTGTGTACAATATGGGGTGCTGTGTGTACAATATGGGGTGCTGTGTGTATAATATGGGGTGCTGTGTGTACAATATGGGGTGCTGTGTGTACAATATGAGGTGCTGTGTGTACAATATGGGGGGCTGTGTGTACAATATGGGGGGCTGTGTGTATAATATGGGGTGCTGTGTGTATAATATGGGGTGCTGTGTGTACAATATGGGGTGCTGTGTGTATAATATGGGGTGCTGTGTGTATAATATGGGGTGCTGTGTGTATAATATGAGGTGCTGTGTGTACAATATGGGGCGCTGTGTGTACAATATGGGGTGCTGTGTGTACAATATGAGGTGCTGTGTGTACAATATGGGGCGCTGTGTGTACAATATGGGGTGCTGTGTGTATAATATGGGGTGCTGTGTGTATAATATGGGGTGCTGTGTGTATAATATGAGGTGCTGTGTGTACAATATGGGGCGCTGTGTGTACAATATGGGGTGCTGTGTGTATAATATGGGGTGCTGTGTGTATAATATGGGGTGCTGTGTGTACAATATGGGGGGCTATGTGTACAATATGGGGTGCTGTGTGTACAATATGAGGTGCAGTGTGTACAATATGGGGAGCTGTGTGTACAATATGGGGTGCTGTGTGTACAATATGGGGAGCTGTGTGTACAATATGGGGGGCTGTGTGTACAATATGGGTGCTGTGTGTACAATATGGGGAGCTGTGTGTACAATATGGGTGCTGTGTGTACAATATGGGGAGCTGTGTGTACAATATGAGGTGCTGTGTGTACAATATGGGGTGCTGTGTGTACAATATGGGGAGCTGTGTGTACAATATGGGGGGCTGTGTGTACAATATGGGGGGCTGTGTGTACAATATGGGGTGCTGTGTGTACAATATGGGGAGCTGTGTGTACAATATGGGGGGCTGTGTGTACAATATGAGGTGCTGTGTGTACAATATGGGGTGCTGTGTGTACAATATGGGGAGCTGTGTGTACAATATGAGGTGCTGTGTGTACAATATGGGTGCTGTGTGTACAATATGGGGGGCTGTGTATACAATATGGGGGGCTGTGTGTACAATATGGGGTGCTGTGTGTACAATATGGGGTGCTGTGTGTACAATATGGGGAGCTGTGTGTACAATATGGGGGGCTGTGTGTACAATATGGGTGCTGTGTGTACAATATGGGGAGCTGTGTGTACAATATGGGGAGCTGTGTGTACAATATGAGGTGCTGTGTGTACAATATGGGGTGCTGTGTGTACAATATGGGGAGCTGTGTGTACAATATGGGGGGCTGTGTGTATAATATGGGGTGCTGTGTGTACAATATGGGGAGCTGTGTGTACAATATGAGGTGCTGTGTGTACAATATGGGTGCTGTGTGTACAATATGGGGGGCTGTGTATACAATATGGGGGGCTGTGTATACAATATGGGTGCTGTGTGTATAATATGGGGTGCTGTGTGTACAATATGGGGAGCTGTGTGTACAATATGGGGGGCTGTGTATACAATATGGGGGGCTGTGTGTATAATATGGGGTGCTGTGTGTACAATATGGGGAGCTGTGTGTACAATATGGGTGCTGTGTGTACAATATGGGGAGCTGTGTGTACAATATGGGGGGCTGTGTGTACAATATGGGGTGCTGTGTGTACAATATGGGGTGCTGTGTGTACAATATGGGGTGCTGTGTGTATAATATGGGGTGCTGTGTGTACAATATGGGGAGCTGTGTGTACAATATGGGGGGCTGTGTGTACAATATGGGGTGCTGTGTGTACAATATGGGGGGCTGTGTGTACAATATGGGGGGCTGTGTATACAATATGGGGGGCTGTGTGTACAATATGGGGTGCTGTGTGTACAATATGGGGTGCTGTGTGTACAATATGGGGGGCTGTGTATACAATATGGGGGGCTGTGTATACAATATGGGTGCTGTGTGTATAATATGGGGTGCTGTGTGTACAATATGGGGAGCTGTGTGTACAATATGGGGGGCTGTGTATACAATATGGGGGGCTGTGTATACAATATGGGTGCTGTGTGTACAATATGGGGGGCTGTGTATACAATATGGGGGGCTGTGTGTATAATATGAGGAGCTGTGTGTACAATATGAGGAGCTGTGTGTACAATATGGGGGGCTGTGTGTACAATATGGAGTGCTGTGTGTATAATATGGGGTGCTGTGTGTACATTATGGGGGCTGTGTGTATAATATGAGGTGCTGTGTGTACAATATGGGGTGCTGTGTGTATAATATGGGGTGCTGTGTGTACAATATGGGGTGCTGTGTGTACAATATGGGGTGCTGTGTGTACAATATGGGGGGCTGTGTGTACAATATGGGGTGCTGTGTGTACAATATGGGGGGCTGTGTATACAATATGGGGGGCTGTGTATACAATATGGGTGCTGTGTGTACAATATGGGGGGCTGTGTATACAATATGGGGGGCTGTGTATACAATATGGGTGCTGTGTGTATAATATGGGGTGCTGTGTGTACAATATGGGGTGCTGTGTGTACAATATGGGGTGTTGTGTGTACAATATGGGGTGCTGTGTGTATAATATGGGGTGCTGTGTGTACAATATGGGGTGCTGTGTGTACAATATGAGGTGCTGTGTGTACAATATGGGGTGCTGTGTGTACAATATGAGGTGCTGTGTGTACAATATGGGGTGTTGTGTGTACAATATGGGGTGCTGTGTGTACAATATGAGGTGCTGTGTGTACAATATGGGGTGTTGTGTGTACAATATGGGGTGCTGTGTGTACAATATGGGGTGCTGTGTGTACAATATGGGGTGCTGTGTGTACAATATGGGGTGCTGTGTGTACAATATGAGGTGCTGTGTGTATAATATGGGGTGCTGTGTGTACAATATGGGGTGCTGTGTGTACAATATGGGGTGCAGTGTGTACAATATGGGGTGCTGTGTGTACAATATGGGGTGCTGTGTGTACAATATGGGGCGCTGTGTGTACAATATGGGGTGCTGTGTGTACAATATGGGTGCTGTGTGTACAATATGGGGGGTGCTGTGTGTACAATATGGGGAGCTGTGTGTACAATATGGGGTGCTGTGTGTACAATATGTGGGCTGTGTGTACAATATGGGGTGCTGTGTGTACAATATGGGGGGTGCTGTGTGTATAATATGGGGTGCTGTGTGTACAATATGGGGTGCTGTGTGTACAATATGGGGTGCTGTGTGTACAATATGGGGGGTGCTGTGTGTATAATATGGGGTGCTGTGTGTATAATATGGGGTGCTGTGTGTACAATATGGGGGGTGCTGTGTGTATAATATGGGGTGCTGTGTGTACAATATGGGGTGCTGTGTGTACAATATGGGGTGCTGTGTGTACAATATGGGGGGTGCTGTGTGTATAATATGGGGTGCTGTGTGTATAATATGGGGTGCTGTGTGTACAATATGAGGTGCTGTGTGTACAATATGGGGTGCTGTGTGTACAATATGGGGTGCTGTGTGTACAATATGGGGTGCTGTGTGTACAATATGGGGCGCTGTGTGTACAATATGGGGTGCTGTGTGTACAATATGGGGGGTGCTGTGTGTATAATATGAGGTGCTGTGTGTACAATATGAGGTGCTGTGTGTACAATATGGGGTGCTGTGTGTACAATATGGGGTGCTGTGTGTACAATATGGGGAGCTGTGTGTGTACAATATGGGGGGCTGTGTGTATAATATGGGGTGCTGTGTGTACAATATGGGTGCTGTGTGTACAATATGGGGAGCTGTGTGTACAATATGGGGTGCTGTGTGTACAATATGGGGTGCTGTGTGTACAATATGGGGAGCTGTGTGTACAATATGGGGTGCAGTGTGTACAATATGGGGTGCAGTGTGTACAATATGGGGTGTTGTGTGTACAATATGGGGTGCTGTGTGTACAATATGGGGTGCTGTGTGTACAATATGGGGTGCAGTGTGTACAATATGGGGTGTTGTGTGTACAATATGGGGTGCTGTGTGTACAATATGGGGTGCTGTGTGTACAATATGGGGAGCTGTGTGTACAATATGGGGTGCAGTGTGTACAATATGGGGTGTTGTGTGTACAATATGGGGTGCTGTGTGTACAATATGGGGTGCTGTGTGTACAATATGGGGTGCTGTGTGTACAATATGGGGTGCTGTGTGTACAATATGGGGTGCTGTGTGTACAATATGGGGTGCTGTGTGTACAATATGGGGTGCTGTGTGTACAATATGGGGTGCTGTGTGTACAATATGGGGTGCTGTGTGTACAATATGGGGTGCTGTGTGTACAATATGGGGTGCTGTGTGTACAATATGGGGTGCTGTGTGTACAATATGGGGTGCTGTGTGTACAATATGGGGTGCTGTGTGTACAATATGAGGTGCTGTGTGTACAATATGGGGTGCTGTGTGTATAATATGAGGTGCTGTGTGTACAATATGAGGTGCTGTGTGTACAATATGAGGTGCTGTGTGTACAATATGGGGGGCTGTGTGTACAATATGGGGGGCTGTGTGTACAATATGGGGTGCTGTGTGTACAATATGGGGTGCTGTGTGTACATTAATGAGGAAAAAAATGAACTTAAATGATTTTAGCAAATGGCTGCAATATAACAAAGAATGAAAAATTTAATGGGGTGTGAATACTTTCCGTTCCCACTCTATATATATATATATAGTTATTATAAAGAATTCATTATAAACAAAAAAATGCTGAATTCCAACTTTTTGGTCTAGTCAATAGGGGTCATTATTTCTAGTGCCATCCATATATATATATATATACATATTTCATTTCACATTTGTCAGACTTCTGTCTCTATAGAGTGGTGGGGGAGGGGGATTATAGTAGCAAAGTATCAGAAGACAAACAAAACAAATCAATAAATATGAATATATCAATAAATAGAATAATTGTATGGGAGGCACTGGTGAGGCACTGGTCTGGTGATAGGGACTCGCACAATCATCTGAACTCTTCCACTAGCTCTTATCAGCTAAATGAAAGCACCAATATGGTACCTGTTAAGTTGGGTGTACAAAGATGGCCGGACTCTTGTAGAACTCCAGTGTCCGCTCATGAGGAGCCATTTTTCTGGAGTCCATATGAAAGGCTACGCTTGACCGACAACAAGATGGCCGCCGATGAACAACGTCAGGGTACTCGTTCTCTAGTGAGCGGCAGGACCTTCTTCTGACACCGGAAGTGGATGTCTGATGACCCGGAGACGGAAGTGCGGTTTGAAGAGTGCAGTATTGATGGTGGAGAGAGCGGGGCAGACGAGGCAGAGGTAACCGGAGAGGTGAGAGAGGGGGCTGGAGGACTACAACTCCCAGCAGGTACTGTATACAGTACACCGAGGGGGGACTACAACTCCCAGCAGACACTGTATACAATACACTGAGAGGGGGGACTACAACTCCCAGCAGACTGTGCGTTTCCTTATATAAGGAGAACTACACATCCCAGCATTTCCTCCTTGTATCTCTATTGGGCGGACTATAATTCCCAGCAGGCACTGCTGCAGCTATGGGGGTCCTGTAGACCATGGCAGGGTGGGGGAGGGGGGGGGGTGGTCTGGTTGTCATCTCTGTTAATCTCCATTATATTACATACGTGGAGCGTCGTCCTCACTGGCTGGAGTGATATTTGGGTGCTGGGCTCCTCGCGGTGGAATCGGGGGGGGGGGGGGCTGGGCTCCTTGCGGTGGAATCGGGGTGGGGGCTGGGCTCCTTGCGGTGGAATCGGGGGGGGGCTGGGCTCCTTGCGGTGGAATCGGGGGGGGGGCTGGGCTCCTTGCGGTGGAATCGGGGGGGGGGGGCTGGGCTCCTTGCGGTGGAATCGGGGGGGGGGGGGCTGGGCTCCTCTCGGTGGAATCGGGGGGGGGGGGGCTGGGCTCCTCTCGGTGGAATCGGGGGGGGGCTGGGCTCCTTGCGGTGGTGTTTCGGGGGGGGGCTGGGCTCCTTGCGGTGGTGTCGGGGGGGGGGCTGGGCTCCTTGCGGTGGTGTCGGGGGGGGGGCTGGGCTCCTTGCGGTGGTGTCGGGGGGGGGGCTGGGCTCCTTGCGGTGGAATCGGGGGGGGGGGCTGGGCTCCTTGCGGTGGTGTCGGGGGGGCTGGGCTCCTTGCGGTGGTGTCGGGGGGGGGGGGGCTGGGCTCCTTGCGGTGGTGTCGGGGGGGGGGGCTGGGCTCCTTGCGGTGGAATCGGGGTGGGGGCTGGGCTCCTTGCGGTGGAATCGGGGTGGGGGCTGGGCTCCTTGCGGTGGAATCGGGGTGGGGGCTGGGCTCCTTGCGGTGGTATCGGGGTGGGGGCTGGGCTCCTTGCGGTGGTATCGGGGTGGGGGCTGGGCTCCTTGCGGTGGTATCGGGGGGGGGGCTGGGCTCCTTGCGGTGGTGTCGGGGGGGGCTGGGCTCCTTGCGGTGGTGTCGGGGGGGGGGCTGGGCTCCTCGCGGTGGTGTCGGGGGGGGCTGGGCTCCTTGCGGTGGTGTCGGGGGGGCTGGGCTCCTTGCGGTGGTGTGTGGGGGGGGGGCTGGGCTCCTTGCGGTGGTGTGTGGGGGGGGGGCTGGGCTCCTTGCGGTGGTGTGTGGGGGGGGGCTGGGCTCCTTGCGGTGGTGTGTGGGGGGGGGCTGGGCTCCTTGCGGTGGTGTGGGGGGGGGGGGCTGGGCTCCTTGCGGTGGTGTGGGGGGGGCTGGGCTCCTTGCGGTGGTGTGTGGGGGGGGGGGGCTGGGCTCCTTGGGGGGGGGGGGGGGGCTGGGCTCCTTGCGGTGGTGTGGGGGGGGGCTGGGCTCCTTGCGGTGGTGTCCGGGGGGGGGGGGCGGCTGTGCTCCTTGCGGTGGTGTCGGGGGGGCTGGGCTCCTTGCGGTGGTGTCGGGGGGGCTGGGCTCCTTGCGGTGGTGTGGGGGGGGGGCTGGGCTCCTTGCGGTGGTGTGGGGGGGGGGCTGGGCTCCTTGCGGTGGTGTGGGGGGGGGGCTGGGCTCCTTGCGGTGGTGTGGGGGGGGGCTGGGCTCCTTGCGGTGGTGTGGGGGGGGGGGCTGGGCTCCTTGCGGTGGTGTCGGGGGGGCTGGGCTCCTTGCGGTGGTGTGGGGGGGGGGCTGGGCTCCTTGCGGTGGTGTGGGGGGGGGGCTGGGCTCCTTGCGGTGGTGTGGGGGGGGGCTGGGCTCCTTGCGGTGGTGTCGGGGGGGCTGGGCTCCTTGCGGTGGTGTGGGGGGGGGCTGGGCTCCTTGCGGTGGTGTGGGGGGGGGGGGGGCTGGGCTCCTTGCGGTGGTGTCGGGGGGGCTGGGCTCCTTGCGGTGGTGTGGGGGGGGGGCTGGGCTCCTTGCGGTGGTGTGGGGGGGGGGGGGGCTGGGGCTCCTTGCGGTGGTGTCGGGGGGGCTGGGCTCCTTGCGGTGGTGTGGGGGGGGGCTGGGCTCCTTGCGGTGGTGTGGGGGGGGGGGGGGGCTGGGCTCCTTGCGGTGGTGTCGGGGGGGCTGGGCTCCTTGCGGTGGTGTGGGGGGGGGGCTGGGCTCCTTGCGGTGGTGTCGGGGGGGCTGGGCTCCTTGCGGTGGTGTGGGGGGGGGGGGCTGGGCTCCTTGCGGTGGTGTGTGTGGGGGGGGCTGGGCTCCTTGCGGTGGTGTGTGTGGGGGGGGGGGGGCTGGGCCCCTTGTGAATATATCAAACCATAAAGACATAAGTACATACTATACTTTTCATTTTATTCACACTTACATTGGCACTGTATAGGCTGACTTAGCATTCCAGAACGATTAAAAACAAAGGCACTGACACTGTCTGTCTATCCAACGTCTTCCTGATTGTGGTAAGTGGAGGTTTTTTAGCATATCCAAGATGTTATTACTTCATGCATGATAATGAAGATTTTCCTAGGTATGGGTATATATATAAGTAATTTGGTTCCTCAAAAATTGAAGGAAAACCCCAAAAATAAAGGGCATAAAAGAGTTTAGCACCTGAATCTCCACTGAGGCCGAAGGCGGGTCCTGCAAAATGTAATGATGTAATATGTGATGACCAATCATAGGCCAGAAACTATAAATGAATATAATTAAATTTGGAACATGTTCTCTAATAAGAGGTACAACATACCTGATAGGACTATTGTAGAGGGTAGCTGATCTAGGTTTGATACGTCTTGAATGGCTAGGAGTAATAAGAGAGGAGAGGGAGTATGGGGATACCATTAGGTAAATGGATGGTCTCTACAATAAGATAGGGGTATGCAAATATCTGAAAATATTACATTATAATGAAGGAAGTTACATTTCTGAGTCTCCGGATGTTTTCTTCTCCCACATCGCCATCTTTAATCCCAGGAATATCGGAATTTCCACAGAAGTGCCCCTCCCCCTATCCCTCCCCCTATCCCTCCCCCTCCCCCTCTCACTAGTGAGGCAGCACTACATTCCACACACAGAGATCCAGCTGGCGGTTCCCATATTTGCAGCACTTTCTGTCCGGCCGTCTTCTCGGATGTATAGAATGTTGTTGTCTGATAATTACTGTCACCTGAGCAAGAAATCAGAAAGTGACAGGAAATGAGGAGTTTACTAATAATAAAAAAACATTGATCTGTGATTATATAAAGGGGGGGAGGGGAAAGCTAATGAGAAAAAGTTTAAACAAATGTGAAAGTTCCTCTTTTTTTAACATTTCGTGATTTTCTTTTGATATTTCAGGTTATCCTTTTATTTTATTTCTCGGTGGGGAGGTAGAAGAACTCGGGAGCCATGGGGCGGAGATCCACGTCTTCCACCAAGAGTGGGAAGTTCATGAACCCCACCGATCAAGCCCGTGAGTATTCCACCAACCGCCATCACAGTCCGACACCGGGACAACCCTGGGACAGTCCAACACCGGGACGACACCGGGACATTCCTCCATCACAGTCCGACACCGGGACAACCCTGGGACAGTCCAACACCGGGACGACACCGGGACATTCCTCCATCACAGTCCGACACCGGGACAACCCTGGGACAGTCCAACACCGGGACGACACCGGGACATTCCTCCATCACAGTCCGACACCGGGACAACCCTGGGACAGTCCAACACCGGGACGACACCGGGACATTCCTCCATCACAGTCCAACACCGGGACATTCCTCCATCACAGTCCAACACCGGGACAGTCCTCCATCACAGTCCAACACCGGGACAGTCCTCCATCACAGTCCAACACCGGGACAGTCCTCCATCACAGTCCAACACCGGGACAGTCCTCCATCACAGTCCAACACCGGGACAGTCCTCCATCACAGTCCAACACCGGGACATTCCTCCATCACAGTCCAACACCGGGAGGGACATTCCTCCATCACAGTCCAACACCGGGACATTCCTCCATCACAGTCCAACACCGGACAGTCCCCATCACAGTCCAACACCGGGACAGTCCTCCATCACAGTCCAACACCGGGACAGTCCTCCATCACAGTCCAACACCGGGACATTCCTCCATCACAGTCCAACACCGGGACATTCCTCCATCACAGTCCAACACCGGGACAACCCTGGGACAGTCCAACACCGGGACGACACCGGGACATCCTCCATCACAGTCCAACACCGGGACAGTCCTCCATCACAGTCCAACACCGGGACATTCCTCCATCACAGTCCAACACCGGGACAACCCTGGGACAGTCCAACACCGGGACAACCCTGGGACAGTCCAACACCGGGACAGTCCTCCATCACAGTCCAACACCGGGACATTCCTCCATCACAGTCCAACACCGGGACATTCCTCCATCACAGTCCAACACCGGGACAGTCCTCCATCACAGTCCAACACCGGGACATTCCTCCATCACAGTCCAACACCGGGACAGTCCTCCATCACAGTCCAACACCGGGACAGTCCTCCATCACAGTCCAACACCGGGACAGTCCTCCATCACAGTCCAACACCGGGACAGTCCTCCATCACAGTCCAACACCGGGACATTCCTCCATCACAGTCCAACACCGGGACAGTCCTCCATCACAGTCCAACACCGGGACAGTCCTCCATCACAGTCCAACACCGGGACATTCCTCCATCACAGTCCAACACCGGGACAGTCCTCCATCACAGTCCAACACCGGGACAGTCCTCATCACAGTCCAACACCGGGACAGTCCTCCATCACAGTCCAACACCGGGACATTCCTCCATCACAGTCCAACACCGGGACAGTCCTCCATCACAGTCCAACACGGGACAGTCCTCCATCACAGTCAACACCGGGACAGTCCTCCATCACAGTCCAACACCGGGACAGTCCGCCATCACAGTCCAACACCGGGACAACCCTGGGACATTCCTCCATCAGAGTCCAACACCGGGACAGTCCTCTATTAGGGTCCAACACCAGGACAGTCCGCCATCACAGTCCAACACCGGGACAACCCCGGGACAATCCGCCATCATAGTCCAACACCGGGACAATCCCCATGTATCTTATAATAGCATAGGACATGGACACCTCTGGATGAGCAGAGATGCACTAATTAGCCCAGTGCTCTCTCTCTCCCCCCCGGGAGCGCACTGCACATGTGGGGGGTTTTTAACCTGACACTTAACACTCATACCTGCAGTGCTGGGGCCTCACACCTGACATACGGCACACTCTGACATCCAGGCAGGAGGAGAAGGGTGGGGGGAGGGGGGTCACA
The DNA here is from genome assembly GCF_042186555.1 of Aquarana catesbeiana. Taxonomy (NCBI): domain Eukaryota; kingdom Metazoa; phylum Chordata; class Amphibia; order Anura; family Ranidae; genus Aquarana; species Aquarana catesbeiana. Next base: position 7,284,589 of record NC_133330.1, read on the forward strand.
CTTGGAGTTTTTTTGGCAGGCTTGGAGAAGGACGCACGCCCTACAGACATGACAGAGAAGGGATTTTTAATTTACTGGGGAGACTTGAATAACTGGGATTTTTTTAAAATTATTATATATGTTTATTGAGTTTTCACAATTCTACACAAAAAAAACCTCACCAAGTCCAAAAGAAAAAAAAAAAAAGAAAACAAAAATGCCATCAATGAACTTGGCAGGGGTAGATGGAAAGTTTTACTAGGAAGGTGAAGTCGGCCTTTAAAGCGGCAGATATAAAAGGACTGAAAATAACTTTGCAGAGACATAAAACACCGGGAATGTTTTTAGATTGGATGTAAATCTGATTTACAGAGGATGGGGGAGGGGGAGATTTCTGTGTGTCCTTTATATGATTCTCTATCTGTACTGACTGCTGTGTTGTGTTCTGTGCAGGAAAGGAGGCCAGGAAGAGAGAGCTGAAGAAGGTGAGACCTCCGACCTCCTGTATACTCTACGCTGCCCACCTCCCGTCTACGCTGCCCACCTCCCGTCTACTCTACGCTGCCCACCTCCCGTCTACTCCTACGCTGCCCACCTCCCCGTCTACTCCTACGCTGCCCACCTCCCGTCTACTCCTACGCTGCCCACCTCCCGTCTACTCCTACGCTGCCCACCTCCCGTCTACTCCTACGCTGCCCACCTCCCGTCTACTCTACGCTGCCCACCTCCCGTCTACTCTACGCTGCCCCACCTCCCGTCTACTCTACGCTGCCCACCTCCGCTACTCCTACGCTGCCCACCTCCCGTCTACTCCTACGCTGCCCACCTCCCGTCTACTCCTACGCTGCCCACCTCCCGTCTACTCCTACGCTGCCCACCTCCCGTCTACTCCTACGCTGCCCACCTCCCGTCTACTCCTACGCTGCCCTCACCTCCCGTCTACTCCTACGCTGCCCACCTCCCGTCTACTCCTACGCTGCCCACCTCCCGTCTACTCCTACGCTGCCCACCTCCGTCTACTCCTACGCTGCCCACCTCCCGTCTACTCCTACGCTGCCCACCTCCCGTCTACTCCTACGCTGCCCACCTCCCGTTCTACTCTACGCTGCCCACCTCCCGTCTACTCCTACGCTGCCCACCTCCCGTCTACTCCTACGCTGCCCACCTCCCGTCTACTCTACGCTGCCCACCTCCCGTCTACTCTACGCTGCCCACCTCCCGTCTACTCCTACGCTGCCCACCTCCCGTCTACTCCTACGCTGCCCCACCTCCCGTCTACTCCTACGCTGCCCACCTCCCGTCTACTCCTACGCTGCCCACCTCCCGTCTACTCCTACGCTGCCCACCTCCCGTCTACTCCTACGCTGCCCACCTCCCGTCTACTCCTACGCTGCCCACCTCCCGTCTACTCCTACGCTGCCCACCTCCCGTCTACTCCTACGCTGCCCACCTCCCGTCTACTCCTACGCTGCCCACCTCCCGTCTACTCCTACGCTGCCCACCTCCCGTCTACTCCTACGCTGCCCACCTCCCGTCTACTCCTACGCTGCCCACCTCCCGTCTACTCCTACGCTGCCCACCTCCCGTCTACTCCTACGCTGCCCACCTCCCGTCTACTCCTACGCTGCCCACCTCCCGTCTACTCCTACGCTGCCCACCTCCCGTCTACTCTACGCTGCCCACCTCCCGTCTACTGGAAACCTCCCCCCTCACCTTGTATGGGGATAATGGAGCCCCCTCCAGTATAGAGAATGTCCTTCTCTATACCCCTGGCTGTCCATTCTGGTGGAGATCGGCCTCTGGACTCCGGAGTCCCCGAGTTCTGCCTCACTGACCGGATCTCTATCAATGTTTTCCAGAACAAGAAGCAGAGGATGATGGTGAGGGCGGCCGTGCTGAAGATGAAAAGATCCCAAACAGATCATCCGAGACATGGAGAAGCTGGACGAGATGGGTGAGAATATAGAAGCTTCCAGTAATGGAGATCTATAGACCTCTGTGGAGCCAATGAAGATCTCATTCCTTTTATGTTTCTTCACTTCAATTACATAAACATTTCTTCATGAACTCCTCTTCCTGCAGGTCTACAGATGTACAGAGCTGACCTTTGTACTCACAGCTGATTGGATGCAGGAACTGTTCATCAAAAAATCCCCAAACAGAACCTGCTTCTAATCAGATCCAAACACTCTTCTGGTATTCTAAAAAAAAATCTATATGGTACCTGCCACGTACCTGGGCCAGGTGTGTGGGGAAGGGGACAGGGACAGGTAGGGGAAGGAACATACTAGGGCCATGTGGGGGGAGAGGACATAGTCAGGTGTGGGAGGTAACATACGTAGGCTAGGTGGGAGAAGAGACAGGGCCGGGTGGGGGAGGGGACATGGTCAGTTGTGGGAGGTAACATACCTAGGCTAGGTGGGGGAGGGGACAGGGCTGGGTGTGGGAGGGAACATACCTGAGATAGGTGAGGGAGGGGACAGGGCCGGGTGGGGGAGGGAACATGGTTAGGGGTGGGAAGTAACATACCTGAGATAGGTGGGGGAGGGGACATGGTCAGGTGTGGGAGGTAACATGCCTAGGCTAGGTGGGGGAGGGGACAGGGCCAGGTGGGGGGAGGTAACGTGGTCAGGTGTGGGAGGTAACATACCTAGGCTAGGTGGGGGAGGGGACAGGGCCGGGGGGGAGGGAACATGGTCAGGGGTGGGAGGTAACATACCTAGGCTAGGTGGGGGAGGGGACAGGGCTGGGGGGGGAGGGAACATGCCTAGGCTAGGTGGGGGGAGGGGACATACTAGGGCCATGTGGGGAAGGGCACATGGTCAGGTGTTGGGGGTAACATACCTAGACTAGGTGGGGGAGGGGGGCGGGGTGGGGGAGGGAACATGGTCAAGGGTGGGAGGTAACATACCTAGACTAGGTGGGGGAGGGGACAGGGCCGGGTGGGGAGGGGACATGGTCAGGTGTGGGAGGTAACATACCTAGGCTAGGTGGGGGAGGGGACAGGGCTGAGATAGGTGAGGGAGGGGACAGGGCCGGGTGGGGGAGGGAACATGGTTAGGGGTGGGAAGTAACATACCTGAGATAGGTGGGGGAGGGGACATGGTCAGGTGTGGGAGGTAACATGCCTAGGCTAGGTGGGGGAGGGGACAGGGCCAGGTGGGGGAGGGAACATGGTTAGGGGTGGAAAGTAACATGCCTAGGCTAGGTGGGGGAGGGGACAGGGCTGGGTGGGGGAGGGAACATGGTCAGGTGTGGGGAGGTAACATACCTAGGCTAGGTGGGGGAGGGGACAGGGCCAGGGGGAGGGGACATACTAGGGCCATGTGGGGAAGGGCACATGGTCAGGTGTTGGGGGTAACATACCTAGGCGGGGTGGGGGAAGGAACATGGTCAGGGGTGGGAGGGTAACATACCTAGACTAGGTGGGGGAGGGGACAGGGCCGGGTGGGGGAGGGCACATGGTCAGGGGTGGGGGGTAAAATACCTAGGCTAGGTGGGGGAGGGGACAGAAGCGAAGAAAAGCATGTAAACTGACACTGCACAATAATATAATACCTCCAGGGTTTGCACTGTGCTGTGTGATTGGTGGAAGGACCAAGCAATCAGCCTATGACGCTACCTGTAGAAGGCTCAGCCCATCCCCCCAGCCTACTGGCGGCTCAGCTACATCCTTGCAGCCATTTCTGTAAAAAAAATTGCATTGGAACTCCTTTGTTATTCTTGTGGTTTGTGGACTGAAATCTCCCGACTCGATCTTTCCGCAGAATTCAATCCCGTCCAGCAGCCGCAGCTGAACGAGAAAGTCCTTAAAGACAAGAGGAAGAAGCTGCGGGAGACATTCGAGCGGATTCTACGTCTGTATGAGAAGGAGAACCCCGAGACCTACAAAGAGCTCCGCAAGATAGAGCTGGAGTACGAGCACAAGAGGTCCCAACTCAGCCAATACTTCGATGCCGTCAAGGTAAGACCGGCCCAATCCTCTACCTATGTATATATAGGGGATGGTTTATATTTATAGAGTACTTTACATCTATATATTATACATTCACATCAGACCCCGCCCACGAGGAGCTCACAATCTAATGTCACTGACTCACATCCATATACTGGGCCCAATTTACACACTAGGAGTGTCCTTCACAGAGTCTGTGATTTAAGGCTGCCTAGGTGATCCACTTGACCTCTGGAAGGTTTTACCCCCCTTCGTGACCAGGCCATTTTTTTGCCATTCAGCACTGCGCTATTTTATATGGATTTTACGCGGTCATGTAACACCACGCAACTTTGTATCTTTTTTTTTTTTTAAGACAAATTGATATTTTTGGGTGGTATGTAAAGCGGAGGTCTGCCCAACACCCAGAGAAATGAAGTCAGCACCTACAAACACTGTGCTGCTGACTTTTAATATAAGGACACTTCCCTGTCCAGAGATCCCGAGGTGTCGGCACCCGCAACCGATCCTCACATGTTGGGTGCAGCAGCACCACCATTGTTGTTAAGGGTACCTGGTGAAGCCTTTTCAGCTTCACAGCCGGATTCCCAACCGCACTGCCGCTTTCTAATTTGCCCGGCGGCGGAGGAAGAAGGGGGGGGGGGCAGAACTTCCAAGAGACGGCCCCCCGGCTCCCTGTCTCCAGGAAGTGGGGAAGAAGGACCTGTCAAAAACAGGTCCCCCCTCCCCCCTGAAAGGTGCCAAATGTGGCATGGAGGAGACGAACAAGCGGAAGTTCCACTTTCGGGTGGAACGTCGCTTTAGGCCCCTTTCACACTGACGCAACTTAAAAGGTGTGCGATTTTACAGCCATAATTTTTGCCGTGATTTCAGGGAATGCCTGTGTAAACTGGAGGTCTATGGACCTCAACTCGCATGAAAATCTAAACCAAAGTAGTACAACAGGGGGAGGAAACCCGGGGCCCTCCAACTGTTGTGGAACTACATTTCCATGAGGCTTTGCAAGGCTGGCAGTTACAATTTCTCCCAGGAGGCATGATGGGACTTGTAGTTCTGCAACAGCTGGAGGGACCTCAGGTAGCCTCCCCCTAGTAGTACAGGGACTACTTTGAAGTCGGCCACAACCTTGAAGTCGCACAGATATGAATGGTTATCATTGGAAATCATGGAGGACAACTCGTCATGCAACTGTCACAGGACAAGTCACAGCATAAGTGTGAAAGGGGCCTAAATCACCACCGGGGTTTCTATTTTTTATTATATAAACAAAAAAAATCAAAAATGTTGAAAAAAAAACAAAAAAAAAAAAAAAACATTTTTTTTTACTTCTACAAAACAAATCCAATAATAAAAAAAAGAATCAAATTTCTTTCTTTTGGCCAAAACGTATTGTGCTACATGTCTTTGGTGAAAAAATTCACATAAGTGTATATTGATTGGTTTGTGTGAACGTTCCAGTGTCTACAAATTATGAGATTTTGCGCAGTACTTTACAACCCTGATCACTAGAGCTTACAATCTAATATATATATATAATTTTTTTTTTACTAGTGATGAGGGTGATCAATGACTTTTATAATGGGACTGTCATAGTGTAGATGTCACCCATGGTCCAGTCACGTGCCTCCTCTCCTCACTAATAGTGACCATCACCCCATAATCACAGTCCCCACCCTGAGCACCTAGATCAGTGATGGAGAACCTCGGCACCCCATATGTTTTGGAACTACATTTCCCATGATGCTCAACTACAATGCAGAGCGCATGAGCATCATGGGGAAACATCTGGGGCACCAAGGTTCTCCATCACCGAGTCCGCCATGTTGGATTGCGGCCCCTGCCCTGCCTGGCCGGTAATGTGATTTGTGTTGTGTGTTTGGTGCAGAACGCTCAGCATGTGGAGGTGGAGAGCATTCCTCTGCCGGACCTTCCTCACGCTCCTTCCAACATTCTCATCCAAGACATTCCTCTTCCCGGGACTCAGCCGCCCTCCATTCTGAAGAAGACCTCCGCTTATGGGTAAGATGAGACGTTTAATGTCCTATTGGGTCACAGGCTGCCCATCTCTACAGTACAAGCACCATTCCCCCCCCCCCCCCCCCATGTTTTATCCCTTCATACAATGCATCCAGGAAAGTTTTCACAGCGCTTCACTTAAAGCGCAACTTCACTCATTTTTTTTTTTTTCAACTTTCCATCTATTAAGTCTTCTGCCCTTCTTGTTTTATCTTTGGATAGTAAAACTTTTTTTTTCTGCCAGTAAATCCCTTATACAGCCCACTTCCTGTTTCCTGTCTGGTCATTATTCTAGGATTATGACATCATGCACAGCTCTCTCTCTCTCTTTCATGAGAGTTTGCCAGGAAGGGAGGGGGGATGAGTCATAAGAGGGCCAATGAGAGCTGGAGGTTTGCCTCTGTGTGTCTGTGTAAATCCAGGAAGTGAACAGGCAGGAGATTCAGCTGCCCACAGTTAAAATGGTTACAGCCAGACTCAGTGGAGGGAGATTTCTGCAGCATATTTGGCAAGTACAGAATCGCAGTATATATAAAATAATATGCAAAGTGGTTGGGAGGGAAGCTTCGGAATGGCAAAGATGTTTTTATTACAAATTATGTGAGCAGACTGCAATTCCTCTTTAAATGCATTATTGTCCTCAAAATTCTACAAACAATCCCCAATAATGACAACATGAAAGAAGTTTGTTTGAAATCTTTGCAAATTTATTGAAAGTAAAAAAGGAAACAATCCCATGTACATAAATATCACAAACTCCTCCCATGTATATAAACATCACAAACTCCTCCCATGTATATAAATATCACAGGCTCCTCCCATGTATATAAATATCACAGGCTCCTCCCATGTACATAAATATCACAAACTCCTCCCATGTATATAAATATCACAGACTCCTCCCATGTACATAAATATCACAAACTCCTCCCATGTATATAAATATCACAGGCTCCTCCCATGTACATAAATATCACAAACTCCTCCCATGTATATAAATATCACAGGCTCCTCCCATGTACATAAGTATATCACAGACTCCTCCCATGTACATAAATATCACAGGCTCCTCCCATGTACATAAGTATCACAGGCTCCTCCCATGTACATAAGTATCACAGGCTCCTCCCATGTACATAAGTATCACAGACTCCTCCCATGTACATAAGTATCACAGGCTCCTCCCATGTACATAAGTATCACAGGCTCCTCCCATGTACATAAGTATCACAAACTTCTCCCATGTACATAAGTATATCACAGGCTCCTCCCATGTACATAAGTATCACAGGCTCCTCCCATGTACATAAGCATATCACAGGCTCCTCCCATGTACATAAGCATATCACAGGCTCCTCCCATGTACATAAGTATCACAGGCTCCTCCCATGTACATAAGTATCACAGGCTCTTCCCATGTACATAAGTATCACAGGCTCCTCCCATGTACATAAGTATCGCAGGCTCCTCCCCTGTATATAAGCATCATAGCCTTTGCCATGACACTCAGAATTGAGCTCAGGTGCCTCCCGTTTCCACCGATCATCCTTGAAATGTTTCTACAACTTGATTGGAGCCCACCTGTGGTAAATTCAGGTGATTGGACATGATTTGGAAAGGCACACACCTGTCTATATAAAGGTCCCACAGGTAACAGTGCATGTCAGAGCACAAACCAAGCCATGAAGTCCAAGGAATTGTCTGTAGACCTCCGAGACAGGATTGTATGGAGGCACAGATCGGGGGAAGGGTACAGAATCATTTCTGCAGCATTGAAGGTCCCAATGAGCACAGTGACCTCCATCATCCATAAATGGAAGAAGTTTGGAACCACCAGAACCCTTCCTAGAGAGGGCCGCCCAGCCAAACTGAGCGATCGGGGGAGAAGGGCCTTAATCAGGGAGGTGACCAAGAACCCGATGGTCACCTTGACAGAGCTCCAGCATTTCTCTGTGTAGAGAGGAGAACCTTCCAGAAGAACAACCATCTCTTCACCACTCAGGCCTGTATGGTAGAGTGGCCAGAGGGAAGCCACTTCTCAGTAAAAGGCACATGACAGCCCACCTGGAGTTTGCCAAAAGTCACCTGAAGGACTCTCAGACCATGAGAAACAAAATCCTCTGGTCTGATGACACAAAGATTGAACTCTTTGGCCGGAATGGCAAGAGTCATGTCTGGAGGAAACCAGGCACAGCTCATCACCTGGCCAATACCATCCTTACTGTGAAGCATGGTGGTGGCAGCATCATGCTGTGGGGATGTTTTTCAGCGGCAAGAACTGGGAGACTAGTCAGGATCGAGGGAAAGATGAATGCAGCAATGTACAGAGACATCTTTGATGAAAACCTGCTCCAGAGCACTCTGGACCTCAGACTGGGGCGAAGGTTCATCTTCCAACAGGACAACGACCCTAATCACACAGCCGAGATAACAAAAGAGTGGCTCCGGGACAACTCTGTGAATGTCCTTGAGGGGTCCAGCCAGAACCCAGACTTGAACCCGATTGAACATCTCTGGAGAGATCTGAAAATGGCTGTACACCGACACTCCCCATCCAACCTGATGGAGCTTGAGAGGTCCTACAAAGAAGAAAATAGGTGTGCCAAGCTTGTAGCATCATACTCAAAAAGACTTGAGGCTGTAATTGGTGCCAAAGGAGCTTCACCAAAGTATTGAGCAAAGGCTGTGATACTTATGTACATGGGAGGAGCCTGTGATACTTGTGTACATGGGAGGAGCCTGTGATACTTATGTACATGGGAGGAGCCTGTGATACTTATGTACATGGGAGGAGTCTGTGATACTTGTGTACATGGGAGGAGCCTGTGATACTTATGTACATGGGAGGAGCCTGTGATACTTATGTACATGGGAGGAGCCTGTGATACTTATGTACATGGGAGGAGCCTGTGATACTTATGTACATGGGAGGAGCCTGTGATACTTATGTACATGGGAGGAGCCTGTGATACTTATGTACATGGGAGGAGTCTGTGATACTTATGTACATGGGAGGAGCCTGTGATACTTATGTACATGGGAGGAGTCTGTGATACTTATGTACATGGGAGGAGCCTGTGATACTTATGTACATGGGAGGAGCCTGTGATACTTATGTACATGGGAGGAGCCTGTGATACTTATGTACATGGGAGGAGTCTGTGATACTTATGTACATGGGAGGAGTCTGTGATACTTATGTACATGGGAGGAGCCTGTGATACTTATGTACATGGGAGGAGCCTGTGATACTTATGTACATGGGAGGAGCCTGTGATACTTATGTACATGGGAGGAGCCTGTGATACTTATGTACATGGGAGGAGCCTGTGATACTTATGTACATGGGAGGAGTCTGTGATACTTGTGTACATGGGAGGAGCCTGTGATACTTATGTACATGGGAGGAGTCTGTGATACTTATGTACATGGGAGGAGCCTGTGATACTTATGTACATGGGAGGAGCCTGTGATACTTATGTACATGGGAGGAGTCTGTGATACTTATGTACATGGGAGGAGCCTGTGATACTTATGTACATGGGAGGAGCCTGTGATACTTATGTACATGGGAGGAGCCTGTGATACTTATGTACATGGGAGGAGTCTGTGATACTTATGTACATGGGAGGAGCCTGTGATACTTGTGTACATGGGAGGAGCCTGTGATACTTGTGTACATGGGAGGAGCCTGTGATACTTGTGTACATGGGAGGAGCCTGTGATACTTGTGTACATGGGAGGAGCCTGTGATACTTGTGTACATGGGAGGAGCCTGTGATAATGTACATGGGATTTATTTCCTTTTTTATTTTTAATAATTTTTTGCAAAGAATTCAAACTTCTTTCACGTTGTCATTATGGGGGATTGTTTGTAGAATTTTGAGGAAATTTGAAAATATTCGGTGATCTGCCTGAAATCCATTGCGCTCCTAATTTTCTGTAATGAGCTAAAAACTTTGTACCTGCTACACTGAAATCCCAAGCTGTTTTATCACCCCCCCCCCCCCCATCTGAGTTCTCCTTAAACCCATTACAGTTTTTGCTTTTTGAATGACCATTAAATAGGACCCCAACAATAACGCCATAAATCATATCATTTCACTATCTATGCTCATCAAGCTTTTTTGCCTTTTTTTTCCCCCCTCCTTGCTCCTAGCTTGTAATGAAGCTCTAAGCCCGAGCATTAAATGAAAGAACATCCCTGGCATCCCTTTAGACATGCATGCTCCTCCCTGCTGGCTACTTGCTGGTGTAGACTTTTTTTCTGTATGATTTGCTGATCAGTTACTTGACTTGTACGATTATCAGATCCGCTTCTGGAACAGATTGCATAGCTCATGTATGCAACACCCAGTGGCCAGCAGGAAGTAACATGCACGTCTAAAGGAATGCCAGGGTTGTGTTCTTTTATATAACGCTTAGGCAGAGCTCAGCTTCATTCCAAGGGGAAATCTAGAACATGCACCACGATACAGTGCCTTGAAAAAGTATTCATACCCCTTGTGATCTTCCACATTTTTTCATGTTACAACCAAAAACATAAATGTATTTTATTGGGATTTTATGTGATAGACCAACACAAAGTGTCACATAATTGTGAAGTGGAAAGAAAATGATACAAATAAATATGTGAAAAGTGTGTGTGTGGGGGGGGGGCGGCATTTGTATTCAGCCCCCTTTACTCTGATACCCCTAACTAAAATTTAGTGGAACCAATTGTCTTCAGAAGTCACCTAATTAGTAAATAGAGTCCACCTGTGTGTTATTTAATCTCAGTATAAATACAGCTGTTCTGTGAAGCCCTCAGAGGTTTGTTAGAGAACCTTAGTGAATAAACAGTATCATGAAGGCCAAGGAACACACCAGACAGGTCAGGGATAAAGTTGTGGAGAAGTATAAAGCAGGGTTAGGTTATAAAAAAATCTCCCAAGCTTTGAACATCTCACGGAGCTCTGTTCAATCCATCATCCGAAAATGGAAAGAGTATGGCACAACTGCAAACCTACCAAGACATGGCCGTCCACCTAAACTGACCGGCCGGGCAAGGAGAGCATTCATCAGAGAAGAGCCAGGAGGTCCATGGTAACTCTGGAGGAGCTGCAGAGATCCACAGCTCAGGTGGGAGAATCTGTCCACAGGACAACTATTAGTCGTGTTCTCCACAAATCTGCCCTTTATGGAAGAGTGACAAGAAGAAAGACATTGGTGAAAGAAAGTCATAAGAAGTCCTGTTTGTAGTTTGTGAGAAGCCATGTGGAGGACACAGCAAACATGTGGAAGAAGGTGCTCTGGTCAGATGAGACCAAAATGGAACTTTTTGTCCTAAAAGCAAAACACTATGTGTGGGGGGAAAACTAACACTGCACATCACCCTGAACACACCATCCCCACCGTGAAACATGGTGGTGGCAGCATCATGTGGTGGGGATGCTTTTCTTCAGCAGGGACAGGGAAGCTGGTCAGAGTTGATGGGAAGATGGATGGAGACAAATACAGGACAATCCCAGAAGAAAACCTGTTAGAGTCTACAAAAGACTTGAGCCTGGGGCGGAGGTTCACCTTCCAGCAGGACAACGACCCGAAACATCCAGCCAGAGCTACAATGGAATGGTTTAGATCAAAGCATATTCATGTGTTAGAATGGCCCAGTCACAGTCCAGACCTAAATCACATTGAGAATCTGTGGCAAGACTTGAAAATTGCTGTTCACAGACGCTCTCCATCCAATCTGACAGAGCTTGAGATATTTTACAAAGAAGAAAAAATGTCCCTCTCTAGATGTGCAAAGCTGGAGAGACATCCCCAAAAAGACTTGCAGCTGGAGAGGGAGATGATGGGATAAACCAAGTACTTACTATCTAAAGATATAATAATGGAATAAACATTACAACAAACAATTCATTTTAGAGCCAACTGACACAAAGAAAAAAAGTTTGGGTTTAGTGTCAGTTTAGGAGGTCGGGTGTTCTCAGAAGTATCTTGACTTTTGAAGTGATAGGTCACCCTTTCCTTCACCCTGATTTTTATACCGTACCTTTTTTATATGTGTGAAATATTTAAGACAAACCTTTATATTTTTTTTCTCCAGACCTCAGGGGCGTGGCGTATCTGTGACCTATCCACCAGGGCACGGCGTTCCTCGCTTACCGCCTGGCAAGAAACCTCCTGGGCCACCCCTAGGTCCTCCCCCACCCCAGGTTCTGCAGATGTACGGGAGGAAAGTGGGCTTTGCTATGGACAACATTATGAGGAAGAAGGACGACGACGTGAGATACAGCCCTGATAGAGGTGAGGGGGGGTGGGGGGGGGGGGTATGGATCTTCCACAACATTGGAGGTCTATGGGGGATCATATCTACAGATCTTCCACAACATTGGAGGTCTATGGGGGATCATATCTATGGATCTTCCACAACATTGGAGGTCTATGGGGGATCATATCTATGGATCTTTCACAACATTGGAGGTCTATGGGGGATCATATCTATGGATCTTCCACAACATTGGAGGTCTATGGGGGATCATATCTATGGATCTTCCACAACATTGGAGGTCTATGGGGGATCATATCTATGGATCTTCCACAACATTGGAGGTCTATGAGGGATCATATCTATGGATCTTCCACTCTTCATACAAAAGCTTCTTCTGTTCATAAGAGATGATCTAACCGCTTGCCCCGTACAGTCTATAGTCAAATGACGGCCCGGGCGAGACCTTCGTCGTCTTGGGTGGATGTCCTATAATGTTCTCCCAGAACGATCTGTCACCAACCCAGCCAATGACTAATTAGTGCACCGGTCCCGCTGTAACCGATCACAGCAGGTGGGGGTCAGGGGAAGGGCCGGGATGGGGGTCGTGTCAGGGAAAGGGATGGGGGTCGTGTCATGTTAAGGTCTGGGCTGGGGGTCGGGTCCGGGGAAGGGATGGGGGTCGGGTCCGGGGAAGGGATGGGGGTCGGGTCCTGGTAAGGGATGGGGGTCGGGTCCTGGTAAGGGACGGGATGGGGGTCGTGTCAGGGGAAGGGACAGGTCTGGGGAAGGGCCGGGATAAGGGTCGGGTCTGGGAAAGGGCTGGGGGTCGGGTCAGGGGAAGGGTCGGGTCTGGGGAAGGGCTGGGGGTTGGGTCTGGGGAAGGGCTGGGGGTCGGGTCTGGGGAAGGGCTGGGGGTCGGGTCTGGGGAAGGGCTGGGGGTCGGGTCTGGGGAAGGGCTGGGGGTCGGGTCTGGGGAAGGGCTGGGGGTCGGGTCAGGGGATGGGCTGGGGGTCGGGTCAGGGGATGGGCTGGGATGGGGGTCAGGTCCAGGGAAGGGCTGGGGGTCGGGGAAGGGCTGGGCTGGGGGTCGGGTCTGGGGAAGGGCTGGGGATCGGGTATGGGGAAGGGCTGAGCTGGGGGTCGGGTCAGGGGAAGGGCTGGGCTGGGGGTCGGGTCAGGGAAAGGGCTGGGCTGGGGGTCGGGTCTGGGGAAGGGCTGGGCTGGGGGTCGGGTCTGGGGAAGGGCTGGGCTGGGGGTCGGGTCAGGGGAAGGGCTGAGCTGGGGGTCGGGTCAGGGGAAGGGCTGAGCTGGGGGTCGGGTCAGGGGAAGGGCTGAGCTGGGGGTCGGGTCAGGGGAAGGGCTGAGCTGGGGGTCGGGTCAGGGAAAGGGCTGGGCTGGGGGTCGGGTCAGGGAAAGGGCTGGGCTGGGGATCGGGTATGGGGAAGGGCTGAGCTGGGGGTCGGGTCAGGGGAAGGGCTGGGCTGGGGGTCGGGTCTGGGGAAGGGCTGAGCTGGGGGTCGGGTCAGGGGAAGGGCTGGGCTGGGGGTCGGGTCTTGGGAAGGGCTGAGCTGGGGGTCGGGTCTGGGGAAGGGCTGAGCTGGGGGTCGGGTCTGGGGAAGGGCTGAGCTGGGGGTCGGGTCTGGGGAAGGGCTGAGCTGGGGGTCGGGTCTGGGGAAGGGCTGAGCTGGGGGTCGGGTCAGGGGATGGGCTGGGGGTCGGGTCAGGGGATGGGCTGGGATGGGGGTCGGGTCCAGGGAAGGGCTGGGGGTCGGGTCAGGGGAAGGGCTGGGCTGGGGGTCTGGGGAAGGGCTGGGGATCGGGTATGGGGAAGGGCTGAGCTGGGGGTCGGGTCAGGGGAAGGGCTGGGCTGGGGGTCGGGTCTGGGGAAGGGCTGGGCTGGGGGTCGGGTCTGGGGAAGGGCTGGGCTGGGGGTCGGGTCTGGGGAAGGGCTGGACTGGGGGTCGGGTCAGGGGAAGGGCTGAGCTGGGGGTCGGGTCAGGGGAAGGGCTGAGCTGGGGGTCGGGTCAGGGGAAGGGCTGAGCTGGGGGTCGGGTCAGGGAAAGGGCTGGGCTGGGGGTCGGGTCAGGAAAGGGCTGGGCTGGGGATCGGGTATGGGGAAGGGCTGAGCTGGGGGTCGGGTCAGGGGAAGGGCTGAGCTGGGGGTCGGGTCAGGGAAAGGGCTGGGCTGGGGGTCGGGTCAGGGAAAGGGCTGGGCTGGGGATCGGGTATGGGGAAGGGCTGAGCTGGGGGTCGGGTCAGGGGAAGGGCTGGGCTGGGGGTCGGGTCTGGGGAAGGGCTGAGCTGGGGGTCGGGTCAGGGGAAGGGCTGGGCTGGGGGTCGGGTCTGGGGAAGGGCTGAGCTGGGGGTCGGTCTGGGGAAGGGCTGAGCTGGGGGTCGGGTCTGGGGAAGGGCTGAGCTGGGGGTCGGGTCTGGGGAAGGGCTGAGCTGGGGGTCGGGTCTGGGGAAGGGCTGAGCTGGGGGTCGGGTCAGGGAAAGGGCTGTTTGGGGTCAGGGGAAGGGGTGGGTGGGGTCAGGGGAAGGGGTGGGATCAGGGAAGAAGGGGTGGGGGGTTCAGTCAGGGAAAAGGGGAAAAACCATAATTGCACTTTGTTGTAAAATGCCCTCATCTTGTGATCTCCTTGTCTGAGTATAGATCCATGTTTGCCCCGAGCGTATCTAAATCTTGTTATTCTCCATATTGTCCGTGTTCCTTGCAGGTGACCGAGGTCGCCACGACGGCTCCAGTTCCAGCGAGGACGAGGGCTACCCCAACGAGATGGAGCAGGATAAGGAGGAGGAGGAGGAGGGGAGCAGCGACGAGGACAGCGACAGCCTTCAGTCGGATGGGCGGGACAGCGATGAAGGGGAGTACGCACAGCGGGACGATAAGAAGAAAGCTGCTGGCGGTGATAAGAAAGGAGGTGAGAAGAGGACCTGTCGTCTTCTTCTTCTATACAGATCTTTGGTGGTGTTTGTGGTCTCAGCTCTGTCTCCCTCTCCTCAGGACACAACGTACACTTCGCTGAGACTTCAGAGAAAACCCAGAGGAAGATGAAGAAGCCGGTGAAGGACATCACACCCCTTCAGGCCATGATGTTACGGATGGCAGGTAGGTGACCCTGATCTTTAGCAGTATTTCCAGTTTTGAGCAGAACAGGAGAGTTTTGATTGGTGGGGAAACCAAAAATTGTATTTAGACGATATCTGTGGAAGGATTCCTTCCGGCACCATAAGGGGTGTCACTGTCCACTCTCTGATGCACTCTGATTGGCTATGCATTGCGTTTTTGCATTGACGTCAACAAGGGTGGGTTGTTTTTGCACTAATGTCCACAGGGGGGTTGGGGGGGGGGGGGGGGGCGTTTTTGCAATGATGATCATTATCGGCACTTTTTTTTTTTATTGGCAAAACGCTGATAACCCTATTTTTGGCTGTCGATGTATCGGTGCATCCCTACTGCCACACATATATTATTTTATAATTAGCAGAGTTTCTCCTAGACTGCATTATGCAATACCTGAACATTCTCATGATGGGGGTCTGCAGGTCATGTGACTGGGGTCTCTCTCTCTTGCAGGTCAGGAGATGACTGAGGAGGACGATGAACACGAAGCTGAAGACTATTCATCTCCCTCGTCATCCGAGGACGAGTCTGAGCCGGAGAACGAGTCGCGTACTGAGGAGTCAAAAGGGGAGGGCACAGAATCCAGCTCCTCCTCTGCACAGGGGTCATCAGCACCGCCGCCCGTCACCGTCCCACCTCCACCCATGCAGATGCCGCCATCCATAATGTCAGGACCTCCTCCTCTTGGCCCACCACCTGTTCCACCACTACGGCCTCCTGGACCGCCTACAGGAATGCCGCCTGGACCGCCTCCAGGTAATACGTTGTGTCCGGTAATTGTAGGAACAGGTCATAGGTCTCTCTTCTTTTAAAGAGTACCTGTACTGCAGTCAGTGGAATGTCCTACTGTGAAGGAGGAGGGTAGGGAAGGTGCGAGGCAAGTGTCCTGGTTTTAAAGCGGTAAGCCATTGTGTGGCTTTTGATTTACTGAAGTTTCATGATTATACCTGTTTATCCAAATAGTGACTTCCTCTACTTGGTTAGTGGTGACACTGATTTGCCGGCCCATCTATCCTCTCCAACAATGCCAGCGCTTGTGCGCGTCCTCATGCCCGTCATTGTGCTCCACATAATAGAAAACTTCTTGTGTCTACTGCTCACTCTGCCTTCCTCTTTCATGATCTAAAGTAGAGTATGTGGATTCTGGTTGGGTGGCTGTCATTCTGGATTGGTAGGGGGTCCTTTTGGTTGGGTAGGGGGTCATTTTGGTTTGGAAAGATTTATGCCATAGCTTAGCTGATCAGTTGCTCGAAAATAAAGCAGTAAAAGGACAGCCAGCAAAGAAATTAGGTGGGTAGAGGTCCTTCTGGTTGGGTAGTGGGGTCATTCTGGTTGGGTAGGGTTTCCTTCTGCTTGGGTAGGGGTCATTCTGGTTGGGGTGGGGGTCATTCTGGTTGGGGTGGGGGTCATTCTGGTTGGGGTGGGGGTCATTCTGGTTGGGGTGGGGGTCATTCTGGTTGGGGTGGGGGTCATTCTGATTGGGTGGGGGTCCTTTTGGTTGGGTAGGAGTCCTTTTGGTTGGGTAGGAGTCCTTTTGGTTGGGTAGGAGTCCTTTTGGTTGGGTAGGAGTCCTTTTGGTTTTGGTTGGGTAGGAGTCCTTTTGGTTTTGGTTGGGTAGGAGTCCTTTTGGTTTTGGTTGGGTAGGAGTCCTTTGGTTTTGGTTGGGTAGGAGTCCTTTTGGTTTTGGTTGGGTAGGAGTCCTTTTGGTTTTGGTTGGGTAGGAGTCCTTTTGGTTTTGGTTGGGTAGGAGTCCTTTTGGTTTTGGTAGGAGTCCTTTTGGTTGGGTAGGAGTCCTTTTGGTTGGGTAGGAGTCCTTTTGGTTGGGTAGGAGTCCTTTTGGTTGGGTAGCAGTCCTTTTGGTTGGGTAGCAGTCCTTTTGGTTGGGTAGGAGTCCTTTTGGTTGGGTAGGAGTCCTTTTGGTTGGGTAGGAGTCCTTTTGGTTGGGTAGGAGTCCTTTTGGTTGGGTAGGAGTCCTTTTGGTTGGGTAGGAGTCCTTTTGGTTGGGTAGGAGTCCTTTTGGTTGGGTAGGAGTCCTTTTGGTTGGGTAGGAGTCCTTTTGGTTGGGTAGGAGTCCTTTTGGTTGGGTAGGAGTCCTTTTGGTTGGGTAGGAGGTCATTCTGGTTGGATGATGGTCATTCTGGTTGGGTAGGGGGTCATTCTAGTTAGATAAGGGTCATTTTGGTTGGGGAAGATTTATTCCATAGCTTAGCTCATCAGTTGCTAATAAAGCAGTGAAGGGACAGCCCACCAAGAAATTAATTTGATGGGTAGGGGTCCTTCTGGTTGGTTAAGGGTCCATCTGGTTATATAGGGGTTGTGAATAACTTATCTTTAGCAGTTGCTTAAAAATAGAGTGATCTGGCAGCCTGTCAAAAATTCATTGGTTAGGTAGGGGGCATTCTAGGTTGAATTGGGGCCGTTTTTCTTGGGTAGGGGTCATTTTGGTTGGGTAGGAGTTTTAAAGAATTTAATTCATAGTTTAACTCAGCAGTTGCTCAAAAATAGAGTGAAAAGGGACAGCCTGTAAAAAAAAAATGAATTGGTCGGATGGATAGGAGGTCATTCTGGTTGGGTGGGGGGTCATCATGGTTGGAAAGGGCATCATTTCAATTGGGTAGGGGGTCATTTTGTTTGGGTAGGGTTTATTCCATAGCCGGGTCTGTCAGCATTTGCTGGAAAATAAAGAGTGAAGGGACAGGTGGCCAGGAAATTAAGTGCATTTATTTCCCTCTTTTTCTTTTGTTTTTTTTTTTTTTCTCCTTTTTTTTTTTTCTCCTTTTTTTTTTTTCTTTTTTGTTTTTTATAATTACTATGGTTAATAATGCCTAATCCCTAATGCACATTTGTAAATGAATCCTAATATTTTCCATGGTAATCAATGTTAGCCCTGTGGGCTCTACTGTACATTTACATGCTGCTAATTGTTTGTTTTTTTTTTTCTCTTGTATATTTCTATAAATTTCTATGATGAAAATCTCAATAAAAATATATTAAGCCAAAAAAAAAAAAAAGAAATAAGGTGCATGAGCCATAAATGTTTTGCATATTTCCTGACCTCTTTATATGGAATAATAGTCTCTCACGGCTGTTGCTCTTTGTTTAATCCTTCCACTAAACGTCGTATTTGTGTTTTTTAGGAGCACCCCCGTTCTTGAGACCACCGGGTCTTCGTGGCCCACCACCACGTCTATTACCGCCAGGACCTCCACCGGGCCGACCTCCTGGCCCTCCCCCAGGGCCACCTCCAGGCTTACCACCAGGTCCTCCTCCTCGCGGCCCCCCACCCCGCCTGCCCCCACCGGCACCTCCAGGTAACTCCTCCTCTACTGGTTTCTTTATTTTTTTTATAGAATGTGGTCAGATACGTTTGATATGATGTAGTCGGGTTGCTCACTATCTCCCCTCGGTGGCTCTATAAGGATGTAATGCTGCGTCTAGCAATATATTTGCAGTAACTACTGGCAACCAGAATTTATCCGTCATGTTACAGCTGTATGGATGCTGCAGACTGTTGCAAAGAAAGTGAAAAACTGCATTGAAATAATTTACAGCTGAACCGCAGGCAGACATAAAAGACACAAATGAATGCAGTTCTGTAATCATTAAAGCCATTAATAAATGTAATTAGTATTAATACAAGCCGTGTAATTACCTGGATTTATCTGGTGTCAGCCTCTTGCAATCCCTGTACAGCAGAGCTCAGACTGGGAGATGCAGGGCAAAGACTGAAATGGAAATTGACGTGCCACACCACTGCTAAGAGTTCCAGAGACCACTTTATTCCAATGAAAGTTGGGACAATCCAAAGAGCAGCCAACATGTTTTAGGGGTCCAAAATGCCCCCTTCATTAGGGCTTGGTTGAAATCAATGTGAATCGACTAGGAACTAAATTAACCTTGTAATGTTATGGTTGGCTAGGGGCCCTTCTGGTTGGATAGGGGTCCTTCTGGTGTGATAGGGATCATTCTCGTTGGATAGTGGTTCCTTCCGGTTGGATAGGGGTTCCTTCCGGTTGGATAGGGGTTCCTTCCGGTTGGATAGGGGTTCCTTCCGGTTGGATAGGGGATAGGGGTCATTCTGGTTGGACAGTGATCCCTTCTGGTTGGACAGTGATCCCTTCTGGTTGGACAGTGATCCCTTCTGGTTGGACAGTGATCCCTTCTGGTTGGACAGTGATCCCTTCTGGTTGGACAGTGATCCCTTCTGGTTGGACAGTGATCCCTTCTGGTTGGATAGAGGGGTTCCTTCCGGTTGGATAGAGGGGTTCCTTCCGGTTGGCTAGGGGTTCCTTCCGGTTGGATAGGGGTTCCTTCCGGTTGGATAGGGGTTCCTTCCGGTTGGATAGGGGTTCCTTCCGGTTGGATAGGGGTCATTCTGGTTGGACAGTGATCCCTTCTGGTTGGACAGTGATCCCTTCTGGTTGGACAGTGATCCCTTCTGGTTGGACAGTGATCCCTTCTGGTTGGACAGTGATCCCTTCTGGTTGGATAGAGGGGTTCCTTCCGGTTGGATAGGGGTTCCTTCCGGTTGGATAGGGGTTCCTTCCGGTTGGATAGGGGTTCCTTCCGGTTGGATAGGGGTCATTCTGGTTGGACAGTGATCCCTTCTGGTTGGACAGTGATCCCTTCTGGTTGGACAGTGATCCCTTCTGGTTGGACAGGGATCCCTTCTGGTTGGATAGGGATCCCTTCTGGTTGGATAGTGATCCCTTCTGGTTGGATAGTGATCCCTTCTGGTTGGATAGGGATCCCTTCTGGTTGGATAAGGGTCATTCTGTTTGGATAAGGGTCATTCTGTTTGGATAAGGGGTCCTTTTGGTTGGGTAGGGGTTAGAGCTGCACGATTCTGGCTAAAATGGGAATCACAATTTTTTTTTTTTCTTTTTGCTTAGAATAAAGATGAAGATTCTCGTGGCGCAACATCAGCTTTCACATTATACAAAAAAATAGGGCTAACTTTACTGTTTAGTTTTATTCATTAAAGTGTAATTATTTCCAAAAAATTGCATTTGAAAGACCGCTGCGCAAATACAGTGTGACATAAAATATTGCAACAACCGCCATTTTATTCTCTAGGGTCTCTGCTAATTATATATATATATATATATAAATATATATGTGTTTGGGGGTTCCAAGTAATTTTCTAGCAAAAAATACTGATTTTAACTTGTATGCAACAAATGTCAGAAAAAGTTTTAGTCTTTAAATGGATAAACTGACCTCATTTAAAGACCAAAGTGTATTCATTTGATCCAAGAACGAAATGTTACAATGTTTATAGTTTATCTCCAATGTTGAGATAAACTTGGCAGGCTGCCTGGATTTCTTTTTTTTGTCAGCTTTCAGAAGTGAGCAGAGAACTCGCTTGTTACATAGAATCGGGAAAATGATGTTTTAAGATCGGGAGGGGAGTACAATCGCAATTTTGATTCTTTAACATTTAATCGTGCAGCTTTAGTAGGGCGCCATTCTGGTTGGGTAGGGCCCCATTCTGGTTGGGTAGGGCGCCATTCTGGTTGGGTAGGGCGCCATTCTGGTTGGGTAGGGCGCCATTCTGGCTGGGTAGGGTGCCATTCTGGTTGGATAGTGGTTGGTTCTGGGGTCATTCTGTTTGGTTCTGGGGTCATTCTGGTTGGTTCTGGGGTCATTCTGGTTGGATAGGGGTCCCTTCTGGTTGGATAGGGGTCCCTTCTGGTTGGATAGGGGTTCCTTCTGGTTGGATAGTGATCCCTTCTGGTTGGATAGTGATCCCTTCTGGTTGCCATTCTGGTTGGTTCGGGGTTCCTTCTGGTTGGATAGTGATCCCTTCTGGTTGGGTAGGGTTCCTTCTGGTTGGGTAGGGTTCCCTCTGGTTGGATAGGGGTTCCTTCTGGTTGGATAGGGGTTCCTTCTGGTTGGATAGGGGTTCCTTCTGGTTGGATAGGGGTTCCTTCTGGTTGGATAGGGGTTCCTTCTTGTTGGATAGGGGTCCCTTCTGGTTGGATAAGGGTTCCTTCTCTTCTCGTTGGATAGGGGGCCTTCTCTTCTCGTTGGATAGGGGGCCTTCCCTTCTCGTTGGATAGGGGGCCTTCTCTTCTCGTTGGATAGGGGGCCTTCTCTTCTCATTGGATAGGGGGCCTTCTCTTCTCGTTGGATAGGGGGCCTTCTCTTCTCGTTGGATAGGGGGCCTTCCCTTCTCGTTGGATAGGGGGCCTTCTCTTCTCGTTGGATAGGGGGCCTTCTCGTTGAATTGGGTAGGGGTTGGGAACAATTTTATTCCATAGCTTAATTTAGCAGTTGCTTGAAAATAAAGGGACAGCCTGCCAAGAAATGGTTGGGGGGGGCGGGGGGGGGGCGGTCATTCTGATTGAAAGGGTGGTAATTATGGTTCGGTAGGGGTCCATCTAATTTCTTCTATTTTGTTTACAAGCACAGGCTTTGTCAGCAACTGGTTTGGTCTGTGCTTGTAATCACACCTCCCCCCATTCAAGAGTCTTGTAGAAAAGAAAACATCCCCAGCATCCATTTAGATGTGCATGCTCCTTGCTGACCAGTTTAGCTCTGCAATCTGCTCATCAGTACACTTCCAAGTACAATCAAGCAACTGATCTGCAAATTGCATGACTAATCAGGAACATGCATGTCTAAAGGGATACTGAGGATGTGTTCTTTCTAGCTGTGATTGGGGGGGCAGGTTTGCTGGGAAATAAAAGTAATCTGTTTCTACACAGGATAGGACTTGCTACATGATAAGGTTATGACTTTATTAACATCTTTTGTCCTGTTACTTCTACAGGAATGCCCCCTCCTCCCCGGCCTATGATGCGCCCCCCAATGGTTCCTCCTCCTGGCACCGCTCCCCCCGGCATCTACCCACCAACCCCGCTGGCAAACCCGGGTGTGCTGAGTGCACCTCCCAGCTTGATACAGAGACCCAAATCAGACGAAAGCGGGGCCACCATTGAGAAGAAGGCCACCGCAACCATCAGCGCCAAACCCCAGATCACCAACCCCAAAGCTGAAGTTACGCGTTTCGTACCCACCGCCCTCCGCGTCCGCAGGGTGAACAAACCCACCACAGCCGGTGCTCAGTCCGTGAAGAGACACGAGGAGGAAGTGGTAATGCGGCCGGTGGCCAAACCCGGACCCAAGATGGGGTCACACGCGGTGGTAAAAACCAAGGACGATATGTACGATGCGTTCATGAAAGAGATGGAGGGGCTTCTGTAACGCGGATCTGTTGTAGTAAAATGTACTTTTATGTGGAAGTTTACCCGGTGACACGATACGCGGCGTCTGTTCCGAGGAGGCGAGACCCACGGAGAGCGTCTGTCTGCAGGCCGGGGTCCCGATGTAAAGATGATTCTTATATTTTGTCTGTTGACTACTGTGACTCCATGTTGTGTCCGGCCCGGGAATGCCATAAATCCATTTCATGTTTTCTTTTTTAATGTTCTGCGAGTAATAAAGTTATGTGACTTCCAGTATTTTCACCGGCGGTCTTTTTTATTTTTTGTCTTGTTTCCCCTTATGTGACATTTAATTGCCTTTGGTGCAGCGATAGGCAATCCTGGAGAGGTGCAAATCTACCAAGGCACGGTTCGGAGCCCAGTAGTAAGTAACTCAGGCTTCGGGGGTCAGGAGTAAGTAAGGCAGGGTTCGGAGGTCAAGAGTAAGTAAGGCAGGGTTCGGGGGTCAGGAGTAAGTAACGCAGGGTTCAGAAGTCAGGACTAAGGCAGGGTTTGGAGGTCAGGAGTAAGTAACGCAGAGTTCGGAGGTCAGGAGTAAGTAACGCAGGGTTCGGAGGTCAGGAGTAAGTAACACAGGGTTCGGAGGTCAAGAGTAAGTAACGCAGGGTTCAGAAGTCAGGACTAAGGCAGGGTTCGGAGGTCAGGAGTAAGTAACGCAGGGTTCGGAGGTCAGGAGTAAGTAACGCAGGGTTCGGAGGTCAGGAGTAAGTAACGCAGGGTTCGGAGGTCAGGAGTAAGTAACTCGGGGTTCGGGGGTCAGGAGTAAGTAAGGCAGGGTTCGGAGGTCAGGAGTAAGTAACGCAGGGTTCAGAAGTCAGGACTAAGGCAGGGTTTGGAGGTCAGGAGTAAGTAACGCAGGGTTCGGAGGTCAGGAGTAAGTAACGCAGGGTTCGGAGGTCAGGAGTAAGTAAGGCGGGGTTCGGGGGTAAGAAGTAAGTAATGCAGGGTTCGGGGGTCAGGAGTAACGTAGGGTTCAGAGGTCAGGAGTAAGTAACGCAGGGTTCGGGGGTCAGGAGTAACGCAGGGTTTGGGGGTCAAGAGTAACTAAGGCATGGTTCGGAGGTCAGGAGTAAGTAACGCAGGGTTCGGAGGTCAGGAGTAAGTAACGCAGGGTTCGGAGGTCAGGAGTAAGTAACGCAGGGTTTGGAGGTCAGGCCTAAGGCAGGGTTTGGAGGTCAGGCCTAAGGTAGGGTTCGAGGTCAGGAGTAAGTAATGCAGGGTTCGGGGGTCAGGAGTAAGTAATGCAGGGTTCAGAAGTCAGGAGTAAGTAAGGCAGGGTTCAGAGGTCAGGAGTAAATAAAGCAGGGTTCGGAGGTCAGGAGTAAGTAACGCAGGGTTCGGAGGTCAGGAGTAAGTAACGCAGGGTTCGGAGGTCAGGAGTAAGTAACGCAGGGTTCGGAGGTCAGGCCTAAGGCAGGGTTCGGAGGTCAGGAGTAAGTAATGCAGAGTTCGGGGGTCAGGAGTAAGTAAAGCAGGGTTCGGAGGTCAGGAGTAAGTAAGGCAGGGTTCGGAGGTCAGGAGTAAGTAATGCAGGGTCAGGAGTAAGTAAGGCAGGGTTCAGGGGTCAGGAGTAAGTAACGTAGGGTTCAGAGGTCAGTAGTAAGTAACACAGTTTAGAGGTCAGTAGTATTAGGGTTCAGAGGACAGTAGTAGGGAAATGCAGAGTTCACAGGTCTGTGATAAGGCAGGGTGCAGAGGTCAGTAATAAGTCATTCAGGGGTCAGTAGTAACCTAGGATTTACAGGTCACTAGTTGGGTAATTCGGAGTTCATTAGTATGTAATGCATGTTTAGATGTCAATAGAAAGGAACGTAGATAATAAAGGTGAGTAGTGTATGTAACCCAGAATGTAGAGGTCACTAGTAAGAAGTTCAGAGGTCAGTAGTAACACAGTGCAGAGGTCGGTAGTTTGTAACTTGGAGAATTTAGAATTATGTCATGCAGAGTTCAGAGGTCATTTAGTAACATGGGGTTCAGGCGCCAGTAATAATCATGTAGAATTCAGAGGTCAGTAGTAACAGAGTTTAGTAGTATGTAACTAAAAAGGCAGAATTAGTGAAGCAGAGTTCAGGGATCAGTAGTAGCGCCAAATTAAGGGGTCAGCAATATGTAATGCAGAGGTCAGTGGTAAGTAACACAGCATGCAGACGTCAGTAGTGAGTAACGTTCAGCTCAGGTGTCAGTAATAAGTAGCGCAGGGGTCGGTAGCATGAAACGCGTTGTAGTATGTCACTTGGAAGTCAGAAGTCATAGAGTTCAGAGGTCATTAGTAAGTAAAGTAACAGGATTCAGGCATCTGAAATACACTGTAAGCAACGCAAAGTTCAGATGTCAGTAGTACCACTGAATTCAGAGGCCAATAGTAAGTAACAGAGTTTAGAGGTCATTAGTAACTCAGTTTAAAGGTCATTATTATTTATTGCAGAGTTCAGGTGTCTAGTAAGTAGAGTACAAAGGTCAGTAATAAGAAACGCAGGGTTCAGATATCCTTAGTAACACACAGGTCATTAGTATGTAATGATGAGTATGTAGATGTCTGTAGTATATAATGCAGAGGTTAGTAGTATGTAATGTACAGTGCAGGGGTCAGACCAATCCTACTGACCACCCTGGTATGACCCTGGCTTTGGCTCCTGGCCACTCTTGTTACCTTCAATCCTTCTGACCACCCTGGTATGACCCTGGCCACTCTTGTTACCTTCAATCCTTCTGACCACCCCAGTATGACCCTGGCCACTCTTGTTACCTTCAATCCTTCTGACCACCCCGGTATGACCCTGGCTTTAGCTCCTGGCCACTCTTCTTACCTTCAGTCCTTCTGACCACCCTGGTATGACCCTGGCCACTCTTGTTACCTTCAATCCTACTGACCACCCCAGTATGACCCTGGCCACTCTTGTTACCTTCAATCCTTCTGACCACCCCGGTATGACCCTGGCTTTAGCTCCTGGCCACTCTTCTTACCTTCAGTCCTTCTGACCACCCTGGTATGACCCTGGCTTTAGCTCCTGGCCACTCTTGTTACCTTCAATCCTACTGACCACCCCAGTATGACCCTGGCCACTCTTGTTACCTTCAATCCTTCTGACCACCCTGGTATGACCCTGGCTTTGGCTCCTGGCCACTCTTCCATTCTACCAACCATCCATATAAGACCCCGGTTTGGCTCCTGATCTCAACGTCACCACTCCGGTTTTCCTGCTGGCCATATCCTGCATCACCTCTGTCTTCTGCGGGTGTCGGCATCTTCCCAGCTGCTGGGCCTGACCTGCTCTTCCACAGTGTCCCTTCTCAGACTCTCATCTTCCTGCCAGAGAGCTGACCTTCAGAAGCAGCCAGCAGAGAACAGGTCTATGGACATCGGTGCCCCCTTGTACCCTGCACTCCCTGTCCCCACCTCCAGGGACCACGGCCTTAAGGGAAGTCCCCTCTTCACTTCAGCCTCAAACCAGGTATAGGACACATGGGCTGTCCTGTTCTGAAAATGCTAGTTGCCTGGGTCTAATGCTGGCTCACACCTGTGTGATTACTTCGAGACCCTGGAACAAGTATACAGAGAGGAAAGTCTGACTTTTGAGTTCTAATCTCAGGTGAGTTAAAGCCGAAGTAGGGCTACTAAAGAGTAACTAAAGTAAAACATACACACACTTTATATTACCAAAAGTATTGGGACACCCGTAGGGTTCAATATTGAGTTGGCTCCGCCCTTTGCAGCTATAACAGCTCCACCTCTTCTGGGAAGGCTGTCCACAAGGTTTAGGAGGGTGTCTATGGGAATGTTTGACCATTCTTCCAGAAGAGCATTTGTGAGGTCAGGTCACTGATGTTGGACGAGAAGGTCTGGCTCACAGTCTCTGCTCTAATTTATTCCAAAGGTGTTCTATGGGGTTGAGGTCAGGACTCTGTGCAGGCCATTCAAGTTCCTCCACCCCAAACTCGCTCATCCATGTCTTTATGGACCTTGCTTTGTGCACTGGTGCTCAGTCATGTTGGAACAGGAAGGGGCCGTCCCCAAACTGTTCCCACAAAGTTGGGAGCATAAAATTGTCCAAAAGGTCTGATGCCTTAAGAGTTCCCTTTACTGGAACTAAGGGGCCAAACCCAACCCCTGAAGAACAACCCCACACCATAATCCCCCCTCCACCAAATGATTTGGACCAGTGCACAGAGCAAGGTCCATAAAGACATGGATGAGCGAGTTTGGGGTGGAGAAACTTGACTGGCCTGCACAGAGTCCTGACCTCAACCCCATAGAACACCTTTGGAATAAATTAGAGCAGAGACTGCGAGCCAGGCCTTCTCATCCAACATCAGTGCCTGACCTCACAAATGCTCTTCTGGAAGAATGGTCAAACATTCCCATAGACACCCTCCTAAACCTTGTGGACAACCTTCCCAGAAGAGTTGAAGCTGTTATAGCTGCAAAGGGCGGAGCCAATTCAATATTGAACCCTACGGACTAAGACTGGGATGTCATTAAAGTTCATGTGTGTGCGTGTAAAGGTAGGCGTCCCAATACTTTTGATAATATAGTGTATAAGCTTCAGGTTTCATCTTTCAGTTGTTTCTTTAAAGTTCTGTGTGCATTTTATCCCCATAAATAACTTCGTCCCAGAGATCCCCATCTCCATTCACTTCCTACAGTTCATTCTGCTCTCTCAATATCTCCCTTTGTAGTCACCCATTCAGATGAATTGAGAGCAGAGAATCAACATGATGAGTGATAAGCCTAAGTAAAAGAACGCATGCTTGGTATCCCTTTAGACAAGCATTTTCCTTCTTGCTGGTGCAGACTTTGTGAAAGAACACGTCCTTGGTATCCCTTTAGATGAGCATGTTCCTTCTTGCTGGTGCAGACTTTGTGAAAGAACACATCCTTGGTATCCCGTTAGATGAGCATGTTTCTCCCTGCTGAGCACTGAAGGGTGCAGACTTTATCTGAGCCCAAGTGAAAGAACACATCCTTGGTATCCCGTTAGATGAGCATGTTCCTCCCTGCTGGCCACTGGATGAAGCAGACTTGACCTGTGCTGATCAGTTGCTCTATTACATTTTATCAGACCTGCCTCTAGAACAGCAATCAAGCAACTGATGGGCAGACTGCACAGTTAAAGTCTACAGCAAAATGTACTAATGGAGATTAGGTCGTCCAGCACCAGCCAATTACCACCAAATCCCCCCCCCCCCCCAAATATATGAAAACATATCAAATTTTATTTATACACAAATAATACTTTATAAAAAAAAACTGGGAAAAGGATTTTTTTTTTTGTAGTGTTTAATACCAGAAGGTAAAAGTTCCACAGGAAAAAAAAATCTTGTGAAGGGCTTATCGAAACAGCCCAATTGGCTAATCATGTAGAACACTTTTTTTTTATCACTGAGGTTACAGCAATAACTAATATAATGACCACCTGCCTAATATTGGGTAGGTCCCCCTTCTGCAGCCAAAACAGCCCTGACCCGCCGAGGCATGGACTCCACTAGACCTCTGAAGGTATGCTGTGGTATCTGGCACCAAGCCGTCAGTAGCAGGTCCTTTAAGTCCTGTAGGTTGCGAGGTGGAGACTCCATGGATTGGACTTGTTTTTCCAGCACTTCCCACAGATGCTCCATTGGATTGAGATCTGGAGAATCAGGAGGCCAAGTCAACACCTTAAACTCGTCATTGTGTTCCTCAAACCATTCCTGAACCATTTTTGCAGTGTGGTAGGGTGCATTGGCCTGCTGAAAAAGGCCACTGCCATCAGGGAATACCGTTTCCATGAAGGGGTGTACTTGGTCAGCAACAATGTTTAGGTAGGTGGTACTTCCATCCACATGAATGGCAGGACCCAAAGTTTCCCAGCAGAACATTGCCCAAAGCATCACACTGCCTCCGCCGACTCCTGAAGCCATCTCTTCCCCAGGGACGGGACGCACACACGTCCGGTCATCCACATCATGTATAAAGAAACGCGATTCATCAGACCAGGCCACCTTCTTCCATTGCTCCATGGTCCAGTTCTCATACTCATGTGCCCATTGTAGGCGCCTTTGGCTGTAGGTCTGCATGGGCTCCCTGACCGATTTGCGTCTGCGCATCCCCAGACGCAACAAACTGCGATGCACTGTGTGTTCTGACACCTTTCTACGAGAACCAGCATTCACTTTTTCAGCAATTTCAGATACAGTAGCTCCTCTATTGGATTGGACTACATCAGCCAGCCTTTGCTCCTCACCTCCATCGATGAGCCTTGGGCATCCATGACCCTGGAGCCGGTTGACCGGTTCTCCCTCCTGTAAGCACATTTGGTAGATCCCAACCACTGCAGACTGGGAACATCCCACAAGAGCGGCAGTTTCGGCGATGCCATGACCCAGTCGTCTGGCCATTACAATCTGACCCTTGTCAAAGTCGCTCAGATCCTTACCCTCGCCCATTTTTTTTCTGCTTTCAACACATCCGTAATAACCTGAAATGATAAATACACAATGACAAACTCCAACCAAACATTATATCAAATATAAGTCGGTATAAACAGTCAGGTGGTGAATTTTACACCCAAAATGTAGGGCCCCCCACCAACGCGTTTCGTCTACAATGGACATCTTCAGGGAACAGCCTTGAAACATATAACAAACATAAGTTTTTATGAACAGACAAGGGGTGAACGTCAGCATAATAATAGAAAAGGATTACAGAATACACATGTGCATATCTTCCCCCCAGCCCCCCCCCCATCAATTAGCCTCCCCACCTCCATCAATGAGCCTCCCTCCCCCTCCTCCTTCAATGAGCCTTCCCTCCCCCACCTCCATCAACGAGCCTTCCCTCCCCCACCTCCATCAACGAGCCTTCCCTCCCCCACCTCCATCAACGAGCCTTCCCTTCCCTCCCCACCTCCATCAACGAGCCTTCCCTCCCCACCTCCATCAACAAGCCTTCCCTCCCCACCTCCATCAACGAGCCTTCCCTCCCCACCTCCATCAATGAGTCTTCCCTCCTCACTTCCATCAACTAGCCTTCCCTCCCCACCTCCATCAATGAGTCTTTCCTCCTCACCTCCATCAACTAGCCTTCCCTCCCCACCTCCACCAATGAGCCTTCCCTTCCCTCCCCACCTCCATCGATGAGCCTTCCCTCCCCACCTCCATCAATGAGCCTTCCCTCCTCCACCACCATCAATGAGCCTTCCTTCCCCACCTCCATCAATGAGCCTTCCCCCCCACCTCCATCAATGAGCCTCCCCTCCCCACCTCCATCAATAAGACTTCCCTCCCCACCTCCATCAATGAGCCCTCCCTCCACCTCCTCCATCAATGAGCCCTCCCTCCCCACCTTCATCAATGAGCCCTCCCTCCCCACCTCCATCAATGAGTCTTCCCTCCTCACCTCCATCAATGAGCCTCCCCCCTCCATCAATGAGCCTTCCCTCCCTGCCTCCATCAATGAGCCTTCCCTCCCCACCTCCATCACTGAGCCTTCCCTCCCCGCCTCCATCAATGAGCCTTCCCTCCCCACCTCCATCAATGAGCCTTCCCCCCACCTCCATCAATGAGCCTTCCCTCCCCACCTCCATCAATGAGTCTTCCCTCCTCACCTCCATCAATGAGTCTTCTCTCCTCACCTCCATCAATGAGCCTCCCCCCCTCCATTAATGAGCCTTCCCTCCCCGCCTCCATCAATGAGCCTTCCCTCCCCGCCTCCATCAATGAGCCTTCCCTCCCCGCCTCCATCAATGAGCCTTCCCTCCCCACCTCCATCAATGAGCCATCCTTTCCAACCTCCATCAATGAGCCCTTCCTCCCCCACCTCCACCAATGAGCCTTCCCTTCCTAACTCCATCAATGAGCCCTCCCTCCCCGCCTCCATCAATGAGCCCTCCCTCCCCACCTCCATCAATGAGTCTTCCCTCCTCACCTCCATCAATGAGCCTCCCCCCCCCATCAATGAGCCTTCCCTCCCCGCCTCCATCAATGAGCCTTCCCTCCCCACCTCCATCACTGAGCCTTCCCTCCCCGCCTCCATCAATGAGCCTTCCCTCCCCACCTCCATCAATGAGCCTTCCCCCCACCTCCATCAATGAGCCTTCCCTCCCCACCTCCATCAATGAGTCTTCCCTCCTCACCTCCATCAATGAGCCTCCCCCCCTCCATTAATGAGCCTTCCCTCCCCGCCTCCATCAATGAACCTTCCCTCCCCGCCTCCATCAATGAGCCTTCCCTCCCCGCCTCCATCAATGAGCCTTCCCTCCCCGCCTCCATCAATGAGCCTTCCCTCCCCGCCTCCATCAATGAGCCTTCCCTCCCCGCCTCCATCAATGAGCCTTCCCTCCCCTCCTCCATCAATGAGCCATCCCTCCCCACCTCCATCAATGAGCCCTTCCTCCCCCACCTCCACCAATGAGCCTTCCCTTCCTAACTCCATCAATGAGCCCTCCCTCCCCGCCTCCATCAATGAGCCTTCCCTCCCCACCTCCACCAATGAGTCTTCCCTCCCCCACCTCCATCAATGAGCCCTCCCTCCCCCACCTCCATCAATGAGCCCTCCCTCCCCCACCTCCATCAATAAACCATCCCTCCCACACTTCCATCAATGAGCCATCCCTCCCCACCTCCATCAATGAGTCCTTCCTCTCCCACCTCCATCAATGTGCTCTTCCTCCCCCACCAATGAGCCTTTCTCCCCACCTCCATCAATGAGCCCTCCATCCCCCACCTCCATCAATGAGCCCTCCCCACCTCCATCAATGAGCCCTTCCTCCCCTACCTCCATCAATGAGCCTTTCTCCCCACCTCCACCAATGAGCCTTCCCTTCCTAACTCCATCAATGAGCCTTTCTCCCCACCTCCACCAATGAGCCTTCCCTTCCTAACTCCATCAATGAACCTTCTCTCCCCTCCTCCATCAATGAGCCTTCCCTTCCTAACTCCATCAATGAGCCCTCCCTTCCCACCTCCATCAATGAGCCTTCCCTCCCCACCTCCATCAATGAGTCTTCCCTCCCCCACCTTCATCAATGAGCCTTCCCTCCCCACCTCCATCAATGAGCCTTTCCTCCCCACCTCCATCAATGAGCCTTCCCTCCCCACCTCCATCAATGAGCCTTCCCTCCCCACCTCCATCAATGAGTCTTCCCTCCCCACCTTCATCAATGAGCCTTCCCTCCCCACCTCCATCAATGAGCCTTCACTCCCCACCTCCATCAATGAGTCTTCCCTCCCCCACCTCCATCAATGAGCCTTCCCTCCCCACCTCCATCAATGAGTCCTCCCTCCCCACCTCCATCAATGAGCCTTCCCTCCCCCACCTCCATCAATGAACCTTCCCTCCCCACCTCCATCAATGAGCCTTCCCTCCCCCACCTTCATCAATGAGCCTTCCCTCCCCCACCTCCATCAATGAGCCTTCCCTCCCCACCTCCATCAATGAGCCTTCCCTCCCCACCTCCATCAATGAGTCTTCTCTCCTCACCTCCATCAATGAGCCTTCCCTCCCCACCTCCATCAATGAGCCTTCCCTCCCCACCTCCATCAATGAGCCTTCCCTCCCCACCTCCATCAATGAGCCTTCCCTCCCCACCTCCATCAATGAGCCTTCCCTCCCCGCCTCCATCAATGAGTCTTCCCTCCCCCACCTCCATCAATGAGCCTTCCCTCCCCACCTCCATCAATGAGCCTTCCCTCCCCACCTCCATCAATGAGCCAACTGATTGACAATTGCTGGCCAGGCAGAATAAAAGACATGAATGATGAGAGGGAAGGAATGATTTTTCCATGCTTTATGGCATATAGCATAGCAAAATCCTTTCTTTCCTCTCATCATTCCAGTGATTTAACTTAAGTATATACTATATGCTGCAACGCCCATCTTGGTACACCCTGCACTTGGCCGTAGTAAGCCAGCAGCAGACATCTTGTTACACCCAGCCTAGCCCGACCTAAACTATATTGGCTGGATGTAACAAGATGTCCGCTGCTAGCTTACACTGCGGCCAAGTGCAGGGTGTACCAAGATGGGCGCCGTGAGGTTTAACCTCCGACGGAGACATTGAACGTCACTTCCTTTACCGAATGTGACGGCTCCAGTCACCAATTTTAACGGAATACGCGGCTGCGCCCTGCACCCCGGCCCGCTTACTACTAGTTCCACGGCTGCCAGCCTGTGGACTCGCGCTCCGCCCGCTGACTTACAGTTTCCGCCCGCTGACTTCCGCCGCATTCCCAGGTATTGGATTAAGCATCGGGAGCATTTCTGCGAGTACAAGTACTGGTACCGGTATCAGGACAACCCTACATTCAAATGAACGGGCTGCTGTGTCCGAGCAAATGCGGGACGCACGGCCCGCCGCACTGGTGTGAACCGAGCCGAAGACCCCAATCACTTTATTTTTTATACTCACTTTCGTGCATTTTTAAAATATTTTCTTCTTGCATGTCTTTCGTGCAACAGCACAGAGCGTCCTATTCATGTGAACGGGATGCCCTAAGCAGGAGAAATGCACCGAAGAAGCTCCCGGAACATTTTTCGGGGGGCGCATCTTCTACCGCGCGACTGTCACGCATCGCACTGCATGCAAAAATTAAAAAAACACATTTCCTGGCTGCATTTGGGGGGCGTCATTAAAAGTTAGTGGCACTGCAAGCACGACGCCCTGTTTTTTTTTTTTTTTTGTGCATTGCCTGGATGTGGACGCACCCCGAAGGACCCAACAGCGTCTGCGTATTCCCCTAAAACACACGATAAACGTATGTCACACTTGCGTGGGGGGGCATTGTTAGGCAGCTAGAAAACACGTTTGTCGCAAGTTGGGGGCAGCACCATAAGAAATGCGCCAAAAAAAAAAAAAAACAGCGAATCTGCGGCGATACGCGAGGCGTTGACATGGACTAAGTTTTTATGAGGGAACCAGAGCAGAGGAAAAAATAAAAAATGGGACCTTCATACCTGCTACACTGACAGAGAGGAGCTCCAGAATAACAAAAATATCACTGGAGCTCTCCGTCCTCCCATCCAGGAGGATCCCAATGTTTCTGGCCCATCCCATCCCGGAAGTGACATCCCCTCTGGGACTAGGGCACGAAACAGGCTCTACTCCCCTAATAACAACCCCCTAACATGGGTGGGGTGGGGGGAGAAGAAAGCAGGCTAATTCCCCGCCAACCCAGCGCCTTATCCACCGGGGCAGCCGCATCAATCGCTAAATGCGTTCCACCGTGGAACGCAAGCCGCATCCCCCCCGCCATCTTGCCCGGCGCACAGGGAGAAGAAGCGCGGCGCCCCGCGATGATGTCATCACGCCGCCATGCAGGGCGGGTCGACCTTAAAGTAAACATTGTACAGGGAAGCCCCGGGCCGTTGCCTAGCAACCGAGGCAAAGGGCAAAAAAAAAAAAAAAAAAGGAGGAAAAATACAAATAAACAAATCGTAAATCAGATATAATATAATAAATTCAAATAAAAATATGATGCCAGGTTCTCCTTATCCCCTTCAAGACCAAAACAAGCCTTAACCACTCGCCCTCCGGAAGATTTACCCCCCTGATAGGGTTGTCACCTTTTCTTCAAGTCAAACCCGAACATTTTACCGCCACACAGCAATCTTTTTTCTAGTATAAACTATACAGATATTTTAAAATTTAAATAAAATTTTTAATCAAATTAAGGCAATCGAAAGAGTTCCCCTTTACATCAGAATCCACAGAGTTCCCCTTTTAGATCTAGGGTTGTCACCTCATCCCTTTAAACCCGAACACATAATAATTACATAGATTCTGTGACTGATTAACCATAGCTCCCAACTGTCCCTGATTTGGAGGGACTGTCCCTGATGTGGAGCAATGTCCCTCTGTCCCTCTTTCCTCCTCATTTGTCCCTCATTTTGGTCTGATCCATATAGTTGTATATAAAATGTTATAAAAAAAGTGTTTCCCAGCGCTAAATCTTTCATCCAAATTCTAAATTGCTGCATTTTTCAATGTTAAAAGCCAAAATAAAGGAATGGTAGTAGTAAAAAAAAGCTCTTGTGGATTTAATTAATCTTTTTTTTGTTATTTCCCCTTTAAGGGGGCGTGTCCTGTGCCTACATATGTTTGCTAGTAGGTGTCCCTCATTCCCATCTCAAAATGTTGGGAGGTATGTTAAGGTGGTAATTAAACTCACTTGGTGCCTTATCTGCATTAAACTATCCTCAGAATCTGTGTAATTCATATGTGTTTGGATTTAAAGGGATGAGGTGGTAACTCTATTTACATCTGAACTCATGGAATTCCCTTACACTGTACGGGGGGGACTCTGCAGACTCTGATGTAAGGGAGAACTCTTGGGACTCTGACACTCTGGGAACCCTGATTTAAGGGGGAACACTGAGAACTCTGATGTACGGAGAGGACTCTGATGTAAGGGGGAACACTGTGGCCTCTGGTGTAAAGGGGAACTCTGATGTAAGGGGTGCCCTGAGAACCCTGAATTACCTTAGTGTACTCACTTAGAGTCTGGAGAGAGAAGGGGGAAGGGGGGAGACTTCCGTCACAGACAGGGATGGATGGTGAGCTCCACTTACCCCTTGGCAGTCATCACCTCTCATCCAGATGTATCTGAGGCTGGACTTCAAATTTCTGGTCCCCACTTTCCTTTTCTGAGGCACAGCGCCATGGATTGAAGAGTTGGGCGCATTCACAGAGGGGTGGGGGCAGGAGGAAGAGGAGCAGATCGAGCCCTCTCTCCTCTCCCGTCTGTATCGGGGGGAGGGGAGATTGTTAGTGATGGCTTTTGGGCCGTGTGAGAGTGTAACAGACACTCTCGGCTTACACAGCTGCAGCCAGCAACCCTGCTGGGATTGCCATAGTCCGGTCTGAATAATGTGTCCGGGTTTCAGACAGTCTGAAACCCAGACGCATGATTCCAAACCCGAACTGTCCGGGTGAATCCTGGACAGATGGCAACCCTACCCCTTAATGACCAGGCCACGTTTTGTGATACGGCACTGCGTTTGTTTAAAGTGGTTGTAAACTGGTTTGTTTGACTTTTTCCTATAGGTAAGCCTAGAATAATGTACTCAGTTTTGTGAGATATTGTATCTTGTATGTTCCATCCACGCTTGCTGTTCCACATCAAAGAACAAGAGGAATCGTCCAGCAGTCACCTCTGGGCGGTACTCCTCCGGCCCCGAATCAAGATGTCCAATGGGATGTGTCAATATAAAGATAAACACCAATAGTGTAAAATCCTTAAAAATCGCCTTGATTTAAGTAACGCATAGCATGCCATTACATGGGTACAATCTTCCTCGGTCTAAAGACGAGAACGTTGGTTCAATCCAACTGGGATGACAGGAGATAAACCTTCTACCTGACCGGTTTCGTTACATTAGAACTCACGCCCCGGAAGAAGATCTATTGTAACAAAACCGGTCGGGTAAAAGGTTTATCTCCTGTCATCGCATTCGCATCGCATGTGCCTATCCCGGGGGCATCTGTCTGAGGGCCTATCCAGAAGCAGGAGAGCAGCTCAGGGTTGGGATTGCGGCTTGAAGTCCAACCAGAAGTGACGGTTCTGCCGGCCGGAGAACCTGTCATGGTCGGAGGTAGAGGGGAAGCTGTCGCCAGTAAAGGACCATCCACCTTATTACCGAGGACCACTGTGAGTAACTAAAGCAAGTACCGGAGCGGTGTTCTCACCAAACGGGGACGGTGAAGAATCATGAAACTTCAGTGGGAATCAAGTCAGGGACCCAACCAGCGGAGGAGACTCTTGAGGAAGATACCACCGTGAAGATTGGAGGAGCTCAAGGGATTCAGTGACAGTTGAATCAGAGGGTCTAGTGAGAGACCGGGAGCAAAGTGGGCTGAAGAACTACAAGGAGTGAAAGTGAAGGAACTGTTGAGCTTTGTGTTTGGAACTGTTAAAGACTGTTGCCGTAGGAGACAGCATTCCTACACATGCAGATGTGACGTCTTGCTGGAGGCCTTTCCCTGCACGGCTGCCCTCCTATTGAAGTCTCAGAGTCTGCCAATTAATATTGCAACTACCTAAGGGTGTCCTGGCCCTAATCCTCTCTCCCCCCCCAAAAAAAGCTTTGTTAAGAGAAATAAACTTTCTTTTGCATCCAAGAAGTGACTGGCACCCAATAACTTAAACTACTCTGCACCCACCACATATAGAAGGATGTTAGCTATCCCTGGAGGTTCTCATCAGATCAAAGGAGGCCTGGGACCTTGCTGCACAAGTTTAATACGTTTACACAAGCGCAGTTTACTTTCGTTTTCACAAAAATATATATAATGTTTGGGGGTTCTAAGTAATTTTCTAGCAAAAAATATGGATTTTAACTTGTAAGCAACCAGTCAGAAATAGGCTTAGGCACGGAAGGGTTAAATACCACCATTTTTGTGTGAAAACTGATAACCTGTAAAGGCTTTTAAAGGGTCTTATATGAAACAGAGAACTTAATCGTCCCGAGAAGCGGGTAAAAACCAGAGAAGCGCATTGTCTTTGCATTTTTTCTCCTTGTAATATACTATTACTATCACTTTACCTAACATCGGTGATAATAAAGATGTTCTATAGGTTTTGTAGTAACTGGATGGTGCTGATGGGCGGCAATGATGGGCACTGATGGGTGGCACTGATGGGCAGCACTGATGAGGAGGCACAGATTGGCATTACATGTGGGTACAGGTTGACATTACTGGTGGGGCATTGATGGGCATCACTGTTGGGCACTGTTGGGCACCTCTGATGGGTCTGCACTGATAATCAATGTGCTGATTATCAGCACAGACCCCCCCTGTCAAGAGAGCCACTGATCGGCTCTGTTCTCCCAGCACCTTGTCACGCAAATGGAGGAAAGTCGATAAACGGCACTTCCTGGTTACCCTGTGATTGGAGACAGCTGATCATGTGACAAAGAAGCAATGTCATAGGCTCTTTACCTAGATCGGAGATGCGGTGTGTCGGAGCGACACACCGCACCACCGATCGCCACGCTGCGCGCCATCCGGGGCACGCACGAGCGGCTTATCCTCCTGGACGTCATATGACTCCCAATCAGAATAACTGATCCCCGCTGCGGCCGTCATTCTGCTATAGGCTGGGCGGGATGTGATTAAAAAGCACTAATACAGCATTTTGGGTCAGTGATAAGTTCTCTTATTTAATAATATATTATTAAAAATATTAATGTGATATTACTACTCCTTTAAAGCAGCGCTCCTTCATATTTATATGCAATTGACCTCTCCATCCAAGTGCAGAAAGGACTTTGGGTATTGGTTGTCAGGCCTGAGCACTGCACCATGGCAATAAGTCACATGCCCCCCCCCCCCCCCCACCTGGAAATGGCGAAGTCACATGATCAACGGGGATGTCAAATCCCAACACACCAAAAAATATGCCATTTATTTTGAGCCAACAGTCATGAAGGAGAGTGGGCAAAGTAGTGGGATCTCTGAACTTCCACAGCCGGGGTTCCTCCAGAGGTTAGTAGGGTTTCCTTGAGAAGAGAGCAATGGTAAATCCATCTTCTTCTTACACTGACCACCAATGTAAAGAGTCACTTCTACACTGACCACCATTGTAAGGTGTCACTTCTACCCTGACCACCAATGTAAGGGGTCACTTCTACCCTGATCCCCAATGTAAGGGGTCACTTCTACACTGACCACCAATGTAAAGAGTCAATTCTACACTGACCACCAATGTAAGGGGTCACTTCTACCCTGACCACCAATGCAAGGGATCACAACAGTTTTCACTGTCTGTGTTTTTTTTCTGGGTATTGTTATTATTTATTTTATTTTATGATTATAAAGTGAATCCCATTTTCTATTGTAGTCAGGAGCCGGATGTATATATATATATATATATATATATATATATATATTCCATCCCCTGAGCCACATTCCTGAGAGACAGTCATCATTATCATCATCATCATCTTTTTTTCCAGGGTGGTGAGCGGGCAATAGCCCAACCGTATAGACACTGTATATAGACACCATTGTCTCCTGTATCATCTATCATCCTTAGTGCCAAGGATCTAGGTCAAACATCATGGACACTATATACAGACATCTTTACCTTCTATCACTCCACTTCTACTTGTAGTTCTTCTTTAGAGAGCAACATCTTTAACCACTTCCCGCCCGGCCTATAGCTAAATGACAGCCGGGCGGTGGTTCCGTTATCCTTACTGGATGTCTTATGACGTCTTTCAGGATAACGAGCCAGTCTGACACACCACAACACCGATCTCGGTAAAGAGCCTCTGACGTAGGCTCTTTACCACGTGATCAGCTGATCACGGTGTAAACAGGAAGAGCCGCGAATCGGCTTTTCTTCTGTCGCATCTGACAGACGCGACTAGAGCAGAGACAATCAGCTGCTCTCCTGACAGGGGGGGTCTGCGCTGATTGATTTTCAGTGCAGCCCCCCGAGGATGCCCACATAGGACCAACAGGGATGCTACCAAGACCACCAGGGATGCCCACCACTGATGACCACCAGGTATGCCGCCCATGGCCACCAGGGATGCCAATCTGTGCCCACAAATGATGCCAATCTGTGCTCATGAATAATGCCTGCCAGTGCCTCCTTAACAGTGATGCCATCAGTGCCACCCATCAGTGTCCATCAGTGCCACCCATCAGTGTCTATCATTGCCACCTATCAGTACCCATCTGTGCCCATCAGTGCCACCTATCAGTGCCCATCAGTGCCACCCATAAGTACCCATCAGTGGAGCCTTTTAGTGCCCATCAGTGTCACCCATAAGTGCCACTTATGAATGGCCATCAGTGCCGCCTATCATTGACTATAAGTGCTGCATATCAGTGCCACCTATCAGTTCCCATCAGTGCTGCATATTAGTGCCCATTAGTGCCACCTCATCAGTGCCCATCAGTGCAGCCTCATCAGTGCCCATCAGTGAAGGAGAAAACTTACTTATTTACAAAATTTTATAACAGAGACAAGGAAAAACTTTGTTTAGCAAACAATAAAAACCCCAGAGGTGATCAAATACCACCAAAAGAAAGCTCTATTTGTGGGAACAAAATGATCAAATTTTTGTTTGGACACAGCGTTGCATGACCGCGCAATTGTCATTTAAAAAGTGACAGCGCTGAAAGCTGAAAATTGGCCTGGTCAGGAAGGGGGGGGGGGGGGGAGTGCCTGGCATTGAAGTGGTTAAGTCAGGGATCACTGTGATTTCAGCTGCAGTTTGTTCAACACAGGAGGACCTTCTTCTTTGTTCATTACAGTGAATTGGTTTAGGTTGCTTTGCTCTGCCATTCAGAAATTTTTTGCACGTAATTGTTTTCAAGGGCTAGCTGAAGATCACCCGGATTGCCTCACAGTGATTCTGGACTACTTCTTACCTCCCTCCCCACTTCAGGGATTTGTTTCTACCGAGTTCACAGAGCTACAATTCACCACGAACTCTCTGAAAAAGCAGGCTGAATTTCAATACAGTTTCTGATCTGACTCTAAAGTTTCTAATATTGTATTTAGTATGCGGCATCTATGTGTTGAGGAACAGAAAAGAAGAGTTCTGACACCAATAACAGCCATTCCTCTGCTCTCCTGTAACCTGTTCACATAGGCATAGTATGTGCCTTGCTGTGTACCGAGATTATAGTCCTCACTGTTGAATGTTTGTACTGATATGTGATTGCCATTTAGTTACTGATAATGCTTCTATAAGAAATATCATTCTAAGCTGTAAACTTGTATTGATTTTTTCCTAATTATTTTCTCTTCATTAAGTAAACAAGTTAATCGGTTTCATCGATTCTAGTGTATCTATTTTATTGTTATCATCACTACAAGAGAAAATGTATGAACCCAGGGTGTCAGAGGTGGCGGAGGATTTGCAGGGTCAGGGCTGCCAGAGGGGTACTGATTTACCAAGCGACCCTCAGCGCTACATTTGGGGGCTCATCCGGGATACCCCTCATGGGAAGCCCAAGCAAGTCCTGTGACCAGTCCAGAGAGAAGGAGAAGATGTACTCAGTCACTGCCACCAGTTGGGCTTGGGGAACAAGGAAGTCAACTGGAACTGGCCACCGTGGTGAAAGTGCCCGGAATTGGATGGGCGGAAAGAGAGGTGAGAAAATTTATGAACCCAGGATGTCAGAGGTGGCGGAGGATTTGCAGGGTC
Organism: Aquarana catesbeiana; assembly: GCF_042186555.1. Lineage (NCBI taxonomy): Eukaryota > Metazoa > Chordata > Amphibia > Anura > Ranidae > Aquarana > Aquarana catesbeiana. The sequence goes on from NC_133330.1 coordinate 7,325,290, forward strand.
AGGGCAACCAGAGGGGTACTGATTTAACAAGCGACCCTCTCGAGGGCAGCGCTACACTATTATTTTTTTAAAAGTCTTTATAATGTGCTAATCACACTAATGTACCATGAGCTGTAGATCCAATATTTTTAGTGGGGGGGTCCCCAAGACCTGAGGGTTCCTCCATAGTAACAAAAGTTTGAGAAATGCTAAACTTTTGAGTAGTTACAAATGTTAAAAAAAAAATGAATTCTATAAGCCAAAGTGATTGAGATCTTATTTTATTACGGGACATTTTAGGAGTTACAATCACTCAGATAGTACAAAGTATCAGGCAGCCTCCACAACTTGCACATTTCCTTTCTTAGAAAACATAAGCTCGCTCCAGTCGAAGACGTTCCCCTTTGTTTTCTCCTTTCCCCGGAACATTGACTTCAGGGTCTTGAGCGACAGAACTTTATTCCACATGTTCAGGTCTTTGATTTTTCCCACAAAGCTTTGCGATCTTTCGAAGTTGCTCCCAAGCTCGTCTTGGTCTTGGCCGAGCATGGCAATGCCTCCCGATCGCACCTGGTGCCCCCTACGATAAACCCCATTGGTGTATCTTCTCCCGTTCACCCACAGCTCGGTGCGCCCGTGCTTCGACTCCCACGTCAGGCAGATGTGCTGCCACTCTTTGCTCCTGTCCAGTCTTGGGAACATGTGGCCCTCTCCGCTCATGTAGAACCCCAGCTTCCCGGACTTTTCCTGCCATAGGTTAAGTTCATCAAAGTACAGAGTGCGGTAAGAGAATAAGATGGTTTCTCTGTTTCTTGAAACATTCAAAGACACTTTCATGCAGAGGGAGAAGGCGTTTAATTTCAGCGGCAGAGCAGGGGACAAGTCGACGTAACTGTTGTCACTTTCTTCGGGGAACAGGAAGTATTTTCCTGTAAGATCTGAAAAAGGAAGGTAAGTATTGGGATAATATTAGTCAAAATTATGCAAAAAAAAAATTACACTAAGCTGTCTATTAAAAAAAGTATTACTATGGTCTTATTTGCGTCCTCTCTGGACCTATCCTCTGCAGTACTTAAATTCAGCCACAAGATGTCCTCAGTTTTCAGGAGCACGGAGGACATCTTGTGGCTGAATTAAATTACTACATCAGACAGTGTTGGAGAGACGGCCAATAAAGCCATACCACTGATTTTTCAATGTACATTGGTTGTTGTCTACATCAAGACACATCAAGAGCGCCAAACATCCAAGAAACCAAGGTAGGTTTATTTATAAAATTAATTCATAGCTGAATAGAGCCAATGCGTTTCAGGGGCCAAACAAAGGACTAACCCCCAACCCTTGTCTATAGTGGATATAAAAAGTCTACACACCCCGGGTGGTAAAATGTCAGATTTATGTGATGTAAAAAAATGAGACAAAGATAAATCATTTCAGAACTTTTTCCACCTCTAATGAGACCTATAAACCGTACAACTCAGTTGAACCACAAACTGAAATCTTTTGGGTGGAGGGAAGTAAAAATAAAAAATGAAAATAATCTGGTTGCATAAGTGTGCACACCCTTACACTAATACTTTGTTGAAGCACCTTTTGATTTTGTTACAGCCCTTAGTCTTTTTGGGTATGAGTTTATCATCATGGCACATCTTGACTTGGCAATTTTTGCTCAAAAACACTCCAAATCTGTCAGATGGCGAGGACATCTCCTGTGCACAGCCCTCTTCAGATCACCCCATAGATTTTCAATGGGATTCAGATCTGGGCTCTGGCTGGGCCGTTCCAAAACTTTGTAGATTTGGATGTAAGCTTTGGGTCGTTGTCATGATGATAGATGAAGTTCCTGTTCATGTTCAGCTTTCTAGCAGAAGCCTGAAGGTTTTGTGCCAATATTGACTGGTATTTGGAACTGTTCATAATTCCCTCTACCTTGACTAAGGCCCCTTGTTCCAACGGAAGAAAAACAGCCCCAAAGCATGATACTGCCACCACCATGCTTCACGGTGGGTATGGTGTTCTTTTGGTGATGTGCAATGTTGTTTTTGTGCCAAACATATCTTTTAGAATTATGTCCAAAAAGTTCAACCTTGGTTTCACCAGAACATAACACATTTTCCAACATGCTTTTGGGAGACTTCAGATGTGTTTTTGCAAAATTTAGCCGGGCTTGGATGTTTTTCTTGGTAATAAAAGGCTTCCGTCTTGCCACTCTACCCCATAGCCCAGACATATGAAGAATATGGGAGATTGTTGTCACCACACAGCCAGTACTTGCCAAATATTCCTGCAGCTCCTTTAATGTTGCTGTAGGCCTCTTGGCAGCCTCCCTGACCAGTTTTCTTCTCGTCTTTTCATTAATTTTGGAGGGACGTCCAGTTCTTGGTCATGTCGCTGTTGTGCCATATTTTCTCCACTTGATGATGACTGTCTTCACTGTGATCCATGGTATATCTAATGCCTTAGAAATTCTTTTGTACCCTTCTCCTGACTGATACCTTCTAACAATGAGATCCCTCTGATGCTTTGGAAGCTCTCTGAGGACCGTGGCTTTTGCTATAGGATACGACTAAGAAAATGTCAGGAAAGACCTACTAGAACAGCTGAACTTTATTTGGGGTTAATCAGAGGCACTTTAAATGATGACCAGTGTGTACTGACTCCTATTTAACATGGGTTTGAATGTGATTGCTTAATTCTGAACACATCTACACCCCCAGTTATAAGAGGGTGTGCACACTTATGCAACCACATTATTACATTTTTTTATTTTTACTTCCCCCCTAAAAGATTTCAGTTTGTTTTTCAATTGAGTTGTACAGTTTATAGGTCACATTAAAGGTGGAAAAAGTTCTGAGATGATTTATCTTTGTCTTATTTTTTTTACATCACAGAAACCTGACATTTTACCACCCGGGGTGTGTAGACTTTTTATATCCACTTTATATCACTAACAGCCCAATGCTGGGAGCAGATCCAAAGGGGAAGAAGACCCCGTTCTCCATGTAGACTGAAGTGCCCCACCTAAACATAGTCATCCAGATACAGATTTATTCCAAGGTAGGATTAACCTCTTCTGGACCGCCCCATGCAGATATACTGCGGCATGGCGGCCCTCCTACGCAAAATCATGTACCTATACGTGATTTCGTGGACTGGGTCTGAGGTGCATGCGCGCGCCGCCGCCAACCCGATGTCGCTGTGATTGGACACAGCAGGAGCCAATCAGCGGGTCTGGCGGACCTGATGTTTGCCGTCACCGATCATTCTCAGGAGAGGCAGATCACCGTTCTGTGAAGTTGGCGTTCTTGTGTTTCAGCTAAGCAAGAACACGGATCTCTGTCTTTCCCCAGTTAAAGCACCTCCCCTCCCCCACACAGTTAGAAAGCACTCCCTAGGCACACAGTTAACCTTTTGATCGCCCCTGATGCTAACCCCTTCCCTGCCAGTGTCATTAGTACAGTGACAGTGCATATTTTTTAGCACTGATCACTGTATTAGTGTCACTGGTCCCCAAAAAAGTGTCAGTTAGTGTCTGCTTTGTCTGCCGCAATGTCGCAGTCCCGCTAAAAATCACTGATCGCCGCCATTACTAGTAAAAAAATAAATAAAAATTCCATAAAAACATCCCCTAGTTTGTAGACGCGAACTTTTGCGCAAACCAATCAATATACACTTATTAGGATTTTTTTAATATGTAGCGGAACACATATTGGCCTAAATTGATGAAGAAATTCGATTTTCTTACTTTTTTTATGTTTTATAACAGAAAGTAAAAAATTTTTTTTTTTTTTTTTCAAAATTGTTGCTGTTTGTTTGTTTATAGCGCAAAAAATAAAAACCTCAGAGGTGATCAAATACCATCAAAAGAAAGCTCTATTTGTGGGGAAAAAAGGACATCAATTTTATTTGGGTACAGCGTCGCACTACCGCGCAACTGTCAGTTAAAGTAACGCAGTGCCGTATCGCAAAAAATAGCCTGATCTTGAAGGGGGTTAAAACCTTCTGGGTCTGAAGAGGTTAAAACTTTATCACGCAGTCCACACGTTTCCGGGGGTCACCCCCTTCATCAGGGTCTGAAATGAAAGGTAGTAATGACTGGACTGATGCAAAGTATAAATGTTTTGCGACCAAGCTGTTTAAAAGAATGGTTCCTCCCCCCAGCTGCTGACGGACTTTTCTTCTCAACAGATTGACCAAAAAGTTGCATATTTTGCATCAGTCCGGTATATATTACGTAAGTCCTGATGAAGAGGGTGTTCTCTGTCCGCCCCAAAACGCATTGGATCTGTGATAATTTACCCTGAAATAGATCTATAACTGAACGACTAAGTATTGGGGTGGCGCCTCAATCTCAGATTCCTTTAGATATAGGACTGCCGATAAGGGGGGGGGGGCACCACTGGTCCTCCTGTACAGGGCCCAGGCCCCATCAGTTTAGCAGGGGGGCCCAGGCAACAGGAGGAATCAGATCATGGACAGGAGGGGGGTGACCGGTGCAGTAGAGGAGGGGTTGTGGAGGAATTACAGGAAGCGATCCCCTGTATGTCTCGCTCCCTGCAGCAGCTTCATCTCTTCTCCCTCCCACCAGCTTTCAGCTGCTGCAGGGGCGTAACTAAAGGGGATATTAGACTTGTAAGAGAGGATTGGAGGATTGAAGAACAAGGTTAGGACTCAGGGACTGGATTAGGGACATCCTCCGAAGGTCAAAGGTCAGCAGGCATGTCCCCAGAGGTCAAAGGTCAAGAGGCGTGGCTGACTCACCCCCACCAAAGTGTTCCGCCCACCCCAACTAAGTCAGGGAAAGAACAAGTTGGGAAAATGCCCCCCCCCACCACACTGATCAATCCTCCCGTACATAATCTCTTTCCCTCTGCTGCTGGACCTCCCCTGTTTGCCCCTCCAGCACCGCTGACGGTGTCTTCTCCTCTCCCTCCGGCCGGCTGCTGCAGGGTACGGGGGATCACTTCAGGATGGAGAGAAGGTCAGGTAGGTTGTACGGGGGGGGGGGGCTGTGATTTCTAACAGCAGCCCTGGTTACAAACCAAGGAGACAACGCAAGTCCTTTGGTGTGGAGAAGCTGCGAACCTCTAAGAATTTGGACATCCTATTCAAACACCCCTTTACCCCCCATAACAGAACAATCATGGGGGCAGATGATACAGAACTTTATTTTAAGCATACTTGATTAGGGTAAGGGTGCACTTTGCATATGCCTTAGCCGCAGTGCTGAATAATGACCAGCAGATGGCAGAGGTTCAAGGCTGATCATGGGACCAGCCTGAAGTCCTCCAAGAAAAGCATAATAAGGTATAACATATATTAGCGTGGAGTCCAGAGTTGGGCTTTAACCCCATTCACGCCGACACTACACTTATATGCAGCCTCACCGCACTGGGCTTTATCCTGTGGGGCCACATCTATGAGTATCTGTCTTTGTGCTGGGAGCGCGCCCGCAGAGACCGGGCTCTCACCGGGACCCTCGTGTCCCGTACCAATGATTGGGACCCCGGAAATTCCCTGTTCCGAGTCACATGATCGCTGTGATAGCCTCTGATTGGCTATCACAATGACCCAGGGCCGTCTTTAATATTGATTGGACCCTGGGCAAACACTTTCTTGGGCCCTCCCAAATCCACTTATCAATTATTTGTGGGCAGTTCCGGCTCAAGGGGCAGCTGTTTTGGGCCCCACAAAAATGAGTGGGCCCGGGGCAGGGAAGAGACATGGAGGCCGCCGGAGGAGATGCAGGGGACAAAGCCGTCGCCCCGGAGAGAAGCGCTGCCTGTTAGGTAAGTGCGGGGCTCATCGATCGACTGTGCTGGGTTGTGCTGGTGACCTGACCCGAATGACCCATGAGGGGGGGATTATGCGTGCGGCGGACCCGACCGGCCCATGGTGGGGACCCTTATGTGGTATCGCAGCGATCGTCGAGAGCAGGAGAATTTATTTTGGGTTGTTCTGTGGTGGTAGGTTATGGTAGTAACAAGAAATATACAGCAAAATGTTAAAAAAAATATATATATATTTTCTATTTTGGGACAGTTTTCCTTTGATAAAAAAAATCAGGAGATATCCAATATTATTTACCACCAAATGAAAGCCCAATTTGTCCTTAAAACCCCCCCCCCTCCCCCGGTATAATCCACCTGTAGGCACAGAGTAGCTGTGATGATATGTACAGTCTTACTACAGCATGTCAAAGTTGCAAAATTGTGCTTAGGCATTAACATTTGTTTTACCATCAGGCGGGAAGGGGATAAAGTAACTGGAAAAAAAAACAAAACATACCAGTCGTTATCGATTTATCAGACTCTTCACTGCCTGGGAGAAAGATATAAAAGAAAAAAAAATAAAGGTAAGGGATTAATGAGCAGGTAGACAAATACAGATAATTTCACATTTTTCAAAATATAACTTAAAACTTGTGCGGTTCCTAGGAGTAAATATAAAATTCTGTTTTACTCAGAGGGTCCATCAATAACAGTAAGTTACTTTTGCTGTATCTCAGTGGCGACCTGTCTATTAGGGGAGCAGGGGCGCGGCCCCCCCCTATCCATGCGTCCGGCCCCCCTAATCTACATGCAGGGACGCCGGACGCATAGATTCCAATGGTGGATTTTTTTTTTTACAGCACGTGATTAGATCCTGAGGCTCTAATAGGCTTCAAAATAGGGTGGGCTCGGGGCGCAGAGCACTGCGCCCCCCCCCCTTGTTCCCACCCAGTTGTGTTATAATAGCAAATGAATATTCACTATTTTCACACTGATTCTCCTCCCGGCCAATCAGGAAGCGGGTCTGAGACCCATTTACCAATTGGCCGAAAAGGAGAAGCGTTCTGATTGGCCACCGAGGAGGTGGGAGGAGATGTCATGCAGGGGAAGTCCGACCCTCCAGCTGCCACGGGGGAGCGCTCTGTGTGCTGTGCCCGCTGTACCCATCCCCATAGGCTTTAAGACAGAGAAGGGAGACAAGGAGGCCGGGACACGGAGGGGGGAAGCCGCCACTGGCGGGCCAGCACAAGGTAAGAGAGCTGGATGATGGGGGGGTGTGTATGGTGCACAGTGGTGGGCTGGAGCAATGGGGGGGTATGTATGGTGCGTGGTGGTGGGCTGGAGCAACAGTGGGGGGTATGTATGGTGCGCGGTAGTGGGCGGGAACAACGGGGGGGGGTATGTATGGTGCGTGGTGGTGGGCGGGAGCAACGGGGGGGGGGTGCATCCATGATGGTCAGTCTGCCACCCCCCGACCGATGGAGCACCAGCCGCCTCTGCTGTATCTAATAAACTACAACTTAGAACAGAACAAGAATTGGTAAAACTACTTACCTGCAGCTGCTGTGGGCTGAGGATCCGAGACAACTAAACAAAACAGAAGACAACAGAAGAGCACCTCAAAAAAAAACTGAAGAACACTTCAGGGAACATTCTACTATCTTGCATGCACCCAAATATTGTAGCAACTATTGTAAATACATTGTTACTGTTAAAATGCTTCAAGAATCATTGTGGGAGGGGGAGGGTGATATACTGTATTTCATGGGGAACCCAATCCAAACTCCAGACCTCCAAGAAAGCCCTCATTCTTATTGGGGTCTGCCCTCTCACAGACATGCAAAGTTTGTGTTACGGAATTCGGTGGAGCATCAAGAAACAGGAATGGGGAATGCTACAGCACTTTAATTTAACCGTACTTGATTAGGGTATGTGTGTGCACTGCAGTGCTGTGTAATGACCAGCAGATGGCGAGGTTCATGTCTGATCTTTACAGATTTATGTATGGAGAGGAAGGATGAGAAAGGAAAGCTGTAGGAATTAGTCCTGATATAAATCTTTATTCTTCACACAAAAGGATCTATCAAAAATTGACATCCCATGCGTCAGGGGTTATAGTTTATTAAACAGTTTGTTTTTTGTTTTTTTTTAGCAGTTGCTTTTCAAAATTGATGTTCATTGTTTTCTAAATGACTGAAACACTATAGATAAAAAGACATTTCAATTGGCTAAGTTCATCTGCCTGAAAAAAATGCGTTGGTGTCAACTTTTGACTTTTTTAGGGAAAATAAAAACACATATTTGGACCAATCTCTATGGCTTGGTGCTCTCATCATTTTTCTCCACACAAGTTGACTTTCTCAGACACCCCACTGTGGTCACAAAGGGTAATAGAGAGCTGCCATATTGTAACATATTGTTCCATACAGTTAGAACTACCAACAAGTTTTGAGTCCAGTTCTCCACCACCCCAATTCGTTAACAGATATATGTCCTCTACCCTGAACATATACAGATATTTGTCCTCCACCCTGACCATGGACAGATATACTGTATGTTCTCCATCCTGACCATGTACAGATCAATGTCCTTCATACTGTCCATGTACAGATAGATGTCCTCTACCCTGACCATGGACAGATATACTGTACGTTCTCCATCCTGACCATCATCCTCACCAATCTAAAACCTCCTTTGTTTTTTTGGGAGGCCCCTATCAGTTCCAAACAGAAGTTCCATACCTTTTTGTAAAGTATGAATAGAAATATTCCACCCCCCCAATCCCTCAAAAAACAATGAAATAGCTGACTTTTAAAAGACAAGGGCACTTATTAAATATCTGAAACAAAACACCTTTTGGGAATGACAAAATTCATCTTTTTATACCTTCTTGAGCAACAGGTTCGCCAAAGACTTGGACTTCACAGAGGGTTAAGTATTGTGTTTGGTTGGGCAAATTAATTGAAATGTACTGGCCCTCCATTCCTCTGCAGTTAAAGGACATGGTCTCTCCATAATTCATTTTGAATACAGTTTCGCATCTGCAAGACAGAATAAAGTGATCCTGTTATGATGGGAGCTGCAGTTCCGGACTTGCTTTACAAGCTAGAAATTGGGTTGTCGTCTTCCTTCTCTGGAGCCCATATCTGCCCACTTCAGGTTGATGGTTTCTGTGGCTTTTCCATGATGTTACCTATTACACAAACCTACCTGGGGTTGCCAATTCCACCATTTTCTTTAGAATTTCCAATATGGATCTCCGCACCATTAATTCTCTCTCTACAGCAGTCCTCCCGATTGGTGATGGCCACAGACTGGATGCGATGGGTGGATTTTAAATCCACTTTCCACCAAGAGTTCTTCTCAGACTTAGTGTGTGTGCACTGACGGCGCATGTAATTACTCTGCAGGGATCCATCAATGGCTCTACTCGGGGTATCTTTGGAGGTGTAATAGGATGATTGGGAGGGAAGGCCTTGTGGAGCCACATTCTTGACTTGTGCATAGAAAAAGAAAACAGTATTAGAATATACTTCTCGTGATCTCTCTCCTCTCATTCTCTCCTCCAACTCTCTCCTCATTTTCCCCCTTTGCTCTCTTCTCTCTCTCTCCTTTTCTCTCTCGCCCTCATTGATTCTCTTCTCTATCTCTCCTTTTCTCTCTCTCCCTCATTGATTCTCTTCTCTATCTCTCTTCCTCACTCTCCGTCTCTCTCCTTTACTCTCTTCTCCCTCCCTTACTCTCTTCTCCCTCCTTTACTCTCTTCTCTCTCTTCTCTCTCTCTCCTTTACTCTCTCTCTCCTTTGCTGACTCTCCTCTCTCTTCTCTCTCCCCTTTACTCTCTTCTCTCTCTCTCTCTCCCTCATTGATTCTCTTCTCTATCTCTCTTCCTCTCTCTCCTTCTCCCTCCTTTACTCTCTTCTCCTTCCTTTACTCTCTTCTGCCTCCTTTACTCTCTTCAGTCTATCTCTCTCTTTCTCTCTTCTCTCTCTCTCCTTTACTCTCTCTCTCCTTTGCTCACTCTTCTCTCTCTTCTCTCTCTCCTCTTTACTCTCTTCTCTCTCTCTCATCCTCGCTCTCTCCTTTACCCCATCTCGTCTCTCTCCTTCACTCTCTCTTCCCTCTCTCCTTTACTTCCTGTCTTTGTCTCATTTTCTCCTTTACTCCCTCTCTCTGTTTTTCTTCTTTACTCTCCTTCTCTTCTCTCTCTCCTTTACTCAATTCTCTCGCCCCCTCTCTATTTTTTTACTTTCTTCTCTCTCTCTTCTTTATTCTCTCTCTTTTTCTCTCTCTTTTTCTCTCTCTCTTCTTCTCTCTCTTTCTCTCTCTCTCATTTACTCTCTCTCTCTTCCCTCTCTCCTCTCTCTCCCTCCCTCCTCTCGCTCTCCTTTACCCTCTCTTATCTCTCTTTTACTCTCTGTGTCTCCCTCCCTCCCTCCTTTGCTCTCTCTTCTCTCCTTTACTATCGAAAGGGAGAATTTACTATTGTCTTTCTCTCACTTCCTCCCTTTTTCTCTCTCCTTCACTCTCAATCTTCTCTCTCTCTTCTTCTTTCTCTCCCCTTTACTCCCCCTTTCCTCTCTCTCTCTCTCTCTCTCTCTCTCTTCTCTTTCTCTCTCTTTATCTTCTCTCTCCCCTCTCTCTCTTTCTCTTATCTCTCCCCTCTCTCTTCTCTCCCCTCTCTCTTCTCTTTCTCTCTCTCTTCTCTTTCTCTCTCTCTTCTCTCTCTCTCTCTCTCTCTCTCCCTCCCTCCCTCTCTTCTCTTTCTCTCTCTTTATCTTCTCTCTCCCCCCTCTCTCTTTCTCTTATCTCTCCCCTCTCTCTTCTCTGCCCTCTCTCTCTTTCTCTTATCTCTCCCCTCTCTCGTCTCTCCCCTCTCTCTCTTTCTCTTATCTCTCCCCTCTCTTGTCTCTCCCCTCTCTCTTCTCTCCCCTCTCTCTTCTCTCCCCTCTCTCTTCTCTTTCTCTCTCTCTCTCTTCTCTCTCTCTCTCTCTCCTTTACTCTTTCCCTTTCTTTCCCTCTTTCTGCTCCTCCTCTCTCTTCTATACTCCTCTCTCTCTCCCGGTGGTCTCAATGCTTCTTAGGCTGGCCATACATTATACAATTTTCCTTTAGAATTACCGAAACCATATAATATGAGGTCACACCTAAACACTTTCAATTTGCATGCAGTCAGGCACGCCCTTGCACCACATATTTGAAGGTTAATTTAAATGAAATTGAGTAAGAAAATTGTATAATGTGTGGCCGGCTTATACTAAAGGCCTCTTTTGTGGCTAATTCCAATATATTGGATGACTTTTTACCTCCATGATGCTGTTTCTGGAGCTCAAGATCTCCATTCCAACCTTCACCTGAAAATAAAGACATAAATGAAGATTAGTGGTTGGTCTTTTACTATATACTGTAGGTACCTCCAGCAGAATTGTCTATTTCCACCTCTTTAATATGGCAGAAAGCTGTGCTGGATACAGCAGAATCCGGCATAGAAGTCCTATAACAATGGAAAGAAATGCGGAAACAGAGGAGCTTCAAAGTCTAGTAATGGATTTGGCCGCCAGTGGAAGGATACAAATAATAACAGTGTGACCTCCTACAGAATACAATGTTGCCCGTAGCCAGAGATTGTTACATCTGGCTGGGTAGGGAATGGTCAGGACTGAATGATAATTTCTGGAGGTTTGGAATTTTCCCAGCTGGGGAGGCGGACCTGTTGGTCAATATCTGCTATGGCCAATCCCCACTTGACAATGTCAGATGAAGGGTGGGATCAGAGGCCATACATTTTGAGGGCTTGCTCCTTCAAATTTGGACTTCTATGTTGCCAGGTTGGTCGGTAGGTTTGCTGGAGTTCATTTGAAAATGGTGTTTCAAGGAGTTTCTATTTCAGAGTGACAAAGAAACTTGCTCAGATCTGCATCTAATTAACAGAGTGAATGCGAGAGCTTCCCATATAGAAAAGTGACGCAGATTTCCCCTAGGTGTGACCTATTCTACGAATGTGAGCTAAACAGATCCCATCCCTCTCTCTGCTCATGCAATGATCACACTACACGAGCAGAGCCTGCAGAATTAAGAACCCTCCTCCTCCCTCCCAGTGTGGAAGTGGGTAGACGTGCACTGCTGAAAAATGTGTTCGTTTTCGTTTCATTCGTTTTTCGGGTCCTTCGTTATGATCGAAATTTGTTATTTTGAATACATTTCTAACTTATATATATAAAATTTTAATTCATTATGTTCCATTCATTTAGATGCGATATTCGAAAATTAAAAAAATTAAAAAATTTGGAAAATCGAAAATTTCGAAAATACGAAAACTCTAATATCCGAAATAATAACTTACTAACTAATAATAACTAACTATTAAATGATAGGTATTGGCTTTTCTTTTCAAACTTAGCTGTTTATGAACGTAACGAATACGAATTTATCCAAAGTTACAAATTATCCGAAATAACGAATGCCGCATCTAAATGAATGGAACGTAACAAATTAATAATAATAAATGATGATAATAATAATAAAAAGTTGTTATTATTATTATTTTAAATTATTATTTATTATTACTAATTTGTTACATTCGATTCGTTTAGATGCTGTATTTGTTTTTTCTGATAATTTGTAACTTTGGATAAATTTGTATCGTTACGTTCATATACAGCAAAATTTGAAAGGAAATTCCAATACCTATCATTTAATAGTAAGTAATAGTTATCATTATTAGTTAGTTAGTTATTCTGGATTTTCTTATTTTTGGATTTTCGTTCTTTTGAATTTTTGGATTTTCAAATTTTCCAATTTTTGAATTTTCGAGTTTACGAATTTACGAATTTTTGAATTTTCGAGTTTAGGAATTTACGAATTTTCCAATTTACGAATTTTTGCGTTCACAAATTTATGAATTTTTGAATTTATGAAATGTAGTTTTCGGAAAAATACGTTAAACGTGTTTTCGTTAATTCGAATATTTCCAAATTAACGAATTATGCAAAAAAAAAGAATTCAGACTGAAATTAATTGCACATGTCTAGAACACGGACAGGCAAAGGGATCCGAGGATGCAGCTCCAGCTCTCATGTTCTCTATGGTGCCTGTCACTGACACGGCAGAACAGAGAACTGCAGTGCTCACTCCTAATTAACGAAGGGGATTGCACCAGGTTTGCTAATCAGCAGCAGCAGCATCTACTCTGCTATGGGAAAATGGTGGTCGCAGAACTTCTGTCTCTGGATCTGTGGGCTGTAGCTTGTTTACATGATTGGCGAACATCCATATAAATGTAAATTTGGTGCCACCGGCCTCCTACTCATTCCCTGAAGATGTTCCATTGTCGACGAAACGCATTTGGTGGGGCTAGCAGCCTGTGACATCATCCCACCTGCCGGTGTTCAGCAGCGAGGGGTTATGTTCTGTTTACCTTGTAAGTATATTTTATATGCAATAAATATGGAGTATTAGCGATATCTATGGTTCCTTGTTCTTTTCTACCATCCCTGAGGAGAGTTATGTAACCTTATAAAGTGTGATGTGACCGGAGTGAAAACTTTGGAGAGGGGCAGCGGACTCTGGAGTGAACTTTTTTATGGGCCTATGCGCTTTTAATCTCTAGTCTTTAGGGATCATTAGAATGCGGTAAGGAGTTCACACTTTTGGCTATCTGGTGGTCCGGGAGCACTGCATGTGGAAATAAACACATCAACTTCAGGGACAACATGTTCATTTGCTGCCTAATATATCCCATCCACTTTCAGGTCAGGTGCCTTCATAACAAGATAATCAATATTATTCACTTGTCTGTGGTCATAGTGTTACGGCTTATCAGAGTATACACAAGTAATGACAATGTAATTGCTTGTAGCACTCTCCTAGTTAAGTGCTAGGTTTATGTAATCAGTGGAGCTGCTTGTGGTTGCTCTGGTCTGCTCTGAATTTCACAGGCTGTGGGTTTGGTTGCTTCCCCCTGCCTTCTGGATCGTTCTTGAAAGTAGTGGCTGGGACAGTACAATCTGAAATCTGAATATTTATGTGGTCCCAGCCAATCCCTGGGGGAGGGTGCCCAATAGGTGGCTGGGAGAGTGTATGAATAGTTTGAGGCCTGGAGCGAGCAGAGGGTTTCCTGTCCAGGAGGAGAGGATCCCAACGTGGGGGGGGGCTGTTGCCCTTCTGGGCAGTCCAGCTGTACTTCTCCATTTGCTGATATAGGTCCCAGTTGTGCTAGCTGGGGGGCTATTCTACTAAACTTTGCTGGAGCTGACTGAGGAACTTTTTTTGTGGGGGGGATCTGGTCTGAAGAGTTCATGGCAGAAATGTCTGGAAGATATTGGAAGGAGCCATCCAACTATCCAGAGACATTTGTGGGTACAGACTGGTGTCACCTGAACTAAAAGCAGACATTGCTCTTGGTGTCCCTGTCTAGCCCAGCTTATCATTTGCTGCTGCAACGACTGTGCTAGATATCTCCAAGAGGAAGCTAAAAGTCCTCAAGTTAATACTCGCTACTGGAATATCCCACAGTTACCCTGTACCCCATCCAAGTTCAAGTGAGCCAGAAGAGTGCTAGAGACTGTGTGCCTGGCTGCTAGTGCACTTGACAATGTAATTACTTGTAGCACTCTCCTACTTAGATGTTAGGTTAGGGAAATTTGGTTCTTTAGCTCTCCTGTAATCACTGAAGCTGCTTGTGGTTGCTTTGGTCTGCTCTGAGTTTCACAGGCTATGGCTTTGACTGCTTCCCCCTGCCTTCTGGATGGTTCTGGAAAGTGGTGGGCTGGGAGAGTCAAATCTACAGCATGACTACTTATGTGGTCCCAGCCAATCCCTAGGGGGGGAGGGTGCCCAGTAGGTGGATGTGAGAGTGTATAAATAGCTTGAGTCCTGGAGCAGAAGGTTCTTGTCCAGAAGGAGAGGAGCCCAGCCTAGGGGGGCTGCTGCCCTTCTGGGTAGTCCAGCTGTGCTTCTTCATTTGCTCATCAAGGTCCCAGCTGTGCTAGCTGGGGGAGCTATTCTACTGAACTTTGCTAGAGCTGACTGAGGAACTTTCTTTTTTGGGGATCTGGTCTGAAGAGTTCATGGGAGAAATGTCTGGAAGATATTGGAAGGAGACATCCAACTATCCAGAGACATTTGTGAGTACAGACTGGTGTCTGATAGCTGCTGCTATCGGAGTTAGCCTGTACGAAAAGTGGACATTGCTCTTGGTGTCCCTGTATAGCTCAGCCCATCATTTGCTGCTGCAAGGACTGTGCTAGGAATCTTTGAGAGGAAGACAGAAGTCCTCAAGTCAATACTTAATGCTACTGGAGTATCCCACAGTTACCCTGTACCCCTTACCCTGTAAGTTCAAGTGAGCCAGAAGAGTGGTAGAGATTGTGTTCCTGGCTGCTAGTGCCCTTATTGGGGAGAGGACCTTGGAACCAAATCAGAGGGCCCTTTAGCAGGAGGTGAGCACCACATACTAAATAAACAGGCCCATGATGTAAAGGTAAAAATGACTCTGCTCCACAGGGTTTGTAGAGGAGTGAGAGCAGAACTGGTTAAACAATACAGTAAAACTTACTGGGGGTATCAATGGAGAGGCCGAACACCTGAACTTCACATAATTCGAGACGTTTGTCCTTATCCGGAATGACGACAGTGACGTAACGCCCCTCCATCCCATCGCACTTAAAAGAGAACGTTGCTCCAGGGCCCATGGAAGACACCGTCCCACACCTGTTGGATAAGGAGGACAATGGTGGTGATTTCAATGTTTATATGGACATTTATGTCTTTATTACACTGTTTTGATGTATCACTCAAAAAAAGACTATCACTTTGTAAAGTACAGTGGATGTTGTTTGAGCTGACATTTTTTTTTTTCATCTGTAGACTTGCGCTGCCATCCAAAACCCTTGTAATGCACATCAACCAATTGAAAAACAGACTTTTTTGGCCAATGCGCATCAACGCCCAGTACAGATATGAATTGGCACCAATAAAACAATGACAAATGCCTCAATGTGCTTTATAAATCATGGCATAAAAGGGGCCTTGAAGCAAGACCTCCCCTTCAGTGATATGACATCCCCAAGCTCTCTCCCTGGCACCAAACTCTTCACCTGGGTTTGGGAATTTTGGCCGCGCCGAGATGACGTACCTCATTCCTCCCAAGAGATGTTGATATTATACACTGAGCTGTGTACATTGTAAAGAACAGCACCACAAGGCAGGTTACAATCCTTTACTGCAGAAGATTCTTAGGAGCATATTTAAAAAAAACAATATTTGCATAGATGTTCATCCATCCAAACTACAAGTAGTGTATATTCATTCTGTAAAAATAGGGCAACATCGAATGTTCTCATGCTATATTGTCTACAATGCTCTGAAACGCATTGTGTTCCTTTCCACTCTGTTGACGTCATACGCCAGCGAGCGCCTTGTCAGATCACAGGACTTCCATCCAGTCCAGCTGTTTGTTTCTCCTCACGGGGGACCGCGGCTACCCCTACAGGGTTACTCCATTGCTGATCCACGTCATGGACGTCGAGACCGTTCCAGGAGTTGTCCCCTTTCGGAGTTCTTCTTCTCTTAACTCCCTGTAAGTGTGGATTATATGCATTTGTAACCAATAAATACCTGCACTCAGAGGCGCTTTTCTCTTGTCTTTTTCCCATGTTCATCTATAGAGCTGACTTCGCTCACCTGAAAAGCTTGCCCTCAGCGCTGGTTTTTACACAGAGACATTCCGGTTATTTTGAACTACATTGACCAATTGTCATGGACATTTAAAATCCTTCATTAACTGCAGTTTTATCCTTATCCTTAGCTTGCTGTATTTTGAATTGCATCGTGTATTGCATTATCATTGGTCTTGTGGCATATGTATATATATTTGTCCAGTGGTGCCAGCTGGGGGGGGGGCTATTCTGTTGAACTTTGCTGATGCTGACTTATACCGCGTACACATGAGCAGACTTTTCGACCAGACTGGTCTGACGGACCAAATCCGGCGGACAATCCGACCGTGTGTGGGCTCCATCGGACCTGCAGCTGACTTTTTCGGTCGAAAATCTGATGGACTTTAGATTTGGAACATGTTTCAAATCTTTCCAATGGACTCGAGTCCGGTCGAAAAATCCGCTCGTCTGTATGCTAGTCCGACAGATGAAGACCCACGCTAGGGCAGCTATTGGCTACTGGCTATCAACTTCCTTATTTTAGTCCAGTTGTACGTCATCACGTACGAATCTGTCGGACTTTGGTGTGATCGTGTGTAGGCAAGTCCGTTCGTTCAAAAGTCCTTCGGAAGTCCGTCAAAAGTCAGTCGAAAGTCCGTCGGAAAGACCGTCGGACCAATTTGGTCGAAAAGTCCGCCCGTGTGTACGCGGCATTAGGGATTCTCTTTTTTGGGATCTGGTCTGAAGAGTTTATGGAAGAAATGTCTGGAAGATGTTGGAAGGAGGCATCCAACTATCCACAGACATTTATGAGATTCCAGTGACTGTGTGCTACTGCTGTTCCTCTTGTATCAGAGTCAGCTTGTACTAAAAGTGGGCATTGCTCTTGGTGTCCCTGGCTTTGCTGCTGCAAGGACTGTGCTAAGAATCTTTGAGAGGAGGAATAGGAGTCCTCAAGTTACTACTTAACTTTACTGGAGTATCCCATGGTTGTCCTACACCCCATCCAGGTTCAGGTTTTCAAAAGGATACCCCTAGACTAATTATTGAGCTAGACAAATGACTGAGACTGTGCGCCTGGCTGCTAGTGCACCTATTGTGGAGGGGACCCTGGGACCAAATCAGCGGGCCCTTTTGGGGGTGAGCACCACAATTTGCGACAGCCACCATCTTATTCTTCAGGGCTTCTGCTTTCAAACAATATACATTTGGGGGGAGGGGTTCTATGTCATTTTCTTGCAAAAAAATGCAGGTTTTAACATGTCAGAATCGGCCCAGGCAAAAAGTGGTTAAAGTTTTCGTTACGTTGCGTTACGTTGTGCTGCCTTGGTGATAAAAGGGTCATGCGCGTTTTTTTTAATGCGTTATGGTGTGTTGGCAGCACTTGGTGCGAACGACCTGTAGTGTCTCATGAACACCCTTCACTTTCATAGCTAAAATAAGTAGTGATTGAATGTGAGACGTACACTGGGTTCTTCTTCCAGCCCACAGCTGAGTTTCCTACGTGGATCTCGGCTCCTTCAAGACTTTCGGGGTCGGAGTTCTTCTTACTGGTCAATGCGATGAAGAAGACTTTGTGGGTGGATTTCAGGTCCAGAGTCAACCAGGGATCTCTTTCCTCTGTGGTCCGAGTACAGGTGGATAGGAGGCCATCGATGGCTTTGCTGGAGTCACCTCTATCTGTGCTGGACTGGGAGGTCTCACCGCTAGGGGCTACATTGGGTGCTGAAGAAGATACAAAATATCTATTAATATTATTAATATTGGTGAAATTATTATTATCATCCGAAACTTTAAACTTATGATGGAAAATTCCAGTCTAAGAATACAAACGGAGACAACTGATCTCTTAAAGTTTATCTAAAACCAAAACCTTTTGTTAGAACCCAGTCAAGTTTAATTCCTAATAGTTCACCAAATAGCGAGGAGCACCGGACAACCCCGTACATATTAAAAGATACATTGAAGTCAACTTGGACTTCAGTAGGTGTGTTCAATAGGGGGAAAGTAAAAAGAAAGAACATTATTTATTGTAAATTCAATTTTTTTTAATATAATTGTATCCACTTTAAAGTGTTTCTATGGCCTAAACATTTTTTTACCTTAACCACTTGCCGACCAGCCGTCGCCATCATACGGCGGCAGGTTGGCATATTCCCGCAAATTGTCATAGCTGTACGGTGACTCCCTTAAGAGCCATAGCAAGCGCGCTTGCTGCATGGTGGGGGACGCAATGCGCATGTCTGCCAGCCACCCGCGATCATGGGCCCCAGAACCAGAACGGGGATTTGTGTATGTAAAAGGAAAGGAGAGAAGAAACAGATCGTCTGTTCCTACTAAGTAGGCAGGGAAGGGGTTAACACTAGGGGGCGATCAAGGGGTTAAATGAGTTCCCTAGGGAGTAAGTAGGAACAGCGATCTGGCTCCTCCTCTATTCAGTCCCCCCCCTCCACAGTTAGAAACACTCCACTCTAGGGAACTCATTTAACCCCTTGATCTCCCCCTAGTGTTGACCCCTTCCCTGCCAGTGACATTTATACAGTAATGAGTGCATTTTTATAGCATCGATGTATCGCTGTATGAATGTCAGTGGTCCCAAAAATGTGTCAAAAGGGGCCGATTTGTCCGCCGCAATTTAGCAGTCCCGATAAAAATCGCAAATCGCCGCCATAACTAGTAAAAAAAGAATTAAAAAAATAAAATTGCCATAAAAATGCCATAAATCTATTCCCTATTTTGTAGACGCTAAACCTTTTGTGCAAACCAATCAATATACGCTTATTGCAATTTTTTTTTACCAAAAATATGTAGAAGAATACGTATCGGCCTAAACTGAGGAAGAAATTTTTTTTTTTTACATTTTGGTTTTTTGGATATTTATTATAGCAAAAAGTAAAAAATATTGTTTTTTTTTCAAAATTGTCGCTCTTTTTTTGCTTATAGCGCAAAAAATAAAAACCGCAGCGGTGATCAAATACCACCAAAAGAAAGCTCTATTTGCGGGGAAAAAAAAGACATCAATTTTGTTTTTGTACAACGTCGCAAGACCGCGCAATTGTCAGTTAAAGCGACGCAGTGCCGTATTGCAAAAAAATGGCCTGGTCATTAAGGGGGCAAATTTTCCGGGGCTAAAGTGGTTACAATCATTTCACAATAAAACACCTTAAGCCTTTAGAACCACATTAAGTATTATTTGATCGATTAACCATTGTACAGCTGCTGAGGGACTACTAGTCTCAGGAATTGCCGCAGGACTTGCTGGGACTTGTAGTCTCCCATCAGATGCGGAAGAGATTTTATTCAATCCTTACCAGCACTGGAATGCTTCAGAATATTCTTTAACTCCTTGGCACCTGCAATAAAGAAATCAGATACAAAAAATATTAGAGGATGTTGAGGCGACATTTAATGAACTGAATGAAAGTTGAATCCGATCTTTATATCATTCGCTGCAACAAGATTCAGATTTAAAGTTGAAGTTTAATCTGCTTATATTTTGTCTTCCCTCGTTCCCACGTTGCTCTCATCAAGCTGGCCGCCCACATCTCCTCTGGATGGTATCAGAGCGGCGGCTGCTTGTCCTGAGGGCTCCCCTGTCAGATGACATAGTGCTTGACTGTTGATTGGGGGGATTATTCTCTAAGCATTCTGTTCCCTCTGCTTCTCACTATTACCAGTTATGGGAAGTCTATGGGATTGACTCCCTTGGTTATCATTTGGATGCATTGTGAATATCAATATTCCTCTATATCTCATCTCATAGATGTTATTGGCTGTATAGCTAGAATTTTGTACCAGCACACATTTGCTGAGGGGTTGTTTTTGGCTCCTGAACAGCTGCCCTGCCTTACCTGTTTTTAACTAAATGCCGACATTATGGCTATACATTGCCTTAAGCTCCTGAAGAAGTGATCGGCACGCAACACGTGGAGCGAGTCAAGATACATTACATAGTTACATAGTGGGTGAGGTTGAATAAAGACACAAACCTCTTTTCTTCTAATTTTAATGAGTGGCCACGAGTCTTGTTAAACTCCCTTCGGAAAAAAAGTTTTCTCCCTATTGTGGGGTCATCAGCACGGTATTTATACATTGAAATCATATCCCCTCTCAAGCGTCTCTTCTCCAGAGAGAATAAGTTCAGAGCTCGCAACCTTTCCTCATAACTAATATCCTCCAGACCCTTTATTAGCTTTGTTGCCCTTCTTTGTACTCGCTCCATTTCCAGTACATCCTTCCTGAGGATTGGTGCCCAGAACTGGACAGCATACTCCAGGTGCGGCCGGACCAGAGTCTTGTAAAGTCACATTACGCCACGTCTCTACAACACATCAAGCACTCTGGAAATAACTTTACCGTATAGAATGATTTATTTTTCTGTGTAGTGCATTATTCTGATGTATGAGTGGTGATTACCTTATTATACAAGTAGTATACATAGCGTGAATTTCAAGCCCAATTATGTGTCTATTTTTATAATATGTATTAAAGTTATTTTCATTTTAACATTGTGTACTAGTGTGCCTATAAAGTCCAAGTTCTATGATCTATCATCAATTTCTTATTCCTGACATGACACTGGAGCAAGAGGCACTAGTGGGGGGTACCTAAATACCCTCCCAGCAGCCAGCATCCGGTGGAAATGTATTTCTGGGATCTGCTAGTTGCTGGGAGACACCTGCTGGTGGATGCTCAAACTACATAATTTGGCTCTGGGAAGCACAGCAGCACCAGCAGGTGATCTACGTACCGACAGTACCCTAATGTCTTCTTTTACTGCTCCTTGTATTCTGAGAAACATGTTTTATTAATAATAAAAAAAACGAACAAGAAACTTGGAAGAGGATGGACACAGAACATACACGTAGATGGGATGGGTCCAATTACAAACACATTGCTGATTGCTAGTATAATTCTGAATACAAATGGTGCACTTACTCTCCTGTTCTGCACTCTCGGAGGAGTCCCTGTAGACTGGAATGACTAAAAGAACAAAGTTATTATAATATTAGGATGGAAAAGATATTTGTAGATAAACTATTACATATTTGATACTTTTCCTACCTTCATAATTATCTGGGAGGTCTTTGCCATAAACTTTCACTTCGCACAGTGTCAGATAGCCGGCTCTTCCCGGTATGGTAACCGTGACGTACTGGCCAACCATCCCGCACACGTACTCTTGCTCCTTACCCAGTCCCAAAGATGTAATTTTCGCACACCTGAGTGAAAGAGTTGTGAGTTTGCTGCAGATTATTGATTTCCAGTTTTTTTTGTTATTCTTTATAGTAGATAAAAAAGTCCAAACAACAGTATTTTATCTTCTTGTATAGGGTAGAGACCTTGTCATGATACACAGGTGAACTGCCCAGAGTTAACTTCATACAAATTCCATACTTCCTGCTATAATGAAGTTATAGTCATAAAAATAGTGATTACACTGATGTATGAGAAGATGGCAATCAGGTAGACACCGAACATACCTTTACTACAAAGAGAAGAAGGCTAAAAAAAGACATTAGATGACCTAAGCAAAATATGCACAAGATTGATATAATTTTCCATCAAGAAAAAAACAGCAAAGGGAGCGCTGTCCCAATGAGTTTTGGTGGACACAACCATGTTCAAACCAAAAAACCAGTGCTGTTTTTTTCTTGTCCCTCATTTGGTCTTATAAGTTGGGGAGCAGCGGCCGGGGTTTCACCCTTCCCTTTTCACAGGCCACTTTTGGATACACCTATGCGCCTGTTTTTTTAAATTGTTTTTTAGATTATATTTGGTGTCTTTGAAATTGTAATTTCATTCTGTTCAGTAATATGTTGGTTGTCAGATTTCAAAACCTTGACAGATGGAAATGTACTGTAGATGCATTTAGAAACATTGGCATTTAGGTTCTGTCTGCTGAACATATAAAACGCTTTAAGACCCCTTAAGCACACATCTCAGACCCTTTGATTGATTATATTAATTCTGTAAATGCTCTCTTCAGAGACCAGAAAAGATGGATATTTTGCAGCTCAGCAGCTTTTCCTTACCATCAAAACTACAGTATGAAGAAATGCTAAGGGTCATTTATGAGAGCCGATACATACATCACATTGTACTCGCTCTGCAGTGGACTGGACTTTTCTGCAAATAGTTATGCACCGTTTTTATTTTCTACTTTCATTAAAGTAAAACTATAGGCAAAACTTTTTTTTTTTCATTTTGGATAGAGTAAGGGAGGGTTATAACCCCTGTAAGGTTTATTTTTTGCCATCTGTGTTCCATTGTGAAGACTTCCCCTCACTTCCTGTCCCATAGCCAAATTAAGGGAAACTTTTGGGGACCCCAGGTCACCAGAACTAATGTCCACATTGGAAGATTTAGCATCTATTACTTTTTTGGGGACAACCCAAAATATGGTATTTTTTTTTACTTTCACTTTCAATTATAATGGTAAACAGGACAAATAGGATGGATCTCCGTAATGGGGGCACAGACAGCAATAAAAAACTGTTAGGGGTTCTAATCCATCTCCCCTCTATCCAAAACTGGAAAAAATGATTAGCCTTTAGTTATACTTTAAAACAATATTTTAAAATCATGAGGCTGAATCTCGAAATGGTTTAACCTGAAATAAAAAAGAACGTATTGCCTCTTTGGAGAAGCTACCATATTGTAGACTCTGTTACATTCCTGTCTGGGTGTGGGAGCAAGTGATGCTGTGAATGATGGGTGTTTCCATTAAAAATTATGTTGGCAGCTACCATTTTGTGTGTGTAAAGGGTTAACTGTGGAGTTAACTTGCTCCAGTGATGATCATTCTCAGTCTGCTCATGCTTAGATTGTTGTCCCATGAACTGTAAAATCTCTGTGCAGATTGAGCTACATAATGAATACATACTGTTACTGCAATTTATATCTTCCTTGCCAGCTCAGTTTTTAGTGCACAGTCTCACAAGTAAGTCTTTATATAACTAGGCCCCAACTCAAATCACATGATATTTTCTCAAAAGAAATTAGGAAAGATGTTGGGAAATTCTATCATGGCTCACAACAAAACCAAGTTAGAATGCCTCACCTTGGGTTTCGTGTGCCACCTCTCTGAGGAGATGTTCCAATTCTGAGCTCTGCCCCTTCTATCCGTTCTTTACAGCAGTCACCTCTGTTTAAGATTTTTACTTTTGTGACATTGTAGACTTTCGTGAGGTCCACCCTCCACCAGGGTTCTATGTCCAGGTCAGTGTGGGAGCAATGTTTTGACATGTAATTGGTATTCGTAGAGCCGTCAATGGCATTTTCTGGAGCTCCCAATTTATCATAGGTGCTGGACTGGGAACTGATTCCTCGAAAAGCAAGATTCTCCCCTTAAAAGAACCAAATATTATTTATGTGGACACATGAACCTTCATGCCTAAATCATCTAGTTGAACATCCCATTGAAAAACCATTGAAATACCCCTTTGTGGCCATAACATCTTCCACTCTTTTAGGAAGACTTTCCAAAATATTTTGAAGTGGGTCTTTGCAAATTTGTGAGGTCAAGTACTGATGTAAGGATTGCCCAATTAATCCCCAATGGGTTCTACTGGGTTGGGATACAGGCCACTCATGTTCCTCCAGACCAAACTGGTCAAATTTTGTCCTTATGGAGCTGGCTTTGTACACAGGGGCACAGACATCCTGAAGCAGGCCTTCCCTAAACTGCTATCACAATTGTCTAAAATGTCTTTATATGCCATAGCATTAACCACACACTTCACTGGAAACATATGAACTCATAGTTGTAAATGAATATTGAAACGGCAACAACATTGAGGGTATGGGCTATGAAATACACCCATCACAGTTCCCACGTGTATTATAAATAATGCCCTACAAAAGAAAACAGTAACTGCAATCTACTTTCTATGATTATTTCATTTCACTTAAACATCTGTAAGCTGTTAAATTTACAGTTTTAAAGCTTTATCCAGCTTACCTTCATCTTCTGTAGTCTTGGGTATATAGTAGGCGTGATGGTCAGGTGTCCACAAACTTTTGGTCATATATTGTAACAATTTATTGAATAGCATTAGCTCAAAGTTCAGTTCACACACAACTCATATTACAGTTTCAGATGAATATTGAAAAGGTAACATCGAGGATGTGGACTATGGAATAAACCCATTGCAGTTCCTATGTGTAATTAAAACAATGGCCTACAAATCAAGACAAGATCTACAATCTACTTTCCATAATTCTTTCATTTCACTTAAACATCTAAAATATGTTAAATTTGTAACTTTAACGCTTTATCCAGCTTACCTTCATCTTCTGTACTCTGTTTGGCTCGAAATGCTGAAAATCAGAAAAAAATCTTTTTTATAAGCCTAATGCAATTTGCAATGTTTTATTGCTAAATTTTCTCTTCTTTTCCAAGCCTGCTCCTGTCCTTTAATTCAGTTTCCTAATTCCTTCAAAATCAGCAACCTGTGTCTCCTCTTACACAGCAGGTCAACTTATCCTTTAAAGGCTAAGTTTATGTACTGTAATGAGGATACCACTCAGATACCAAACATGACTAGAACACAAGGTTCAAAAAATGGGTTTAGCTCAGCAACACCATTTAAGAAGGCCAATAACTCTCCCAACATCAGATTGAACTTAATATCATCACAATACCAATTCTGTATTGTACGGATGACCAGGGTGACTTTACTTAAAACAGAGTTCCACTCAAAAGTGGAACTTCCACTTATCCATCTCCTCCCCCCTCCGGTGCCACATTTGGCACCTTTCAGAGGGAAGGGGGGAATGGACACCTGTTTTTGACAGGTACCATTCACCGCTTTCATGAGAAAGTGGGGAACGGTACCTCCTTCCTCCGCCGCTGGACCCATTAGAAAGCACAGCACACTTCGCGCATGCGCAGTTGGGAACTGGCTGTGAAGCCGAAAGGCTTCACTGCCGGGTTCCCTTACCAGGAATGCCGGCAGATGCACCCCACCGATCTGAAAATCAACTGCCCACCCTTTGCAGCTATAACAGCTTCAACTCTTCTGGGAAGGCCGTCCACAAGGTTTAGGTGTGTGTCTATGGGAATGTTTGACCATTCTTCCAGAAACACATTTGTAAGGTCATGCACTAACCTCTACCTGATAGAATACCTTTGGGATTAATTAGAGCACAGACTGCGAGCCAGGCTTTCTTTCCAACATCAGTGCCTTACCTCACAAATGTGCTTCTGGAAGAATGGTCAAACATTCCCATAGACACACTTCTAAACCTTGTGGACGGCCTTCCTAGAAGAGTTGAAGCTATTATAGCTGGGACTGGGATGCCATTAAAGTTCATGTGCTTGTAAAGGCAGGCGTCCCAATACTATTGGTAATATAGTGTAGCTTTGGGCATATAGTAGGCGTGATGGTCAGGTGTCCATAAATGTTTGGTCACTAATTGTAACAATAGACAACAATAGATAGATAATACCGAAATTCTGAAGCAGGAAAGGACCTTCTCCAAACTGTTACCACAATTGTCTAAAATGTCTTTGTATGCCATAGCATTAATAATACCTTTCACTGTAAACATCTGAACTAAGTTATTTTGAGGGGTGTCTACAAACCTTTGGAGATACAGTAGGTGAGATGGTCAGATGTCCACAAATATTATAACAATATATTGAATGGCATTAGCTCAAAGTTAAAGTCACAATTTTTATTGCAGTTGTAGATGAATATTGAAAAGGTAACAACATTGAGGACGTGGACTATGAAATACACCCATTGCCGTTCCCGTGTATTATAAACAATGCCCTACAAATGAAGACAGGAACTACAATCTACTTTCCATAATTCTTTAATTTCACTTAAACATCTGTAAGTTGTTACATTTGCTATTTTAAAGCTTTAACTGGTTAACCATCATCTTTTGTAGTCTTGGGTATATAGTAGGTGTGATGGTCAGGTGTCCACAAACTGTTGGCCATATATTGTAACAATTGATTGAATGGCATAAGCTCAAAGTTCAGTCCACACACAGCTTATATTCACAGTTGTAGAATACTGAAAAAGTAGCATTGAGGATGTGGACTATGGAAGACACCCATCGCAGTTCCCATGTGTATTTAAAAAAAAGATCCACAAATGAAGATGGAAACTACAATATACTCTCCATAATTCTTTAATTTCACATAAACACCTGTAAGCTGTTCATTTGTAGCTTTAAAAACTTTATCTGGCTTACCTTCATCTCCTGTAGTCTCTCTGGCTCCAAATACTGAAAAGACAATGAAGGTAGAGTTTATGTGTAGCCAAATTTTTTTAAGTTTTGGATGCAGCCTGATTGTTTATTATTTGTGTTCCGTGTCCTTTTGGGAATTTTCCTTTCACTTCCTGTCCCAGAGATGCAACAGGAAGTGAGAGGAAATATCTACAGATTGAGGAAAACCCCCACTTAGACATTTGTAATTGAAACCGGTGTCCCCTTTGGAAAATGTCCCCTCTATTCCTCTATTTTACTGACAACTCTAAAATGACATTCTGCCTTGAGGACAATGGTCATCAGAACAAACATAAAGAGTCAATTTTTGCAGCAGGGACTGTGTTAGCTAAAAAATTTTACAAGTATGTGAAGCAGTGCAACAAATCAAGCGCTA
The DNA here is from genome assembly GCF_042186555.1 of Aquarana catesbeiana. Lineage (NCBI taxonomy): Eukaryota > Metazoa > Chordata > Amphibia > Anura > Ranidae > Aquarana > Aquarana catesbeiana. The sequence goes on from NC_133330.1 coordinate 7,352,319, forward strand.
ATCTGCATGCTTAGCTCAATACCTCTCATTCCACATATGCTCCCAGAACAATCCCACCCCTAAAAAATCCCCCTTCCTAGCACAAATCCTCTGCCCCTCAAATCCCCCTTCCCAGCACAAATTTCCATCCCTCAATCCCCTATTCTAGCACATATTCACCCCCAAGTCCCTCCCTAGCACAAATCCCCTTCCAAAAACAAAGTTCCCCCCAGCACAAATCTGTCCCCACCACCACCATATTACCTTTTCTAGCACAAACCCCCAAACCCCCATCCTAGCACAAATCCTCTTCCCCCATCCCCATTCTCAACACAAATCCCCCCAAATCACCACTCCTAGCAAACCTCCTCTAATTTCCCCTCCTAGAACAATTTTTATCTCCTGCCACCCCCCCTCCGAATTTCTCCTCCCAACACAAATCCCCTCCCCCAATCTCCTTGTGGTGCCCCTAAACCTCACATGATACCACAGTGCCCAGCGCAGCCGCCCTTCCTGCCCACCCCTTGTCCTTGTGGTGCACCTGAACCTCACATGATACCACAGTGAGCAAAAAAATAAAAAAATATTTTTAAAATACAATAATCCAGGGATGAAGAAAACACTAGGGTAATGTCTCCTATAAATGATGCAGAGCACAGAGAATGTCCAGATATTAAACATGAATCCACCAGGCAAACGTGATATTCACAGCAATGATGTGTGGCTGATAGAAGGACCCTTCACCAAAAACCGGATGGCCTCTCACCTGGTAACCAGGACCCTTCACAGAAGAGTCAAACGAGCATTCCCATAGGGATCAACAAAGTGAAGATAAAGATCCAATGGCAGAAGACTCCTCCGGATAACCACGTAGCAGGGGGTCAGCGTGATTCATATAAACAAAAAGGGGACAGACATAGTGCTCTCCGTATAGTATACTTTATTAAAGGAATATAAAAAACTCACTTACATAACAGGCACTTCACAAGTGCCAGAACGCTGACAAAGAATACACACAGCAGAGTGAGTGCGAGCGGTGGAGCATGCGCAGTAGCCGCGGATGACGTCACGACATCACGTTCTGGACGCGTTGCGTCCCAGTGGGCGGGGACTTCCTCAGCAGATGTCGTGACTACGTGGGCACCCGCGCTATAAGGAGGTGAGGTGTTATGGCAACACCAAACAACAACGAATGACGTGTATCTGATGGGGACCGGCTCCGGAAGTGTCTCCATACACATCATTCGGAGTAAACGGAACCCAATCAGATTATAAAGGCTCATATCTGCACATACTCAAAGGATTAAAAATAAAAATAAATGATCTGGTGATAAAGCACTAAGAGACACATAGCAAAGTGTAATCTTAACAGAACAGACAAAAACACCTAGATCACATAAAAGATAAATGTTTAAAATATTTTAAATTTAAAATTGTTAATATAACTTTCCGTCATCCGCGACCACCGACTACTCCCAACAAGACAATATCAAAAAGATATAAAAATCAAATAAAATTATAATCTTTGATAAAAAATATATAAATGTAAAATTCCTACCGATCAGATATAAAACAATTAGTGTCGAACTCTACATTTAACCCATCGGGGCACATTACTCCTGTCTCATAAATCCAATGGGATTCTCTTTTGCTTAACTGTCTGATGAAATTTCCCCCTCTCCAGTGCTTTGTGACCCTTTCAATGCCCCAGAATTTCAGATACTTAGGGTTTTGTTGATGAAAGATCTTAAAATGTCTGGACACATTGTGGGTAGGGATGAGCTTCGAGTTCGAGTCGAACTCATGTTCGACTCGAACATTGGCTGTTCGCAAGTTCACCGAACAGCGAACAATTTGGGGTGTTCGCGGCAAATTCGAATGCCGCGGAACACCCTTTAAAAGTCTATGGGAGAAATCAAAAGTGCTAATTTTAAAGGCTAATATGCAAGTTATTGTCATAAAAAGTGTTTGGGGACCTGGGTCCTGCCCCAGGGGACATGGATCAATGCAAAAAAAAGTTTTAAAAACGGCCGTTTTTTCAGGAGCAGTGATTTTAATAATGCTTAAAGTCAATCAATAAAAGTGTAATATCCCTTTAAATTTCGTACCTGGGGGGTGTCTATAGTGTGCCTGTAAAGGGGCGCATGTTTCCTGTGTTTAGAACAGTCTGACAGCAAAATGACATTTTGAAGGAAAAAACTCATTTAAAACTACCCGCGGCTATTGCATTGCCAACAATACACATAGAAGTTCATTGATAAAAACGGCATGGGAATTCCCCAAAGGGGAACCCCGAACCAAAATTAAAAAAAAAAAATGATGTGGGGGTCCCCCTAAATTCCATACCAGGCCCTTCAGGTCTGGTATGGATATTAAGGGGAACCCCGGCCAAAATTAAAAAAAAAAAATGACGTGGGGTTCCCCCTAAATTCCATACCAGACCCTTCAGGTCTGGTATGGATTTTAAGGGGAACCCCGCGCCAAAAAAAAAAAAAAAAAACGGCGTGGGGTCCCCCCAAAAATCCATACCAGACCCTTATCCAAGCACGCAACCTGGCAGGCCGCAGGAAAAGAGGGGGGGACGAGAGTGCGGCCCCCCCTCCCTCCTGAACCGTACCAGGCCACATGCCCTCAACATTGGGAGGGTGCTTTGGGGTAGCCCCCCAAAACACCTTGTCCCCATGTTGATGAGGACAAGGGCCTCATCCCCACAACCCTGGCCGGTGGTTGTGGGGGTCTGCGGGCGGGGGGCTTATCGGAATCTGGAAGCCCCCTTTAACAAGGTGACCCCCAGATCCCGGCCCCCCCCTGTGTGAAATGGTAAGGGGGTACATAAGTACCCCTACCATTTCACGAAAAAAGTGTCAAAAATGTTAAAAATGACAAGAGACAGTTTTTGACAATTCCTTTATTTAAATGCTTCTTCTATCTTCCTTCATCTTCTGGTTCTTCTGGCTCTTCTGGCTCTTCTGGCTCTTCTGGCTCTTCCTCCGGCGTTCTCGTCCAGCATCTCCTCCGCGGCGTCTTCTATCTTCTTCTCCTCGGGCCGCTCCGCACCCATGGCATGGGGGGGAGGCTCCCGCTCTTCTCTTCTTCTCTTCTTCTCTTCTTCTTTTCTTCTCTTCTTCATTTTCTTCTCCGGGCCGCTCCGCAATCCATGCTGGCATGGAGGGAGGCTCCCGCTGTGTGACGGCGCTCCTCGTCTGACAGTTCTTAAATAACGGGGGGGGGGGGGCGGGGCCACCCGGTGACCCCGCCCCCCTCTGACGCACGGTGACTTGACGGGACTTCCCTGTGACGTCACGGGGAATGCCACAGGGAAGTCCCGTCAAGTCACCGTGCGTCAGAGGGGGGCGGGGTCACCGGGTGGCCCCGCCCCCCCGTTATTTAAGAACTGTCAGACGAGGAGCGCCGTCACACAGCGGGAGCCTCCCTCCATGCCAGCATGGATTGCGGAGCGGCCCGGAGAAGAAAATGAAGAAGAGAAGAAGAGAAGAAGAGAAGAAGAGAAGAAAAGAAGAAAAGAAGAAGAGAAGAAGAGAAGAAGAGAAGAGCGGGAGCCTCCCCCCCATGCCATGGGTGCGGAGCGGCCCGAGGAGAAGAAGACAGAAGACGCCGCGGAGGAGATGCTGGACGAGAACGCCGGAGGAAGAACCAGAAGAACCAGAAGAGCCAGAAGAACCAGAAGATGAAGGAAGATAGAAGAAAGAAGAAGCATTTAAATAAAGGAATTGTCAAAAACTGTCTCTTGTCATTTTTAACATTTTTGACACTTTTTTCGTGAAATGGTAGGGGTACTTATGTACCCCCTTACCATTTCACACAGGGGGGGGGCCGGGATCTGGGGGTCACCTTGTTAAAGGGGGCTTCCAGATTCCGATAAGCCCCCCGCCCGCAGACCCCCACAACCACCGGCCAGGGTTGTGGGGATGAGGCCCTTGTCCTCATCAAAATGGAGACAAGGTGTTTTGGGGGGCTACCCCAAAGCACCCTCCCAATGTTGAGGGCATGTGGCCTGGTACGGTTCAGGAGGGAGGGGGGGGCCGCACTCTCGTCCCCCCCTCTTTTCCTGCGGCCTGCCAGGTTGCGTGCTCGGATAAGGGTCTGGTATGGATTTTTGGGGGGACCCCACGCCGTTTTTTTTTTTTTTTTGGCGCGGGGTTCCCCTTAAAATCCATACCAGACCTGAAGGGTCTGGTATGGAATTTAGGGGGAACCCCACTTCATTTTTTTTTTTTAATTTTGGCCGGGGTTCCCCTTAATATCCATACCAGACCTGAAGGGCCTGGTATGGAATTTAGGAGGACTCCCACGTCATTTTTTTTTTTAATTTTGGTTCGGGGTTCCCCTTTGGGGAATTCCCATGCCGTTTTTATCAATGAACTTCTATGTGTATTGTCGGCAATGCAATAGCCGCGGGTAGTTTTAAATGAGTTTTTTCCTTCAAAATGTCATTTTGCTGTCAGACTGTTCTAAACACAGGAAACATGCGCCCCTTTACAGGCATACTATAGACACCCCCCAGGTACGAAATTTAAAGGGATATTACACTTTTATTGTTTGACTTTAAGCATTATTAAAATCACTGCTCCTGAAAAAACGGCCGTTTTTAAAACTTTTTTTTGCATTGATCCATGTCCCCTGGGGCAGGACCCAGGTCCCCAAACACTTTTTATGACAATAACTTGCATATAAGCCTTTAAAATTAGCACTTTTGATTATTCATGTTCGTGTCCCATAGACTTTAACGGTGTTCGCATGTTCGAACGAACTTTTTTCCTGTTCGCATGTTCTGGTGCGAACCGAACAGGGGGGTGTTCGGCTCATCCCTAATTGTGGGTCTTAAGACCTTTCTTAATATTGTTGACATGTTCGGCCAATCTAACATGTAAGGGTCTTGAGGTCCTACCAACATACTGGAGCCCGCAACTGCACTCCAGCATGTAGACCACCCCAATGGTATCGCATGTGATTAGCTGTTTTATCTCGTACTCTTTATTAGTGGCCAAAGCTAAGAATTTTTTCCGTTTTTTAATATTTCCCTTGGAGTGCCTGCAGGGGACACATCTACCACAAGCATAAAAACCTCCCAAGAAAGAGAAAAGCCTATCTGAGGCAGGTATTGGAGGATTAAGAACACTGGGCGCTAAACGATCCCTTAGTGTGGGGGCTTTTTTGTAGATAAACTGAGGTCTATCCGGCAGTATAGGGCCTAAGACTCTGTCTTGCTTCAAAATAGCCCAATTTTTTTGAATAATTTTCTCAAATTTCCGGTATTGTATGTTGTAATCTAATACCATTTTGAAATTATGACTATCGCTAGTCGGGACCTTGGAGGAATTAGCAATGAGTTCATTTCTTTCCAGTGACATGACTTTGGACACCTCTTCATCTAATATGGCCCGATTATATCCCTTCTGTTCAAACCTGGAAGTAAGGATTTTAGATTGGCTATAATTAGTAAGGATAAACTGATCATTGTACATGATCAGTTTATCCTTACTAATTATTTCAAGCCCACTGACCGCAACTCTTATATCCCCCTGGGGAGTTGCCATCACAACTCTTGGCTGTGTAACATCCCCAGGGGTCAATATATTAGATTGCGTCGTAATTGCACCACTGTTGAGGATTTTGTTAGCCAATCTAAAATCCTAAAATTGCTAATCCCTCCAAGGTCCCGACTAGCGATAGTCATAATTTCAAAATGGTATTAGATTACAACATACAATACCGGAAATTTGAGAAAATTATTCAAAAAAATTGGGCTATTTTGAAGCAAGACAGAGTCTTAGGCCCTATACTGCCGGATAGACCTCAGTTTATCTACAAAAAAGCCCCCACACTAAGGGATCGTTTAGCGCCCAGTGTTCTTAATCCTCCAATACCTGCCTCAGATAGGCTTTTCTCTTTCTTGGGAGGTTTTTATGCTTGTGGTAGATGTGTCCCCTGCAGGCACTCCAAGGGAAATATTAAAAAACGGAAAAAATTCTTAGCTTCAGCCACTAATAAAGAGTACGAGATAAAACAGCTAATCACATGCGATACCATTGGGGTGGTCTACATGCTGGAGTGCAGTTGCGGGCTCCAGTATGTTGGTAGGACCTCAAGACCCTTACATGTTAGATTGGCCGAACATGTCAACAATATTAAGAAAGGCCTTAAGACCCACAATGTGTCCAGACATTTTAAGATCTTTCATCAACAAAACCCTAAGTATCTGAAATTCTGGGCCATTGAAAGGGTCACAAAGCACTGGAGAGGGGGAAATTTCATCAGACAGTTAAGCAAAAGAGAATCCCATTGGATTTATGAGACAGGAGTAATGTGCCCCGATGGGTTAAATGTAGAGTTCGACACTAATTGTTTTATATCTGATCGGTAGGAATTTTACATATATATATTTTTTATCAAAGATTATAATTTTATTTGATTTTTATATCTTTTTGATATTGTCTTGTTGGGAGCAGTCGGTGGTCGCGGATGACGGAAAGTTATAGTAACAATTTAAAATTTAAAATATTTTAAACATTTATCTTTTATGTGATCTAGGTGTTTTTGTCTGTTCTGTTAAGATTACACTTTGCTATGTGTCTCTTAGTGCTTTATCACCAGATCATTTATTTTTATTTTTAATCCTTTGAGTATGTGCAGATATGAGCCTTTATAATCTGATTGGGTTCCGTTTACTCCGAATGATGTGTATGGAGACACTTCCGGAGCCGGTCCCCATCAGATACACGTCATTCGTTGTTGTTTGGTGTTGCCATAACAACTCACCTCCTTATAGCGCGGGTGCCCACGTAGTCACGACATCTGCTGAGGAAGTCCCTGCCCACTGGGACGCAACGCGTCCAGAACGTGACGTCGTGACGTCATCCGCGGCTACTGCGCATTCTCCACCGCTCGCACTCACTCTGCTGTGTGTATTCTTTGTCAGCGTTCTGGCACTTGTGAAGTGCCTGTTATGTAAGTGAGTTTTTTATATTCCTTTAATAAAGTATACTATGCGGAGAGCACTATGTCTGTCCCCTTTTTGTTTATATGAATCACGCTGACCCCCTGCTACGTGGTTATCCGGAGGAGTCTTCTGCCATTGGATCTTTATCTTCACTTTGTTGATCCCTATGGGAATGCTCGTTTACTCTTCTGTGAAGGGTCCTGGTTACCAGGTGAGAGGCCATCCGGTTTTTGGTGAAGGGTCCTTCTATCAGCCACACATCATTGCTGTGAATATCATGTTTGCCTGGTGGATTCATGTTTAATATCTGGACATTTTCTGTGCTCTGCATCATTTATAGGAGACATTACCCTAGTGTTTTCTTCATCCCTGGATTATTGTATTTTAAAAATATTTTTTTATTTTTTTTGGTTTGTGTTTTTGTTTTTAGCGCTGCACCTATTTTATCTATTTGATCGTTAGGGATTTGATCGTTTGACCCTGGTGTTCAGCTGCTTTCAGGTCTTGGCATACATGCGCTGATACAATTTCTACTTATATGATACCACAGTGCCCAGGGCAGCCGCCCTTCCTGCCCACCCCTTGTACCGGCCCTGGTGTGATGATAGTGAGGACTGATGAGTCCCAAACTGGAGAGAATTGGAGATGTGGTACTAAACACAACAACATCCTTATTTGAACATTTATATTAAAATCTTCTCTCTGTGTTAGGCAGCCAAGGAAGATGGTACATCTGATGGTAAATCTGACAAATCCAGTTGGAAGGAATGCAGAGATACCATAAGCTTCAACTAGACAAGCTCTTCAACGGGTTTATGAGGAAGCCCTGTCATAAATGGAGTGCAGTTTAAACACTTCAACATCCAGAAAATGTACCCCCCTTCGTGCGACGCTGTACCCAAATAACATTTATGACTCCCCCCCCCCCCACATATAGAGCTTTCTTTTGGTGGTACTTGAAAACCTCCGCGCTTTTTATTTTTTACATTATAAACAAAAAAAGACCGACAATTAAAAAAAAAATATATATATTTTTTTTTTAATTCTGCTATAAAACACATCCAATAAAAAATGGAAGAAAACGAATTTCTTTATAAATCTAGGCTAATATGTATTCTGCTACATATTTTTGGTAGAAACGTATATTGATTGGTTTGAGCAAAAGTTATAGCATCTACAAACTATGAAATATTTTTTATTCATTTTTATTTATTTATTTATTTACTAATTATGGTGGTGATCAGTGACTTATAGTGGGATTGCGATATTGCGGTAAAAAATTGGACACTAACTGACACTTGTGATTGTAAAACAGTGATCAATATGCACTGTTACTGTACTAATGGCACTGGCTGGGAAGGGGTTAACATCAGGGGCGATCAAAGGGCTAACTATGTGCCTAGCCAGTGTTTTTGTACAGTGTGGGAGGTGCTTTTATTAGGGGAAAGCGTGGATCCTAGTCTCTGCTTTGCAGAGACACAGGATCCATCCCTTCTCTCCTGTCAGAACGGCGACAGGAATGTCTTGTTTACATAGGCAGCAGTGGCGGCGGGTCCATTAGGGGCACCTGGGTGCCGCCCCCTCTATCCACGGCCACCACCCCCTGTGGTGAATAGATTTATTCATAGCAGGAGCTCTATCCACGGCCGCCGCGGCCACCCCCTGTCAATGCGTCCGGCCCCTTTCAGGCGCATGAATTACAGTGGCGGGGGTGTTTTTTTGAAGTACGTGATTAGAGCCGGAGGCTCTAATAGGCTTCAGAATAGGGTGGGCTCGTGACGCAGAGCATCGCGCCAGGAGCCCACCCAGGTTGTGGTACTGTTTGCCGCCCCCCCAAAAAAAATTCCCACCGACCGTCACTGATAGGCAGACCGCCGTTCTGTGTCTCTGAAGGAGGATTGGCGGTGCTGGCAGACATCTTGTCCACGGTACCCAAAGATCAGCCCCCTCTGTGTATATTCACAGCAGGAGTGAGCCGCCGGCGGTGCACATTTGCGTCCACTACCCAGAAGAGTCGGAACAGGACAATTAAAGTAACGGGAGCACAGACAGTAATAAAAACTGACAGGGGGGTTCTAATCCCTCTTCACTCCATCCAAAAATAAAAAATAAAAGTTTTATCTTTAGTTATACTTTAAGTTTTATACAGAATAAGTTCCACAATTCTTACAGTAATTGAAGTGGAGTTCCACCCAAAAGGGGAAGCTCTGCTTCCTTGCACCGTTCCCCCCTCCGCTGCCACATGGTTAGGTATCTGCTCCCACTTCCGGCTCGGTGGGCGCGGCGATCTAAATAGTGCGTGTTTCTGCTAAAACATGGTGGCAGCTACAATGTGTGTGTGTAAAGGGTTCACTGTAAAGTAGACCTCCCCCCTGCGACGATCACTCTTGGCCTGCTGGCACTTAAAGTGGTTCTAAAGGCTCAAGGTTTTTTACCTTCGTATATTCTATGCATGAAGGTAAAAAACCTTCTGTGTGCAGCAGCCCCCCTAATACTCACCTGAGCCCCATCGCGATCCATTAATGTGCACGGGAAGCCTCGGCTGTCCGGGGACTCTCCCTCCTCATTAGCCAAGACAGCAGCGGGAGCCATTGGGAAAAAAGAGGGGGTGGGGCCAAGCCGCGGCTCTGCGTCTGAATGGACACATAGAACAGCAGCATGGGAGCAAGCCTGCTCGGGTACCTCCACAGCAAGCTGTTTGGAAGGGGAAGGAAGGAGGGGCCAGGAGCTACAGAGGGGGACCCAAGAAGAGGAGGATTGGGGCTGCTCTGTGCAAAACTGTTACACAGAGCAGGTAAGTAAAACATGTTTGTTATTTTAAAACAAAAGTGTATATGTCACAAAGGGTTCTATCCCTTCTACCCCTCAACCAAATAAAAAAAAATACTCACTGTCATCAGAGTAGTCAAAGTCATCATCATCATCAGTGAACTGACCCCAGAGATAGTCAACTGCAAGAAAAACACGGCAAGTTAGCAGCAGGTTCCTTTGAACCAGTTTGCTTTATTTTGAAATTGTGCAACTTACCAAATCATTGCCATGCCTCTTTTTCTTTCATACTAAAGGGGTAGGTCACCCCAGGGGGTAGGTGCAGTGCAGAATTACACATTATGCCAAATGCACTAGAGGCATGCAAAGCATATGGCTTACCGCTCAAGCTCCTTTGTCCAAATCCAGTGGGCTCCACTGTGGGTGCCGGCTAAGCCCGTCCCGGCTCTATGTATTCAACAGGGAAAAAGTCAGTCCCGATCGCCGCACACCAAACAAACCGGGCCGTTATACAGGTATTAGCAGCCTCAGCCTAGCTCTGCCCAAGCCCCACCCCCGATACGCTTTGCCCCAAACACAGGGCTTAGTTATGGGGGCTGTGAGCGGGGTGAAACGCGTCAGTAGTATGGCTTAGATGGAGCCAGGCTGAGGCTGCTAATACCTGTATAATGATGTGCGGCGATCAAGACTCTATTTTTCCCTGTTGAATGCACTGGAGGTATGTTGCAGAACAAGTGCCCCTTCTACCTTATGTTACCGTGCAGACAAAAAACAAAAGTGAGACTCCAGACAAACTTTTTAAAAACATTTTGCATAGGTCCTCTGCATTGCTGTTGGTATTGGTATTTCCCTCACTTTCCACCCTGGAGATACAACAGTCACCTCCTTTCACCACTCCATGCTAAACTACGGTTTGCCCGGAGATTCCCTTTAATACCCCACGGGTGATGAATTGTTCAATGTGCAGAAATAGGATTTTATAGAACGAAGTCTTACATGTCCATTTCGACGCTTCCGAGATACCCGCGAGAGCTGTAAATAGATACATATATTAGCTAAGATCACATTTTGCAACAATGAATATACACCAATCAGCCATAACTTTATCACCACTGACAGGCTAAGTGGATAACATTGAGTACCTGGTTATAATGGCATCTGAAAGTGGGTAGGATATATTAGGCAGAAAGTGAACATGTTGAATATGTACGTAAGTGATATAACTTAAGGTTTGGTGGGCAAGGTATGTCGTTTTGCTGATGACACAAAGGTGAGTGATGGGGTTGATATCCTTGGAGGGGTCTGTAACATGGAACATGATTTGACATTGCTGGAAGATTGGTCAAAGCAGTGGAGACTGCAGTTCAATGTTTCTAAATGTAAAGTAATGCAAATAGGGGAAAATAATCCCCTGAGAGAATACAACATTGGTGGGTACAGTGTTAGCCAGCACTACAGAGGACAAAGATTTAGGGGTACTTATTTCAGATGATTGAAAAATGAGCAGTGTGACCAGGCAATGGGAAAACTGAATATAATTCTAGGGTGCATCACTAGAGGGGTCACCAGCAGGAGAAGGGAGATCCTGATTCCTCTATATAGATCTTTATATCTCTAGAGGGATCACCAGCAGGAGGAAGGAGGTCCTAATTCCTCTATATAGATCTTTATATCACTAGAGGGGTCACCAGCAGGAGGAAGGAGGTCCTGATTCCTCTATATAGATCTTTATATCACTAGAGGGATCACCAGCAGGAGGAAGGAGGTCCTAATTCCTCTATATAGATCTTTATATCACTAGAGGGGTCACCAGCAGGAGGAAGGAGGTCCTGATTCCTCTATATAGATCTTTATATCACTAGAGGGATCACCAGCAGGAGGAAGGAGGTCCTAATTCCTCTATATAGATCTTTATATCACTAGAGGGGTCACCAGCAGGAGGAAGGAGGTCCCGATTCCTCTATATAGATCTTTATATCACTAGAGGTGTCACCAGCAGGAGAAGGGAGATCCTGATTCCTCTATATAGATCTTTATATCTCTAGAGGGATCACCAGCAGGAGGAAGGAGGTCCTGATTCCTCTATATAGATCTTTATATCACTAGAGGGGTCACCAGCAGGAGGAAGGAGGTCCTGATTCCTCTATATAGATCTTTATATCACTAGAGGGGTCACCAGCACGAGGAAGGAGGTCCTGATTCCTCTATATAGATCTTTATATCACTAGAGGGGTCACCAGCAGGAGGAAGGAGGTCCTGATTCCTCTATATAGATCTTTATATCACTAGAGGGGTCACCAGCAAGAGGAAGGAGGTCCTGATTCTTCTATATAGATCTTTATATCACTAGAGGGGTCACCAGCAGGAGGAAGGAGGTCCCGATTCCTCTATATAGATCTTTATATCACTAGAGGGATCACCAGCAGGAGGAAGTAGGTCCCGATTCCTCTATATAGATCTTTATATCACTAGAGGGGTCACCAGCAGGAGGAAGGAGGTCCTGATTCCTCTATATAGATCTTTATATCACTAGAGGGGTCACCAGCAGGAGGAAGGAGGTCCTGATTCCTCTATATAGATCTTTATATCACTAGAGGGGTCACCAGCAGGAGGAAGGAGGTCCCGATTCCTCTATATAGATCTTTATATCACTAGAGAGGTCACCAGCAGAGGGAAGGAGGTCCTGATTCCTCTATATAGATCTTTATATCACCAGAGGGGTCACCAGCATGAGGAAGGAGGTCCTGATTCCTCTACATAGATCTTTATATCACTAGAGAGGTCACCAGCAGAGGGAAGGAGGTCCTGATTCCTCTATATAGATCTTTATATCACCAGAGGGATCACCAGCAGGAGGAAGGAGGTCCTGATTCCCCTGTATAGATCTTTAGTGCCTGCACAGGTCAGGGCTGTTTTGGGGAAAAGGGGGGACCTACTCAATATTAGGTGGGTGGTCATAAAGTTATTGCTGATGAGTGTAAATAGTCACACAATCTTGTTTTTCCTAGTATTGGAAAATATAAGAATTTAAAGGACAAGATTTACATGCATAAATACATAAATGAACTTACTGTTTTCTATCACAAAGGTGTAATCTAGGAATATAAAAAAATAAATGAAATAAGTTATTAATAAAGTATAACAAAGACTTTAATACTCAGTTCTTTAATGCTTCCTCTGGACTGCATTAGAATGATGATATCATCTCATCCTCAGCGATGTCACTGAATGGATCTCAAGGATGGGGTTTTAATGATTAAAGGTCCAGATCCCTCTATACAGGTATCTTTATATCACTATATAGATCTTTATATCAGTAGAGGGGTCACCAGTGGAAGGAAGGAGGTCCTGATTCCTCTATATAGATCTTTATATCAGTAGAGGGGTCACCAGTAAGAGGAAGAAGGTCCTGATTCCTCTATATAGATCTTTATATCACTAGAGGGGTCACCAGCAGGAGGAAGGAGGTCCTGATTCCTCTATATAGATCTTTATATCACTAGAGGGGTCACCAGCAGGAGGAAGGAGGTCCTGATTCCTCTATATAGATCTTTATATCACTAGAGGGGTCACCAGTAAGAGGAAGAAGGTCCTAATTCCTCTTTATAGATCTTTATATCACTAGAGGGGTCACTGGCAGGAGAAAGGAGGTCCTGATTCCTCTATATAGATCTTTATATCACAAGAGAGGTCACTGGCAGGAGGAAGGAGGTCCTGATTCCTCTATATAGATCTTTATACCACTAGCTGAATCACCAGCGGGAAGAAGGAGGTCCTGATTCCTCTATATAGATTTTCAGTGCATGGACGGGTCAGGTCTGTTTTGGCGGCAAAAGGGTGACCTACTCAATATTAGGTGGGTGGTCATTGATCGGTGTGAATAGGACAAGATTTAAATGAATGAATACATAAATGAACTTACCGTCTTGTATCACAGGGGTGTAATCTAGGAATATAAAAAAATAAATGCAATAAGTTATTAATAAAGTATAACAAAGACTTTAATACTCAGTTCTTTAATGCTTCCTCCGGACTGCATTAGAATGATGATATCATCTCATCCTCAACGATGTCACTAAATGGATATCAGGGATGGGTTTTTAATGATAAAAGGTGGAGCTTTTCTGAAAAGTAAGACCTGTTTCTGTACTTTATGACTAGGGATTAGAGTTGCCACCTCATCCCTTTAAACCCGAACACATATGAATTACATGGGTTCTGAGGCTAATTTCATGCAGATAAGGCACCAAGTGAGTTTAATTATCACCTTAATCAGCCACAGAACCTGTGTAATTAATATGTGTTTGGTTTTCACTGGTGCGACAAACGCTCCGACATTGGGAGCTCATGTCGCATGACGTGTGAAAATCAATGTTTCCCTATGGGAGCCGTCTTAACTGGTCTGACACAAGTCGGTCCGACTTTGAAAATGCTTCCTGTACTACTTTGGTCTGACTTTGAGCCTACTTCAGCCCATTGGCTATCATTGAAGTCGGACCAAAGTCGGATCGCCGTCTTGCAGGATCCGACTTTGGCATGCGACTTGTGCTCTGATGATCTTGAGGGGGAACTCGGCGCCAAATTTTAAATAAAAAACTGGCATGGGTTCCCCCTCCAAGAGCATACCAGGCCCTTCGGTCTGATATGGATCTTAAGGGGAACACCCTACGCTGGAAAAATGGCGTGTTGGGGTCCCCCCAAAATCCATACCAGACCCTTATCCAAGCACGCAGACTGGCCGGTCAGGAAAAGGGGTGGGGACGAGCGAGTGTCCCCCCTCCTGAACCGTACCAGGCCTCATGCCCTCAACATGGGGGGGGTGCTTTGGGGCAGGGGGGTGCCCTGCGGCCCCCCCACCCCAAAGCACCTTGTCCCCATGTTGATGACAAGGGCCTCTTCCTGACAACCCTGGCCGTTAGTTGTCAAGGTCTGCGGGCGGGGGGCCCCCAGATCCCGGCCCCCACCCTATGTGGATGAGTATGGGGTACATCGTACCCCCACTCATTCACCTGGGGAAAAAAGTGTCAATAAAAAAAAAACACACTAGACAGGTTTTTAAAATAATTTATTAAGCAGCTCCGGGGGTCTTCTTCCGACTTCTGCTCTTTTGCCCGCTCTTTTGCTAGCGGTGGCCTGGTCTTCTCTGTCGTCTTCTTTCCTCCGGTATTCTTCCGATGTTGACACGACGCTCTCTCCCGCTGTAATGCCGTGTGCTCGGTGCGCAATGACTTATACACCGACATCACCGGTGACCACGCTCATGCCTATATAAGTCGTTGCGCACTGCACACACGCCATTACAGTGGGAGAGAGCGTCGTGTCAACATCAGAAGAAGACCGGGGGGAAGAAGACAACGAAGAAGTCCGGGCCAACTCTAGCAAAAGAGCAGAAGATAGCGGAGGAGCCTGGCAGAAGACACCGGAGAGTGGGAGAAGAGGCCGGAGAGCGCGGAGAAGTCGGAAGAGACACATCGAAGTCGGAAGAAGACCCCCGGAGCTGCTTAATAAATTACTTTAAAAACCTGTCTAGTGTGTTTTTTTTTTGACACTTTTTTCCCCAGGTGAATGGGTAGGGATATGATGTAACCCATACTCATCCACATAGGGTGGGGGGCCAGGATCTGGGGGCCCCCTTATTAAAGAGGGCTCCCGGATTCCGATAAGCCCCCCGCCCGGAGATCCCAGACAACCAACGGCCAGGGTTGTCAGGAAGAGGCCCTTGTCCTAATCAACATGGGGACAAGGTGCTTTGGGGTGGGGGGGCCGCAGGGTGCTCCCCTTCCCCAAAGCACCCACCCCCGCATGTTGAGGGCATGCAGCCTGGTACGGTTCAGGAGGGGGGGCGCTCGCTCGTCTCCACCCCTTTTCCTGACCGGCCGGGCTACGTGCTCGGATAAGGGTCTGCTATGGATCTTGGGGCGACCCCCACATTGTTTTTTTGGTGTAGGGGGTTCCCCTTAAAATCCATATCAGACCGAAGGGCCTGGTATGCCCAAGGAGGGGGGACCCATGCCGTTTTTTAATTTAAAATTTGGCGTGGGGTTCCCCCTCAAGATTCATACCAAACACAGTGCCTGATATTGGCGGGGATCCAAATTGGATCCCTGTTCATTGAAAGTCAGACGTATGTCGGCTTTAAGTCGCAGGGCAAAGTCGGAACCAAAGTATGACGGCTGTCGTGTCGCACCAGTGTGAACCCGGCCTAAAGGGATGAGGTGGCAACCCTACTAGGGATGAGCTTTCACTTTGGACCGAATTTTGCCAGTTTGGCCGTCCTTCTGAACCCTCAACTTTTTTGCTCATTTGGTGGGAGACAAATGTCATACTGTATATATATATATATATATATATATATATAGTAACAGTTTTTCTTCCGTTACTATATATGACCTGTCAATGGTTAAGGAAGCATCAGGTGCCGGAACCCGCCATATCCCTACCAACCAGGGAGTTTAGAGTAGTGTGGTTGTTTTGCAACTCTACTTTTTGAAAGTTTGTGTTTATACTATGCTTTCTATGAAAAAAAATTAAAATAATTACCGGAGATCTCACTCGGTAGTCCAAAAACTTGGACCTCACAGAGAGTTAATGACTTATTTTTTCCAGGTATGAAGATGGTCACATATTGTCCAACCATGCCATCACACTCAAAGGCCAGGGTCTCACCGCTTGCCATTGTTGGAATTATTCCACATCTGGAAATTGATAAGCAAAGAGAAAGAGGAGGCAGCATTAAAATACATCAGGGTGAAGTTACACAAAAGTTTCCAGTTCTTAGGTTTTAGACTTATCAGTGATGAGAATATGTTCATTCTTGAGGCGTTTTTGTATACAGCTGGGGCAAACCCTCAAAATGGAACAAGAAGAACTTGAGGGAATTATCTTTCCCATCTATCCTGAGAATGCCTTGGGGCTGTTTGGGAAGAGCTGGAGTATATGACCATTCCTTGATTGACACTCGAAAAACTGCACTCAAAGCTAAAGCTCTTAGTTAAAGCTTAAAAAAAGGGATAATAGCTGACCATGAAGAGATAATATATCCGGTTTTTCTAAAAGGGATTTGCTATGTTAAATGTTTTATTGTTGTTTTTCTGAGCTCTAACTACTGTATATTTGCCTGTCCGTGCATTCTAAAGTGAGACTGATTTTTTGGGGGTGGTGGGACCTTAAAGGCAAGGAATTATGCTGCTGGACAGGATTTCCCACACTTTTCAGGGGAACTCCGCCCACTCCTGTTCACATTAATAAAGGGCTCCTTGAGCCCCGGGGAGTTTGGAATGTCATCACTCAGTGCCCCTCACAGGAGCCCAGTCAGGGTTCCTGAAGGGCCAGGATCTGTTTTGGATTTACAGACTTTCGCTACCAGATTATGGACTATTTTGGATCATTGCTGCTAGTTATGGATTTAATTCCAATAATGGAGTCTTGCCTTACAAAGGACTTTCAATGGATTTTACTACCTTAGCAAGTAGCACTTAGAGAACTTTGTCAGAAATGTATGGGGAGATGTCTAGGAGAACTTTGTTATCTTCAGTTACTTCAGTAAAATAATTTCAATGTTTAGTTTAACTGGCAGGTCAAGTCATTAAAGGGGTACAAGGCAAGCATGGCATAGCAAAGAACAGGGCTTACAGAAGGGGACAAGAGACGTTAGAGAAGATACAGTAGACGGGTCTAACAAGCAGAGAAGCTGTCCTAAGTAGGCTGTATTGCCATTGCTAATAACTACCGTACTTGTGTCAAATGCCTTGCAGCCAACCAGCCAGGAAGCAGGTGACATGGCAATGGTGACGGAGACTCTGGTAGTGAAGGGGTTTCATGCTTGGCCCCTTCTCTGGTGACCAGTTCCCCACATACTGGGACCATCCTTGCAGCACAGGGTACCTAGGGGCCTAGGTAAAACCAGAGGAGCGCACTGGCCTAGTGCATTATCCAACATAAACTTGATTGAAGATTAAAAAAAATGTAACTACTCACAAGTGTAGGTAGTAAAATCACTCATAAAGCCACTACAAGTGACTACAATCTCCCAGATTTGCCAAAGCCTCTAGCCCAAGGAGGACCTCAACAGGGTCCCTGTCGGCTGACGTGTGTCGAAGGATGACCTTATTCATCCGAGCCGCTCATAAGTGTAGATATTAAAATCGTTCATCAAGCCACTGCAAGTGGCTACAATCTCCCAGCTTTGACAAAGCTTCTAGCCCAAGGAGGACCTCACCAGGGTCCCTGTCGGCTGACGCATTTCAAAGGATGTCCTTCTTCATTAGAGCCACTCCTTGGGCTAGAGGCTTTGGCAAAACTGAGAGATTGTAGCCACTTGTAGTGGCTTGATCTTGATGAGCGATTTTACTACCTACACTTGTGAGTAGTTACATTTTATTTCATCCTCAATACATTTTATGTTGTATAATGCACTAGGCCAGTATGCCCTCTGTTTTTATCTATTTCCCACAGTGTTCCGAGGACAACCCCATATCTCCCAACATTTTGAGATGAGAATGAGGGACACCTACTAACAAACGTATATAGGCATAGGACACGCCCCCCTGCCACACCCCCTTAAGGGAGAATTAACCAAAAAAAAATGGTTATTTAAATCCACAAGGGCTTTTTTTTACCATTACTATTCCTTTATATTGGCTTTTAAAATGTACAAATGCAGAAATGTATAATTTGGATGAAAGGTTTAGCACTGGAAAACACTTTTTGAAAGATAAAAAGTGGATTTTATATACAACTATATGGATCAGACCAAAATGAGGGACAAATGAGGAGGACAGAGGGACAGAGGGACATTGCTCCAAATCAGGGACAGTCCCTCCAAATCAGGGACAGTTAGGAGCTATGCAACCCCAATACTAGAGGGCAGCAAGTATGAGTAGTAATATCAACCTGTGACCACAGAATTCTCTTCTGAACTTGGACTATCACAGCAATGCTCAGGAAAACATCGATGTTGTTACCTAAGGAACTAGCCTGGGTGTCAAAAGTGTGCTTTCTGTTTCCAATAGCAACATACAGGTTGCGGTCACTGGGAGTGAGGTGATGGGACTGTTGGGTTGGTGCTACGGTACCGACTCAGAAATGCTGAACACCTAGAGGGAGGTGAAGTCTTACAGAAGTTGTGTTCGTAGTGTATATCCATCAAGAATGTAGAAGTTTGGCCACAGACTACAGAGAGTTAACAGAGCTCTCATGGGGGGAGTCTTGATTTTAATTTAGAGTGCTGCCTTAATGCTGAATCCACGTGACTGCAACATCTGCCCGCCACTATCAAGAGCTTGCTCCGGGTCCCCACAACTGGGCACATTAAGTCCCCCCCCCCACACACACACACAATTATGGCTGCTTTGAACAAATTTGAACCTTTCACGTCACTTTTGCACTTTGAAGTGTACCTGTGCTCAGGAATCACCATCTAAATCAGCAGCAACTGACTCCACAAAATTCGTATCAGAGCCCATTGTACTGGGGTAGGCTTAAAGGATAACTGTACTCTTAGCCTATTGGGCCACAAAGAGCTAATTAAAAATAATCTCTCACTATCCACAAGGGTTTTTGTTTGGGTACGTCGGACGTCCTCATATAGCCTGACAACTGTCACTCAAATAACTGTTACCCTGTCATATGCCCCCCTGGAGAGGACTAAAGTGGTTCTACAGGTTCAAGATGTTTTAACCTAATGCAATGTGTGCATTAAAGTGTAAACTTCAGGCATTTTTTCAACTTTCCATCTATTAAATCTTCTGCCCTTGTTGTTGTTTTAACTTTGGATTGTAAAATTATTTTTTTTCTACCAGTAAATTCCTAATGCCACGTACACATGGCCGGACTTGCCAACGGACTAAACTCCGTCGGCATTTCCGACGGAAAGATTTAGAACATGTTCTATATCTGAGTCCGTCAGAAATGCCGGCAGAAAAAGTCCGATGGGGCATACACACAGTCGGAATGTCTGACCGAAAGCTCCCATCGGACTTTTTCTGTCGGGAAGTCCGGCCGTGTGTACGCGGCATTATACAGCCCACTTCCTGTTTCTTGTCTGGTCATTAGCCTAGGCTTATGGCATCATGCACAGCTCTCTCTCTGTGTTTGCCAGGAAGGGAGGGGGGATGAGTCATAAGGGGGCCAATGAGAGCTGCAGGGCTGCAGAGCTGGAGGTGTGACTCTGTGTAAATCCAGGAAGTGAACAGGCAGCAGCTTCACCTGCCCACAGTTAAAATGGTTGCAGCCAGACTCAGTGGAGGGAGATTTCTGCAGCATATTTGGCAAGTACAGAATCACAGTATATATAAAATAATATGCAAAGTGGTTGGAGGGAAGCTTCAGAATGGCAAAGACGTTCTTATTACAAATTATGTGAGCAGACTGCAGTTCCTCTTTAAGGTAAAAAAACTCTTCTAGGTGCAGCCCCCCTTATACTTACCTGAGCCCCATCTCGATCCAACAATGTGCATGAGAGCAGCAGCTCTCCCGGGTCTATCTCTCCTCATTGGCTCATACAGCAGTGGGAGCCATTGGCTCCTGCTTCTTTCAATCACAGCCAAGCCGAGGCACGCTGTGTGTGTGTGTGTGAATGGACAAACAGAGAGTTGCTCAGGAGCAAGCCTGCTCGAGTGCCCCCCGTAGCAAGAGGATTGCTATTAGGGGCACTTAGCATGGGGGAGGAGCAGGGTGGAGGACCCAAAAAAAAAGAGTATTGGTGCTGCTCTTTGTAAAACCATTAGAGAGCAGGTAAGTATAACATGTTTGTTATTTTTTTTTTCATTTCTTTCCTTTAGAATCACTTTAAGAGTGACCATAGGAACACGCATTATAGAGACATGGTCCATCAGGTCTCAAAATGTATTAGGAAGCCGGTAAAGAGCAACGATGTGCAGCCAATGCCTGGGAGAGAGTGCATGTAGACGGGAGAGAGTGCACGTAGACAGGAGAGAGTGCATGTAGACAGGAGAGAGTGCATGTAGACGGGAGAGAGTGCATGTAGACAGGAGAGAGTGCATGTAGACGGGAGAGAGTGCATGTAGACAGGAGAGAGTGCATGTAGACGGGAGAGAGTGCATGTAGACGGGAGAGAGTGCATGTAGACGGGAGAGAGTGCATGTAGACAGGAGAGAGTGCATGTAGACGGGAGAGAGTGCATGTAGACGGGAGAGTGTGCATGTAGACGGGAGAGAGTGCATGTAGACGGGAGAGAGTGCATGTAGACAGGAGAGTGTGCACGTAGACAGGAGAGAGTGCATGTAGACAGGAGAGAGTGCATGTAGACAGGAGAGAGTGCATGTAAACAGGAGAGAGTGCATGTAGACGGGAGAGAGTGCATGTAGACAGGAGAGAGTGCATGTAGACGGGAGAGAGTGCATGTAGACAGGAGAGAGTGCATGTAGACGGGAGAGAGTGCATGTAGACAGGAGAGAGTGCATGTAGACGGGAGAGAGTGCATGTAGACAGGAGAGAGTGCATGTAGACGGGAGAGAGTGCATGTAGACGGGAGAGAGTGCATGTAGACGGGAGAGAGTGCATGTAGACAGGAGAGAGTGCACGTAGACAGGAGAGAGTGCACGTAGACAGGAGAGAGTGCACGTAGACGGGAGAGAGTGCATGTAGACAGGAGAGAGTGCATGTAGACGGGAGAGAGTGCATGTAGACGGGAGAGAGTGCATGTAGACGGGAGAGAGTGCATGTAGACGGGAGAGAGTGCATGTAGACGGGAGAGAGTGCATGTAGACGGGAGAGAGTGCATGTAGACGGGAGAGAGTGCATGTAGACGGGAGAGTGTGCATGTAGACGGGAGAGAGTGCATGTAGACGGGAGAGAGTGCATGTAGACAGGAGAGTGTGCACGTAGACAGGAGAGAGTGCATGTAGACAGGAGAGAGTGCATGTAGACAGGAGAGAGTGCATGTAAACAGGAGAGAGTGCATGTAGACGGGAGAGAGTGCATGTAGACAGGAGAGAGTGCATGTAGACAGGAGAGAGTGCATGTAAACGGGAGAGAGTGCATGTAGACGGGAGAGAGTGCATGTAGACGGGAGAGAGTGCATGTAGACAGGAGAGAGTGCATGTAGACGGGAGAGAGTGCACGTAGATGGGAGAGAGTGCATGTAGACAGGAGAGTGTGCACATAGACAGGAGAGAGTGCACGTAGACAGGAGAGAGTGCATGTAGACAGGAGAGAGTGCATGTAGACGGGAGAGAGTGCATGTAGACGGGAGAGAGTGCATGTAGATGGGAGAGAGTGCATGTAGACAGGAGAGTGTGCACGTAGACAGGAGAGAGTGCATGTAGACAGGAGAGAGTGCATGTAGACAGGAGAGAGTGCATGTAAACAGGAGAGAGTGCATGTAGACGGGAGAGAGTGCATGTAGACGGGAGAGAGTGCATGTAGACAGGAGAGAGTGCATGTAGACAGGAGAGAGTGCATGTAAACAGGAGAGAGTGCATGTAGACGGGAGAGAGTGCATGTAGACGGGAGAGAGTGCACGTAGACGGGAGAGAGTGCACGTAGACGGGAGAGAGTGCATGTAGACAGGAGAGAGTGCATGTGGACAGGAGAGAGTGCATGTAGACAGGAGAGAGTGCATGTGGACAGGAGAGAGTGCATGTAGACGGGAGAGAGTGCATGTAGACGGGAGAGAGTGCATGTAGACGGGAGAGAGTGCATGTAGATTGGAGAGAGTGCATGTAGACGGGAGAGAGTGCATGTAGACGGGAGAGAGTGCATGTAGATTGGAGAGAGTGCATGTAGACAGGAGAGAGTGCATGTGGACAGGAGAGAGTGCATGTAGACGGGAGAGAGTGCATGTAGACGGGAGAGAGTGCATGTAGACGGGAGAGAGTGCATGTAGACAGGGAGTGGGTTTAGGAGGCTGAAGGAGGTCAGCAGCACTGAGATGCAACAAAGGATGAGAAAAAGTAAAAACATTAAAAAACTTTGGATGTGTTTATGATGTACAGTGAGCTAAAGGTCGTCCGGGGGAAGGGTATCTACATCTACTCCGATAAATTCATTTGTAATTGAGAATTATTTTGTCTTCAACATTTCACCAAAGACAAACGTACTTTGTATATTTGTAAACGCCTACTCGGTCAAACAGAAGAAGACCTTTGGACTTTTTGTTTGGTACAAAGTCTGCAGTGATCTAGCCAAGGACGGTTTACATACTATAAGGTAAATAAACAAAAAATGTCTCACATGGGGTTGCTGGTTCCTCCATGTTCAGCTGAGTTTCCAATCCTTATCTGGGCCCCGTTGATCCTCTCTGAACAGCAGTCTCCTCGATTGGTCACCGCGACAGTGAAGACCTTAAACTTTCCCTTGAGATCGGCCATCCACCAGGGGTTGTCCTGCTCCGCGGTGCCGCTGCACTGGACGTAAAGGTAGTTGCTGTCTAGAGAACCGTCAATGGAGTTTTTGGCTTCTCCATACATATTATAGAGGCTGGATTGCTGAGCGACACCCTTGACAGCCACGTTTGGAGCTGCAAAATTTCAAACTTACTGTGAAGATCAAATCACATTTTTCTGAATAATACAAGTCAGTGGCAGCTGGTGCTCTATTTTTTTGGGGGGCGGCACCCCCTCTCCCCGGTAGGTCGGTCGCACCCACCCTCCGTTGCTCGATCGCTAGCCCACCAGCCCCGCATTTACCCCATCTAGGTTGCAGGCAGCGCTTCCTCCTCCTCGGCTTCACCCTGCGTCTCCTCCTCCTCAGCTTCACGGCGGCTTCCCCTGCATCTCCTCCTCCTCCTCGGTGGCAAATACAGTCGCTTCTCCTCTAGGCCACTCGGATCTCAGGATCTGCTTCCTGATTGGCCGGGAGGCGAATCAGGAAGACAATAACAAATATTAATTAGCTATTGTCACACAGCTGGGTGGGCTCAGAGCGCAGTGCTCTGCGCCCAGACCCCACTCTTTTTTGAAGCCATCTAGAGCTCCAACCCTTTGGAATCAATGCATCTGGTGTCCGACATGTAGATTACTGGATGCATGGATGGGGTGGCACCCCTTCGCCACGTATGGACCGGCCACCACTGATAAAAATGATTAACATGAGATATCAACAGATAGAAACACAAGCCAAACAATTCAACTTACCTCCATTTGGAGTCTTTAAGACTTCTGGGACCGTCGCTTTATCTAGAGTAATGGCGGAAAGAGAATTTTGAATAGTTCATTTCCATTTTTATTAACCTTTTTTATTATTTTTCTTTTTTTTTTTGTGTGGGAAATCCTGCGCCTTACCTTCACTGCCTGCTGGAAAGCCAAAGACCTGGACTTCACACAAGACGAGATGTTCAGCCCGTCCCGGGATGGTGATGGTCACATATTGGCCGGTCATTCCTTGGCAAGAGAAGGAGAGAGTCTCCCCAGATTCAATGGATGAGATGACACCACAACTGAAATGACAAGAGGACGTTTTCTTAACCACTTGACCCCCTTCATGACCAGGCCATTTTTTGTCATTCGGCACTGCGCTACTTTAACTGCCGATTGCTCTGTCATACAACACTCTACCCAAATTAAATTTTTTTATATATACATATTTAATCATCACTGCTTTTTTTATTTTGCTATATATATGAAAAAAAAATTTGAGAAAACATGTTGAAAAAAAATAAAAAAATCTTACTTTTTGTAAAAATTTTTTGCGAACAAATGATCTTTCTTTATAATTTTTGGCCAAAATGTATTCTGCTACATTTCTTTGGTAAAAATAACCCAAATCAGTGTATATTATTCAGGTCTGGCTCACACTGTTGTGTGGAGCGGCTCACAGCGGGGCTCCGGTGCGTCCCTGTTCGCTCATCCATGTCTTTATGGACCTTGGTTTGTGCACTGGTGCGCAGTCATGTTGGAACAGGAAGGGGCCATCCCCAAACTGTTCCCACAAAGTTGGGAGCATGAAATTGTTCAAAATGTCTTGGTATGCTGACGCCTTAAGTGTTCCCTTCACTGGAACTAAGGGGCCAAGCCCAACCCCTGAAAAACAAACTTACACCATAATCTCCCCTCCACCAAATGATTTGGACCAGAGCACAAAGCAAGGTCCATAAAGACATGGATGAGCGAGTTTGGGTTGGAGGAATTTGACTGGCCTGCACAGAGTCCTGACCTCAACCCGATAGAACACCTTTGGGATAAATTAGAGTGGAGACTGCGAGCCAGGCCTTCTTGTCCAACATCAGTACCTGACCTCACAAATGTGCTTCTGGAAGAATGGTCAAACATTCCCATGGACACCCTCCTAAACCTTGTGGACGGCCTTCCCAGAAGAGGTGAAGCTGTTATAGCTGCAAAGGGTGGGCCAACTCAATATTGAACCCTACGGACTAAGACTAGGATGTCATTAAAGTTCATTAAAGTTCAATACTTAATATAGTGTACAGCTATGAGGATACAGAACATGAGTGCCTAGGCACAGGAATAACTGGAAGAATTGAAAACACAAGATGCATCTTTCATGGTAGTGTTTAGCAAATTCTAGATGTCCCCCATAAGATAGCACATCTTCTCATTTCTGAGTTCTGGTCCACTTTAAGCAACTACAGCACAATGTACAATTTATAATCACCTATTCTGAGCGCAGTATTTCTTCTCTTTTATACAATTTATAAAGAGAAACAACTGAAAATATAACAAATAAACATAAAGGTAACCAATCATTTGTTCAGCAGAATGGACTCCTACAAAGTCCTTTGTATTTCGTACTCTTCACCCTTTACTTTATTACCCAAACATGGAATGTTCACCTGGGGTTTGATGTTCCTCCTTTGCTCGGATCATTTCCAATTCGGATCTCTGCCCCAAAAATCCGTTCCCTGCAACATTCCAGGATACGGTTGGTGATGGCCACAGACATGATCTTGTGAGGCTTTTTAAGGTCCACCATCCACCAGGGTCCCTCGTCCTGCTTTGTATAGGAGCACTGAGCCCTCAGGTAATTCCTGGCCAATGAGCCGTCGTTGGAGTTCTGCGCGCTTCCATAATAAGACATGGTGCTGGATTGGGTGGGAATGCCACGAAGAGCCACATTCGGAGCTGTGATACATAATAACAATGTGTGAGGGTTTATTATATACACAGTAACTCTGTAATCATACTGTTATATCCATCATATCTATAAAGGTCCACTGTGTACATTGTAACTGTTTGTAGTCATTTCTTGGGTTCATTATTACTGATGGTTTTTATTGGAATCAAACTGATCCGATCATGTGATTGAAGCTCACCAACTATAGAGAAGAGGTGGGACGATACAGAGGAGTGACCTCTATAGATGGGACGTTATATCGCCCCCATTCCAGGAGTAGTGAGAGCTCCATTGTCCTATCACAGATCAATAGAATCATCACTACAAGATCATTTCTTCTACTCAGATTGTCCAACAATGAAACATAATAATAATAATAATAAATTTTGTGGATACATGTACTGTAAGTGACCCTAAGAATGGTCAAGTGGGCCAGATGGCAAGTGGCCGTAGAAGGAGGGGGGGCTCATTTTCCTACATGTTTCGCCATGTTTGTGCATGTAAATCCTTCCCAACAGGTTCCCACCCTAGCGGAAATACAAGCCCTCGAAGAATTAATGTCACTTTGGGAGGAGGGGTGCACTGATGGTGACGACTCTCTCGATCCTACCAATCTTGAGGCCGCCGCCCTTGGTGCTCCCCCCTTCCCCCCTCCTGTTTCTTTTAAACCCAAATCTGTGAATTTTCCAAATCTTTCTACAAATCCCAATATATGGGCCTTTGTACAACAGGTCATTAACACCATCGAAGGCTTAAATTTCAACTCCGCGTATCCCTCCAACCTAACTTTGGCTCAGATTAGGGCCATCAAATCCCTACAAAACCATCCTGAACTCACCATTAAGCCAGCCGACAAGGGTGGCAATGTGGTGGTGATGGATGTGTCCTTCTACGAACAAATGTGCCTGGATATTTTAAACAATCGCGAGTGGTATAGACCAATTTCTAAAACACTCATTGCTAACTATATATCCGAATACCAACAGCTGATATTTGCAGCTTATCAAAAAGGCATTATAGACTCCAACACATGGAAATTTCTTTATGTTAAAGAACCCACTACCCCTACCTTCTATTCCCTCCCGAAATTGCACAAATCTCTCGACCATCCACCTGGTCGCCCAATTGTGTCTGGTCGTCAATGCCTCACAGAATCTGCCAGTGCTCTGGTAGATAAATATCTGGCACCCCATGTTGTAGCTTTGCCTTCATATATAAAGGACACTATCCATCTCCTTCGTATATTAGATGGCCAATCCCTGCCCAGTGGCACATGGTTGGTAGCCCTAGATGTGGAAAGCTTATACAACGTAATCCCCCACAATAGAGGTATCTCAGTTATCAGCAAACTCATTCGTGCCAGAGGCCCCCAATATGATGAATACGGGGACTTTGTCCTCAAATTATTGAGGTTCATACTCACACGCAATTATTTCATGTTCGGCTCCTCCCACTTCCTCCAGGTGCAGGGTGTGGCTATGGGGACTAAGTGTGCCCCTGCCTATGCCAACCTGTACCTGGGGGGGTGGGAGAGGGAACTTTTTGACTCGATTCACTTCAACCCCTACCTGTCCAGGATTATATCCTGGTACAGGTATATCGATGATATACTTCTGTTTTGGGCCGGTACTAAGGAAGAACTTTCCTCATTTGTACAAAGCCTTACTGACAACACATACAATCTAAGATTTACCATGGAGTGCAGCCAGTCTCAGATCCATTTCTTGGACCTCCAGATTGGTGTACAACCCAATGGCCAAGTCTATACTACTCTATACCGCAAACCCTCTTCGGGCAATACAATCCTACATGCCCAGAGTGCCCATCCTGAGCCCCTCCTTCGAAGTATACCATATAGTCAATATGTCAGGATTAAACATAACTGTACCCGCGATGAAGATTTCTTCAGGGCGGCACACGACCTCTATAATAGACTCTTAGATAGAGGCTACAGCCACTCTCTCTTAAAGAAAGCATTCCATAAGGCAAAAAAACTCAACCGTAAAGACCTGGTCTTCTCCGACAAACCATTGGATTCTAAACAACCCACACGACTTATCACCCAATTCTCCAATCAGCATACCCAAATCAAAGACGTCCTCAAACAATTTTGGCCCTTACTCACATCTGATCCTACTATTGCCAAATACATTAACACTTATCCTGATATTACCTATCGACGCTCTCCCTCTCTCCGCGATCGTCTGATTCATAGTCATCATTCTACTGACACTGCACATAGGCCCACTGCCACCGGTACCTATCAATGTGGCAAATGTGACATATGTACATTCGTTGCCAACTCTCAGGTTGTTAATCTACCCGATGGAAACACACACACCATCAGACACTATGTCACCTGCGCCACTGTTGGGGTTGTATACCTGGCCCAATGCCAATGCGGCGCATTCTATGTTGGCAAAACCAAGCGCCCCTTTCAGACCCGTATCCGGGACCATATCAAACCACTATACAAGAACACTACCACTACGGCCATTAATAGGCATATCGCTGCCCAACATAACTCCGATCCCCATGTTATTTTGTTTTCCGCACTTGAACATATCCCCTCACATGTAAGAGGCGGTAGTACTGATAATTCACTATTACGACTCGAAACCAAATGGATTCATATATTAAATGCTACCATCTTCCCAGGACTCAATGAATATATTAGTTTTAAGCCCTTCCTTTAAGTTTTTCTTTTCCATGCCCCTTCCCCAGACAACGTCGTTTGTGGTTTTTCCTCTCTACCCTATCCTCTTCCATCCCTCCCCCCCCCCCCCCCCCCTCTATTCCCTTCTTAGTTTCTCATTCTCCTGTATTCCCTGTCTCTTTTTCCCTTTGCTGCCATGGCTCCACCCGGTATTTCATCCATATAATGTTTTTTTGACATGGACTAATACCTTGCCTTCTACATTGATTACAAATGCCTTTTTCCTTTTCTGAGACAAGCTGGCAAATTGACTCAATATATCTTATATCCCAGTATATTCTATAAGTGTATATTGCCTGTATTTATTTGCGACTTAAAACTCTTTTTTGTCATTATCGAACAATATTTTTCGACACAACTGTTGCAATACATATACTGTGTGTTTCCTTTTTTATATATTCTTTTCTATATATTGTTTTTGCATTGTATTTTCAATTTTTGGTTGCAGGTTTCACTGTCGTACTGGGACCCAGTGGTTCTCTATGCACACTGCACACATTGTGGCTGGATGTCGTGTGCTGACACACAGTAATTCCCACCTTCCCCAGTGGCCCCTGTGGATCGTTGGGCAACCTTTGGGATATCCTCCCATCCTGTGTCTCGGCGCACTACACTTCGTGCCCCGTTGTTCCCCGCCACTGGACTGCGGTTGTCCCTGGTGCCTTGGCTAGCCCCACGACTGGGGGGATTATCTGTGGCGTGGGTGGTGGGCGGCGGCTCCGCGGGCTCTCCCGGTTTGGGGGTGACATGGCTAGCGCTGTCTTTGCCTGTACGGACGCCAAGGCGCAGACAACTGTCTGCCCCTGGGTGCCCACGTCTGTTCTCAGACCCTCTGGTCCTTTATTCCATCGGCAGATTGGGTGAGATGACACCTTGGTACTTTTCATTCCAGGGGTGTTCGCCTCTCCAATCGCCACACGGTCCGTGAGATCTGAGCATGCGCGCGCGTTGCATGATGGAACTCGTAGTTCCTAGGCACCGTGCAGTGCACAGCCGTGGCTACCCCTCGTTTAGCGTCCGCACACCTGATCATCATCTGATCAGGTGTGGGGGGTATATGAGTAACCGGCCAGTCCCTCAGTTCCCATGGATGAGGGACGTGCCTGCATTCGCTCTGCACACAGCTACAAGGTAAACTTCTGCCTTTCAAAACACCCTGACTTCATGTTGTTTACATGAATTATTTATTACTCCTTTACATACTTTTTAGAACTTACTTTGGACCGGCCTCTTACTCTGGTGGTTAACACTGATTTTCTCAAGCAACACGGTGTGCTTCATGATGAATTAGGTAATAGACTCCTTTTCACTAGCCTCACCTGTGCCCAAGTACATTTTAAAGCTTCCATTTCCCTACCTTTCTGATCCTCCTTTTTTCCTTTATATTTCATATAGGATCCACTGTTACTTTTATCCCTTTTTCATCCCAGCACCGGCACTATATACCTGTGAATGTACCGCTATGAGAATCTTTTCTTACAGCAGATACCATCAAGTAAGTATAGGCATAAACTACCATATCTGGCCCCAGTTAACAACAGCAAGACCCCTAACACTATCCATTTTTCTAATTAGGCCTGCTTTAAGTGGTCTGCAGATATGGTTCAACCTTGATGTCCTTTCCTTGCTGTGTGCATACATATATCACAGGCACTTCCTGACCTTGTCTCTCTACAGCTTTTAGATATACATGTAAGTCCGCACCTTTTCCAGAGATATAGATACATTTATACCTATTTATATACATATATTTTTTGTTCTCTTTTTAATACAATGCACATATGCGCAACCCTCTATTCCTGGAATAACTACCACAGTGCATTATGACACATGACTATCTTTACATTCCTTTGCCAGGTCTACTGTATGCCCCCTGCAGGCATAATTTACGGCGCGGTCTGCCTGCTCCCCTGTGGGGATCTCCTTGGGTGGCTGTGTTCCCCCTCTCCCTCTCTTCCCTCCCGTCTTGGGCACTGACGCCCCAGGTATGTCCGCAGTTCCGTTTAGTAGTGTGGAGCTTAGGGTCGCATGAATGTCCAGCCACAGTTGCAATGTGTTATTGTTTTTACTATGCAGTGTTTGGTCAAATTAATATTTCTAACATGTGTTTTCATGTCCACCACACAGAATTTTTTATATATATCCACCCTATGAGCTCCTGTTCCCTGAAGAAGCCAATGTTTTGGCGAAACATGTAGGAAAATGAGCCCCCCCTCCTTCTACGGCCACTTGCCATCTGGCCCACTTGACCATTCTTAGGGTCACTTACAGTACATGTATCCACAAAATTTGTATAATTACTGTATGAATTGTTTATAATGTACATTGTATTTATGATAGACTATTAATAAAATTTGTAATTTTAGTATTTTTTGTCTTATCTTTTCTTCTCTAATCTTCCTGACCCTAGCACCGCTATAATCCCTTGTCCACACACCCATTTAACGTTTGATTATTTAGGGGATGAGGTGCTGTATCCTCTGGTACCATCTAGCCATCTTTACTTTTTTTGAATAATAATAATAATAATAATAATAATAATAATAATAATAATAAAATGAAACAAATACAATTCTCTTACCTGGTTGAACAAATCCCTCACTAGGGGGGCTTACCGCATCTAGAAAAAAATAACACAATAGTATTATAGATCTATCTATCTATCTATCTATCTATCTATCTATCTATCTATCTATCTATCTATCTATCTATCTATATTTGGTCTATAAGTCTATCTATCTATCTATCTATCTATCTATCTATCTATCTATCTATCTATCTATCTATCTATCTATCTATCTATCTATCTATCTATTTATCTATCGTCTATATATCTATCTATATTTGGTCTATAAGTCTATCTATCTATCTATCTATCTATCTATCTATCTATCTATCTATCTATCTATCTATCTATCTATCTATCTATCTATCTATCTATCTATCTATCATAGGCAGTCACTGACCTATATTTGCCCCATACAGAGCAGTCAGAAGAAGAAGTCTCCAGATGGTGGAGGAGGTCATGGTGCGGAGCTGTTCCTGAAGCTTCTGGTGATTTGTATCTTTAGTTCTCTCCACTTTTATGTGTTTTGTAAAACAAACATTCCGCCCTCAGAAAAGGGCAAAGTAGCAATCCGTCTGTTGAAATTCAGTTTGCACTCGTTGTGTCCAAAATCTTTTTTTAAAGCCATTTCTGCCACTATGGACCCTTCATTATCTCCGGTATCACTGAGGACACTGAGACAAACCTGCAGAACAGGTCCTCTGTCTTTCTGGAACATTGCATTCTGTTTATACAGATTTATAGTTTCCTTCTTCACAGAGATGGGAGTGTATTTACAGCCAAAACGGTTTGTTAACTTTAGGATAAAGGAGGGAAGGGTTAAATCCCAGGTCTTTTTTCTTCTGTGTCTTTTTTGGAAGATTTCTCCTCACTTCTTCTTCTGGAGACTCAACAGGAAGTAAGAGGAAATCTCTACAAGCTGAAAGGGAATCCCCACTTAGATGGTTGTCACCAGAACACCTGTCCCTGTTGGAAAATGTCACCTCTTTTCCTGTTTCAGTGGTCTATTTGGCTAAGCTTAGTATTTGTTCTTTTAAGTGTCCAGTAGGGGGTGCTCCACCATCATTCTGGCCTTTTGGTAGGAGTGGCTGCCTGGCTGTATAGTATCTCTGCTGGTACAATGGTGCTGTTTGGTATTACTTCCTTGGAGAGTTCTGAGGGGCCCAGTGCCTCCCAATTTCTATGGTGCTAGCTGATCTGGTCATGGCATGGGAAGGCAGAGAACCCCCAGGAGTTGGTAAACCCAGGCTGGTTCTCAGTATCACTATGGCCCTGGGAAACCCACTGTGAGAACCAGCACATGGTCACGGCACCTCTCTTTTTTTCTGCGCTGCGCCTCTTGGGCTGGGCCTTTTGGCATTTCTTGTTATAGGGCTGCAAAGCCTAGCCAATCCACAGTCACCAACACTTATTTATTTTTCTTTACGTTTGTGCCACTTTGCACTCATGTACGCATAGCTCCCAACTGTCCCTGATTTCGAGGGACTGTCCCTGATTTGGAACAATGTCCCTCTGTCCCTCATTCCTCCTCATTTGTCCCTCATTTTGGTCTGATCTATATAGTTGTATATAAAATGTACTTTTTATGTATCAAAAAGTGTTTCTCAGCGCTAAACCTTTCATCTGATTTCTAAATTGCTGCATTTGTAAATTCCAAGAGCCAATATAAAGGAATAGTAGTGGGAAAAAAGCACTTGTGGGTTTAACCAATCTTGTTTTTTTGTACAATTCTCCTTTAAGGGGGGCGTGGCAAGGGGTGTGTCCCCTATGCCTGCATACTTTTTCTGATAGGTGTCCCTCATTCCCATCTCAAAAAGTTGGGAGGTGTGATGTACGTGTTTCTTTCTTCACTAGGATGGGGGGTATGGGTCCTCGGGCCTACTCTGAAGTCTGGGTAGAGGATATGTGGCCATTGGGTTCCTTTCTCTCCTGAACCAAGGGGCCTATCTGGAGGAGAGCCGCTCATTTAGTACTCGATGGTCAGCTTCAGATGACCGCATAGAGAGAGGTCCGCCAGGCCTTTTGGCTTCATAGTAAAATGTTGAGAATAGGGATAACCTCAAGGTTAAGTCCAAATACAAGTTCAAACCAAACTTTTGCTTTTCAGTGGTTTGTCCAAATGCTGAATTTTTTGCTCATTTGGGGGAGTCGCACTTGATATACAGTAGCAGTGGTATTCTACAATGGTTCTTAATGGCTCTCAATGGTGGTTAAGGAAGTGGCGGGGGTGGCACCCGCTGCCTCCTTATCTACCAGTGATATCACCTGACCCGATTCATTTACTGGCCAGGAATCCCTGGCCATGTGAACAAAGGGGTAGGGATAGCAATGATATCACTGATCAAATATGGCCACATGGGAGACCCCACCCCCTATGTTTACATTCAGTGACAGGGTGTCACGTACCTGGTAAGTAGAGCCCGGAATGCAGGGAACGGCCTCTCGTATACCTCCGACTCGGGAACCCCTGATAGTGATGACAGGAGCTCGGGAGAGCGAAGGGGCACAAGTGCCTGACTGGAAAGCTGGATCAGAGAGCTGAGTCTGGTAGTCAGCTGGGAGAAGTCCTGTAGTCCAGCAGCAGGATGATGAACAGCAGGGAGGTGTACTGTAGTCCAGCAACGGGATGAAGACAGCAAGCAGGGGTACTGTAGTCCAGCAGCAGCAGGCAGGTGTCTTTATAGTCCAGCAGCAGGGTACAGGCAGGCCGGGTCAAACACAGGCAGGCAGATCAGGTACAGAAGGTAAATCCAGGAGAATAGTCAAAGTCCAAAGCCGAGATCAGGGCAGGCAGCAAGCAGAGTAATCAGGAACAATCCAACAGGTTATCAGGTAAGCAGATGCAGAGTACAAGGTAACAGGGCAGTAGGGGTCTTCAGGAACGCTGTAGACCGGACAGCAAGGCAGCAATGGAGCAGTTCTCTTTAAATAGCCTGTCTTGGCGCCAAGTGTTGTCACAGGGGGCGCGCGCGCGCACCCGTGCGTGCCCGTGCGCCGCTATCGCGCATGCGCGTACGCCCGTTCGCGCTATTGGCGCTGTTGCGCATGCCCGTTCGCGCTATTGGCGCTATTGCGCACGCGCGAACGCTGGATGGCGCTTCTGAGCACAGGCACTCTTTTGAACTTCAGTCTGCTGGAATGTTTGCAAGAAGGCCTTTCCTGACACAGGGTTGGGAGATGTCATTTGGTGCAAGTAGGTGACAGGAGTGGATTGTGTCAGCATTTTTCTTTCAGTGGGTTGGAAGCCATTGTTCATTGTAATTAAAGTGTATCTGCATCTCTGGATGACAAGATTGACAATAAATTTACATAGTGGGATTTTTTTTTGAGGGGGGGGAGTTATTATCCAACTCCAGACTGTGATGGGAGGGCCTGTGGAACCCAGAATCCCTTGGAAAGGTTGGGAAACCCTTGTTTCAGCTCCCCATGCACCTCCTATGTCTAAGTCAGTTAAAATGGGACAGTAATATTTATCCACAATATCTCCCAGGATATATATAAAGACTATTGTTGGTTGGTTTGCTTGATTCTGAACTCAACATGTTAATTGAAAGAGCTGATCACATTGGCCTCTGTACGATGTAGGAGACGGGCTCCTACTGGAGCTCCTGATATAGTGAGAAGGTGTCCTGTGTTTATACCTATGATAATGTATAATGTACTGTGTGAAGCTCGGTGACAACAAGTCTGACCTGTAGTGAAATCCTGATTAATCACAACAATAGCCAGATGGGCACGAAATCACATCGGCTGCTTTAAGGGATTAGTTAATTAGCTCATGTTAATTTATGCTTCTGGTTACAGGTGTATTGTTAGAGTAATATGAGCAGGAGGGGGGAACCTCCTCTTCAAGTGTATATAAGACTGTATCCTTGTTCTAATAAACAGTTCATGGTGAGCAACCAAATGAGTATTGCCTTGGTTGTGGTTGTCAGCGGTTGGAATATCTGATATCTATATTCAGACTGGAAGGAAGCGGTATATGACAGAAGCACTCAAGCGGAGTGTGGGACCTTTCGTTTCTCATGTAACAATCAGCATTTTTTGTTAGAAAATTACTTAAAACCCCCAAACATTATATATATATATATATATATATATATATATATATATATATATATATATATATATATATATATATATATATATATATATAATATATATAAATATATATATATATTTTTTTTTTTAAAAGCAGAGGATAAATTGGGGGGTTTTGCCATTTTTTTCTATCACAGCGTTTTTTCAAATGCATTTTTTATTTTAATGCAAAAAAAAATATTACATAACCCGATTTTTTTTTTTTTAATAAAAGATGATGTTACGGCGAGGAGATAGATACCAAACATGTCACGCTTTAAAATGCAACCGGGACAAACGATGTAAATTTTACTATCCATAGGTGACGCTTTAAAAGCCTTTAACAGATGACGACTTTAAATAGACTTTAAACTACTTTAAAAGAATTACGGCTCTTGATCTGATGTTCATGGTGATAACTCACATGTGTGGGAGAATCATTGTTTGTATGTGTGCGGGACCGACGTGTGCGTTCACCTTTGCACACAAACACAGGAGGACGGGGGGCACTTTAATTTTTTTTAATTATACTTTTATTTTATTGTTGCCCTTAGGTCATTAATAAAATATCTGCTTCCTGCTAAACATAATATTTATTTATTTTGTTTTGGTAGATGTTCCCCAGGGCAATGCCCATTCCCCCCCCTTCCCCGTGCCATTTGTTTGACAATCCCTTGCCTTGCCTAGACCAGCGGTCTCCGAACTGTGGCCTGCAGGCCAGGTGTGGTTCTTTGCTTGCCCTTGGGGCACTATTCCTCCCAATGATACAAGGCGTTATTTCACCTACTAACACCAATATTTAGGCACCATTCTTTCCACTGACACCAACAGTGGCACATAATTCCTCCCACTTCCATTGACACCAAAAATGGGGCATAATTTCTCCCATTGACACCAATGATGGGGTACAGTTTTCCCCACTGATACCAACGATGAGGCAATAGTCCTCCAGTATATTACCAATGATGGGGCATTATTACTCACATTGACACCAATGATGGGGCACTATTGCTCCTACAGACACCATCAATATGGCTCTATTCCTTCAACTAATATCAATGATGGGGTACTATTCCTCCCATTGACACCAATGATGGAACAACAGCCCTCTAATTTATCATCAATGATGGAACATTATTTCTCCCATTGACATCAATGATGGGGCAATAGTTCTCCAACTTTTCACCAATGATGGGCAACTAATCCTCCCAATGACACCAATGATGGGGCATTATTCCTCCTATTGACACCAATGATGGGGCACTATTCCTCCGACAGACACCATCGATAGGGCACTATTCCTTCAACTAATATCAGTGATGGGATACTATTCCTCTCATTGACACCAGTGATGGGGCAATAGTCATCTAATTTATCATCAATGATGGGGCATTATTCATCCCACAGACACAATTGATAGGACACTATTCCTTCAACTTATTTTAATGATGGGGTACTATTCCTCCCCCTACTGACTACTGCTGTGTAATTTTCTTATTAACAAAAACAATTATGGGGCAATAGACCTCCAATTTATCACTAGGGATTAGGTGTTATTCCTCCTTTTTATCACCAATGATGGGGCACTATTCTTCCCATTGATACCAATGATGGGGCACTATTCTTCCCATTGATACCAATGATGTGGCACTATTCCTTCCACAGACACCAATGATGGGGCAATAATCCTCCCACAGACACCATTGATAGGACGCTATTCCTTCAACTTATTTTAATCATGGGGTACTATTCCTCCCCCTACTGACTACTGCTATGCAATTTTCTTACCTGAAGTATTGTTGCTCCCAGTGATTTTGGGGTATTTTATACTACCACTAGCCACAGTCTGACCCCCCCCTTCCTAAGTCTGAAGGACAATAAACTGTCCCTTTGTTTAAAGTTTGGAGACCCCTGGCCTAGACAATGGCTATGACTATTTGGCTTACATTGACTTCAATCTAATGCATGAATAATGTGTTACATAAATAGTTCTGGGTATGTCCGCCCTTTCTCTGGTTATTTAGTACAAAACAGATGTAGTCCCAAAGTATTTTTTGTTTCTGAATTGGTTGCTGTAAGTCGGGGGTAGGCAGGTGGATTGTGAGCACGGCTCTGCCTCCCCCAACCTCTGCCGCTCTCCTGTTAGCTGCAGAGTGGAGAGTGGGAGGCGAGAGCTGAATGGAGGGTGGGGGGTGGGAGCTGTTCAGTGATTGGTTGCTAAGCGGTCTTAGCAACCAATCACCAGCTTGCTATTATGAACGTCGTCAGCTCTCACCTTTCACCCAGCACTATGCTACCTACTGATCTCTGCCCAGATGAACACACACTGGCAGATACGTTTTACCTACACAGCGTTGTGTGTATGGGGGAGGGTACACTGTTGGAGGAGAACAGAGCACACAATGGGGGGCTTGATTTGAAGGGGATCAGATGACATTGTTTTTGAGGGGTACAGACACTACTGGGGGGTGAAAGGGGGGCAGAGGACACTACAGTGGGGGGTAATGTGAAGGGGGCAGAGGACACAGTATTAGGTGGTATAGGACACTACTGTGGGGGGCAGAGGACACTACGGGGGATGATGTGAAGGGGGCAGAGGACACAGTATTTGGTATTAGGTGGTATAGAACACTACTGTGGGGGGCAGAGGACACTACGGGGGGATGATGTGAAGGGGACAGAGGACACTGCATTGGGGGGGTTACAGAACACTAGTGTGGGCGGAGGGGGGCAGAGGACACTAAAATGAGGGGGTGATGTGAAGGGGCAGAGGACACAGCATTGGGGGGTACAGAACACTACTATGGGGGGAGGGGCAGAGGATACTACAGTAGAGGGGGTGATGTGAAGGGGCAGGGGACACTGCGTTGGGGAGTACAGAATACTACTGTAGTCAGAGGAGGGCAGAGGACACAGCATTGGGGGTACAGAACACTACTATGGGGGGAGGGGGCAGAGGACACTACAGTAGGGGGGTGATGTGAAGGGGGCAGGGGACACCGCGTTGGGGAGTACAGAATACTATTATGGGGGAGGGGGGCAGAGTACACTACAGTGGGGGGCGCTTGATGTGACGGGTGCAGAGGACAAAGCATTGGGGGGAGGGTGGGCATGGGACACTATAGTGGGGGGGGGAGATGATTTGAAGGGGCAAATGACACAGCCTTGGGGGGTACAAAACACTACCATGGGGGGAGGGGGGCAGAGAACACTACAGTAGGGGGGGTGATGTGAAGGGGCAGGGGACACTGTGTTGGGGATTACAGAATACTACTGTGGTTGAAGGGGGGCAGAGGATACAGCATTGGGGGTACAGAACACCACTATGGGGGGAGGGGGGCAGAGTACACTACAGTGGGGGGATGCTTGATGTGAAGGGGGCATAGGACAAAGCATTGGGTGGTACAGAACACTGCTATAGGGGTAGAGGGCAGGGGACACTACAGTGGGGGGGAGGGAGATGATTTGAAGGGACAAATGACAGCATTAGGGGGTACAGAACACTACTATGGGGGGAGGGGGGCAGAGGACACTACAGTGGGGGGCACTTGATGTGAAGGGGCAAATGACAGCATTGGGGGGTACAGAAAACTACTATGGGGGAGGGCGGCAGAGGACACTACAGTGGGGGGTGATTTTAAGGGGGCAGAGGACACTGAGTTGGGTGGGTACAGAGCACTACTGCGGGGGGAGGGGGGCAGAGGACACTAGAGTGATGCTGTCTTTTTATTGGTAGTTTTTTTAAAGCGTTGCTTAGTGGACATCCCCCCCTCCCCCGCTGTTTTCCAGGTAGATCTCAACTTCTGAAAGGTTGCCTCCCCCTGCTGTAAGTCATGTTAGGAGAGAGAGGGAGATATAATGGGAAAAGATCGAGATAGACAGAGAGAGAAATGATTTCTCAGAATGGTGAAATCCCGATATGTACATCACGCACACCTCATGTGCTAAAAGATGTTATTTATCTCCAAAAATAATTTTTATTTGCCCGTTCAACGTTCAAGGGGACAAGGGGAGTCCAAGCAAACAAATCTCTTTTACAAAGTTGACTTTGGCAAAGTCACAGCTTTTTGGAAAAGAACTGAAGAAGATCGAAACTGATCGAAACTGATCTTGACCAATCAGAAGTATTTTGTAGCAACTTTTATTAGATGTATTTTTGCCAAGAACATCTTATCAGCTGCACCAAAACCAACAACCTCTCTGATGAGGACAGAGACAGCGGAAAAAGCATTTGTGTGTAGTAGAGTGGGGAAGGGTTGGAACATCTGGAACATTTTATTGCCCTCTCTATGATCCTGTCCCGGTGACACCTGTGCCTTCTCATTTTGTACGTTAATGTCATTGAGACAGGAAACAAGGGAACATCTAAAAAAAAAAAAAAAAAACTTTTGCAGTGAATATTCGCTATTGTCACACTGATTCTCCTCCCGGCAAATCAGGAAGCGGGTCCTGAGACTAGATTGGCCTAGAGGAGAAGCGACCGTATTGGCCAACACCGGGGAGGATGTATGGGGAGATCCGGGAGATGGCCGTCCTCATCGGAGCGATCTCTCTGCTCTGCATCGCCACCAACACAGCCAGCTGACAACAAGCCAGAGCCCGACCGCGAGTACCACCCACCGACCGACCCACATGGAAAGCATGATAGGGGTCTGATCATCGGCAGGCCGACTGAAAGGGAAATATTTTCCTATAAATATTTGACCTATATTTGCACCATACGGAGCAGTCAGAAGAAGGAGTTGGCAGATGGTGGAGGAGGCCATGGTTGCGGAGCTCTTCCTACAGCTTATGGTGGATTGTATTCCACCCATGGAAAGGGCAAAAAAGCAATCCGTCAACAGAAATTCAGTTTGCACTCGTTGTGTCAGAAACCCTCTTTTTTTGTTTTTTTAGGCCATTCCTTCCAATATAGATCCATCATCATCTCTGAGGTCATTCAAGCTCACTGAAGTCTGTGGGAGCCAAGTGTTGCTTGCTGACTTTTTTCAAGACTTATGCCGCGTACACACGAGCGCACTTTACGGCAGACTTTGCCCGGCGGACTTTTCGACGGACTTTACGACGGACTTTCTGAATGAACGGACTTGCCTACACACAATCAACCAAAGTCCATCGAATTCGTACGTGATGACGTACGACCGGACTAAAATAAGAAAGTTCATAGCCAGTAGCCAATAGCTGCCCTAGCGTGGCTTTTTGTTCGTCGAACTAGCATACAGACGAGCGGACTTTTCGACCGGACTCGAGTCCGTCTGATAGATTTATATATACATATATATACACACACATATATATATATATATATATATATATATATATATATATATTTTTAGCAGAGAATCTAGAGAATAAAATGGCGATCGGCGCAATATTTTATGTCACACTGTATCTGGGCAGCGGTCTTTCACGCAATTTTTTTTTAGGAAAAAAGACACTTTCATGAATTAAAAAAAAACTAAACAGTAAACTTAGCCCAATTTTTTTTGTATAATGTTAAAGATTATTTTACACCGAGTAAATAGATACCTAACATGTCACGTTTTGCAATTGCGCACACTCGTGGAATGGTGGCAAACTACAGTACTTAAAAATCTCCATAGGCGGCACTTTAAAAGGTTAGCATTACAGAGGAGGTCTAGTCAGGGCTGGTGCAAGGATTTGTGACACCCTAGGCAAAACCTCATTTTGCCACCCCAGTCGCTCCACCCCTAACCCCACCCCCTTTGCCCTGCCCAGGTATACCCCAGCTTTTTAATGAAGCGCACAGCAAATGTAGCCTCACCATAAAAAAAAGGAGCATCCAGATCCCTCCCCCTGCAAGTCAGATTTTGGGCATCCCTTGCAACAAAAATGTCATCTTGTTTAAGGGGATGCAGACCCCGCCACTTTCCTCATTAGAGTCCTGCAAATGCAGCAGCTGATTGATAATTATAAAACCACTCCCACACACATTCACTTTGCACATGGACACTGAGAAACAAGCAGCTATTTCTTCAGAATTACAAAAGGTAGAAATACCTGATACAAAGTTTGTTACAATCCTTACAATGTACAGTGATCACCCAGAGGGGGAGAGGGTATTTCTTAACAAATGTAAGTTACTTTTTAAATATCAATTTCAAAATGTCAAAAATGTCCATATGGTTACGTTCTTCTTAGGAATCTGCAACAAAAATAAGACCAGTACAATGTCTCTAAATGTATCACTTTATTTTATTTACATTTATAATCAGACATTTGACTGTATTTAGTATCAGTATGATACGGGTTCATATGCAACAATCACAAAAGAATCAGCTTACAAAACAAAGCATATTACTTCCGTCACCAACTGTGTGAATGAACAAACTGAAATGCTTAATACAAAAGACCACTCAGATTGTCCATATCCTGACATGCCGGTGATGAACGTGGGACGTGGAAGTCAAGCTTCATGTATTATGACGGACAGCTAGGACATTAACCTTGGACTTTCACGGATATATTTGCTCTTACTTTACAACGACATTTCCATACAAAGTGTACTTAATAGATTTCCAGTTAATGATGTTCCCCAAAGACTTTGACTTTCCTTCATAGACCTCTTTGATGGCTTGGGGAAGTAAAACATAACTCCACAGTTGGACATCTGAAATTTCACCCACAAGACTTTGTTTGGCATCAAAACCGGATCCAAATTTGTCTTGATCTTGGCCCAGGATCACCCTTCCACCTGGAAGAACCTGATGACCTTTCCGGTAAGTTTTACTTGCAGAGCGCTTGCCATCAAACCAAAAGGCCGTCAAGCCTGATGAAGACTCCCAAGTCACGCAGATATGTGTCCCAAAGGTGCTGAGGCTGGGTAAAGAGAATTTTGCTGCAAGTTCACTGCTGCCAAGATACAGGGAAAGCTGACCGTCTACTTCTCTCCAAACGTTTAACTCATCTCGGTCATTGTAATAGGAGAATAAGATGATCTCCCGACGGCCGGACAACTCAGTGGAGACACGGAGACAAAGGGTGAATTCAGTTAAGTCTATTGGTACTCTTGGGTGTAAGATTGTGTAATCTTGAACACCTTCTTCCAGAAATACCAATGATTTTCTACTAAGACCTAAAAAAAAAATATACAAATTATAAAACAGCTCAACAAAATGTGGTGCCTATGGTGAACATGGAATACAAAGATTTAATACTTAGATGTAGAGCACACCAAGGAGGACCTGGTTGACCGCTAAAGGAATGCACCTAGGAGCACACCAAAAAGGCCTAGGCAGTCATCAAGAAGGTATGACTTTGTGCCTTGTTTTAAAGGAAACCTATACTGGGAGAAATGCAAAGAAGGTCATCACAGATCTCCTGAAAATTCAAGTTGTCTATCTGGCTTTGGTACTGTGACATCACCAATGTCAGAGGGAGGAGTCAGAAATGCAATGCTGTCTCAGTGAAAAATTGAACTGCTCAGCAGGTGGGCTCTGCTCCCTGTATGCATCTCCTTGTTTCATTTTCAATCATAACAGGAGAATACCTTTAACCCCTTCGCACCGACCGTGAACATATATGGGGCCTCCCAGAAGTGGGCTTTTTTCCGTGGGGCCGCATATATGCCTATCTCCCTTTGTGCTGGGAGCATTGTATCTTTTTCTTCTTGCAGGAGAGGAAATGTAAACAAACCAAAGCATGTAATAAAAAAAAATTAAATAAAAAAATAAAGAAAGGGTTAGTGTTAGGGTCAAGGTCTGGGTCAAAGGTCACAGTGTGCATTAGACCTGTGCACTGCCCAAAAACTTGTTTGTTTTGGCTTAATTCGTTTGTGTTTTTTTCTGTTTTTCGGTCATTCGTTATGATCGCAATTCGTAAATTAGTAAATTTGTAAATTCAAAAATTCGTAAATCAGTAAATTCAAAAATTCGAAAATTCGAAACTCCAAAAATAAGAAAGAAAATCCGAAAATTCGAAAGAGTAACTAAGTATTAAATTATAGGTATTGGAATTTCCTTTCAAATTTGGCTGTTAGTGAACGTAACCAATACGAATTTATCCGAAGTTACAAATGATCAAAAATAACGAATGTTGCATCTAAACAAATGGAACGGAACAAATTAATAATAAATAATAATAATACGTTTTTATTATTATTATTTATTATTATTAATTCGTTTAGATACGGCATTCCTTATTTCGGATAATTCGTAACTTCGGATAAATTCGTATTCATTACGTTCACTAACAGCCAAATTTTGAAAGGAAATTCCAATACCTATAATTTATTGATTAGTAACAGTTAAGTCATTATTAGTTAGTTATTATTTTACGTTTTCGAATTTTCGGGTTTTCAGATTTTCAAATTTCGAATTTAAAAGCTTACAAATTTAGGAGTTTTCGAATATTCAAATTTACAAATATTCAGAAAAAAAAGTTAAAAACGTGTTTTCTGTAAAGCGGATATTTTCAAATTTGTCGAAATTCCTTAAAAAACGAGTTCGGAACGAAACTAATTGTACATGTCTAGTCTGCATAACAACAACTAGCATACATAGCATACACATATGTGGTATCACTGCAATGGTCAGAAGGAGGAGAATTTATTTTGGGTTGTTCTTTGGTAGTAAATTATGATAATAGCAAGAAATATACAGCTAAATTAAAAAAAAAAGATTTTTCTTACTATTCTGGGCCAATTTCCTTTGATAATAAAAAAAATAAAAAATCAGAAGATATCCATAACCATTTACCACCAAAAGAAAGCCCAATTTGTCCTGAAAAGAACGCGGTATAATCCACAAGTAATTGTGATGATATGTACGGTTTTACGGACACATGTCAAAGTTACAAAATTGTGCAAAGGCATTTCGATTTGTTTTACCCTTAAAGGCGTAAAGGGGTTAAAATTTGAAATAATTTCACATTTATATTCACATACAGGGAACACAGGTGACAAGCAGTTGACTAAAATAAGTCCTGAATGCCGTGATTTACCTTCTCTTGTCACAACCTTCTCAATTATACCTGACGGGGGACTTTCTGAAAGCGAAAAAAAAAATAAATACAATAAGCATTTCTAAATATATAAACAAAATGGTTACACTTTTCTTAAAAATACTTCTACATAAATCGATTTTTTTTTTTCATCATAAAAATGTTCTGAAGAGAAATTAAGATTTTTTTAAAATTAGTAAT
Source organism: Aquarana catesbeiana (assembly GCF_042186555.1). Taxonomy (NCBI): domain Eukaryota; kingdom Metazoa; phylum Chordata; class Amphibia; order Anura; family Ranidae; genus Aquarana; species Aquarana catesbeiana. Next base: position 7,396,584 of record NC_133330.1, read on the forward strand.
TCAGCAATCAATTTACTTTTCAGGGAGTGCTCAAATGTTGTCCAATTGATTTCTCTTCTTTTGCCAATTATGTGACCCGAGACAAAGGCTACCCTGGTTAAAATATAATTAGAAAAGTCTAAAGCCCCGTACACACGATCGGACTTTCCGACAACAAAACCGTGGAATTTTGTTCGAAGGGTGTTGGCTCCAACTTGTCTTGCGTACACACGGTCACACAAATGTTGGCCAATAATTACTAACGTAGTGACGTACTAGGCGTACGTGATATCTCCATTATGAACGCTAGTTTTACAGGACCGAGCTCTTCCGGCTCATCCTCGATTCCGAGCATGCGTGTTTGTACTTTGGACTTTTGTCCGACGGACTTGTGTACACACGCTCGGGAAATCCGACAACACACATTTGTTGGCGGAAAATTTGAGAGCATGCTAGCCAGTTGGTGGAAAGTCCAACAAATGTCCGATGGAGCATACACACGGTCGGACTTACCGCCAACAAGCTCACATCCAACTTTTCCCCTCGGAAAATCCGATCGTGTGTACGTGGCATAAGGCTGTGTTAACACTGATCGGACACGAAAGTCGTACAACTTCCGATCCTGCCCTGTGACTTCATGTCCGACTTCCATGAAAAATTCAATGAAAGGGATCCGACTATACCAATACTTTTGAGTCTGGTATGAATCTTGAGGGAAGAACCCCACTCCAAAATAAAAAAAAATGGTGTGCACCCCCCTTCGGTCTGGTGTGGATTTTCAGGTGAAACTCCACAGCAGAAAAGAAACCGATTTGGGGTCCCCCCCAAAATCCATACAAGACCCTAATCCAAGTATGTAGCCTGGCAGGTTAGTAAAGGGGGGGAGGTGGCAAGCGAGTGCTTTTTTAAAATAATTACACTGTAATGTTGACCTCTTCATCACAAAGAGTACAATGTGTCTCCTTTTCACAATGTGGCCTAGTAAAAGTGCTTAAATACTGTGTATAGAGTCATTACAATATTTTTCTGGTTTATTTCTGTGAAATAATACACTCTAATATTGATTTCCTGATTTCAAGCTGCCTAATGTCTACCAGTAAATCTGCAGCCTAGTAAAAACTACATAGGAAGTAGAGACACTGATTCAATAAGATACATGGAGTACTGCTACTTTAACCACTGGCCCTCCGGAAGATATATCCCCCTTCCTGACCAGGCAATTTTTTTTTTTGCTATATGGCAATGCCTACGGCACGCCAAAGTTTAAAAAAAAAAACGGCGTGGGGTCCCCCCTCCAAAATCCATACCAGACCCTTATCTGAGCATGCAGGCAAGGGGGGGGCGAGCGAACGTCCCCTCCCCCCCTTCCTGAACTATACCAGGCCACATGTCCTCAACATGGAGAGGTGCTTTGGGGCGGGGGTCTCCCTCACTCCAATGCCCCTTGTCCCCAGGTTGATCATCATTAACCACTTCAGCCCCAGGAGGATTTACCCCTTAATGATGAGGCCATTTTTTGTGATACGGCACTGCGTCACTTTAACTGACAATTGCGCGGCCGTGCGACGTTGTACCCCAACAGAATTTATGTCCTTTTTTCCCCCCAAATAGAGCTTTCTTTTGGTGGTAATTGATCACCTCTGCATTTTTTTTTTGCTTTAAACAAAATAAGTCCGGCGTTGGAAAAAAAAATATATATATATTTTTTACTTTCTGCTATAAAACAGATCCAATAAAAAAATTGAAAAAAATCGAATTTATTCATAAATTTCAATATGTATTCTACTACAAATATTTGATAAAAAAATCCCAATAAACGTATATTGATTGGTATAGCGTCTACAAATGATGGGATATTTTTATTTATTTTTTACTAGTAATGGCGGTGACGAGCGACTCATAGCGGGGCTGTGATAATGCGGCGGACATTCTGACACTAACTGACACTTTTTTGGGGACCGGTAAAACTAATACAGTGGTCAGTGCTAAAAAAATGCACTGTCACTGTACTAATGACACTGACTGGGAAGGGGTTAACATCAGGGGCATTCAAAGGGTTAAATGTGTGCCCAGCCAGTGTTTTACTATACTGTGTGAGGTACTCTTACTAGGGGAAGAGATGGAATTTATTCCCTGCTTTGCAGAGACACAAACTCCATCCCTCCCCCCGCCCCGTCGGAACAGAGATCCGCCTTGTTTGCATAGGCAGATCGCAGTTCTGTCTCTTTGCTCAATGATCAGCGGGTATTGACAGACATTGACTATCCGGCACCTGCCAATCGGCTTCGGCTGTGTGTAATGACAGTGGAGGCAAGCCGCTGGCGGCGCACATCCGCGCCCCTACCTGGAAGTGTCGGATCATGCATATATCTACGTGAGCCGGTGTACAGCCGCTGCCCTGTAGCAGTAAAACTTCTATAGGGTGGTTGGCAAGCGGTTAATACCATTATTTATTGTATAATGTGAGAACTCACACCAAAAGGTAGAGTTTTAAGGACTCAGCCACTCACTTTCTTCTTCCTTTTAAGGGCTCTCCTTGCCCAATTTTATTAAAACAAGTTCAGAAAAAACACCAAAACATGAGTTTCGCTCGCAGAGGTGTTCAGCATTTGTCTTCCAACCAAAACAAACATTCAGCCCTTCTGCATTGCACTTACAGCACTGCCGCTTTGGCCGTACACTCCAGGCCCTTGTCTGTTTTCTATAGACTGTTTGCTTACCAACGTTTGGACCTACACTTAGCAGCCCCTTGGCTGCTCTGACTCCCACCTCTCTCTTAAGTGGCGCTCTCCTGACTCCTGGGCCAGACCTCCTGTCTGCCAGGGTGGAGCCCAGAACTATGGTCAGATCACTACTAAAAGACCCGCACACACCTGTGCAATCAGTGTGCTGGCTGCTCACAAAACCAGGATTGGAGAGTCCATCACACCCGGGTCACTTTGAAATCTCCAGGCTCCAGGTCCCAAAATGGAGGTTACCGAAACACTGAGGAAACAGAAAAGCCAGTTTTCTCTCTATTACACAAGCTCCCTGGAGCCCCTCAACCTGCCTGGTTGAGAATTCTGGGTCATTACCTCTTTCTAGACCCTGGCAGGGCAACACTCTGCCACAATAGGAAGAATAATTCTGTCTAGAAAAGAATGCTAATACAAGTCAGAACGTTAATGCCGTAAGAAGCTGTAGACATCTTACCTTTGGAGGGTAGACCAAACACTTGGACTTCACAGAGTGAAAGCTTCTCTTCCCGGTCTGGTATGATTACTGTCACATATTTCCCCTTCATTCCTTTACAGTTGAACATGGCGGTCTCCCCAGGGCCCAACGAATAGATGATTGCACACCTGTCCAAATGTAAAGAATCAAATTCTCAGGACATTTAATTATTGAGTCTGCTTTTTTTTTAGAACAATTGCAGCCAAATGTGGGCTTCGAGACCTGTTAGTTTATTATACGGCTAAATATTTGTGCACCCCAACCATCATATGTACAGTATATGACCTTGTTGGACATCCTATTCTAATACTATGGGAATTAACAGAGAGTTGGCCCCCCTTTGTGGTAATACCCCCCCCCACTGTGTTCTGGGAAGTCATTCTAGAAGATTTAGGAGTGTGTCTGTGGACATTTGTGAGGTTGGGTTCTGATGTTGGATGAAAAGATCTGTCTCACAAATCGGCCTTCAAAATCATCCCAGAAGTTTTTGAGTTAATTGAGGTCATGGCTCAGTGCAGGCCCAAAAGATGTAAAAAATAGCTTTTGTTTATTAACATAGCAGTTTGGAAAGCATTTTGATTATTTATTTCATACCAACCTGGGATTGTTCCCCCATTCTCTGGAGTCTCCTATCCTGATCTCAGCCTCGTTGATCCGCTCCCAACAACAATCCTCCCTGTTGGTTACAGCCACAGAGAAGACCGCATGGACTTCCTTCAGATCTACTGTCCACCAAGGACGTAATTCCCATATAGTTTGGCTGCACTGAATCTTGGAATAGTCGCTAGAAAGAGAGCCATCAATTGAGTTCCTAGAATCCCCAAAATTGTTGTAGAGGCTGGACTGGGATGATGCTCCTTTTAAGGCCACATTAGGTGCTGAAAAGGTAAAAAAAAATATTATAGTTATTAGGGCTGTTGAAATTAATCGTCGAATCGATGCATCGGGATTTGGCCGTCCACGATGCGGCATCGATTCTATAGCTTTAAATAATCGATTATTGAGGATGACGTCATCCTCGCGCCGTGCCGCCGCACCATGACCTGCCTCTGAGTGAAGCCGAAAGCAGCCGAAGCTTTTGCGCCGTTTTCTCCCGCCTCCCGCTGACGTCATCCTCCTGTGTCGCGGCTTAGAAAGAGGAGACACAGACAGCAGAGCAACACGTGTCCGACCTCCTCCAGCCTCCTCCGTGTCCCGGACTACCAGTCCCCCCAGAGCTTTCCTCCCAGTGGGCTCCCGCTAGCACTGTGTGCACTGCAGTGAGTGAACAACACAGCAGGCTGTCACAGGGGGAGAGGGAGAAGGTCCATCAGTGCCGTCACCCGACTCAGGGCACGGACGGAGAGACCCGAGCTAGGCTGCACTTGGTTGTCCTCAGACTCCAGTCCTCACCAGGGTGAGTGTCCTGTCAGTGTGTCCACTGAGTGCCCTCACTCCGAGTCCATCCACTCCCAGTCCTCACAGGCAGCAGCAGGAGAGGAGACCCGCTCCAGACCAGCAGCAGCAGTGAGTGACAGGCAGCCAGTCATCTCGTCAATGCCAGCCACTCTACCACTGCAGTGCTCAGCTCAGTACCACTACCACCACCACCATCATCTTAATCAGGTAGGTGACTGACTGTGTGTGTGTCACATCATCATGTTAGTGTCACCATATCACACAGACACACACACACAGTATGAATGAAGAAGTGACACTCAGTAAACTTGTCATTCTGTCCTGTCCTCAGACTCCAATCCTCATCCTCACTCACAGGCAGGCAGCAGCAGGAGAGGAGGAGAGACCTGCTCCACCAGCAGTGCCACTGCCCAGCTCAGCTGTAACACGTCACCGACTCGTCATCATCATCATCACAGGTAGGTAACTCACTGTCTGTGTCACACACAATAGTAGTAGTAGTAGTAGTACTAGACAAATAGTAGAGGACGGTGTTACACTTAAACTAAGATAATATATTATAAATAAAATATCATATATAATCTGTATCTCTGATGCATTATGGATGGAGTGGACTGTGTCTGTCATTGTAAAATGCAAATGCCAAATGTATTATTGTAAATAATAAATATTAATAATGATGATGGTGCTTGCCATGCCATTCTGAATCTGTATTCCTATTCCTAAACATTGACCCCTTTGCGCCGAGTGGACGCATTTGCGGCCTCGGCTTAGGGGGGTTATACCAGGATGATGCCCGCAGCTGCACTGCTGCAGGCATCATCCCGGTACCGTTTATTACAGCGGGCACCGGGGTTGTTATCCCGGAGGAGCGGACTGGACATCCCCTGCCTTCCGCCGCTCTAGCCTCTCTAAAGACATAAGAAAAAAAAAAATAATTATAAAAGCGGCCCGTAGCAAAGAAAACGCATATGGAAGTTGGCTCGGCAAGTCGCACCTGACCCGCATAGTGTTCAAATCTCATGTGAGGTATCACCGGGATCGTCAGAGCAAGAGCAATAATTATAATTCTAGCACTAGACCTCCTCTGTAACTCTAACCTGTGGTATCCGTTATTTTTTTTGGTCACCTTTGGAGATTTTTAGGTACCGTAGTTTTGTCACCATTCTACGTGTGCGCAATTTTAAAGCATGACATGTTTGGTATTTATTTACTCGGCGTAACACATCATATTTCATATTATACCAAAAAATTTAGGCTAACTAACTTTGCTGTTTCGGTTTTTTAAAGTTCATGAAAGTATTTTTTTTTTTTTTCCCCAAAAAGTTGCATTTAAAAGACCGCTGCACAATAAATTAAATACAATGAGACATAAAATATTGCAACAATCAATATATATAATGTATGTTTGGGGGTTTTCTAAGTAATGTTCTATCAAAAAAATATGGATTTTAACTTGTAAAAAACACCAAATGTCAATAGGCTCAGTCATGAAAGGGTTAAAGTGAGTTTAAGTGACCATGCCATTGCCATTTAATTAATTACGGTTTAGGTCAGTCTATTCTCTAATCTATTGAATGTCCAATGTTTGTCTTAGTGATTGATCACAACTTCATTGATACCTTTGTATGATTTATGGTTTTGCTCATCACTGCCCCACACGTGCTGCTGCGGTGAGTGCAGTGCATGTGTGGGGCAGTGATGAGCAAAACCATAATAATATCATACACAAACAAGATAACTATGAAGTTGTGATGTGAATCAATCACTAAGACATTGACAATGACAATGAATACATAAAAATATAAACAATGAAATGGCATATGTTGTCATTTGGGGGGGGGGGGGGCGGGAGGATGTTGTTGGCGCGACAGGGACCTGGAACAGGGACATATGATGTTGTTTGTAGCTGTTTGTGACGTGTTCAATGCCAGTGTTCCACGAAGATTGGAGAAGGAGAGATAGAGAGATCACGTGACCGTCTGTCGCTGAGTGACCAATGACCCCAGTGCAGTTGATGACCCACGGTGGCTAGCAGTAGCACAGATCACAGATAAGATGAGGGCACATTTTTAACACATAGCAACTAAGTGCGACTGCGAGTAGCTAGCGACGGCGTGTGGGGTAGAATAAGGATTTTGTGACAACTATTTGTTTAACATATCATACATACAATCATACTACACTTACACTAGTAGAGGAAACTTGTTACTTTTGTTTTCTGGTGATCTCGTGGCAGGCTTTAGGTTTAAACACTTAATTTTTTTTTTTCTTCTTTTTTTAATACTGACAGAGTTTGTAGACGACAACATTGTCATCATCACCCCTGTCACAATTACATGGCATGCTACACTAGTAAAAATGGCAGAAGGAGACCAAAAAGAACGAGAGATAAAAAAATGCACCTAGCTTTTTAAAAGCAAACATCTGGGCACATTTTGGCTTTCATGAACATGAACAAAGTGGGAAGCACGAATTGGACAAGTCATACGCTGTGTGTAAAGCCTGTCACACAAAAATTAAATATCTAGGGAATACTACTAATATGAGAAACCACGCTAGCCGTTTCCACTCAGAGATGCTAACACCTGCCACCACCACCACCAGTGCCGCCAAGTCAATAGACCCAGCTCAGCCAAGAATTGATGCAATACTCTCAACTTTGCCGCCCAACTCTGAAAAGGGGAAGAGAATAACAAAAGCTGTGGCAGCTTTCATAGCTAAGGACCTGCGCCCTTACTCTGTTTATCATAATAAATTTTGTCATTTTCATACTCTTGTTATTTTTCTGTGATCACCATGGACACTTCATTTAAAGTCCCACGGGCGAATTTTTGTATGTTTGCGCAATATAGGGATGGAGGTGTCTCATGTTAGGGAGCAGCTCTCAGACTTTTCCGTTTTCTTACTCTGTTGTGGAGAACACTGGGTTTCGCTACCTGTTGAAGACGATAGAGCCGCGTTACAAGATCCCATCACAGTCACTTTACAGAAAACGCTATAACTGCACTCTACCACAAAACCAAAGCTCAGATAATTGCGTCAATGAGCCAAGCAAGTCGAGTCGCAATAACGTGTGATTCATGGACTTCAGTCACGACGGAGTCTTATGTTACAATAACAGCACATTACGTTAGTAAGGAGTGGCAGATCTTGTCGCATGTGCTGCAAACGAGAGCCATTTATGAGTCTCACACAGGTGCTCATCTGGCAGAGCTACTGTCTCATGTGGAAGAATGGTAACTGTCCGATAAATCTGTAGTGCTTGTGACCGACAACGAGTCAAACATGATAGTTGCAGCTCAAGTTGGGAAATTCCCCCATGTGACATGCTTCGCCCGTACACTGAACCTTGCATCCCAGCGAGCGCTGAAAGTGGCCACACTCTCCAGGCTTCTTGGCAGAGTGCGACGGATATCCACATTCTTTCACCGCAGCACTAGAGCAAGCCACTGTCTAAAAGAGAAACAGAAATGTCTTGGCCTGAAGAATCATAAGCTGATAACTGATGTGCCAACAAGATGGAACAGCGCATATGACATGGTCGAGAGGTCCTTTTCCCTTTTCCCCCATCCCCTTTCCCTCCCCTACCAAATACCAATGCCATACCTCTCTCTTCCCCCCTCACCCCCCTTCTACAACCATCCCCCTCCGCAGTCCCTACCATTCCCCTTCATCTCTACATCCCACTTTCTTTTTTTTTCCCTCCCGAGTCCCTTCTATCTATTGCCTATGTCATTGTCAACAAGACCTTATAACGCCAGTTATGCCACTCTAGTCTAGCGTCAACTCAACGCAGTCACAGTCACACTGTTTTTGACTGACTGGTGGCAGCAAGCCTGCAGGTGGCCTTGGCACTGGCAATTGCAAACAATCAATGATCATCACAGTGAACTGAACCTGGAGTATATGTATGTCATATAAATATTATATTTGTTATAACTTTTCTAGCACTGAGGAGATGGAGAATGGTTTTCTATTGTTGTGTCCAACTGTCCATTTAGAATTTTTATACTAGTGTTGTCATGTCGTGTGACTGTGGCGTGTTCAATGTCACAGTGTGTCTGTCATGCTCTGTGACTGCCTGTCTGTTTCTAGGGGTTTAACCTTCAACAAAATCAATTCTGTATTTAATTCCAGACAACTGACGCCCGCCAAGCCACCAGAGGAAGGCAAATCCTTGAAAGAATAAATTGAATCTTAAAACTTGGAGTAAATCTTTATTGGATCACACAAATATAACATCACAAAAGAAAAATCACACACCGACCGGCGACCTGATGAGTGGCTGACTGTGCCACTTGCCTGCGTTGTTCACACAGTGGCCTGTCCTTTCTCATGATTCACAACTGACGTGACGTCACGTGTGTGTTTTTTGTTGGTATTGTGTGTGCATATTTCTGATCCCATAACGGCTAAACCCAAGGTTTTAAGCTTCAATTGATAATTTATTCTGTCAAGGATTTTTGGGCTTCCTCTAATGGTGACTTGGCTTGGCTTCAGTTACAGGTGTATCGTGGTAGAGTGCAGGTAACGTTTTCTGTAAAGTGACTGAGTGACGACTTGAGTGACAACAAGCTTTGCTAGCACTGGGGGGAGATGGAGAATAGTTTATTTTTGAAGATTGTGTCGGACACAATCTTCAAAAATGTGTCCATTGAATTTTCACACTTGATGTTATATTGTCAAATGTCATGTTTGGGGGGGGGGGGGTCAACTTAACCCTCAGCCAAATAAAATTCTAAAATTGTATTTAATTCCAGACAACTGACGCCCGCCAAGCCACCAGAGGAAGGCAAATCTTTGAAAGAATAAATTAAATCTTAAAAACTTGAAGTAAATCTTTATTGGATCACACAAATACACACACACAAACAAAAACACACACGTCACACACACCTGACCTCATGTCTGACTGTGACTGTGCCATTGCCCGGCGCCTGACCTATGGCCTGCCCTTTACCATTATGATTCAGTGATGTGTGTGTGTGTGTGTGTGTGTTTTTTTTGGTATTGTGGTGTGTAACTGTATATTTGTGATCCCATAAAGATTTGTCCAAGGTTTTTAGATTTAGTTGACAATTTATTCTGTCAAGGATTTTCAGACTTCCTCTAATGGTGGCTTGGCTTGGCTTCAGTTACAGGTGTATTGTGGTAGAGTGCAGGTAACGTTTTCTGTAAAGTGACTGGGTGACACAACTCCGAGAGCTTATAACGCCGATCTAGCCATCCATCTGTGTTGACTCACTGGCGCTGGTGGTGGTGGTGGTGGTGGTGGTATTGGCAAACAATCATCACTGTGAACCAGGAAGTTCTGCAACACACTGTGTGACTGTGCTACAGGTTCACTGTGATGTTTGCCAGTCAATAACTGGAAGTGCTCTGTTTTATATAGATGTAGGTGTTACTGTTTACAAGTTATATTTCATAAAAGAAAATATTAAAATGTAAACTACTGCACCAGGCCAGCACTGTATGTATGTATTATACACAACAGTTTGATGTCACAGTACTCTTTTAAATAAATACTGTTGTTTAAATAGCAGATACAAATAAATATATTTAATATTTCTTCAATTTCTGACTGCTTGAATTAATTTTTTGAGGAAAAGTTGAAAACCATGGGCACTTGGGTATTAATCGTGATGCATCGCAGAATCGAATCGAATCGTGGATGGGATAATCGTAATCGAATCGAATCGTGAGGTGAGTGAAGATGCGCAGCCCTAATAGTTATAAATGAAGTTATAAATGTTCTTGGCGGGACCTTAACCCCCAATGGTATGTCTATGGGTCTCAAATTTATACTCTCTTCTAAGATAAAGAAAAGTGACTTGTTCTGCTGAAGGGTGGCACTGAGTAGAAGCTTCTGCCCTTTACATGTGGTCCATATGGTATACAGAAGATATCCATTAGCACTTGTTACCTTTATTGTATTTAAAATAAGTAGAATTTAGTCCTAATGTGGCCAACAGTGGAGATAAGGCTTGGTTTGAAATAAATAGGCAACGATATTGCTCAACATAACGCCAAGTAAGAGATATTATGACCACAGAAAGTGACTAGAGCCTCAGTTCCCCTTAGAATTCAGAAAGTGTTAAGACTCCTGAAGTCTGAAACCAGCTGTTAATATTCTTTAAAGCAGAGGTCTCTAAACTTTTTAAACAAAGGGCCAGTTTACTGACCTTCAGGCTCTGGGAGGGTCAGTGGCCCACTATGTCAAGTTGGAGCAGAAAAAGCCTCAGGCTTGGTGGTCAGTGGGAGAAAAAAGCTACGTAGCAGCTGTGGTCAGTAGAAGGAGGAATAGTGCCCCTTCATTGGTATTAGTGGGAGGAATAGTGCCTCATCATTGGTGTCAGTAGGAGGAATAGTGCCCAATCATTGGTATCAGTGGGAGGAATAGTGTCCCATCATTGGTGTCAGTGGGAGGAATAGTGCCCCATCATTGGCATCAGTGGAAGAAATAATGCCCCATCATTGGTGTCGGTGGAAGGAATAGTGCCCCATCATTGGTGTCCGTGGAAGGAATAGTGCCCCGTCATTGGTGTCGGTGGAAAGAATAGGGACCCACTGTTGTCAATAAGAGGAATTTTTCCCCACTGTTGGTGTCGGTGGAAAGAATGGTGTGTTATCATTGGTGTCAGTAGGAGGAAATAATACCTTGAATTAATGAGAGGAATAGTGCCCCAGGGGCTGCATAAAGGTAAGCAAAGGGCTTCATTCTGCCCTTGGGCCACAGTTTGGAGACCACTGATGTAAAGGAATGTTACCTCCATTCGGAACTTCTGGTAGGTTTGCATCCATACTGATTACTTTTCCTGGAAAACAAAAGTGATGGGAAATAAGTTTCATATATAATGTAGTTCTAGTCTTCACTGCCATAAAAGTAGAACACTTTAATTTGGTAAAAGCTACATGCCGTGAGAACTGAAAAAATAGCTTCAGTGTAATATATATATTATTGTTTTTGTATTGCATGCTAATTTCTATTTTTCTCTACATTGGTGTTTCAATTTTGTGAAAGGTGTACCTATGTAATAATAAAAAAAAAAAAAAAAAAAAGAAGGGGGCATGTCCCTCGAAACACGTCAGCATGTATATTGACATTCTTTTGAACCAGAAGAATTTCAGTTCCTTGGTTTATGTACAACTCTGTTACTACTTTTACCTTTGTGAGTATGTACTCATTTTATCCTTCTGTAGCACTACCCCCCCATAGGAGTTGCAGGTGTCAAGGTTCCCCACTGCTATACAGCCAGTCACACAAAGCGTTTCCTTCTTGCATACAGACACAGAAAGCAATCCTGTAGCTTGTTTTTATTGTTTTTATTAAGGAGATAATAACTTGGATGGGCTTGGTGATTATAGGATCCCTAACTTGAAAGCCGACAAACAAAACCAGGGACAACTTCCTCCCTATATACAGCTTCCACTTCTTCCTCCCACACAAATTTGATCCTTTGCACAGCTCCGCCGGGTTCCCTCCTTTGGAACTAACAGTCTCTTTGGTTAGTTCAGCAACAGCCCATTACAGGCAGGAACTCTCAGTCCCTTGGCAAAGTAGCACATTTGGAGCGAACTGCTTCCTTCAACACCATCTGCTTTCCTGTAGACCCTGATCCCAGCTCTACTTCCTGCAGAAATGCTAGCCCACCTGGCTGCCACTACACCAGCCCACATGGCTGCTTCTTCTTCCCAGTCTACCCGACTGACACACACTGGAGACTTCCCAGGGCAAGGTTGGATGAAGACTTAAGCACACTGTGGTCTTCAAGAGAGACTTGCTACAGCTGGCAGTCTCTTCCCTTGTCTGTCCCTGCACCGTGCTGATCTGCTCACTCTGTCTCTGTTTGCTCTCTTCGCTGCCTCTCCGGAATGCTTTTCTCCAACTGCCTCCTGTGGTAGGATCCTTCCAGGCCAGCCTCCTGAGCTCTAGCCCAAGGTAAAACCCCTCCCCTGCAGGGGTCCCTCAAGGGCCACCGGCAGACTCCCTCAGCACTGCCTCTCCATCTTCCACCTGACTCCCTGGCTGGCATGGCTCATTTGTATTTAAGGGCTCCTTAGTACCCTGCCAGGCTCATTTCCTGGAAATTGGCTGAGGGCCCCTAAATATGCAAGTAAACTCTCCTGGCTTCCACCCACTAACTTCTAGAATATTCTCCAACATTCTAGAACCAGGGGGAGGCACCAGAGAGCTGCCAGGATGAGTCATCTAATAACCCTGACCTAGATTCCAAGAGTTAGGTTTATCCCTGGGCCAGAGTAAATTTGCCTGTACTATCAGTATCAGCACACTAGAGGGTGCTACAATACAATAAAACAATGTTGATAATGCACTAGGTGCTCTCTTTGTTTTATTTTGTTTGTACATTGTAAATGCCAAATGAATGAGAAATGGCTTCAGCTAGCTCCTCAACACATAGAAGAACCCCCTCAACACATTTTATCCATGTGGGGCCAATGTGACCTCTACGATTGAGCCAAACATGAGCAAAATGCATTGGGGGAGGTTCATCTATGGGGGAGAACCTAGCTGAGGTAATTTCTCATTTATTTTACATTCACAATGTGCTGAGTCGGTGTGCGGTCGGTCGCCATTTTTCTGTAGCTTTAGTAGTTTGACCGACAAATACCAAATCTTACCATTAGATGTTTCAGGCAATCCAAAGACCTGAACTTCACACAGGATGAGATGTTCGGTCCGCCCCGGGATTGTCACCGTCACATAACGGCCAACCATTCCTTTACAGGAGAAGAAGACTGACTCTCCGGATTCCATTGAAGTAATCACCCCACACCTGATGAACACCAGGGCAAAAAATAAAGTAACACAATTTATACAAAAAATATTTCTTAATGCTACACAAACCATTAATGTCATTAAAATAGAAACATAGAAACATGACTAAGTGGTCCATCCAGTCTTTGTACATTTTTTTCTTGCTTTTTGTTTTGGGTTGTATAGATCAGCCTTTTTGATCCTTTTTAACATGGAAGAATCCTTGAAATACATTTCTGGTTCCAGGGAAATCCTTCTAATAAATAATATATCTATGGTTCACAATACATTGGAGTATTGGTCACTGGGAAAAATCCTTCTTACACTTTTGGCTATTGGGGAGAACTCCATCTTTATTTATAACGATTGTTGTCAGTGGTTACCTATCTGAGAGGCAGAAATTGCTATCTGCTCAAGAAATAAAAAGTAAGACATTTCTAATTCTTTTGTCTTTTGAAAAACTGTTGCTTTCAAAGTAAACCTGACCTTGGATTTAACACTCCTCCATTTTCTTCAGAGCTCCCAATACGAATTTCTGCTCCAATAATTCTGTCTTTGCAACATTCCAGCACCCGATTGGTGATGACTACAGAGAAGATCTGGTAGGGTGACTCCAGGTCCACCATCCACCAAGGCGACAGCTCTCTTTGGGTAATTGAACATTGCCCCATGATGTGATTATTGGCCAGGGAACCGTCATTGGCATTACCAGCTTCTCCAGAAGAAGAAAATGTGCTGGACTGGGAGGCCGTGCCATTCAGGGCTACATTTCGAACTGGAGAAACAAAGTTGAGATATTGATTTGTAAAAGTTAACATGAATAACCAAAACTTTCGACAAAGATCATACAAGAACCAAAGACACAAATGTATCATCTGCAAACAGTAACTGGGATAAAACATTTAGTCTATTTGAAGGTTTCCAATATTTATTTTCAAGGATCATACATTATTATATTTAGCCTGCTAATGACTCAAAGTATTTCACTTGCATATCAAAAAAGCTTCAAAATCTATGTCAATACTCCTCTGACATCTCCCAGAGTCTGCGATCACAACACCCCCCCCCCCCCCTCCCGGCATTGTTTGAGAAACGTAAAATTGTTAACAGTTGAGGGAAGACTTTTATACATAGTATACAGATCTGGATATTGGATAGGAGAGGGATTTTAAAGGTGCTACATCAATTAGCCAGTAGAGTTGGGTGAACATTTTGGGCCGAGCAAAAGTTCAACCTGACTAATTTTCTTGTTCAGCAAACACCCAAATTTGCAGGGCGCTGCACAGTGCATTCTAAGCCCTGATTGGGCAAAGCTTTGCCCAATCACGGCACAGTGAATAGCTTGTTGTTAAGGAGTGGGGCTGGGAAGCGACCCGTTGCTTCCTTAACCACTTGCCGCCCGCCCTATTACCAAATGACGGCGGCAAAGTGGTTTGATATTCCTGACTGGACGTCATATGACGTGATCAGAATATCGAGCCGCTACGCGCCCCCGGGGGCGCGCATCGCGGTGATCGTTGTTGCGGGTGTCGGTCTGACACCCCGCAACACTGATCTAGGTAAAGAGTCTCTGACGAGTGTCCAATCACGGCTGATCACGATGTAAATAGGAAGAGCCTGTGATCGGCTTTTCCTCACTCGCGTCTGACAGACGCGAGTAGAGGAGAGCCGATCGGCTGCTCTCCTGACAGGGGGGTCTGTGCTGATTGTTTATCAGCACAGCCCCCCTCGGATCCCACCCAGGACCACCAGGGAAGCTGCCCAGGACCACCAGGGAAGCCATCCACACTGGACCACCAGGTATGCCCCTAGACCCCCAGGGAAATACCACTATGTGCCCAGGCAGCTGCCAATCAGTGCCCACTCCAATGCCTACCACTGCCAGTGCCACCAGGGATGCCTATCAGTGCCTCATATCAGTGCCACGTATCAGTGCCCATCAGTGCCCAGCAGTGCTGCCCATCAGTGCTGCCTATCAGTGCCCATCAGTGCCCAGCAGTGCCGCCTATCAGTGCCCAGCAGTGCCCAGCAGTGCCGCCTTTCAGTGCCCATCAGTGTCACCTATCAGTGCCATCAGTGCCAACCAGTACCACCCAGTGCCACCCATGAGTGCCCATCAGTGCCGCCTATCAATGCCCATCAGTGCTGCATATCAGTGCCACCCATCAGTGCCGCCTACCAGTGCCCATCAGTGCTGCATATCAGTGCCCATCGTCAGTGCCCGCTCATTGGTGCCACCTCATCGGTGCCACGTATCAGTGCCTGTCAGTGCCGCCTTATCAGTGCCCATCAGTGAAAGAGAAAACTTACTTATTTACAAATTTTTTTAACAGAAACAAAAACAAAACTTTTATTTTTTTCAAAATTTTCGGTCTTTTTTTATTTGTTTAGCAAAAAATAAAAACTGCAGAGGTGATCAAATAACACCAAAAGAAAGCTCTATTTGTGGGAACAAAATGATAAAAATTTAGTTTGGGTACAGTGTAGCATGTCCGCTGAATTGTCATTCAAACTGCGACAGCACTGAAAGCTGGGCAGGAAGGTGTCTAAGTGCCCTGTATCGAAGTGGTTAACAATGGATGAGTCATCAGCTGTCAATGGGCTTCCCCGCTGACAGCTGAATGAAAAAAACAAAACATTGCCGGCAATTGAAAAAGGTGAAAAAAAAACACGCCACAATTGAAAAAAAAACACATGGCTTGGGGTGCCCAACAAAATCCATACCAGACCCTTATCTAAGCACACAGCCTGGCAGGCCAGTAAAAGGAGGGGGGGACGAGCGAGTGCCCCCTTCCCCCTCCTGAACCATACCAGGCCACATGCCCTCAACATGGGGGGGGTGTAAGAGTCCAGGGCTTACTACGCATGCACCAATGGCGCGTTGCCGCAAGAGGAAAACCATGCCAATTGAGCATGAGCCAAAGACGCCTTAGTGCGCTAACCCGCAACTGCGCAGAAGACTTGATGGAAAAAGGCAGGAAAATGCCCAGGACGCACACAGGAAGTGACTTCAACCTGATGGAAAAAGGCGGGAAAACGCCCAGGAGGCACACAGGAAGTGACCTCAAGCTTCCCTACATAAGCCCAGCCCAGACACTGCCAAATTGCTGGATTATCTTTGGTCCCGCCTTGTTCCTGTGCTAGAGTGCGATCTGTCTGAACTTGTTGTGACCTGGAAACCTATTTGACTACTCTTGATTGCTGCTTGCCATTGACCTCAAATTTGTACGTTGACTATTCTATTTCTTTGCCCCTTTTGTACTCAGCTGCCAGATTGGAACCGACCCCAGCTTGGATCTTGACCACTCTTCTGATTAACCCTTTGATAGTTTGTTGCCCAACTGGACTTGACCTCAGCTCGGATCTCTGAATAAGGCTTGCATGGTGCTCCGCACCCCTGGCATCCGTGCCACTCGGTGTCCTCCAAGTCTCTGTCTCCATCTCAGAGGCTTCAAGGACCCGAGGTGCAAGGGAGGCCTCCCCACTACTTCGGTCTCACAATAGATACATGGCCCTCATGACAGGGGTTGCTTTGGGGCCGGGGGTCTCTGCCCCCTCACCCAAATGCACCTTGTCCCCATGTTGATCATCATTAAAATCACTGCTCCTTTAAAAATCATTGTTTTTGATGAAAAATTTTGTATTGCTACATGTCCCCCAGGGAAGTACTTGTGCCTCCATACCCTTTTTATGGCCAAACACTTGCATATAAGCCTTCAAAATGGGGACTTTTGATTTTTCATGTTTGGGTCCCATAGACTTTAATGGAGTTTGCGGCTCGGGGCCAAACTTTCTCTCTGTTCGGGAGCTCTGGTGCAAACTAAACAGGAGGTGTTCGGCCCATCTCTTTTAGCCAGACATATCAGTGAAAATTCAGTAAAATTTATTACAAATCCATAATGAGTTTTACAAAACTATTTGATAACATCCTCTATAATTATTATGATGGCATTAACAAGGTCATCTATGCATTCTCTTCTACATGTTTCGCCACATGGCCTCTTCAAGCAGTATGCATACAGGATATTACCTTCCTGAAAAAGCCATGCGTCAAAACATGTAGAAGAGAATGCATAGAATACCTTTTTTTACCACTTAGCGCAAATCGCCATCATTGCACGTTGGTACTTTGACACTAAATACCGTTGTTATGGCAGCAGATAGTTGCTATAACCTCGGTATTTTCAACAGCAGCGAGTGGCTGGCTTTCTGATAAAAGTGGTCTCTGCGGCGGACTCGCCACAAGATAACTTTTATCGGGGGCGGGTGAGGGGCCCTCCCGCCACATTACGGTCATCTCCACCACTTACCGGAGCCATCGGTAGCGGCGGAGACAATCGTGTCCTTCCCCTTGACAGGCCTGGAGCCGACTGAGGAAAAGATGGCCCCCGCTCAGCTCCATAACATTAAATGGAAGGAAGTGACGTCAAACGTTACTTCTGCCCAATGGTCTTAAAGGGAACTTTTTTTTTTTAATTACATTTCATTTTTTTTTTTTTATTGCATTTTAGTGTAAATGTTAGATGTGAGGACTTTTTGACCCCAGATCTCACATTTAAGAGGTCCTGTCATGCTTTTTTTCTATTACAAGGGATGTTTACATTCCTTTTAATAGGAAAAAAGTGATCCAAAAATTTAAAAGGACAGTGCAAAAATAAAAAGTAAAATAAATAAGAAAAAAAATAAAAATACTTTTAAAGTGCCCCCCGTCCCGCCGAGGTCGTGCGCAGAACCGAACGCATACGTAAGTCATGCCCGCATATGAAAACGATGTTCAAATCACACATGTGACGTATCGCCGTGATCATTAGAGCGAGAGCAATAATTCTAGTACTAGACCTTCTCTGAAACTCTAAACATGTAACCTGTAGAAATTTTTAAACGTCGTCTATGGAGATTTTTAAGGGTCAAAGTTTGTCGCCATTCCATGAGCGGTGCAGTTTTTTAGCGTAAAATGTTGGGTTACAATTTACTCAACGTAACATTATCTTTCACAATATAAAAAAAAAAATTGGGCTAACTTTACTGTTGTCTTATTTTTTAAGTCAAAAAATGTATTTTTTCCCAAAAAAATGCTCTTGTAAGACCGCTGCGCAAATACGGTGTGACATAAAGTATTGCAACAACCACAATTTTATTCTCTAGGGTGTCTGAAAAAATATATATAATGATTGGGGGTTCTAGCAGAAAAAACCCTGATTTTAACTTGTAAACAAGTGTCAAAAAGAGGCTCGGTCCTTAAGTGGTTAATGCCATCATAATAATTACAGAGGATGTTATCAAATACAGTTTTGTGAAAATCAATATGGATTTTGATATGGATTTGTTATAAATGTTATTGAATTTTTAACGGTTAAGTCTGGCTAATTGATGTAGCACCTTTAAAATTTGTCTCCTATCCAATATCTACTTTTGTATCACTTTAGAGGATGTGGTGCTGTTAAAAATCTTTTTCCTTTCATCCGCATAAATCTTGAACATTTTATACATAGTATACATAGTAGCCAACATTTTTTTTTTATCTAGAAGATACCCCACCTCGTGCTCATGTTCATGTGCCAGCACACAGATGGATGATGACAAGTAACTAGCATGCACTAACATGTTGGTGCATCCATGTGCACCAGTGCGCATGTCCATGCACGACCAGTCCTGGGAATGGTGCCAAGCTGCCTTGATGTGTGCCAATAGCTGGATGTTCTTCAGCTACCCGTGACCCGTGTTTCTGTGTTTTTGCTGTTGTTATCTGACCTCTCATTGCTGACCCGGCCTACTCTGAGCTTGTTTTGTGGATTCTAGACTTTGACCCTGGCTTGCCCCTGACCACACTCTGCTGTCTTCTGGGTAACAACCTTGGCCTGCTACCTGACTATGCTTCCCCTTCTCTTCGTGTATGACTCTGGCTTGGCTACTAACATCCTTGCTGCTCATCTGTGCTGACCCTGGCTCGCCATCTGACCATGTTCTTGATCCCATTGAGTACCTTCGTCTACCTCTGACTGTGTGTCCTCACAGTCTCTCTACCAAGCTTCCAAGGTCCAGTTCCCAAGTGCCTTCCTGTGGGTCGCCATCCTTGGTCCTCCTCTGGTGCGCCTGCACTGCTGCTGACTGCAGTCCTGAAACAACCGCTACCTGCTACCTGGTTCACGGCATCCATGATTCTTTGTGTCCTGTGTCCCTGATCCCGTATTCAGGGGTACTCGGACCAAAGCCACAAGGGGAAGCCTTCTTGTCACTTCGGCCTCCAGCCCAAGTACGTGACACCATGACTCCCAGCAAAAAAAACCTTTTCGTTTTCCTCTTATATAAATCTTTTTAATCTTTTTTAAATAAATAATAATTCATTTTAATAATTAGTATTAGGAAGGCATCTTTATCTGCTCATATAGAGTTGGAGATATTTCTGTCTCTAAAGCCAATAAATGGAGAGCCCTGGCTAACACATACAGTAAGCTAGAGTCTAAGACACAATCCCTACTTTACATACACATTTCTTCTCTTCGCTCTTCAACTTGCTCAGCAAACACTTGAACTTCACAAAAATTCAAATTTTCTTTTTTTTTGGGTATAACAATAGTGACAAAACGTCCTTCCATCCCATTACAGTCATAGATGAAGGTCTGTCCATTGGGGATGGAGACAATTTTAGCACACCTGGAAAAGAAAAGAACATTGTACCGTGCATCATGAGGGATTAGCATCAGTAGTAAGGGGTACAGAAAAAAAATAATGCCAATACAATACATGTACTACAATAACGGACTTTCTGATCACAAACACTTATGAGAGCATCTCAGAATGGGGAAAGAAATTGTAATTTTTTTCATTCTTAAGCACAGATTTCTGCTTTACAAACACAATGTTGTCTAGTCCCAGATGAATGGACTTCTACATGGCACCAGAAATGTGTAAGCCACTAATTTTCTTTTTGGATCCATTCATTAATTGAAGAATTTAGTTTTGGATATATTCGTTAATTGATCCGATTCATTTTTGGAATTTGCTTTGTATCTTCGGCATGCCTTTAGTTTAGTTCGGAATAGTTGGTTGTTAAGGAGCAGGCAGCCACCGGGTCCTTAACAACCATGACTTATCTGCAGCTGTGGCGGCTGGTGCTGGAGGATATTTGGCGGGGGGGGGTGGCTGCGGGTGGGCCCTCCAGGTCCGCTCTTACCTTACGGGCGGAGCCCTCAATTGGTCACGGTTTGCCTGGTCCCCTGGTGCCATTGCTTCTTTGTTGCCTTGGTCTTCTTTCCGGGCTCTAAGTCTTTGGCCTTCTGTCCTGATTGGCCGGGGCAGGAAGCAGGAAGCCGAGTGTTGATTCGCTGGTATCGCAGGGTGGGAGGGTTTGGGGCGCAGACCACAGAGGACATCATGAAACAGGCCAATTGGGGCCTCAGGCTCTGGTCACGTGCTTGTGAGGGGGTGATGGACCTGGTAGAGACCTGTTGGTCCAGCACCCCACACAGTGCATGGCCACAGACATGTTGTTTGATTCTGCAGGCTAGGGAGGCGATTGTGACGGCTGAGGGAGGGGGGGGGTTGGCACCCCTGCGCTCCTTGTGGACCGGCTGCCACTGATCTGCATGTAGCGCTGGTAGATTTTCAATCTACCACTGATAGGCAAATCTTGTGGGCAGGGGCAGACTGACCATTGAGCCACTCAGGCACTGCCAGAGGGCCCTGGGCCACTAGGGGGCCCCATCAGGGTTGCCAGCCTCAGTAAAACCAGGGACAATATGTAAAAATCTGTGTTTTTTTTACATCTGTCTCTGAAATGTCCCTTATCGACATCCTTTTGGTCTAAAAATCCTGAGATTATAGCTGCCCCACCTCTCCAATACCTTCTCAGCCAATAGAAACATGTCTGTGTATACTGTGTGTACATGTATGTGTATACTGTGTGATTGTATACTGTGTGTGTGTATACTGTGTGGCCCCATAATCTCTGATTGCCTGGGGGGCCCATAATCTCCTATTGCCCGGGAGCCCCATGAGTTGTCAGTCCGCACCTGCTTGTGGGTTACTTGTTAGAGGAAGTTAGATTTGCCTCTGTTCCAGCTTGACTGAGTTGCGGGTAGTTCCACACTGTGCCGGTGGGTGTCGTTGTCACCATCGGCTGGTGTTGGGAAGGCAACGTGTTGAAGCGTATGAGTGCTCCTCTGTCCCGGAGACAACTCCCTGGAGGTGGTCCTCCGAGTTGCATTCTGGGAGAGGGTATTTATGGGACAGACGCCATGTTTAGGGGTTCGTTTTCAGCCACCTGCTGGCCCTCCTGGCTGACAGGCATGCGTTAAGAGTACCACCTCGTGGTCCTCCGTTCCGGAGGCCCACGTCGCTGCGGCGTGTGGGTGGGCCCAGAAGCCTGTCTGGGGCCTACCACAGCAGCAGAGGAATGGTCCTGAGCTGTCTACCCTGAGTGAAGAAGCTGGACAACTGAGGAGATCCCAGGGGAGGATCATGCAGAGTGCTGGTCTGGAGAGGGGCCTGGTGACTCGGTTGGAGGACGTATCCTGAAGTAGTCTTACTGCATAGTACTGCCGGGTTGGCTTAAAGGTTCAAGTACTGTGTCTGACATTCATCTCAAACCAATACATCCTGTGGCAGAGGATCGTACGGGTTTTGTTCCAAACAAGTCTGTGGCAGAGACTTTTGTTCGTGCTACATACTGGCTGCTAGGCAAGTGAGAGAGGCCTATCCAGGCGGGCAAAGATTGAATCCCACAAGGGGAGTGCATTCAATTACAAGTGTTCAATTCCAAAGAATGTTCTAAAGAATACTAGGGAAAGGGATTTGAGCTTCCCTGCACCTTTCCTTCTGCCTCTTTCCTGCTACTTCCTTTATTACTTGTTCATTAAAGCATTGGAAAATATACTCAAGTGTTTGGTGTCTACATCGTCCAGAGGTAAACTCAACAGGACCCTAGACCCGGTTCCGGTGAAACAGAGGTATCGAGAGTGAAGGTAACAGCCCGCTTTAAACCAGCAGCTAGACCGAGAGTTATTGCTACAGGCAGTTAGTGTGATTTCCCCGCTGAAAGCAGAATGTAAACAAACAAGTGTCAGCATTAAAAAATAAAGAAAAAAAAACTGCGTGGAGGTCCCCCCTCCATCAATACCAGGCCCTTTGCGTCAGGCATAGATTTTAGGAGGACATAAATGAAAGACTCATGTAGCTAGGTGTGTAATTGCCATCATCCCTTGATTATAAGAAATTGTTAGACCTTTAAATTAGGATTTTTAAGGCAATCTAAAGAAAAAATTGATTTTTAATTTATTAAAAAAGTTTATTTAACAATATCAATCGATTAAAGACTTATAGAAAATATTCAACATATATACAAATACCACAATAATTAAAAACATTGCATGATATAGTATGGATTGATGGTCCTGAAGTGGTATTTCCCAACTACTAGCTGTTCTGCCATCGGTATGTAATGCAGATGGTAATAGGTAGAGGGGATATCCGAAATAATTAAGCATGCGCAAAATCTTCTTCAGGGATTTATACCACTTCTGAAATATAAAATATTTTTTTATTTTAGAATCCATACATATGAATTCATGAACGCTTACATTCTATATATCATTGGTAGAGGGCGGCATTCCTTCAACCAAAACATAAATTATCTGCATATCTCGCCCTTCACATTGTACAGGACCGCCGGATACTATCCAAAAGGTATGGCACCAAAGAAAAGGAATTAGAGGTATTCAGACTGCAAAAATAAAACAAAAAAGAGGTGATAAATCCACTGGATGATATACATATCAACCCAGTTGAATACTTGATCCATGCAGATAGCCTTTATCCAGATGGAAAACAAGCAGCCCAAAATATTTGCACATGAAATGGGAAAAAATACTTTCTGAAAAGAACCTCCCAAAACATGCTGTCCAAGTGCAGAACAATCCTCATAGACGTCTGACCTCCTGCCGCCTACAGAGAGCGCGGCTCCGCTGACATTCATCCACCAGAACTGTGTGGAAGAAAGGAATGGCGCCAGCTGCCATCCCCGGCGTCTCCCTATATTGCGCATGCGCGCCGTACTGACGCCACGTGTGACGCACCGTACTGGCGTCATGCGTTGCCACGTCATATCCGGTCTGTTTTACCTGAATTGAAACCATCCAGAAAGGGTCTGAAGCTCTCAGCCTCATTGAGACCTGGAGGGGTTGTGGCATTAAGATCCTATCTGCATGGATCAAGTATTCAACTGGGTTGATATGTATATCACCCAGTGGATTCAACGCCTCTTTTTTTTGTTTTATTTTTGCAGTCTGAATACCTCTAATTCCTTGGGTGTCATACCTTTTGAATAGTATCCAGCGGTCCTGTACAATGTGAAGGGCAAGTTATGCAGATAATTTATGTTTTGGTTGAAGGAATGCCTCTATCAATGAGATATATATATATATATATAGAATGTAAGTGTTCATGCAATGTCATTTCAATATACTGGATATATGTGTTATATATGGAATTCATATGTATGGATTCTAAAGTGAAAATATTTTATATTTCAGAAGTGGTATAAATCCCTGAAGAAGATTTTGCGTATGCTTAATTATTTTGGATATCCCCTCTACCGATTACCATCTGCATTACATACCGATGGCAGAACAGCTAGTAGTTGGGAAATAACACTTCAGGACCATCAATCCATACTATATCATGCAATGTTTTTAATTATTGTGGTATTTGTATATATGTTGAATATTTTCTATAATTCTTCAATCAATTGATATTGTTAAATAAACTTTTTTATTAAATTAAAAATACATTTTTTCTTCAAATTGCCTTAAAAATCTAAATTTAGAGTTCTAACAATTTCTTATGCCGCGTACACACGGTCTGACTTTTCGTCTACAAAAGTCCGACGGACGCCGACGGACTAAAGCCGGCTGACAATCCGATCATGTGTGGGCTTCCCCGGACTTTTCCAGCCTCAAATCTGACGGACTTTAGATTTGAAACATGCTTCAAATCTTTACGTCGTAACTACGCCGGACCCAGAAATCTGCTTGTCTGTGTGCTAGTCCGACGGACAAAAACCCATGCTAGGGCAGCTATTGGCTACCGGCTATCAACTTCCTTATTTTAGTCCAGTGTACATCATCACGTACGAATCCGTCAGACTTTTGTGTGATCGTATGTAGGCAAGTCCGTTCGTAAGAAAGTCTGCCGCAAGTCCGCCGCAAATCCGCCAAAAGTCCGTCAAAAGTCTGTTGGACAGGCTGTCAGACTTTTGTAGACGAAAAGTCCGACCGTGTGTAAGCGGCATGAAATTTTAAGAGGAACCTCACACCAAAATAAAAAAAAAATGGTGTGGGGTCCCCCCCAAAATCCATATCAGGCCCTTATGTCTGCATGCAGCCTGGGAGGCCAGGGAACGGTGGGGGGGGGGGATCCTGAGGACCACAACCTGTTACTAACAGACAGCAAAACCCATTTCCACCATGAGGAGCTCTGGTGAATACTATTTAGTGTTTAGACCCGCACCTCAAGTGTGCCCCCACCAGGGGTGACCTGCTTGTGTACTTATCCTGCTGGCAGGGCTGCATTTAGAAATCATGGGGCCCCCCTAGCCCCGGCTACACCCCACTCAACCCCTAGGGTGCAGCAAAACTGACTTTATCCACCTACAGCGCAAAAATGAAAATGAAAGTCCTCCTCTGCTCCTACCTCCTGGGCCTCTATTTTGCCTTGACGGGGCTGACGGAAATTTAATTTAAGCCCTGGTAAGCAAGTAGGAACGGAGATTTGGTCTAGTAAAATCCATTTATAGATTTACATAAAAATGAACAATAAAGCTGCCCCGGGCCCCCCCTGCTTAACTGATGAGGCCCTGGGGCCAATACAACAGGACTAGTTATACTGCCTTATCAGTGGCCCTGCCTGCTGGTCAGTGGGAGTCTCTCTACCGCTATAGCTACTGGTTTCTGAGTCTGACCCTTGACCGTGACAGAACCATAAACAGCCTAATGCAATGTCACGCTCATTACAGGTATAGGGAATTAACTTAGTAGACAGTATTAAAATACTACAAATGTCAATGCCTCCATCTTACATGGGGTTCTTTACACCACCTCGCTCTTCAGAATCTCCGATAAGGATCTCAGCTCCATTCAAGCGGTTTCCACAGCAGTCTCCGCGGTTGGTGATGGCAACAGAAAAGACTTGCATTTTGCTTAGTAGGTCCACACGCCACCAAGGACCAAAATCAATATGTGTGTGGATGCAGCTTCTGTCATAATAACTTGCAGATTTGTCCCCATCCACGGCTATTTTAGCAGATCGGGTGTGATCATAATAGCTGGACTGGGAGCAGAGGCCACGTGGAGCAACATTGACAGCTGGAATTAAAGTTTGGAAACCAATTACTAATATTTCAGGTCCTTCATCAGCTTGGTGCATGCACTTGGTCTTTATTAGGGTGGTTAGGGTTAGGGCTGGGGTTGGGGTTGGGGGGTTAGGGGTAAGGGATAGGGTTAGGGTTAGGGCTGGGGTTTGGGTTGGGGTTGGTGGTTAGGGTTAGGGTTGGGGTTGGGGGGTTAGGGCTGGGGTTTGGGTTGGGGTTGGTGGTTAGGGGTAAGGGTTAGGGTTAGGGCTGGGGTTTGGGTTGGTGGTTAGGGTTAGGGCTGGGGTTGGGGTTGGGGGGTTAGGGGTAAGGGTTAGGGCTGGGGTTTGGGTTGGGGTTGGTGGTTAGGGTTAGGGCTGGGGTTGGGGTTAGGGGTAAGGGTTAGGGCTGGGGTTTGGGTTGGGGTTGGGGCTGGAGTTAGAGGTAGGGGTAGAGTTAGGGGTTAGGGTTAGGGCCTTTATTATAATTTTATCATTTCTTCTGTACTAAACCATCAAATTGTTTTTCTACTGTTAGAAGACGATTTAAATTAATACTAAGGCACTTACCCAAAGGCATACCAAACCACTAGAGCTGAACGCCCAAGGTGCATCGAAAAAGTGTGCAACGTCTTAGGCTTGGTTCACACTGCCGCGACCTGAAAGTCGCGTGACTTACAGCGTGACTTTGCCAGGCGGCTTCAGTGTAACTTCAGTGTGACTTAAATGCAACTTGAAGAAACTTCAGGGAATCCCCAGGTATTCTGCTTGTAATGTCGGATCCAAATCACATCAACATAGACGAGGATTCGACTTGGAGGCGACTTTCATTAAAGGCTATGGGGACAAGTCGGATAGAAGTCGCCTTGCGGTAGTACGGGAACCTATTCTAAAGTCGGAGCGGCTTCAGTAGCGCAAATTAAGACCGCTCCCATTGACTAAAATTGGACTTGGGGTAGACATGTGCAGAACGAAAAAAAATTTGTTTTGTTTCGTTATTTACATAAATTAGTTTTGTTAAATTTGTTTAATGCATTTAATTTGTTTTCTGAATTAATTTTGTTTATTTTTTTATGTGAATCAATTCAAATGACCCGAATTCGAATTAAAATCGATTTGAATAGTTTTCAATTCAAATTAGAAAAGTTTTTGAATTAGAATAGTTTGCGAATTCGAAAAGTTTTCTAATTTGAATAGTTTTTGATTTGTTTTCCAATTTCCAAAGAGAATAAAATAGAACAGAAAATGAAGGAATAGAATAAAAAAAAAAAAAATGTAGTAGAATTGAAAAGAATATAACAGAAAATAAAAGAATATAATAGAGTGAAACAGAATTCAATAGAATAGAAAATAAAAGAACAGAATAGACTAGAATAGAACAGAATTAAAAAAAAAAACAATAGTATAGAAAGAATATAACTATTTCCCAAAATTCAAATAGAATCAATTCAAATTTGAATAGAATAGAAAAGAATAGATTAGACTAGAACAGAAAATAACAGTATAGAAAAAAATGAATAAAATAGAATAGAAAGACTATAACCATCTTCCTATTCCAATCTATTATTTTCTATTCTATTCAAATTCAAATTGATTCTATTTGAATTACGGGAAATGGTTATATTCTTTCGATTCTATTGTTTTTTTAATTCTTTTCTTTTTCTATTCATCTGTTCTATTCTTTTCTATTCTATTATTTTATTTTCTATTGTATTCTTTTCTTTTCTATTCTTTTCTATTCAAATTTGAATTTATTCCATTCGAATTAGAGTAGTTTGCCAATTTGAAAAGTTTTCTAATTCAAATAGTTTTCGATTTGTTTTCCAATTTCCAAAGAGAATAAAATAGAAAAAAATATAATAGAGTAGAAAAGAATATAACAGAAAATAAAAGAATATAATAGAGTGAAACAGAATTAAATAGAATAGAAAATAAAACACAGAATAAAAAAAAACAATAGAATAGAAAGAATATAACTATTTCCCAAAATTCAAATAGAATCAATTCGAATTTGAATAGAATAGAAAAGAATAGATTAGAACAGAACAGAAAATAACAGAATAGTATAGAAAAAAACAGAATAAATTAGAATATCTTCCTATTCTAATCTATAATTTTCTATTATATTCAAATTCGAATTGATTCTATTTGAATTTTGGGAAATGCTTATATTCTTTCTATTCTGTTTTTTTTAATTATTTTCTTTTTCTATTTGTCTGTTCTATTATTTTCTATTATTTTATTTTCTATTGTATTCTTTTCTTTTCTATTCTATTCTTTTCTATTCAAATTTGAATTTATTCCAAATGCAAATGCAAATGTTGGAAGATGGATATATTCTTTCTATTCTATTCTATTGTTTTTTTAATTCTATTTTTTACTATTATATTACAATCTACTCTATTCTTTTTCTTTTCTATTCTATTCTTTTCTTATGTATGTGAATTCAAATTTATTCCATTTGAAATTCGAATTTCAGAAGATGGTTATGTTCTTTCTATTTTATTCTATTCTCTTTTTTTATTATTCTATTCTATCCGTTGTGGCTACTCCAATAAGCGTGCGAGAGGCTGTGAGAGCTCTGAGAGTCAGAGTGCCGAGGAGCCGAAGTTGTGAGTGGGACAAGCCTGAAACTGAAGCCTGTGAGAGTGAGACAGGCAGCGTGCTGGAGCTGTGTAAGGCTCGGTTTCCATGAGTATGTCTTGTCATGTGACTCGGGACTGCAAAATCACATGACAAGTCGTACCCCCCATGATTTCCAATGGGTACCGTTCATATCTGACTTCAAAGTAGTCCCTGCACTACTTTGGTCCCACTTTGATGCAACTTGAAGTCCATAGACCTCAAGAATACACAGGCATTGCTTCGAGTCGCATCAAAATCTCAGGAAACAATCCCGGCAAAATGGCGGCAAAAAATTGCAGCAAAATCAAGTGACTTTCAAGTGGCAATAGTGGAAACCTAGCCTTAAGCCTACTCCTTTGATCTAGTGTAGTGCCGACGCCTGTGTTCAGCCTGTCTCCTAATATCATCAAGCGGTAAACGGTATGTAGTGTGCCTGGAGCCCGGATTGTCTGGAGAGGTCGCAGAGGTCGGAGAAGGAGAAACAAGGGGCGTGGTAGAACCAGCTGGAGTGTGTAAATATGTCATGAACCATCTTCAGAGGATAAGGAAACATTACACAGAGTGGGAGATTTGTAGTGACCACCTATAGAAGGTAGGAATCGGTGATCATTGCTGCTGATTGCTGGGAGATCGAACCTAAAGCCTCGTACACACGATCCGATTGTTGGCCAACAAAGCGTCAGACTTTTGTCTGAATGGCGTGTGCCAGGAACTTGTCTTACATACAAACTGCACACATTTATCGGCCAACAAACACGTACGTAGTGACGTACTACGTGGAATTTCAGCTCTTGAACGCCACCCTTTGGGCACCTTCTGCTAATGTCATCTTTGGTGAGCATTGACTCCGAGCATGCGTGTTTGTACTTTGGACTTTTGTGTGAAGGACTTGTCTACTGATAATACGAAAATCTGAAAACAGACCGTTGTCCGCCGAAAATTTACTAGCCTGCCATCCAACATTTGTTGGCCGAAATTTGGACAACAATTGTCTGAAGGAGCGTCAGATCGGTCAGATTTTAGGCCAACAGTCTGTCATCACACAATCCTTGCCAACAATCGGATTGTGTGTACGAGGCTTAATGTAAAGGTTCACGTTTGTTTTTTTATATGACAAGCATATCATACTTTCCTCCACTGTGCAGCTTGTTTTGCACAGAGTGGCCCCGATCCTCATCTTCTGGGGTCCCTCGGCAGCTGTCTCGGCTCCTCCCCACTTCTGATAACCCCCCTAGGAGAAGCGCTCTCCCAAGGGGGTTACCTTGTGGGCGCGCTCCCGAGTCCAGCATTCGGCGGCCATAGCCGCTGAATGTATAACTCGGCCCCGCCCCCCCGACGCCCGCGTCATTGGATTTGATTGACAGCAGCGGGAGCAAATGGCTGTGCTGCTATCAATCTATCCAATCAAGAGCCGAGAACCCCGGGCAGAGAGACAGCGTGTCCCCGCCGGGTCAAGTTCCAGGGTTCAGGTAAGTAAAACGGGGAGGGGGCTGGGGGGGGCGGTCACTGCCAGGTGTTTTTTCAACTTAATGCATGATGCATTAAGCTGATAAAACATGAAGGTTTACAACCCCTTTAAAGTGGAGTTCCACCCACTTTTACAACTCTTCAGCATCCCTCACTAAACTGTGCACTGTAAACAAATTGGATATTTTTAAATTATTTTTCTCAGCACCTACTGTATATCTGCTGTATTCATTTTTCACTTCCTCCTCCCTGGCCGTGGCCCATCGCATCATTTCCTGTTTGCAATGCCTTCTGGGAAGGGGCGGCAACTTCCTCTGACACTGCCGTTGCTATGGAAACCTGACCTGAAACCTATTACACTGCTTGTGTTGCACTGAGCATGTGCGAGATCTGCAAGGATGAGATCCAGGAAGAAATACAGTCTGGCTTCAGATGCCCACACTTAAGATGGCCACGGCCTGCTGTAAGTTTATAAAATAACAAACTACTGCTATAAACTAACAAAACAGACCTTAGTTTACAGACTAACTTTACTAGAATACATTAAGCTTGTGTATTATAGTGGTATTTTTTATTTAAAAAGTATAATTTCGGCCGGAACACCACTTTAAGTCCCCTTTCTCTATGCGCTGTACACATATGACTGCACCCCCTATTATGAGACCAATAGTATAGTTACGTTTGCCGATGGCACTACTGTAATCGGTTGTATCACTGGAGACGATGAGGAGCAATACAGGATAGGATAGGATAGTGGAATGGTGTACGGCGGATAACCTGATCCTGAACACGAGGAACACAAAGGAACTGATTGTAGATTTCAGAAGGAACAGGCCTGAACCAGCACCGCTTTTTATTAAAGGCGTGTGCGTGGAGTGTTTTTGGGAACATGCATTTCTGAAAACTTATCGTGGACAATCAACGTTGAAGCCATTATTAAGAAATCGCAACAGCTATTATATTTTTTGCGACTCCTTAGGAAGAATGGCTTGGGAAGGTACTAGAGACCTTCTATGGCTCTGCCATTGAGAGTACATTAATGTATTGTATTCTAGTTTGCTATCCTAGTTGTACGCAGGCAGATAAAAATGCTCTAAAGAGAGTGGTTGGAACAGCGCAGAAAATTGTAGGTTGGGAACTTGTTTCTCTAGAAGGAATATATGAGACTCGTTGCCTTTGTAGAGCAGGAAAAATAGTGAGAGACTCGTCCCGGGTGTCATTTCTTTGAATTATTACCATCTGGGAGATGTTTTAGGGTGATTAAAACAAGTGGGAGAGCTGCTGAGCGACTGTCTGGAGCAGACCGGCTGAAAATCATCACAGTGTATGGTTGATACAAGGCGAGTTTGACCCTTATAACTTGGGGTCCATCAGATTCGGTAAGAGGCCATCTGGCTCCGTTTCTGTACATCTCCCCTCCAGATCTGAAGCATCTGATCCAGATTTGCAGAGTGTGAAAGGCGTCATCATTAGCTTTTTCCCCTTGCTAGTTTTTTCACCTTGTTACTTTGTTTCAGTTTGGACATTTTTTGACACATTAATGTAAATAATTTTGTGAACACTTCCTTTTATTTATGTTCCTTTCACCTGGGATGTTTATACGCCATCACCTAATAATTTCTTAGTGATTCGGTTATTTTTGATATATTCATCGTACCATAATATAATATTGTGTTCATATAGTTTGCGCATCTCTTTTGTGTTTACAAATCTAGATTAAAACAAGGACAAATCGATTTAAAGAGCTTCTTTCCCAAGGCTATTAAAGCCATCAATACGGGAATGAAATAAAAGAGGTCACAAAGTCTTATTTTATTGTCTTGTTTAGTTTTTTTTTTATATGAGGACCATTTTTATACTTTTATAATACGGGGACACTTTTATATATAGATTTTTTTGGTATAATTAAATCCTGTGTGGTAAATGCATGGTTGATATTTGTGATGTATGAATAATGTGTTTAGTAGAAATGTAATTAAATTGTGAATTTGTTTTCTACAATGACAATAAATTTTATCTTATCTTTGTTTCTATTATATTCTATTCTTTTATTTTCTATTCTATTTTGTTCTGTTTTACTCTATTATATTCTATTATTTTTTTTGTTATTCTATTTTGTTTTCTATTCTATTCCTTCATTTTCTATTCTATTTTATTATCTTTTGGAAATTGGAAAACAAATCGGAAACTATTTGAATTTCATCCCAAAAAAAAAATTCCCATTATTTCAGATTTGTTTAAATTCGGTACCATTGTAATTCGGTAATTTCCGATGTATGAAAAATCCCCAAAAATTAGTCCGAATTTAAGTTCGGAACAAAACGAACTGCACATGTCTAACTTGGGGTTGGATCCCAAGTCGCGGCAGCGTGAACCGAGCCTAATGCCCCGTACACACGGTTGGATTTTCCAATGGAAAATGTGCGATCGGACCTTGTTGTCGGAAATTCCGACCGTGTGTGGGCTCCATCTGACTTTTTCCATCGGAATTACCGACATACAAAGTTTGAGAGCAGGATTTAAAATTTTCCGACAACGAAGTCCGATGTCGGTAATTCCGATCGTGTGTATACAAATCCGACGGACAAAGCGCCATGCATGCTCGGAATCAAGCAGAAGAGCAGCACTGGCTATTGAACTTCATTTTTCTCGGCATGTCGTACGTGTTGTACGTCACCACATTCTTGACGTTCGAAATTTCCGACCAACTTTGTGTGACCGTGGTGTATGCAAGACAAGTTTGAGCCAACATCCGTCAGAAAAAATCCGATGGATTTTGTTGTCGGAATGTCCGATCGTGTGTACGGGGCATAACAGGTTTTTTTTTTTTTTTTTTAGAAAGCAGCCACAGCTTGAGTATAAAAGCCTGTGTTCTGTGTGGAAGCAGTGGTCTGTCTGCAGAGGTCCAATGTTACTAGTGTGTCCTGATTAGTTAGGGTGTGTTTTGAAGCAAAAGATCAGCCAATGGTGACCGGTCCTTTATGTGTACAATGCAAGCCATTACCTCCATGACTTGGCTGCTGGGACTCGTTGTCTCCAACCGAACCTGAGCCGTCATCTAAGAAGTTGAAACACAATGAGATATTGAGATAAACTTAAAGTACAGGTCTTCACTGCTTAGATTACTTCAACTAAAGCTAAATGAAAAATAATAATCAGCAACAAATGACAACATATCGCCTAATGGCACACTAATAATACATTTTATGTTGCAGAAACTTTCCCATAGAAGTGGGGGAAGAGGGGGGTTTCAGGAGACGGTCATTATAATAAAAAACTAATTTCCAGGCTTAACATTTAATCTGTAAATATTTAAAGTTTATGATATATATATATATATATATATATATATATATATATATATATATATATATATATATATATATATGTATATATAAAAATCTGGGCAGGTAAGTATATCAGAGACACTTTGTTGTCTGCTTAAATGGGAAGTTAGAAGCCCAGTGGATTTCTGGAACACATCTGAATAGGAATATAGGAATAGACCTGGCAGATGTGCCAAACTTCAATATGGCCACCCAAGAATGTTTGGCTAATGTTCGTGTGTGATGGGGCACTCAGCATGCGCTAGTAGCTGGAGCCCAATGGCCTTTATAAGGACTGCCTTCTTGCTCAGAATTTGCTAGATTTTTCATCTGCTTCCCGTGTTCCCGTGTGCTCTATATTCTTGGATGACCAACCCGGCTTGTTCCCTGGACTTGTCTTCAGCTTCTCTCCTGACTCTGACCTCAGCTTGCTCTCTCAGACTCTGCTTCTGCTTGCTCCCAGTGTATGGCCCCAGCTTATTCCTCACTTTTGCTTCTGATCCTCTGTGTATGACCCTGGCACCAGTGGCGGCCCGTAATGCAGGATTTCAATAGGGGTTTTTTTTTTTTTTTTTAGAAGCACTTGATTAGAACCTGGGGCTCCATTTAACTTCAAAAATGGGTGGGCTTGGGGGGCGCAGAAACTGTGTCCCGAGTCCACCCACTTGTGTGACATTAGAGAATTAATATTCACTGTCTTCCTGTTTCTCCTCCAGGGCCAATCAGGAAGCGGTTCCTGAGACTCCATTGGCTGGGAGTCCTAAGACCTCATTGGCCAGTAGGAGAAGTCCCGATTAGCTGGGAGGAGAAGACGGAGGGGGGACAGAGAGGAGACGGACTTGGGGGAAGCCGCCGCCGATGGATGCAAAAACAGGGGAGAGCCGCTCCCTGCTGTGACCTGCACAGCAGGGTAAGTGAGCCGGCGACCGGGGGGGTGGGTATGGTGTGCGGTGGTGGGCTGGAGCAACGGGGGGGGTCCAAGGTCAGGTCTGTCTGTCCTGGAGCACCAACCGACTCCCTATTAAGCCATCTGCTCTAGCCTGCTGCTCAGACCCGCCTATAAGGGTCATCTAGCCTACCGTCGTCCTGGTCCGGCTCTGCATTCAGAAGGAGTCCCTTCAAGATTGTTGGCAGCCCGTGCTTCTTTGGGCACAGCACCTACTGTCACCACCTTCAGGGGTGCTCTGTACTCAGCCATAGGGGGAGCCCTCTCATCACGTCGGCCAGGTACATGACACATAATAAATAACTTGCGATACTTGACTCTTGACTGTATTTGGGGTGACCCAAAGTTACCTGATGCTCCAGCTTTTTGAACAAACACCTGGACTTCACACAGGGCAAGAGACGCCGTCTTGTCTGGGATAACTAGGGTGATGAATTTTCCCTCCAGCAAGTTACATGTAAATAAGTTGGTTTCACCAAATCCAATGGAGGAGACCACACTGCAGCTGGATAGGGGAGATAATTGAAATGATCTATACTATATATGCAATAGCAATAAGCATATATTGATTGACTTGCGCAAAAGTTATAATGTCTTCAAAATAGAGGATAGATTTATGGCATTTTTTTTTTTTTACTATTAATGGCAGTGATCAGCAATCTTTAGCAGGACTGCGGCATTGCGGCGGACAGATCGGACACTTTTGACACATTTTTGGGACCATTGACATTTATACAGCGATCAGTGTTATAAAAATGCACTGATTACTGTATAAATGACACTGGCAGGGAGGGGGTTAACACTAGGGGGCAATTAAGGGGTTAAATGTGTTCCCTGGGAGGCGTTTCTAACTGTGTGGGAGAGGGGACTGACTGAAGGAGGAGAGAGATCGCTGTTCCTAATAACTAGGAACAGCAGATCTCTCTCTACTCCCCTGTCAGACAGGAATTTGTCAGTTTACATTGACAGATCCCCGTTCTGGCTCCCTGTGGAGCGATCATGGGTGGCCGGAGGACATCACTCTGGCATCGCGCCCTAGGCTTGCCCACGCGCTCCCTATCGCTCTTAAAGTGGCGGACGTACACAGACTGCGATTCGCACAGGAGAGCCAACCTGCCTCCGTATAATGATGGCGGCTGGTCCTTAAACAGTTAAGGAAGCCCTAACACTTTATGTATTCTGGTCAATGAATGTAATAAACCAAGCAAAAAAAAAACCAGGTTCTTACATGCTGCTATTCCTCCAGTCCGAGTCATTGTGTCCGACACGAATCTCGGCCCCGCTGAGATCAGAACCACCTCTATTGGTCAGTGCCACGGAGTGAATTTTATAGGTTTTACGCAGGTCTGCCCTCCACCATGGCTCATACTCCTCTTCGGTTATGGCACACTTGGTTGGATCTTGTGGTGGCTTCACCTCAGTGTTGTTCTTTGTACTGGACAGAGATATGTTGGACAGTATAATTTCTTTTGCAAAAACTGAAAAATAATCAGAAGATCGATTATTGTAGGGAGACATCGGATTGTCTCAGGAGATCAGGAAGGAATTGTTTATTTTCTTGGGCATTTTGGACCATTCTTTATAAGAGTTTCTACCTTCTTCTTGGTCACCTGCAGGTTTAGGATGGATCCCCTTTACCAGGACAACTAGGATCAGCAAAGATGCTCATGAACCCTCTGCCCATATTTTTACCTCACTTCTTGTGGAAATTGGGCTGCAGAAGAGACCAGAGCTGGTATCAACATTATCAATGATATCTCTTCTCAGCTTATTAGAAGTGCCCTCAGACCGACTTTTATTAACCACTTCAGCCCCCGGAAGGATTTACCCCCCCTTCCTGACCAGATCACTTTTTGCGATTCGGCACTGCGTCACTTTAACTGACAATTGCGCGGTCGTGCGACATTGCACCCAAACAAAATTGATGTCCTTTTTTCCCCCCACAAATAGAGCTTTCTTTTGGTGGTATTTGATCACCTCTGCGGTTTTTATTTTTTGCGCTATAAACCAAAAAAGAGCAACAAACTAATTTTTTCCTCAGTTTAGGCTGATACGTATTCTTCTACATATTTTTGGTGAAAAAAAAAAATTGCAATAAGCGTATATTGATTGGTTTGTGTAAAAGTTATCTCGTCTACAAAATAGAGGAAAGTTTTGTGGCATTTTTATTATCAATTTTTTTTATTAGTAATGGCGGCGATCTGAGATTTTAATTGTGACTGCGACATTATGGCAGACAGATTGGACACTTTTGACACTATTTTGGGACCATTGTCATTTATACAGCGATCGGTGCTATAAAAATGAATTGATTACTGTGTAAAGGACACTGGTAGGGAAGGGGTTAACACTAGGGGGCGATCAAGGGGTTAAGTGTGTCCTAGGGAGTGATTCTAACTGTGGGGGGGGTGGGCTACCTAGGACATGACAGCGATCACTACTCCCAATGACAGGGAGCAGTAGATCTCTGTCATGTCACTAGGCAGAACGGGGAAATGCCTCATTTACATAGGCATCTCCCTGTTCTGTCGCCACGTGACACAATCGCGAGACACCGGCGGATATCATCCTCTTCTGAGGTCCCCCCACCAGCCCTCCTGGGCCTTCCATAGCACAAACAATATATAACATTTTTTAAGTATGAAAGATGTTTCGCCGAGTAAATAGATACCTAACATGTCATGCTTTAAAATTGTGCACACTCGTGGAATGGCGACAAACTAAGATACTTAACCACTTCCCGCCCGGCCTGTAGCAAAATGACGGCCGGGCGGTGGTTCGGTTATCCTGACTGGGCGTCATATGACGTCCTTCAGGATAACAGCCGCCGCGCTGCCGTGGGGGTGAGCCTCAATGGAGGCTCTTTACCACGTGATCAGCTGTGTCCAATCACGGCTGATCATGATGTAAACAGGAAGAACCATCGATCGGCTTTTCCTCACTCGCGTCTGACAGACACGAGTAGAGGAGAGCCGATCAGTGGCTCTCCTGACAGGAGGGGTCTGCGCTGATTGTTTATCAGCGCAGCCCCCCTGTGGATGCCCACACTGGACCACCAGGGAAGCCCCCAACATGTAGATGGCCAGGTACATCCCCCATGGCCATCCACATGTGCCCAATGTGCCCAATCTGTGCCAATCAGTGTCCACAAATGGACACTGACTGGCACCATAGAGTAATAAATGAACTGAGTAATGCCCAGCAATGCCACCCATCAGTGTCCATCAGTGCCACCTATAAGTGCCATCTGTTCCCATCAGTGCCCACCTATCAGTGCCCATCAGTGCCCATCCGTGCCACCTATCAGTGCCACCCATAAGTACCCACCAGTGCCGCCTACAAGTGCCCATCAGTGCCACATACCAGTGCCCATCATCAGTGCCCATCAGTGCCACCTCATCAGTGCCACCTCATTGGTGCCACCTCATCAGTGCCCATCAGTGCTGCCTTATCAGTGCCCGTCAGTGCCACCATATCAGTGCCCCTCATTGAAGAAGAAAAAGTACTTATTTACAAAAAATTTTACAGAAACAAAGAAAAACTTGTTTTTTTTTTTTCAAAATTTTCTGTCTTTTTTTATTTGTTGCGCAAAAAATAAAAATCGCAGAGGTGATCAAATACCACCAAAAGAAAGCTCTAATTGTGGGAACAAACTGATAAAAATTTGTATTTGTAATAGTGTTCTATGACCGTGCAATTGTCATTCAAATTGTGACAGCGCTGAAAGCTGAAAATTGGCCTGGGCAGGAAGGTGTCTAAGTGCCTGTTATTGAAGTGGTTAAAGATCTCCTTTGGCAATGCTTTACATTTTTGTCCAGGTTACCAGTTTAGAGTTACAGAGGAGATCTAGTGCTAGAATTATTGCTCTAGCGATGATACCTCATGTCTCGTGCAAACACCGACTTGCGTAGGCTTTCATTTCTGCGCACGAGCACGGAAGTATGGGGGCACATTAAATGTGTGTTTTTTTCACTTTTAGTCCTATTACAAGGAATGGAACTTCTCTTGTAATAGAAATAAGAGATTACAGGTCCTCTTTATGGAGATCTCATGTAATAGAAATAAGGGATGACAGGTCCTCTTTATGGAGAGATCTCATGTAATAGAAATAAGAGATGACAGGTCCTCTTTATGGAGATCTCATGTAATAGAAATAAGGGATGACAGGTCCTCTTTATGGAGAGATCATGTAATAGAAATAAGAGATGACAGGTCCTCTTTATGGAGATCTCATGTAATAGAAATAAGAGATGACAGGTCCTCTTTATGGAGATCTCATGTAATAGAAATAAGGGATGACAGGTCCTCTTTATGGAGAGATCTCATGTAATAGAAATAAGAGATGACAGGTCCTCTTTATGAAGATCTCATGTATAGAAATAAGAGATGACAGGTCCTCTTTATGGAGATCTCATGTAATAGAAATAAGAGATGACAGGTCCTCTTTATGGAGAGTTCTGGGGTCTATAAAGCTTGCTATGGGGGTCACCCAAGCAGGCTCACTCCCGAGTTGCTGCTCTATGTGTCCATTCACACACACAGAGCACGGCTCAGCCCCACTCTCTCTTCATTGGCTCACTGGCTGTGATCGGCAGTAGAGGAAGCCAATGCTGCTGTCTCTGGCAGTGAGGAGGAAGAGACCCGGGAGAGCCGCTGCTCTCATGCACATTGCTGGATCAGGATGGGGCTCAGGTAAGTATAAGGGGGGCTTCTGCAAACAGAAGGTTTTTTTTTACCTTCGTGCATAGAATGTGCAGGCCTTTACATCCACTTTAAATTATATGTAAATGTTTCTGTCTACTGAAGCCATTCAGTAATTAATAGATTTGTAGCTGTAGATTAGGGATGAACTTCAAGTTCGAGTCGAACACATGTTCAACTCGAACATTGGCTGTTCGCAAGTTCGCCGAACAGCGAACAATTTGGGGTGTTCGCGGCAAATTCGAATGCCACGGAACACCCTTTAAAAGTCTATGGGAGAAATCAAAAGTGCTAATTTTAAAGGCTTATATGCAAGTTATTGTCATAAAAAGTGTTTGGGGACCTGGATCCTGCCCCCGGGGACATGGATCAATGCAAAAAAAAGTTTTAAAAATGGCCGTTTTTTTCAGGAGCAGTGATTTTAATAATGCTTAAAGTCAAACAATAAAAGTGTAATATTCCTTTAAATTTCGTAGCTGGGGAGTGTCTATAGTATGCCTGTAAAGGGGCGCATGTTTCCCGTGTTTAGAACAGTCTGACAGCAAAATGACATTTGAAAGGAAAAAAGCCATTTAAAACTACCCGCGGCTATTGCATTGCCGGTCCGACAACACACATAGAAGTTCATTGATAAAAACGGCATGGGAATTCCCCACAGGGGAACCCCGAACCATAATTTTAAAAAAAATTACGTGGGGGTCCCCCTAAATTCCATACCAGGCCCTTCAGGTCTGGTATGGATATTTAGGAGAACCCCGGCCAAAATTTTTTAAAAAAATGACGTGGGGGTCCCCCTAAATTCCATACCAGACCCTTCAGGTCTGGTATGGATTTTAAGGGGAACCCCGCGCCAAAAAACCCAAAAAAACGGCGTGGGGTCCCCCCAAAAATCCATACCAGACCCTTATCCGAGCACGCAACCTGGCAGGCCGCAGGAAAAGAGGGGGGGACGAGAGAGTGCCCCCCCTCCTGAACCGTACCAGGCCACATGCCCTTAACATTGGGAGGGTGCTTTGGGGTAGCCCCCAAAACACCTTGTCCCCATGTTGATGAGGACAAGGGCCTCATCCCCACAACCCTGGCCGGTGGTTGTGGGGGTCTGCGGGCGGGGGGCTTATCGGAATCTGGAAGCCCCCTTTAACAAGGGGACCCCCAGATCCCGGCCCTCCCCCCTGTGTGAAATGGTAAGGGATTTCACTAAAAAACTGTCAAGAATGTTAAAAATAACAAGAGACAGTTTTTGACAATTCCTTTATTTAAATGCTTCTTCTTTCTTCTATCTTCCTTCATCTTCTTCTTCTGGCTCTTCTGGTTCTCTATATCTCATCTGTCCCTGCAGAGGGTTATATCTGCAAGTTCGTATGACCTCGCCACAGAGGAGGTCCAACAAATGGGGTAAGGGCACATCCATTACTCCTCTCCCGCAACTAATGGTGGCTCGGAAGTATTTCTGCACCCTTTTCACCTTTCTACCCTGATGTGACACATCAAAGGAACGGCATTTCTTCCTCACATATTTTGTTTTTGCTATCTGGTTATTCATGGACTGAATGTGGTGTCTTTTAAACGATTGAGCGTTCAAACGCATCTTCAGAACTTTCATTTCTTTTTCTATTAACTTTTTATGGAGATATGTTATAATTTACAACCCTAATTTGTTGTTTTGTTATTTCCTTACATTGGGATTTAAACATATTGTAGCTCCGGATATTACCTCAAGGAGCCTTCTAATCGTAAAACCTCATTACATGTTATGCTAGCGCACAATGTTTTAGTTTATATATGTTTTTTACTTTATGGATATTTGAAGTATTTTGTTGCAGCTGCATTTTGTGAATTTAAGCATTTTGTCTTGCTCATTAGCGCAGGTTTTTCCAATATATCTTCTGGTTCTTCCTCCGGCATTCTCGTCCAGCATCTCCTCCGCGGCGTCTTCTATCCTCTTTTCCTCGGGCCGCTCCGCACCCATGGCATGGGGGGAGGCTCCCGCTCTCCTCTTCATCCTCTTCTCTTCTTCTTTTCTTCTCCTCTTCTTCATTTTCTTCTCCGGGCCGCTCCGCATCCATGCTGGCGTGGAGGGAGGCTCCTGCTGTGTGACGGCGTCTCCTCTTCTGACAGTTCTTAAATAACGGGGGGCGGGGCCACCCGGTGACCCCGCCCCCGTCTGACGCATGGGACATGACGGGACTTCTCTGTGGCAATCCCCGTGACGTCACAGGGAAGTCCCGCCAAGTCACCGTGCATCAGAGGGGCCCTGCCCCCAGTTATTTAAGAACCGTCAGACGAGGAGACGCGTCACACAGCGGGAGCCTCCCTCCATGCCAGCATGGATGCGGAGCGGCCCGGAGAAGAAAATGAAGAAGAGAAGAAGAGAAGAAGAGAAGAAAAGAAGAAGAAGATGAAGAAGATGAAGAGAAGAGCGGGAGCCTCCCCCCATGCCAGGGGTGCGGAGCGGCCCGAGGAGAAGAAGATAGAAGACGCCGTGGAGGAGATGCTGGACGAGAACGCCGGAGGAAGAACCAGAAGAGCCAGAAGAACCAGAAGAAGAAGAAGAAGAAGAAGATGAAGGAAGATAGAAGAAAGAAGAAAGAAGAAGCATTTAAATAAAGGAATTGTCAAAAACTGTCTCTTGTCATTTTTAACATTTTTGACAGTTTTTTAGTGAAATGCTAGGGGTACTTGTACCCCCTTACCATTTCACACAGGGGGGGGCCAGGATCTGGGGGTAACCTTGTTAAAGAGGGCTTCCAGATTCCGATAAGCCCCCACCCGCAGACCCCCACAACCACCGGCCAGGGTTGTGGGGATGAGGCCCTTGTCCTTATCAACATGGGGACAAGGTGTTTTGGGGGCTACCCCAAAGCACCCTCCCAATGTTGAGGGCATGTGGCCTGGTACGGTTCAGGAGGGGGGGCGCTCTCTCGCCCCCCCTCTTTTCCTGCGGCCTGCCAGGTTGCGTGCTTTGATAAGGGTCTGGTATGGATTTTTGGGGGGACCCCATGCTGTTTTTTTTTTTCATTTTGGTGCGGGGTTCCCCTTAAAATCCATACCAGACCTGAAGGGCCTGGTATGGAATTTAGGGGGACCCCCACATCATTTTTTTTTAAATTTTGGCCGGAGTTCCCCTTAATATCCATACCAGACCTGAAGGGCCTGGTATGGAATTTAGGGGGACCCCCCACGTCATTTTTTTTAAAATTTTGGTTTGGGGTTCCCCTGTGGGGAATTCCCATGCCGTTTTTATCAATAAACTTTTATGTGTATTGTCGGACCGGCAATGCAATAGCCGCGGGTAGTTTTAAATGGCTTTTTTCCTTTCAAATGTCATTTTGCTGTCAGACTGTTCTAAACACGGGAAACATGCGCCCCTTTACAGGCATACTATAGACACCCCCAAGCTATGAAATTTAAAGGGATATTACACTTTTATTGTTTGACTTTAAGCATTATTAAAATCACTGCTCCTGAAAAAAGGCAGTTTTTAAAACTTTTTTTTGCATTGATCCATGTCCCCTGGGGCAGGACCCGGGTCCCCAAACACTTTTTATGACAATAACTTGCATATAAGCCTTTAAAATTAGCACTTTTGATTATTCATGTTCGTGTCCCATAGACTTTAACGGTGTTTGCGTGATCGAACAAACTTTTTTCCTGTTCGCATGTTCTGGTGCGAACCGAACAGGGGGGTGTTCGGCTCACCCCTACTGTAGATACATGCCGAATGGATATATGCTATATTACCAAGAGTATTGGGACGCCTGCCTTTACACACACATGACATTTAATGACATCCCAGTCTTAGTCTGTAGTGTTCAATATTGAGTTGGCTCCGCCCTTTGCAGCTATAACAGCTTCAACTCTTCTGGGAAGGCCACCCAGAAGGTATAGGAGTGTGTCTATGGGAATGTTTGACCATTCTTCCAGAAGCGCATCTGTGAGGTCAGGCGCTGATGTTGGATGAGAAGGTCTGGCTCACAGTCTCCACTCTAATTCATCCCAAAGGTCTTCTATCGGGTTGAGGTCAGGACTCTGTGCAGGCCATTCAATTTCCTCCGCCCCAAACTCGCTCATCCATGTCTTTATGGACCTTGCTTTGTGCACTGGTGGGCAGTAATGTTGGAACAGGAAGGGGCCATCGCCAAACTGTTCCCCCAAAGTTGGGAGAATGAAATTGTCCAAAATGTCTTGGTATGCCGACGCCTTAAGAGTTCCCTTCACTGAAAATAAGGGAACAACCCCCACACACCATAATCACCCCTCCACCAAATGATTTAGACCAGTGCACAAAGCAAGGTCCATAAAGACATGGAGGAGCAAGTTTGGTGTGGAGGAACTTGACTGGCCTGACCTCAACCCGATGGAACACCTTTGGGATGAATTAGAGTGGAGACTGCAAGCCAGGCCTTCTCATCCAACATCAGTGCCTGACCTCACAAATGTTCTTCAAGGGCCTCTTACCCACAACCTGTTACCTAAAAGGATTCTTTTACAGTAAGGGCCCCCAAGATATCCTGCCCCCCTCAGGGGAATGAATACAAGGGTACGTAAGCACCCATTGTTATTCACTATAAAAAAAGTGAAAAGTAAATAAAATGGTTCCAACACCACGGCAAAGTCTCTTAACAACAAAAAAAGTAAACAGCATTCCCTGATGTAAATAAATCATCAATCGTCCATCAATGTAGATCCATTGTCAAACTTGATCATCAGCCGCTCGAAGATGTTTCCCTGGCACAACGACCCATTGGCTGATGATGATTCTGCCCCGCCACGCTAATGATGCTAAATTATAGAATACCTGGAGCTGCTGGAATGTACGCAACATTACCGGGAATTCTGGGTGACGTCACTAACCAAATTATAGCAGCCGGGCATTCAGGTGGATGAAATGGCCAAATACGAAGGTTCTACCCCAACCCAAAGCCCATCCATCATTTTTTGCTCTCAGTTTTAGTTACACTTTGAGAACCAAGCAGACACATGACTCGCAGGTAACAATTACCCAGAAGGCCTTTCTCCTAGAAAGTCTTATTTGCAGGACTGGAACCAGAAACTTACCCGTTTCTACGTTTGGCTTAGATACTTTAGATACTTTGTTTCCATCTTCATCTTTTGGTTTCACTGAGGAAATGTAACAATAAAAGATACATTTTGTAATATGCTTTATTCAGAGCTGTATATTTAAATGTCCCTGATGATCATATGTATGCCTTTCAACACCACAATAAAACACTAATGAAAATGTGTAATAGCGCCTACACACCAGGACAACCACTTTTTTCATATTACCAGAGGTTATCTGATGCAGGAATCCCCCAAAATGTCATTAGAAGGCACATGGAGAGACTTCTGGAGGATGTCGCTGTCCCACCGTGGCACTATCTAAAGCTGCTTCCTCCTCCAGAGCTCTCCCTATGTCTTCCATGAGGAACTCACTGCCAATTGATACATTGTAACGAAAGCTTTCTACACACCTACTGGTTGCCACTGTGACCAGGGCTTGTGTCCGTGGCATCGATGACATCAGTTTGAGACACTTCTGTGATCATTCAAAATTCATAGACAGGTGCACTTAAACTTTGGTTGACCTCCTTCTGACCTGTGGCTGATCTCCTTCTGACCTGTGGTTGACTTCCTTCTGACCTGTGGTGGACCTCTTTTTGACCTGTGATTGACCCCCTTCTGACCTGTGGTTGACCCCCTTCTGACCTGTGGTTGACCCCCT
Source organism: Aquarana catesbeiana (assembly GCF_042186555.1). Lineage (NCBI taxonomy): Eukaryota > Metazoa > Chordata > Amphibia > Anura > Ranidae > Aquarana > Aquarana catesbeiana. Next base: position 7,441,085 of record NC_133330.1, read on the forward strand.
TCTGACCTGTGGTTGACCTTCTTCTAACCAGTGGTTTACCCCCTCCTGACCTGTGGTTGGCCCCCTTCTGACCTGTGGTTGACCCCCTTCTGACTTGTGGTTGACCCCCTTCTGACATGTGATTGACCCCCTTCTGAACTGAGGTTGACCCCCTTCTGACCTATGGTTGACCCTCTTCTGACCTGTGGTTGACCTCCTTCTGACCTGTGGTTGACCTCCTTCTGACCTGTGGTTAACCTGCTCCAAGTGGGTATGCGCAGTCCTGAAGACTTGTATTATTTGTGGGTGTATATAATGAGGTTTATTTACTGGAGACAGATAGACTGTGCACTTTGCAAGTGCAGTTGCTCCAGAACTTAGTAAATGAATGGGGGGGGGGGGGGGCTGTCTGACTTCCATCATCCAATCATGTGCAAGAAAAAATTCTGTCTTTTAATTTTCCTTGCACGTATTCTTTACAAACTGAAACTTAAAAAGTATAGCTAAAGGCAAAACTTTTTTTTTAGCTTTGGATAGGGTGGAGAAGGATTAGACCCCTTGTCAGTTTTTATTGCTATCTGTGCCTCCATTAGGGAGATCCACCCTCTCTATCTCTCCTGTTTACCATTATCATTGAGGGTGAAAGTAAAAGAAAATCCCAAATTTTGGGTCCCTAGAAATGTAACAGAGGGGAAATCTTCCAAAGGGGACACTAGTTCTGGTGACCCGGGGGTCCCCAAGGAATTCCCTTTATTTGCAGGAATTTCCTCTCAATTCCTGTTTAGCTATGGGACGGGAAGTGAAGGGAAATCTCTCCAATGGCACACAGATGGCGAAAAACAAAATCTTACCCTACCCAAATGAAAACAAAAAAAGTTTTGCCTATAGTTTTACCTTAACTAATTTATTAAGATCTGGAGCAACTGTACTTGCAAAGTGCATCAACCCCAATATCTGACGGAGCCCTACTATAGCAAGGCAACACAATGCACCCCATCCCCCCAACTCTCTAATCTTTATTTTGATAGCATTTTCTCCAACGATAACAAATTGTTTTTCAGTGCAATCACTGTATATACAAACATATAATCACCTTTTATGTGCCATCCTCACTTGTATTAATTACTGTTTAGCAAGACAGGGCCCCCCCTGTGCTTCAGGGCCCCATAGCAGTAGCAATAGTTACGCACTTAATTTTATTTACCCAATTTACCCATTTATACCCACCCTGCAGATATTACTGCAGATAATACAAAATGTTCTCTCAGTCCAACATCCCTTTCATAGGGAGCAGTTACTGACCTTCTCTGTCCTCTGATTGGCTCTCGGTGGATTTGGCAAACACCTGAACTTCACAGATATGCAGCCACTCCTGACGGTTTGGGATAACAATGGACACATAGCGCCCCTCCATTCCTTCACAGTCAAAGTAGAAGGTGTCTCCAGGATCAAGGAGGGATGGAATCTGAGCACATCTGAAGACAAACACGACATATCATCGTATCTTTTACCAGAATTCTCCACAATCCGTTCAGCTCTCACACCTGTATAACTCTTATGCACCAGGGCAATTTTTACATTTCTGGTACAGGCTTGTTTATTTTACAATAACTTTGTCATTAATTGGGGGGGTCTATTTTTTTAAAATTTGATTGAAGAATATCACAAGCATTTTTGCCAGCTGGAGTAAATGTACCCGTATTTTCTGTAATAGATTAACTTCTTTGATCATCAGCTTCATCTAGTGGCCAAAACACAGTATATTTTCTCACTTTTGGCCACTAGATGGAGCTGACGATCTAGGAATGAATTTTATTAGGCTATTTCTGCACTTGCAGTGGGGAGGGTGGGGTGGTTGAGCCATGTTTTTACTGACCCCACCCCCACCCCCCCCACCGCTCCTTCTTAAGATGGAACTGTAGCAGATGGGGGTGTACACCTGCCATGGTGGCAATGCTTTTCATTGTGGTATGGCAAAAATAATCCCCTCTGTCACGTTCAGTGGGCAGTACTGCCTGAAATACATGACCTATTTCGACGGCCTGCATTGTGGCACAGTGGTGCGGGTTTTTAAGGGGTTAAAACAGGCAATGAGTAGACCACACCGCCTGTCAAATGCCCTCTGAAAAACAATCCACTACAGACTGTTCTTCAGAGGGCAATGATCCCTTATGAAAAATTATGGGGACATTTCATTCAGCCTGCATGAAAGCTTGCGACATTCGTCCAAATAATTTTTATAAATAGTATGACAAACCCCCTTAATATAACAAAGTAATACCTAGATATGGATTTTGCTCTGAGACACACAAGGCTTTCATTTAGTAATATTGTCTTGCAAAAACTATTTCATTTTCTATGAAATCTGTAAAGAAAAATGTGTAACAAAACAAAAAACCAAAGGTCTTGCTTTCTATTTTAATCATTGTTAGTTTAAAAAAATGTTAATGCAGATAAAAAGTATAAATGTAACGCTATCATTGGGCCTGTATAAAATGGAGGATATTGGATGGAAGAGATGGGACTGGAGGAGGACGTGGGATGGACGAGATTGGACTGGAGGAGGAGGAGGACATGGGATGGAGGAGATGGGACTGGAGGAGGATATGGGATAGAGGAGCTGGGACTGGAGGAGGACATGGGATGGAGGAGATAGGACTGGACGAGGACATGGGGTGGAGGAGATGGGACTGGAGGAGGACATGGGGTGGAGGAGATGGGACTGGAGGAGGACATGGGGTGGAGGAGATGGGACTGGAGGAGGAAGAGGACATGGGATGGACGAGATGGGACTGGAGGAGGAGCAGGACATGGGAAGGAGGAGATGGGAGTGGAGAAGAAAGAGGACATGGGATAGGGACTGGAGGTGGAAGAGGACATGGCATGGAGGATATGGGACTGGAGGAGGAAGAGAACATGGGATGCAGGAGATGGGACTGGAGGTGGAAGAGGACATGGCATGGAGGAGATGGGACTGGAGGAGGAAGAGGACATGGGATGCAGGAGATGGGACTGGAGGTGGAAGAGGACATGGTATGGAGGAGATGGGACTGGAGAAGGAAGAGGATATGGGATGCAGGAGATAGGACTGGAGTTGAAAGAGGACATGGCATGGAGGATATGGTAGAGGAGGCATGGGATGGGGGAGACTGGATAAGGACATGAGATGTGGGGGTGGGAGTGGAGGAGGAGGACATGGGATGGAAAAGGTGGAGGACATGGGATGGGAATCAGTGGAATGGCAAGTGGAGGAATTTGGTGGGATACCCAGTGGGCAGGCCCTGGGGAATGTTCGCGGTCAGGCCTGGGGGGGGGCCTAGGCCTAAAGCTGTGTAAGTGGCCCCAACATTTCTGATGACTGCCCTGTCTGTAGCAGCTGAGAGATTCATGAGTCGTTCAAGTAGTTGGATTACTACACAAACAGATCTGCTAGCAGATGACCCAGGCTCACCCAAGGTGCAGGGTCTAAGCACTAGCTGGTCTTCACCAGAGCTCCTGATGGTGGATATGAGTTTCACTGAGTGCTAATGTCAGGTGGCTGCCCTCAGGATTGCCCCAGCAGGAAGAGAGCAAGCGAGAGTCAGGTAGCGGGTAAAGCAGATAAGGAACAAGCAGAAGTGTAGTTGATGAACAAGGCAAGGGTGAGTAATGAGTAATAGCTGGATGGGATCAAGCGAAATGTAGTCATGAACAAGGTCAATAACGAGTAATAGCACTGAGAAGTACATCTGCCGGTATGCAAAGGAGCAAGATATCAGCTGGAGAGAGGACAATAATCTGGCAAACAGGAAGTGCTAAGGCATGGCTTAAATAGGAAGTTCATGGGAGGAGCAAAGAGTTCAAGGTTCATCAGAAACTAGTCCAGCATCTTAGGAGGCCCATCAAGAAGAGCTACAGCCAGACACTGCAGAAGTCCCAGGTTCAGATCTAGAGCCCAACAGCAGAGCTTGTCGTCAACCATGGTAGCAGTTCACCCACATGGCTGTCTCTTTTACGCATGATTTTATTATCTATTTGTTACAACTATTATTTTCCTTTATTTCCCAGATTTAGAAAGCCCAGCAAATGTAGCTCTTCTTTATGGTGGACACAGGCACACCAGCCCCTGTTTCCTTAAATTCCTAGTAAATACACTTACCTGGGATTGGCTCGATCTTTGGAGACCCCTATGCGGATCTCGGCCCCAAGGAACCTCTGCTTGCAGCAATCACTTCGAATGGTTAGGGCGACGGATGAAACATTCATTCTGGATTTTAAATCCACTGTCCACCAAGGTTCCCATTTCTCACTGGTGTGGGTACAGCTGCCACCGTAGTAATTGCTATTGAGATTTTCATCAATGGCCCACCTGGCTTCTTTGCCATGCTTGTAGTCGCCGTATGATGGCTGAGATGCTAATCCTTGCGGAGCCATATTTGTAGCTGGAAGAGACCAATTTGGCTGTTGTATTTACATAAAGCATATCTAATATCACCTCATTTATTACAATAAAATGTCTTTATTCACAGCATGCTCTTTAAAAGCGATTGCTTATAACAGTGATCATTATTCTTATAAGCAATCATAGTGTGTAAAAAAAATAAATAAATCCTGATCACTTCCCCAGAGTAGTACAGTATCGCCATGGTAACACTGTACTGCTCTTTTCCCAGTATGTAAAAAAAAAAAATAATCATAAAAAAGAAAAGCAATTTTTTTTTACATACTGTCAGCAGTCATTGCCCCTGATCACCACCACAGCAGTCACATGGTGACGCTATACTGCTCTGGTGACAATATGTGAAAAGAGAAAAAAAAATATTATGTGACTTTATTTTCCAAAAAATTGTGACAAAAAAATTATGACTTCAAAAAAACTCTCCATGCCTCTTATTAAATACCTTGGACTGTCTACTTTCCAAAAAGGAGTTATTTGGGGGGATTTGTACTGTTCTGGCATTTTAGGGCCTCGTGAAACGAGAACGGCCATTAGTACAGTGCCCTGAAAAAGTATTCATACCCCTTGAAATGTTCCACATTTTGTCATGTTACAACCAAAAACGTAAATGTATTTTATTGAGATTTTATGTGATAGACCAACACAAAGTGGCACATAATTGTGAAGTGGAAGGAAAATGATAAATGGTTTTCAATATTTTTTACAAATAAATATGTGAAAAGTGTGGGGGGGGCATTTGTATTCAGCCCACTTTACTCTGATACCCCTAAGTAAAATCTAGGGGAACCAATTGTCTTCAGAAGTCACCTTACTAAGAAATAGAGTCCACCTGTGTGTAATGTAATCTCAGTATAAATACAGCTGTTCTATGAAGCCCTCAGAGGTTTGTTAGAGAACCTTAGTGAACAAACAGCATCATGAAGGCCAAGGAACATACCAGACAGGTCAGGGATAAAGTTGCAGAGAAGTTTAAAGCAGAGTTAGATTAGAAAAAAAATTTCCCAAGCTTTGAACATCTCACAGAGCTATGTTCAATCCATCATCAGAAAGAGTATGGCACAACTGCAAACCTACCAAGACATGGCCGTCCACCTAAACTGACCGGCCGGGCAAGGAGAGCATTCATCAGAGAAGAGCCAAGAGGTCCATGGTAACTCTGGAGGAGCTGCAGAGATCCACAGCTCAGGTGGGAGAATCTGTCCACAGGACAACTATTAGTCGTGTTCTCCACAAATCTGCCCTTTATGGAAGAGTGACAAGAAGAAAGACATTGGTGAAAGAAAGTCATAAGAAGTCCTGTTTGTAGTTTTTGAGAAGCCATGTGGAGGTGCTCTGGTCAGATGAGACCAAAATTCAACTTTTTGGCCTAAAAGCAAAACTATGTGTGGCGGAAAACTAACACTGCACATCACCCTGAACACACCATCCCCACCGTGAAACATGGTGGTGGCAGCATCACGTTATGGGGATGATTTTCTTCAGGGACAGGGACAGGGAAGCTGGTCAGAGTTGATGGGAAGATGGATGGAGACAAATACAGGACAATATTAGAAGAAACCCTGTTAGAGTCTGCAAAAGACTTGAGCAGGTCAACGACCCGAAACATACAGCCAGAGCTACAATGGAATGGTTTAGATCAAAGCATATTCATGTGTTAGAATGGCCCAGTCACAGTCCAGACCTAAATCCCCTTGAGAATCTGTGGCAAGACATGAAAACAGACGCTCTCCATCCAATCTGACAGAGCTTGAGATATTTTGCAAAGAAGAATGGGCAGAAATGTCCTCTCTAGATGTGCAAAGCTGGTAGAGACATCCCCAAAAAGACTTGCAGCTGTAATTGCAGATAAAGGGGGTTCTACAAAATATTGATGCCATACAAATGTCCCCCCCAAACTTTTCACATATTTATTTGTATCATTTATCATTTTTCTTCCACTTCACAATTATGTGCCACTTTGTGTTGCTCTATCTCATAAAATCCCAATAAAATTGTAAAGTGCTGCGTAAACTGTTGGCGCTATATAAATCCTGTATAATAATAATAATAATAATAAAATACATTTACGTTTTTGGTTGTAACATGACAAAATGTGAAAAACTTTAAGGGGTATGAATACTTTTTCAAGGCACTGTACATCAGGATTGATCAATTTTCAGATATATATCCCATGGTTTGTGGATAGATTTCACACAGGCTAAATAACATGCACTGATTTTGTTATTTTTACCAAAGAAATGTAGCAGAAGACATGTTGACCCAAATTGATGAAGAAGAATTATTTATTTGCAAAATTTTATAACAGAAATAAAGAAAAAAATATTTTTTTTGCATTATTTTTTTTTATTTGTAAAAAATAAAAAACCTCATGATTGGGGATTAAATACCACCAAAAGAAAACTGTATCTGTCTAAAAAAAAAAAATTATACAAATTTTCCAAATGAAAATTGGCCTGGGCAAGAAGGTGGTGAAAATGTCTGGCATTGAAGTGGTTAATAATATTTTTTAATGATTCTTACCACCGTGGTTTTTCTCCCTCGGTTCAACATCTTCATCCCAGGAACAATAGGAAACTGTAAAGAATGTACAAATTTAATTATAAAGTCTCCTTCTGACTGCCCTCCTAATAATGTAATGTACTGAAATGAAACACTTCAGCACTAGAAAATCTGCTTTCAGATAAAAATATGTGCTGTAAAATAACTTCAACCCCCCCCCCCCCCCCCGAACATTATATATTTTTCTGAAAGCAGATTTTATTTACCACAATTATTTTTGTATTTAATTGTTTATTTAACTATTTTTTTAATTATTTATTTTTAAATATTAACATTATATATTTTTCTGAAAGCAGAGGACCTGTAGAATAAAAAGATAGTTGTTGCAATTTTATTTTACATCTCACAATGTTTGCGCAACTGTTTAATAATTTTTCGGGGAAAAAAATGTTTTATATGTAGCACGACCGCTCAATATAATAACTGATTTTTTGGTAAAATATAAAACTGGAGGTTGTGTCGAGTAAATAAATACAGTGAGGGAAAAAAGTATTTGCTCCCCTGCTGATTTTGTACATTTGCCCACTGATAAAGAAATCATCAATAATATAATATAATATAATTTTAATGGTAGGTTTATTTTAACAGTGAGAGACAGAATATCCAAAACGCATTTTTCAAAAGTTATACATTTATTTGCATTTTAATGAGTGAAATAAGTATTTGATCCCCTATCAATAATAAAACAATGGACCCCCTAATGGTGGACTTTTAAGGCACTTATTACAGAATATTAATACCAATATAATTTATTAAATTTCAAAAACAGTAGTAATATAACAAATACTATACAGAATGCATAACAGACATTTTTACCTGTATGTACACAGTTTCAGAAGTATTCTTGCACCCAACGCATTTCAGAGTAAATATACCTCCTTTCTCAGGGGTGGGTGTAAGTTAGAGACATTTTTATTATTATTGTGGTGTGTTACTGACTTGGCATTCCATATAATTGAAAATTAAAAACAACAGCAGGGACACAGTCTGTCAACCATAGAAATTCTTGGTTACAAGGGGAAGCAGTGGTTTTCAATTGTTAGAAATTTGTTTGGCATCCGTATTGGGAAAAAATTGAGATGAAAAAATTCATTCAAAAATATCTTTGGTAAGGGAGGGGGGTTAGATCCTCCCTTGGCCTTCCAACAAAAAGAGGAAGGGAGGCCAGTAGGGGGCGTAAGGATATAGTATTTCTGAGAATACACTGAGGCCGAAAGGCAAATCCTGAGAGTTATTAAGCGGCCCGGCTACTGATGTTGCTAGTGTATAGGGAGTAACTGAATGTTCCAAAGATAAGCAAACTTCTAACAGCACAGACCGGTGTCATACAGCAGAGTGTGATAGAACATCCCCTATCAGCAAGATTTCTGGCTCCCAGGTGTCTTCTATACAGGTAATGAGCTGAGATTAGGAGCACTCTCCTAAAGGGAGTGCTCCTAATCTCAGCTTGTTACCTGTATAAAAGACACCTGTCCTAAGAAGCAATCAATCAGATTCCAATCTCCCCACCATGGCCAAGACCAAAGAGCTGTCCAAGAACGTCAGGGACAAGATTGTAGACCTACACAAGGCTGGGATGGGCTATAAGATCGTCGCCAAGCAGCTTGGTGAGAGGGTGACAACAGTTGGTGCAGCTATTCACAAATGGAAGAAACACAAAATAACTCTTAATCTCCCTCTTTCTGAGGCTCCATGGAAGGTCTCACCTCATGGAGTTTCAATGATCATGATAACGGTGCAGAATCAGCCCAGAACTACACGGGAGAATCTTGTCAATGATCTCAAGGCAGCTGGGACCATAGCCACCAAGAAAACAATTGGTTTACGCCTCAATACACTACACCTTGAAGGACTGAAATCCTGCAGCGCCCGCAAGGTCCCCCTGCTCAAGAAAGCACATGTACAGACCCATCTGAACTTTGCTAATGAACATCTGAATGATTCTGAGGAGAACTGGGTGAAAGTGTTGTGACCAGATGAGACCAAAATCGAGCTTGTTGGCATCAACTCAACTCACCATGTTTGGAGGATAAGGAATGCTGCCTATGACCCCCGAGAACACCATCCGTAAAACATGGTGGTGGAAACATTATGCTTTGGGAGTAATTTTCTTCTAAGGGGACAGGACAACTTCATGGCATCTAAGGGACAATGGACGGGGCCATGCACCATCAAATCTTGGGTGAGAACCTCCTTCCCTCAGCCAGAATACTGAAAATGGGTAGCGGATGGGTATTCCAGCATGACAATGACCCACAACACACAGTCTCCAGATCTTAATCCCATAGAAAATACCATATTTTTCGCTCCATAAGACACACTTTTCCCCCTCCCAAAAAATGGGGAGAAATGTCTGTGCGTCTTATGGAGCGAATATTGACCAGGCTTCCCCGCCCGTTGCCCCTGCCACCGCCGTGTTACAATACCATGCCACCGTTTGGCTCCTCTGTGGCAGAAGAGAGGAGGAAATAGACATCCAGCGTTCCAATAGCTGTATAACGGTACGCATGGAAGTCGGAACATGGTCTGCCTGACGTGTCTTGCCTGACGTTCAAGGCGTGGGATCATTCCCCCCTGTGAAGACCGTACCTGTTGGTGAAGCCCAGGTGAATTGGTGATTGGTGAGATACATGAGAACTATCATCCCCTGCTGGAGAATACTTTCATTGTGCTTTCCGTGTTACCTTAACAAATATGCCCCATTGCACCCAGCTGCGGCTACTGCGGGATTGAGTCCATCATAGCGCTCAGCACAGTGTTTCATGTGCTGGGATCGGGACTTCTCCCCACAGTCTCTGCTTCATATGGCAATACCATATTGGAGGCTACGTTAACATAGCGGAATGGCGGCAAACTTCGGTACTTAAAAATCTCCATAGGTGACGCTTCTAATAATTTTTGCAGGTTACCAGTTTAGAGTTACAGAGGAGGTCTAGTGCTAGAATTATTGCTCTCACCAGGGGCGGACTGACAACTCATGGGGCCCCCAGCCAATAGGAGATTATGGGGCCCCCGGTAAATAGGAGAAGATTATGGGGCCCCCGGGCATTAGGAGATTATGGGGCCCCCGGGCAATAGGAGATTATGGGACCCCTGGGAAATAGGAGAAGATTATGGGGCCCCCGGGCATTAGGAGATTATGGGGCCCCCCGGCAATAGGAGATTATGGGGCCCCCAGGCAATAGATTATGGGGCCACACAGTATACACACACATACAGTATACACACACAGACACACAATATACACACACAGTATACACACACAGAATACACACACTGAAAAGGTACTGGAGAGGCGGGGCAACTATAATCTTGGGATTTAAAAAAAAAACAGATTTTTACATACTGTCCCTGGTTTTATTGAGGCTGGCAACCCTGATGGGGCCCCTTAGTGGCATGGGGCCCTCGGGCAGTGCCCCAGCGCCCGAATGGTCAGTCCGCCCCGGCTCTCACTGTAACGCTCACAGTGATACCTTGCATGTGTTGTTTAAACAGCGTTTACATATGCGGGCGCCACGTACGCATGTGTTCGATTCTGCGCGTGAACATGCGGGCGCTTTGAATTTTTTTTTTGTTGTTTGTTTTATTTTTTATAATATACACTGATATGGGTTATTTTTTTTACCAAAGAAATGTTGCAGAATACGTTTTGGCCAACATTTATGAAGAAAGAGACACATTTTTAACAGAAAGAAAGAAAAACACATCTTTTTTTCAAAAGTTTTGGTCTTTTTTAGCTTTTTACATAGTTACATAGTAGGTGAGGTTGAAAAAAGACACAAGTTCATCAAGTCCAACCTATGTGTGTGATTATGTGTCAGTAGTTTATTTAGCAATAAAAAAAAAAAAAAAAACAGCTGAAAGCTGAAAATTGGCCTGGGCAGGAATGGGGTGAAAGTGCCAGGTAATGAATCGGTTAAACGCTTACCAGGTTTGTCCACCTTGGCTCCAAACACCTGCACCTCGCACAGGGAAAGAGATGTGTTCTTGTCCGGTATAACGATGGTCACAAATTTCCCTCCCATTCCTTCACATTTAAACAATTGTGTCTTTCCAAGTCCAATAGATGACACTGTGCCGCAGCTGTGTGGAGGACACAAGATATTTAAAAGTTAGAATAATATGTATCATACTATACACCTAATAAATGTTATATAAATAAATAATTATATATAATAAAATAAATAAATGTTAGAATAACATATACACTATAATACATAAATATTTATAAATAAATATAAATACATATAAGCAGTGGTGGCCCGTCCATTAGGGGCGCAAGGGCGCTGCCCCCCATCCATGCATACGGCCCCTCTGATCTACATACAGGGCCATGGATTCCAATGGGGGGGGGGTTTAATCACGTGATTAGAGCCAGAGGCTCTAAAAGGCTTCAAAAAAGGGTGGTCTCGGGGCTCTGCGCTCCAAGCCCACCCAGTTGTGTGATAATAGCCAATAAACATTCACTATTCTCACACTGATTTCTCCTCCCAGCCAATCAGGAAGCGGGCCATGAGACCCCTTTCCCGGTTGGCTGAAAAGAAGCGATCTTATTAGCCAAGAGGGTGGCGGAGGAGGGAGGAGATGCATGGAGAAGCAGGGGAAGACCGACGGACCCATCATCCAGTATACACCTCAGCCATAAAGCACTCTCCGGCTCGGACAGGGGAGGAAGGAGGAGGGGAGATCGGAGTCTGGGAAGGATAGAGGTAAGGAGGCCGTCCGTCTCCCACCAAGGGGGGAGGAGGGGTGGCGCGTTGGTTTGCCGCCCCCCCCCTGAATTATCGAGCACCAGATGCCACTGCATATAAGCATAAATAAATATTAATAAATAATATAATAAATAAAAGTTAGAATAATATGTATCATTCTATACACCTAAAAAATTAATAATTCCAGAGAGGAAAGTTCTCCTGATGATAACGGTTCTGTGTGATATAAAGTTCTGTACAGGTATAAGGAAAAAAACATCTTACATGGGATTCCTCCTCCAGTCTGTGTCATGATATCCTACACGAATCTCGGCTCTGTCCAGATCAGATGCACAGCAGTCCCCTCTGTTGGTGATAGCGATGGCGGAGACGATGTAGTTGGATTCCATTGAGACGGTCCACCACGGTTCATATTGGACCTCGGTCACCGCGCAGCCTGTCTCAGGTGCTTTGTTGTCTAAGTTATTATCAATGGCATTTCTGGGTGAGCTGACTCCATAAGTGCTGGACTGAGAGGCTTTCTGCAAAGCAATTTTTGGCACCGGAACTGGAAAAAAAAATGATATTATATTGAAAAAAAAATAGAATAATTGCAGTTGCTTTAAAAAAAAAAAAATCACAGCTGATTTAAAAAAAAAATACAGTTGTTTTGAAAAAAATGGCAGTTGCTATTTTAAAAAAAATGGCAGTTGCTTAAAAAAATGGCAGTTGCTTTAAAATAATGGCAGTTTCGTTAAAAACAATAACAGATGCTTTAAAAAAATGACAGTTGCTTTTAGATAACTATCAAAAAATTATATAATAATACATTTTTTAATTCTATTTACATTTTTCAGCCATTGTTGATAAAATTCACAACTGCCAAAACATTGTAAAAGTAGAAAGAAAACCCCCAAACTAAGAAAATTATGGTGATAAAATTAACACAATTAAAAACTCAGGATAACGCTATGCAACAGTGAAAACTGTAAAAAAAAAAATATTGTGGATCCCTTTCGCTCTGTTAAATATACAAATGATAGTGCTTTATTATATCTCTTTGATAAGTTGAAAAAATACCTGTATATCCTGACAGAAATCGAGTGAGTTTCTAACATGCAAGGAGCGTTCTCCAGGGCGGAGAATGCCTCTGCTGCCTATGATTGGCTGTCAGCTTTGAAGGCTTCCTGGCGCCCCCCCTAATCATTTTATCCCTGAAGAAAATGCCTCTGTGGCCCACCCACGCTATGCCACCTGGAGGTACCAGGTGTGCCACTTTTATTTGTTAGGCTGTTAGTGGCAAGAGAACTGATGGACGGTGAGACTAAGCAGGAGTGATGGGGGGGTGACTGGGGCAATTTAGTCAAATCTTATTAAAGGCTCTTTAATTAGCTCATTTTCAGGCTGAGACTATTGTGGAAATAATAAACATTTCAGACTTATGATAATAATAATAATAATAATAATGATTATTATTATTATTATTGTTTTGCAGAATTAAGTCTAACTTCTTACCATACACAGCTTGCAAATCCTACCTGCATTCAGATTTTTTGCCTTCTTTTCAGGTAGTTATAAAATTATTTTATAACTATTAATTATTATCACAACAACAACAACACTAAAAATAACAATAAGTAAAAATATAATAATAATAATAATAGTAAAAAAGTATACAAAGTTTATATAAAAATATAAATGTTATTACACAAAAAATAATCTTATTATTAGAGCTATACGAAAACTGGTGGTATGTAGAAATCCCCTGAAGAAGCCAATGTTGGCGAAACATGTTGGGATAGGACTTCAAGCATTGATCACTTCCTATATATGAATACCAGTGCCCAAGAGTACTAACTGTATTATGCTTTACCATTAGTTTTCATCCTATATCTTATTGAACCCCTTTATTTTTTGTGTTTGTGTAATAAAATTTATATTTTTATATAAACTTTGTATATAGTTTTTGTATAGGCACCGCTATAATCCCAATCATCCCACCAATGTTTATATTGCGAATTACCAGGGATGAGGTGCTGGATACCATAGTGTCACCCAATTTACCTTTTAAATAATAATGATAGTAATAATAATAATCATCATCTTAATGCTTAATACTACAGACTATCAGCATTTTATTTATTTTTTACTGTAAAATGTAAGAATTATTTTGCACAAATAAGTTCTTACCATACACAGCTTTCAAATCCTACCTGCATTCAGATGTTTTGCCTCCTTTTCAGGTTTGAGAAGATCCCGTTCCTCTGTTAAAATAATTACAAGTAGTTATAAAATTATTTTATAACTTTGATTTATTTTAGAATTACCCATTAAAACAAGAAAGTACATTATTTTACTGTTACATTTTAATCTTGAATAAATATTTTATTTATTTAATATTCCTTTAATTTCAGTAGAAAGGTCAAAAGCTAAAAGGTTTGCAAAAAAAAAGAAGTTAATCAGAGATGTTCCGAAGTTCTGAAGTTCCAAGAATGGAGAAATCTAAAGACGATTTCTCAGCGTGTAATAACATACATACGTTTAGGTTGCTCGGACTTCGGAGGTTGGGTGGGAACTTCCATACCTGGAACTGCAAAAATATTTGTAAGTTTCTGAAAAATGATAATTCATTAGAAATTCTTGTCCTTGATTTGTGGATATTTACCGCTTTCTGGCTCATCAGATGGCAGAGCAAAGACCTGAACCTCACAGAGGGTGAGGAACTCTCTACGATGCGGAATGAAAACAGACACGTAGCGCCCCTCCATGCCACGGCAGTTGACGGCGAGAGTTCCTCCTTGGTCCACGCTGGTAAGGATAGCACACCTGGAACATAGAGGAAGAGCAATCATCAATCATTTATTGTATTTTATACAGTACATTTAATTTCTACATTAAATTACTATTACCTTATTGCATATACAGTATACTTGCTAGTTCTAAAAAAAAAAAATTAATACAAATAGCTCACAATATTTTAAAATTCCTTCCAGAAACATTTTCCTGCCTGCTACCTTACAACTCTCAGGAGACCACAAAACTCAACATTGATACAAGAAATATGTGTAAATGTGAAAATGTAATTACAGACAATAGTACGTGTAGTTCACCATAATTACACCCGGCTGTATCCTCACCTCGCGTTTTTTCTTACGTCATCTTTAGAGAATCCTATGCGAATTTCGACTCCGTTGAGTCTGTATCCGCAACATTCTTTTCGGTTAGTGATGGCGATGGAGAAGATCCTCATTCTGGTGTTCAGATCCAAATTCCACCAAGGCTCAAGGTCATACTGTGTGTGACTGCAGTGCGGGTGAAAATTTACCAGCGAGCCGTCATTGGCCCCTTTGGCTTGGACCTTATGATCGCTGGATTGGGTGGCTGTTCCTTTTGGGGCCACATTGGGAGCTGGAAAATGTATCACAAGCAGTCTCAGAGGTCTTTGATTCTTACAACAGAGTCACAGGTAACACATAAAGAGTAACATCTTCCCGCTTTGCATTTTTTCATTTTTTTATACCCCCCCACCTGTTATGTAGCATGGTCCTCGATTCATATAGTCATCTACCCAGCAGATCCAGTGTTGTCACATTGTGATCGGCTGCTCAGATGTCACAGCCCGGGTCCTGTGCTGCTATTCAGTCCCATGTGTGATACGATTTTGCTGTGGCAGGTTCTCTTTAATGAGACATCGGGTGGGGTTTTTAGACCCCTGATGTCTCACCTGCCCTCTATTGAAGCTATTGAAGTATAGATCACAGCCAGACAAACTGACAGCAAAAACCAGAAGTGACATTTTACAGAGTTCTTAAAGCGGAGCTCCACCCAAAAGGGGAAGCTCCACTTGTCTGCCTCCACCCCCCTCCGCTCCCACATTTGACACCTTTTGGGGGTAAGGGGGGAGTGGGTACCTGGTTTTGACCATGCCAAACTGAGCCAGAAGTTCAGCCCCCCTCCTTCCCCCATAGCCTTCTGGGACACTTCACAGGTCCCAGAAGACTGTGGCCCATTCTCAAAGTGCAGCGTGCATGCGCAGTAGAAGACCGGCTGTGAAGCTGCAAGGCTTCATTGCCAGTTTCCCTTAGTAAAAATGGCGGTGCCAGCTCCCTATAGCCGATTGAATTATCAGCTCAGGTGAGGACACTGTTGAATGTCTGAGAGGTAAGTGTCCTAATATTAAAAATCCTTACATTTTTTTTCTGAAGGAGCCTGGAGCTCCGCTTTGAAAGGTAGAGGAGATCAGCAAACAAACATTCACTGGTCATCCTCCCCTCTACCTGGCAGCACCCCTGAATCTTAGTTCTGGATCTGCCAATGGGAGTGCAAAGCTAAGAAAACATGGCAGGGGTGTATGTAGGAGAGGCGCTTAATGTTACAGGGGTGCATGGAAGCAATTGGGTGGCCTGACACCCACCCAATCACTTCATCTGTTGGCCAACAGTAATATACCATACATCAGTGACAAAAAAGGGTTAGGAGTCAAGCAAAATCTCTGCTGCTCTGTAAAAATGACATGGACACACTTTAATAATTACAGTATAATATGACATACTATCCTCACACATAATCTTTAACATTGAGCTTTTTTTTAGCAAATTAGCATGATGCCAATTTAACACGGGCATTCAGTCACATGACATCTCAGAGCTGCCAAGGAACATTGCTGGAAGATTTCCCTCTGGCAGACATTGTGATTCAAGGTCTGAAGTGGGAGCAGGTGGCTATACAATGCCAAGCATGTGCCTATGACTGTGGGCTCCGGCACAATGTACAGCACTTGTATTTGCCCATGGGGCACATGCCCTCTGCCCAGTCCTCCCCTGGTCATCCCATGTAAGCTTGTTCCCACATTACAATTATATGCTTGGTCAGGTTAGGGAATCACAGCAGGGGGGTTCTTTGGTCATCACGCTGGATGTATGCCTACTGGCTCCTTTAATGGAAATCCAGACTGGGTTAAAGGTATTGCCAAAAGGAACGTTTATTTTAGCACTATGGGAACAATGAATGAATGAATGAGTAACTTGTATAGCGCTACATATGCAAACTAAATCGCCTCAGGGCGCTTTGCCACCAGTGTCCATCTGGGTCTTCAGAAGAGATGGGTCTTGGGCTTCTTCCTGAAGGCCAGATGGTTTTTGTTCCGAGCGGATGTCCGCGGGTAGAGCATTCCATAGCTCTACCCGCGGACATGGGCTCCAACAAAGGATGAACTGATTTGAACTGATGAACTGATCTCTGTACACCACCATGATGCAACGCTCAACTTGTATACACACTTACCTCCATGGTGCTGACTCTCCCACATCTGACTTATAGTCCAACTTTCATCAACTAGAACAATTGAAGAACAAAGTTTACATTTTCCATTGGATTCCACCAGATTCTACATCAGAGAGAAATGTATACTAAATGCTGAAATGCCGATCTATTACACATGAAGAGATAAGGAGCAATTCCAAACTGGAACCTGACTTGTAAACCTCAAATTAACCAAGACCAGACATTCAACCTTACTGGTAGCCCTAATGCTCTAAACCAGGGGGTTGGCAAGCTGCCGATCATGATCTACCAGTCGTCTGCGGGCAGCCGGTAGGTAGATCATGAATATGGCTATGCTTCCCCCCAGCCTCCACCGCTCTCATATGCACTACAGAGCAGAGAGCAGGAGACAGCATGGTGCTGGGTGGAGGGTGGGTATGGGAGCTGCCTTTTGACTTAACCAGCAGGTGATTGGTTGCTAGGACACCGTGTGGTCCTAGCAACCAATCACCAGCTTGTTATTAAAAGTTAACTCCGGCAGCTATCAATCCTGCGGACACTATTGTGGGGGGGAGGGGAGCATATGATATTGTTATGGGGGGCAGAGGACACACTGGGAGGGTGATGTGGAGGAGGCAGAAGACACTGCAATGGGTGGGGGGTGCAGAGGACACTACTATGGAGGGGGGTGTGAAGGGGGTAGAGGATACTACTGTGGGGAGGGGGGGAGTGATGTGACGTTCCTCCCCTAGGATCTTTTGTTTTCTCCATGTTATGCATGTAGATCTCAACTTTTGAAAGGTTGCCTACCCCTGCTCAAAACTGTAATCTAACCCAAAAACCTTGAAGGAATTTAGACCAGACCCTTAACTTTAACCTTTACTAGCAAGCCTGATGCTCCAAACTGTAACCTAACTGGTTTTAATCTCATATTAACCTATACCAGACCTTTGACCTCAACTGCACTGGTACCAGTAGAGCTCTAAACTGTAACCTAACATTTAAACTTCAATTGAACTTAGACCAGACCCTTAACTTCAACCTAACCAGTAACCCTAACACTGTAAACTGGAACCTAACTTGTAAACCTCAAAATAACCTAGACCAGATATTTAAACTCAACCATTCTGGTGACCCTAATGCTCTAAACTGGTACCTAATATCTATATATATATATATATATATACATATATAAGTATGTAAACAGTAAAAAAAGGAGGACAGACTATATTGGCCCCATAAAGAATGAGGAAGGACATCTGGTTACAAAGGATGAGGAGATGGCGAAGGTATTGAATTTATTCTTCTCCTCAGTCTTCACGAGTGAATCGGGGGGCTTCAGTAACCAAAACTGCAGTGTTTATCCTCATGACACAACACAGGAAGCACCTCCATGGCTAACAGAGGACAGAATTAAAATTAAACTTGGGAAACTTAACATTAATAAATCACCAGGACCAGATGGCTTGCATCTGAGGGTACTTAGGTACTTAGGGTACTTAGTCAAGTAATTGCAAGACCATTGTTCCTAATTTTTACTGACGGTCTACTGACTGGAATGGTACCAGCTGATTGGAGGAAAGCTAATGTAGTACCAATGTTTAAAAAGGGCCCAAAATACCTCCCTGGGAATTACAGATCAGTTATCCTAACATCAATAGTATGTAAACTCTTGGAGGGGATGATAAGGGACTATATACAAGTTTTTAGTAATAAGAATGATATCATTAGCAGTAATCAGCATGGATTCATGAAGAATCGTTCTTGCCAAACCAATCTATTAACCTTCTATGAGGAGGTGAGTTGCCATCTAGATAAAGGAAGACCCGTAGACGTGGTGTATCTGGATTTTGCAAAAGCATTTGACACAGTTCCCCATAAACATTTACTGTACAAAATAAGTTCCGTTGGCATGGACCATAGGGTGAGTACATGGATTGAAAACTGGCTACAAGGGCGAGTTCAGAGGGTGGTGATAAATGGGGAGTACTCGGAATGGTCAGGGGTGGGTAGTGGGGTCCCCCAGGGTTCTGTGCTGGGACCAATCCTATTTAATTTGTTCATAAACGACCTGGAGGATGGGATAAACAGTTCAATCTCTGTATTTGTGGACGACACTAAGCTAAGCAGGGCAATAACTTCTCCACAGGATGTGGAAACCTTGCAAAAAGATCTGAACAAATTAATGGGGAGGGCAACTGCATGGCAAATGAGGTTCAATTTAGAAAAATATAAAATAATGCATTTGGGTGGCGAAAATATGAAATACCGTACTGGTGACCCCACAATAGGGATAAAACTTTTTCGCAGAAGGGAGTTTAACAAGACTTGTGGCCACTCATTAAAATTAGAAGAAAAGAGGTTTAACCTTAAACTACGTAGAGGGTTCTTTACTGTAAGAGCGGCAAGGATGTGGAATTCCCTTCCACAGGCTGTGGTCTCAGTGGGGGGCATCAATAGCTTCAAGAAACTATTAGATAAACACCTGAATGACCGTAACATACAGGGATATACAATGTAATACTGACATATAATCACACACATAGGATGGACTTGATGGACTTGTGTCTTTTTTCAACCTCACCTACTATGTAACTATATAATATCTAACCTCAAATGAACCTAGATTGGACCATTAATCTCAACCTTAAAGTAACCCTAATGCTCTAAACTTTAACTTAACCCCTAAATCTCAAATGAATCTAGACCAGACCCTTAACCCCAGCCTTAATGGTAACTCTACCATGAGTCCAACCCATAAACTTCAATCTGACTGCTACTGTAAGTTCAAAGTCCATTAGTTACAAATATTGTATGCAATTGATACAAGCAATGACATGTTTTCAATATAATGAATGACTTTGTTTTATTTCACTTAGCTTTACAGTGGAACCTTGGCTAATGAGTAATGCGGTTAACGAGCTTTTTGAAAGACGAGCAACTTTAAAAAAAAATCCTGACTCGGTTTGCGAGTGTTGTCTCGCAAAACGAGCAGAATTCAAGTTAATGTGGTGTGCAGTACTGCATTTGGCCAGAGGTGCGGGGGCGCCGGCGACACTCGGAACGGTTCGGAGCCGTTCGAAAATACTTGGAAACATTCGGAAATACTCAGTTCCTGAGTGTTTCCGAGCCTTTCCGAGGGTTTCCGAGTTCAGCCGAGCTGTTCCCGAGTATTTCCAAGGCTCTCTGGCACCCCCCCACCTCTGGCCACATGCGGTATTGCATACAATAGAAGTCAATGCGGAACGAATTATCTTGGTTTCCATTGACTTCTATGGGGAAACTCGCTTTGATATGCGAGTGCTTTGGATTACAAGCATTCTCCTGGAACGGATTATGCTCATAATTCAAGGTTCCACTGTATTTATCATTTTCTTCACATATACTGACAGGCCGAGATGCCCAGCCAAAGTGACCGTACCAAACTATACCATGGTCAAGGGTACTTACAGTGGTCATTATGGGTAAAATCTTCTCTAAGCCCCAAATGCCCGCTATCAGGATTTAACATTCTCAGGCACAGTTTCCCATTCCCATGCTGATAACTAGCTGCGCATACCTGTGCACGCTGTTATTTCTGTTACCATGCTGTCAATAACTGCTGCAGATCCTATGGTGGGCATACACGCTTTGATAAATGAACATTTTCTTTTCCAATAGGTCTCTTCCAATAGGAATAATCAATCTATATTCAACAACCCATTATATTGATATGCCACACAGTTGAAAAGTGGATTTCAGTTGTAAATGATTGATCGCTTCTTTGTTTTCACCATGTAATCTCATAAGCTGATCGATCAAAATACAAAGTATCTCAGTTTTGCTGATTGATGCGAAACAGTCAATAATATTCTGCCCTGTTTGAATGAATCCATTTGAAATTCAATCTACATCAATCAGAAGGGAAGTCATGGTTATTCAACTGTTTGCTAATTCTAGCATTTTGACTGAATTGCATATTGATCCGAATAAAAAAAAAAAAAAACATTTGGGATCCCCATTTTATCAATCGGGAACCAATCAGTCAATCATGGTGATCAAAGGAATTTTGCTTAGATGCTAACTTTGTGGCAGAAGATGTCAATGTGTCCTTCTCTCTTCCCATAGATGAGAGATATTGATACTTTATAAATGTTACAATGTTTAAAAAAAATACAAAATGAACAAATAGTTTCCTCGGCATTCCAAGTTTTCTTTAGATTTTCAACTAGGCAGGTGGATTTAGATTAACCTTTATTAAACCATTTAAGTTATTTTTTTTTGTTCTTTTTTTGTTAAACGGCTTAATCAAGGTTAATCTAAATCCACCTGCCTAGTTGAAAACCTAAAGAAAACTTGGAATGCCGAGGAAACTATTTGTTCATTTTGTATTTTTTTAAACATTGTAACATTTACAAAGTATCAATATCTCTCATGTATGGGAAGAGAGAAGGACACATTGACATCTTCAGAAAGTTAGCTTCCAAGAAAACTTCCTTTGATCACCATGATTGACTGATTGGTTCCCGGTTGATAGAATGGTGATCCCAAATGCTTTTTTTTTATTTTTAAATCTTTAATGTATATAGTAAATGAATATTTTAGGTTCTAACCATAATGCATATTATAGTTGAAAATATTTTAGTATTTTAATATTTCATATTTTAGCTACTAGATTAAAGGTCTGTTTATTAGCAATTTTATTGTTTAATTCTTTTATATTCATTTTTTTAATAACAAATAATAATGCATTTTCTCCTATTTTCAGCTTATAATAAAATAAGACATTATATAAATAGTTTACTAATCTACAGAATATCACCAAGAACTAAATAACATTTTGTGCTGAGAAGTATTCGGAAATCTCTCCTTACCTGACTGATTTTTGGGCCATCCAAACACCTGGACTTCACACAAGGTCAGAGATACGTTCTTCCCCCGTATTGCAATGGTGACAAACTGGCCCTCCATTCCATGGCAGGTAAAGGAGTAGGTTTCTCCGAGACCGATTGAAGACACAGTGCCACAGCTGAAAGAGATATCAGGTTTATCTATAGCCAAAACCTTTTATTTTTTTGGAAAGAGTAAGGAAGGATTAGAACCCCCTTCTGGTTTATATTGATGTGTCTCCCTGTTGGGTAAAATCACTATCCCTCCACATCGAGACACAAAAAATAAACTGACAGGTATTCTAACCCCTTCCCTGCTCTGTTCAGAGCGGATATATAACCTTTCCTTTCTCTTGATGTCCCCTGAGACCATGAACGGAGCCTGAGGGGTCGCATAGGTCACAATAACGACCCCACTCATGCTCCAGGGGGCCTGTGCAGCCACTTTGTCACAATAAGTTTTACACCGGGGGGGTCTGCAACCTGTCGATTGTGATCTACCTTCCTTGACAACCCCCAGAATCTAGACAGCAACAGTGGCGGCATTTACAGGAACCGATCCCCTTTCCTCCTGCAGCAGCTGAAAGCCAGCTTCTCCACCTCTCCTTCCCGCTGGTATTCAGCTGATGCAGGAGGAAAGGGGATCGGTTTAAGTAAATGACACCCCCGCCACTCCTACTGTCCAGGTTCCCTGTCCTTTTGCTGTCTGGCCCCCCTATGTGCTCCCCTGGTCTCCCCCACCCCCAACACAGAGCCTCCCCACAGCGCTCCTGTCTTCCTCTCCCACTGGCTGATGCGGCGGATGTATCTGAATTAACACAGTGAGTAATCGGTACTGATAACTCACTGTGTTCATTTATAACTGAAGCATAGTAAACTTGCTTCAGTTTGTGAATGAGCAGGAAGCTCTATACAGACGCAGAGCTATTCCTGTTCATTCATTCTGTGCAGCTAAAGCTGCAGACCGTGTCCTCAATCTCCCTTCTTTGTCTCAACTGTTGAGACCCCTGATACTTCACCTAAGGGATCTCTGATTTCTGGGATCTCTGAGTTTCCGGTTTCATCTCCACATGGTGATGGGGCAAGCCATTTTCCCCAGTGGCACACTCTTTGCTCAGCACACCGCCCAGCCCAGTACAGCCCCTCCCTCCCTGTGGCAGAATCTAAAAGTCAGATGGCCCACCCCTCTGAGCTTTCTCTTTTTTTACATACGCACCTTCATTTTAAGAGGGAAG
Source organism: Aquarana catesbeiana (assembly GCF_042186555.1). Lineage (NCBI taxonomy): Eukaryota > Metazoa > Chordata > Amphibia > Anura > Ranidae > Aquarana > Aquarana catesbeiana. Next base: position 7,464,117 of record NC_133330.1, read on the forward strand.
TTTCAGGGAAAAAACTTTTTTTTTTTTTAAATAAACAACTTTGAAGCAAATTAAGGGTCAGTGCCCATAAATGCAACCTGATTAGTGCCCATCTGCAGCCTCCCCATCTCCTATCAATACAGCCTGATTAATGTCCATCTGCAGACTGATCAATGTCCATCTGCTGCCTGATCAATGCCCATCTGCAGCCTGATCAATGTCCATCTGCAGCCTGATCAATGCCCATCTGCAGCCTGATCAATACCCATCTGCAGCCTGATCAATGCCCATCTGCACCCTGATCAATGTCCATCTGCAGCCTGATCAATGCCCATCTGCACCCTGATCAATGTCCATCTGCAGCCTGATCAATGTCCATCTGCACCCTGATCAATGTCCATCTGCAGCCTGATCAATGTCCATCTGCACCCTGATCAATGTCCATCTGCAGCTTGATCAATATCCATCCGCAGCCTGATCAATGCCCATCTGCAGCCTCAATGCAGCCTGATCAATGTCCATTTGCAGCCCATCTTCCGTGTGAGAGCCACGTGAGAGCCGCGTGAGAGCCGAGTGAGAGCCGAGTGAGAGCCGTGTGAGACCCGAGTGAGAGCCGTGTGAGACCCGAGTGAGACCCGAGTGAGAGCCGAGTGAGAGCCGTGTGAGAGAGTAAGCAGGAGGTGACAGCTCAGTGAATTCTGGTGGCGCTCATCCCCCTCCTTTCCATTCGAGGTACACTATCTGCGTATAACACGCACCTGCGATTTGCCCCCTATTTTCAGGGGAAAAAAGTGCGTGTTATAAGTCGATAAATATTTTTGTTAAGCGCAACACTTTTGCTATACATTCATTATTTATGTAATCATATCTCACATTAGTGGTACTGCTATACACAAGTTTAATACATTTACACAAGCGCAGTTTACTTTCGCTTTCACATTTTAGGTCATATAAATGATTAATTTACAAGATATAAAATATCAGTACAAAATACATTCAAACAAAATATAGTGTAGCGCAACCAAAAAAACAATAATCAATAATCTATAAATCAAGTCCACATAGTATCAAAATTCCTCCGTTGTGCAACTTTCAGTGACAGTTCATTAATATCCAGTGACTTCAGTGACTACCACCTCTAGCTGGAATGCCTGCTCACCTCCGAAAGTTGACCCCACTGCAGAGTCACTCACGCCTGGTATACCTCTCCGGATACCTCGGGGGAAACGACTCCTCCTCCTGGTGTTCCTGGACAAGTCAGACCTCCTCCCGGGTTCTCACTATGTAGACCCCAATGCAGAATCACTCACACCTGGTAAAATATCTTTCATGATACCTCGGTAACACGTCTCCTCATCCCAATGTACCTAGACAGCTAAGACCTCCTCCTGGGATCTCATTCAGTCATGTGTGGCCATATAAAGACAAAGACAAACCATAGTGCTCTCTGCTAGTACCATTTATTTAAAACTTAACGTAGGAATTAAAAATACTCACATAAAAATGTGAAAAAACATGCATATCATCATCTATGAAGTAAACTGAGAAAAGATGTCCTGAACGGCGGCACCTCACACCTGCAGCCTTTGTCTTTATATGGCCATACATGACTGAATGAGATCCCAGGAGGAGGTCTGAGCTGTCTTGGTACACTGGGATGAGGAGTTGTGTTCCCGAGATATCCTGAGAGATATTACACTAGGCGTGTGTGACTCTGCAGTGGGGTCTACTTAATAAGAACCCAGGAGAAGGTCTGACTTGTCCAGGAACATCAGAAGGAGGAGTTGTTTCCCCCAAGGTATCCTGAGAGATATTATTCCAGGTGTGTGTCACTCTGCAGTGGGGCAGTGGTGTCGGCGGGGGGGGGGGTGACCATGGCTGAAGCCCCAAGTGGGTCCCCAAAAAGCCCTGGGTCTCGAGTGAGCAAGGTACTATCAATAGCTCAGAGCGGGGACTGATCTGATGCCGAGCACCGCCGAGTGACGCCGAGTGTGGCCGAGTCACATAGCAGGTCCCACCTTCTGAAGCCTGCAGTGCCTATGATGGACGTCCCACTGGTCCAATGGTGGGACTGCGGGATGTGTGACGTCCATCATAGGTGCTGCAGGCTCCAGAAGGCGGGAATTACAATGCGGCACCACTGTGAGATTCCTGCTTGGTGCTCGGCTCTCCTCTCCCTGCCTGCTGTGATGATGCTTGCGCACCACACACCATGGCTGAGCTGCTGCTGCAGTGTGTGTCAGGTCAGAGTAGGTCAGTGTAGGTCAGTGCATGTCAGTGTATGTATGTCAGGTAGGTCAGTGTGTGTCAGGTAGGTCAGACATCAGGCAGGTAGGTCAGTGCATGTCAGGTAGGTAAGTGCATGTCAGTGTATGTATGTTAGGTAGGTCAGTGTGTGTCAGGTAGGTCAGTGTGTGTCAGGCAGGTAGGTCAGTGTGTCAGGCAGGTGAGTTTAGTGGTCAGCATTGATGGGCACTGGTAAGCCAGGCAGCAATCAGCAAGTGAGCTCACCCCCCTCCACACAACCACACAGCCCAGCCAAAAAACCCTGCGCCACTACCGCAGACCTACCAACACATGGCCGTCCACCTAAACTGACAGGCCGGTCAAGGAGAGCATTCATCAGAGAAGAAGCCAAGAGGCCCATGGTAACTCTGGAGGAGCTGCACAGAATTCTTGCTCTCGCTATAATGTTCGCACAGGAGGATGGTGCGCTTTAAAAACATTGTATTTTTTTTTTATTTTTTACACTGTCTATTTTTTTCATCACTTTTATTCCTAGAAATGTAAACATCATTTGTGATAACAATAAAGCACAACAGATCCTCTTTATGGAGACATCTGGGGTCTATAAGACCCCAGATCTCTCCTTTAACCTTGAAAGCATGAGATAAAAAAAAAAACTTTGATGTCACGCTTTCCAGAGAAAAAAATGGCTGTGTGTAGATCTGGAAGTGACTAAATGCTCGTCATTTCTGGTCTCTTAGACCATAGAGATGTATAGGGACCTTTCGGCACATTCACTAAAATTACTAGATAGGGTTTCTTGTTGTCTTGCTGTATGGATTACACTGTGATTCATTTATTAATCAATATATGATGTAAGTGCTAGTTATCTCTAGTTATCTCTAGCTATCTTTAGCCTAGATAAACATGTTACAAATTCATAACCAATCATGAAAGTTCCCCCCCCTCCCAATGTAGAGCTGCAGTCGGATATAGGCTGGTCAGAGAAGGTGAAATGGTTTGTGAAGACAAAGAGAACAATAGATTTTACAACACTTGCAGAGGTACCTCTATTTGGTAGCCAAGGTTATACCACAGATATAGTTATATCATCAACGTACATGGGGTTCTCCCTCCAGTCCACGCTGTTTCCTATTCGGATTTTAGCTCCGCTCAGGTCCTCAGCACAGCAGTCTCTCTTGTTCGTAATGGCCACAGAGAAGATAACATGGTTTGATTTTAGATCCAGATTCCACCAGGGCCTATATTGCACTTTAGTTGAAGCACATCGAGAGAGCAGGCCATCGGTTGCATATCTGGAAGCTGCTCCCTGTTTAGTGCTGGACTGAGATGTTTTTCCTTTGGGAGCCACATTGTACGCTAAAAATAATATATCATGTGTTATCTTCATGATGTAATAACTTAGAAATGAGGTGCATTCAAAAAGATTCGAAATATATCTAGCCTTGAAATGTCACCATTTGCTGATCGTTTCTGAAGTTCAGATCTCTGCAGTGCACACCTGGTCTAATCAAGAAAGCATTATTGTAGACTGCTGGACATTTAAAGACTGCCCAATTAACAGGTTACAGTGTCTTCTGGTGTCTTAAATTCAGCTCTATGTGACTTATGCCTTGTACACATGATCGGACATTCCAACAACAAAATCCATGTATTTTTTCCGACGGATATTGGCTCAAACTTGTCTTGCATACACACGGTCGCACAAAGTTGGTCGGAAATTCCGAACGTCAAGACATACAACACATATGACGATCCAAGAAAAATGAAGTTCAATAGCCAGTGCGGCTCTTCTGCTTGATTCTGAGCATGTGTGGAACTTTGTGTGTCGGAATTGTGTACACACGATCGGAATTTCCGACAACGGATTTTGTTGTCGGAAAATTTGAGATCCAGATCTCAAATTTTGTGTGACGGAAATTTTTATGGAAAATGTGTGATGGAGCCTACATATGGTCGGAATGTCCGACAACAAGGTCCCATCGAACATTTTCCATTGGATAATCCGACCGTGTGTACGGGGCATAAGGCTACCAGACTTAGTGTGACCCTAATAAGAGAAGTCATACTATGCTTGTGGGAAGAATCAAAAGACCGCTGTACATGACTTTGACGGACCGCCTGGCACCCAGCCTGGGTGCTTCCACCAAGATACAGCTTCCTACACTCACAAGGAACCGGGTATTATAGCTGAATATTGCACCCAAAAACTAGACGGCACTAGCTTAGGTGCAAACTGGAACTGACTTTTATTGTAAATTCACACAGAATATATACCACACAAAACATGATAAGAGCTTGATCACATTATCCTAAACAATGCGGTCTGTAAACAGTAATGTCAGTATATCTAATGAACAGCTAACATGAACATAAGCAGTGAGCTAATTAACAACTAGTCACCTAGACAAGACTAGGTGACTCAGGTCAGTGCCCACCCAGACAATTCGGCACCAGTATTCAAGAAGACCCAGGGCTTTCCAAATCTCATTAGCAAGCTTTCTTTTCACATCCATCTTCTCATTGAGTTTCAAGTTGGCAGAGATCATCATGGCTTCCTTGATTGTATTTTTTTTTTTTGCTGTCCCATTGAATAAGTGTAAAGATTGCTTTTGTTGCCCTGACTCTTCACTGAGAGCCACATATTTAGAATAAACATGTATTTACATAGATAGTCAGGTTGAAAAAAGAAGCAAGTACATCTAGTTCAACCAGTCATGTAATGAGATTATTATGAGAGGAAGGAAGGGGACTATAGACAATGGAGAAAAAAGTAAAAAATTGGTTTTATTCTTACATGAGGGCCAGTACATTAAAAGTTACCTGCAGTGGAATGTTTTTTGATGTCTTCTTCTTCAGACTCCCAGAGACCTGGAATAGATTGAAGGTAAAGACATGGATGAGCGAATTTGGGGTGTAGGAACTTGACTGGCCAGCACTGACCTCAACCCGATAGAACACCTTTGGGATGAATTCGTGCAGAGACTGTGAGCCAGGCCTTCTCATCCAACATCAGTGCCTGACCTCACAAATGAGCTTCTGGAAGAATGGTCAAACATTCCCATAGATACACTCCTAAACCTTGTGGACAGCCTTCCCAGAAGAGTTGAAGCTGTTATCAGGGCCGGTGCTACCACTAGGCAGACTAGGCAACCACCTAGGGCGCACGGCCACCAAGGGTGCCCGGCCAATGGTTAATCTACTCCTGCACATGTGTCAAGCAGCGCTGCCCCCTCCCCTCCCCCCCACGCGACTCTCCGCTCTGACATCATGTAGTCATATCAGCTACACACTTCTCCCGAGTCCCGCCTCTCCTGTGCGCTCCGTCCTATCCACCTCCAGCATGTCTGCCCTGAACAGCTACACACTTTTCCAAGTTCCGCCTCTCCAGTGCGCTCCGTCTGTGAAGAGGAGGAGGGCGGGAAGATTAAAAACAAGCAGCCAAAAGCCACACCGAAAAACTGCTGAATGAACCAGTGAGCCCCTGGGGACCATTCCAAGTGAGTGAGCTCTTTCACTGACCAGACTGCTCCCTTCTCTCTCTCTCCCTGACCCCTCCCCTCTCTCTCTGACCCCCCTCTCTCTCCCTGATCCCCCTCTCTCTCCCTGATCCCCCCTCTCTCTCTGACCCCCCTCTCTCTCCCTGATCCCCCTCTCTCTCCCTGATCCCCCCCCTCTCTCTCTGACCCCCCTCTCTCTCCCTGACCCCCCCCCCTCTCTCTCTCCCTGAGGGTGGCAAGGAAGAAAAAGGCCATATAGTGTAAATCCGTTTAAGAAAAAATTTATTAAACAAAAGGATATACATTCACTTGTAAAATAATGTAAAAACAGCGCTGAAGATAAAATGTGGTGACAGTGGGGGTCATTATTTTACAAGTGAGTGTATATCCTTTTGTTTAATAAATTTTTTCTTAAACGGATTTACACTATATGGCCTTTTTCTTCCTTGCCACCCTATATCTGCCTTCTTCAACATCAATTTGAGCGAAACCACAATGTGCGTTCCGGTCCACGCATCCTCCTGGATTCCAGCATCACCTAGAGTGACAGAGTAACGTGTGGGTCCACCCACCAACATCGCCTTCCGGGGCCATCTCCAGCCACCCATCACCTAAGCGCATCCGACCCAGTCCGGCGTATGCCCCATTGGGTCCACTCCATCCGGTAAGCCTTCTCACAATTGGTGGTGGTGTGTTTGTTTTTCATCTCAAGATTTTATACAGCCTTGGTTGGAATGTTTTCCTAAAAGACTTTTTCCTTCATACACCTATCGATGTTCCCTCTGCATTATTCATACTTGGAACTGTGATTTTGACGTTTTCCATATTGGACATTTTTTCCATTTCTACTAGCGCTACACTTATTGTGTGTTTTCTATCTGTTTTGCTTTGTTGGTTGTGTTAGCTGCTTTTTGTCGTTACGGCAGCGCAGAATTGTTTTGTTTATATCATGATCCCCCTCTCTCCCTGATCCCCCCTCTCTCTCTCCCTGATCCCCCTCTCTCTCTCCCTGATCCCCCTCTCTCTCTCCCTGATCCCCCTCTCTCCCTGATCCCCCTCTCTCCCTGATCCCCCCTCTCTCTCTCCCTGATCCCCTCTCTCTCTCCCTGATGCCCCTCTCTCCCTGATCCCCCCTCTCTCTCCCTGATCCACCTCTCTCTCCCTGATCCCCCCTCTCTCCCTGATCCCCCTTCTCTCTCCCTGATCCCCCCTCTCTCTCCCTGATCCCTCCTCTCTCTCTCCCTGATCCCCCCCTTTCTCACTGATCCCCCTCTCTCTCCCTGATCCCCCTCTCTCTCTCCCTGATCCCTCCTCTCTCTCTCCCTGATCCCCCCTCTCTCCCTGATCCCCCCTCTCTCCCTGATCCCCCCTCTCTCCCTGATCCCCCTCTCTCCCTGATCCCCCTCTCTCTCCCTGATCCCCCTCTCTCTCTCCCTGATCCCCCTCTCTCTCTCCCTGATCCCCCTCTCTTTCCCTGACCCCTTCTCTCTCCCTGATCCCCCTCTCTCTCCCTGATCCCTCCTCTCTCTTTCCCTGACCCCCCTCTCTCTCTCCCTGATCCCCCCTCTCTCCCTGACCCCCCTCTCTCTCCCTGACCCATCTCTCTCCCTGATCCCCCTCTCTCTCCCTGATCCCTCCTCTCTCTTTCCCTGACCCCCCTCTCTCTCTCCCTGATCCCCCCTCTCTCCCTGACCCCCCTCTCTCTCCCTGACCCATCTCTCTCCCTGATCCCCCCTCTCTCTCCCTGATCCCCCCTCTCTCTCCCTGATCCCCCCTCTCTCCCTGACCCCCCTCTCTCCCTGACCCATCTCTCTCCCTGATCCCCCCTCTCTCTCCCTGATCCCCCCTCTCTCCCTGACCCCCCTCTCTCCCTGACCCCCCTCTCTCCCTGATTCCCCCTCTTTCTCTTCCTGATCCCCCTCTCTCTCTTCCCTCTCTTTCCCTGACCCCCCTCTCTCTCCCCCTGATCCCCCCTCTCTCTACCTGATCCCCCCCTCTCTCTCCCTGATTCCCCCTCTCTCTCCCTGACCCCCTCTCTCTACCTGATCCCTACTCTCTCTCTTTACTTGCCAGCACTGGAAGTAGCTTAACTCCAGTCTGTTTATCTCCTGTTTTAACTCCTCCCTTACCATCATCTGCCTATACATTGATGTATAACAGAATTACTTGAATAACTTTATCCTCTTAAAGTGGTATTAAAGCAAAGCAAAATATTTATTATACTGCAGTTTACCAATTCTTAGATGGGTGGCTGCATTAGTTTTTTTTGTTTTTAATTTTTCTCTTTTATATTCACTTGGTGATCCTGCTAGTAAGTCTGTTGTTTTTCAAAAGAATGTGCTCTCTTGCAGATGTAGCAGTTAGAGGTTTGAATCAAACCATTTAACACTGGCAAAGGGGGTGAAGTCAGGGGCAGACCCATAGGGGGCGGCAAAAGGAGGTTTCGCCTAGGGAGTCAAAAATCCTTGCACTAGCCCTGGCTGTTATAGCTGCAAAGGGCGGAGCCAACTCAATATTGAACTCTACGGACTAAGACTGGGATGTCATTAAAGGTCATGTGTGTGTAAAGGCAGGCGTCCCAATACTTTTGGTGATATAGTGTATAAATCAGAGGCTCTGGATGGACAGTTGGATAAATGGTTCTATATTTAGGATGTATCCGGTCTATAAACCAGAGGCTCTGGATGGACAGTTGGATAGATGGGTTTTATATTTAGCACTAAATTAAATATAGGGTAGAATAATAGAAAAATTTTCTAACACTCACTTTCAATATCAGGGCTTGTTTCCACTTGAGTAGGAGGGTCTACAACAAATAAGAGCAACAGTATTAGTGTCAATGGTGATGTCAGTTAGTGTCAGCTTACAGATCACAGTCCCACAATAAGTCGCAGATTACCGCCATTAGTTGAATAAAAAATAAATAAAAATTCAGTATTCAGACCTACCTTAAACTCTTTGTTATATTGCAGCCATTTGCTAAAATCATTTAAGTTCATTTTTTTCCTCATTAATGTACACACAGCACCTCATATTGTACACACAGCACCCCATATTGTACACACAGCACCCCATATTGTACACACAGCACCTCATATTGTACACACAGCACCCCATATTGTACACACAGCCCCCCATATTGTACACACAGCCCCCCATATTGTACACACAGCACTCCATATTGTACACACAGCACCCCATATTGTACACACAGCACCCCATATTGTACACACAGCACCCCATATTGTACACACAGCCCCCCATATTGTACACACAGCACCCCATATTGTACACACAGCCCCCCATATTGTACACACAGCACCTCATATTATACACACAGCACCCCATATTGTACACACAGCACCCCATATTGTACACACAGCCCCCCATATTGTACACACAGCACCCCATATTGTACACACAGCCCCCCATATTGTACACACAGCACCTCATATTGTACACACAGCACCCCATATTGTACACACAGCCCCCCATATTGTACACACAGCCCCCCATATTGTACACACAGCACCTCATTTGTACACACAGCACCCCATATTGTACACACAGCACCCCATATTGTACACACAGCCCCCCATATTGTACACACAGCCCCCCATATTGTACACACAGCACCTCATATTGTACACACAGCACCCCATATTGTACACACAGCCCCCCATATTGTACACACAGCACCCCATATTGTACACACAGCCCCCCATATTGTACACACAGCACCCCATATTGTACACACAGCACCCCCATATTGTACACACAGCACCCCATATTGTACACACAGCTCCCCATATTGTACACACAGCCCCCCATATTGTACACACAGCCCCCCATATTGTACACACAGCACTCCATATTGTACACACAGCCCCCCATATTGTACACACAGCACCTCATATTGTACACACAGCACCCCATATTGTACACACAGCACCTCATATTGTACACACAGCACCCCATATTGTACACACAGCCCCCCATATTGTACACACAGCACTCCATATTGACAGAAAAACACAGAATTGTTGACATTTTTGCAGATTTATTAAAAAAGAAAAACTGAAATATCACATGGTCCTAAGTATTCAGACCCTTTGCTGTGACACTCATATATTTAACTCAGGTGCTGTCCATTTCTTCTGATCATCCTTGAGATGGTTCTACACCTTCATTTGAGTCCAGCTGTGTTTGATTATACTGATTGGACTTGATTAGGAAAGCCACACACCTGTCTATATAAGACCTTACAGCTCACAGTGCATGTCAGAGCAAATGAGAATCATGAGGTCAAAGGAACTGCCTGAAGAGCTCAGAGACAGAATTGTGACAAGGCCCAGATCTGGCCAAGGTTACAAAAAAATTCTGCTGCACTTAGGGTTCCTAAGAGCACAGTGGCCTCCATAATGAATGAATGAATGAATGAATGAATGAATGAATGAAAGATTTATAGAGCGCTGCAAATGCAAACTGAATCGCCTCAAGGCGCTAATGCATTTGGTGTTGTCAGCTTCTAAAAGAGGAAGGTCTTGAGTTTTTTCCTGAAAACCAGATGGTTTTCTTCCATGCGGATGTGGGGCGGAAGTGCGTAGTTCCATAGTCGAGGTCCTTGGACTGCGAACCTTCGTTCTCCCTTTGCTTTGTAGCGGTATTTGGGAATGAGAAGGAGGTTTTGGTTAGATGATCGAAAACTGCGATTGGGTGTGTAGTGTTTTATTTTCTCTCTAAGGTATTGTGGGTGAGGCAGAGGGTCTTGAATGTGATCCAATTCTTTACAGTTAGCCAATGTAGGCTCCTCAGGGATGGGGAGATTGACTCCCAGGGTTTTTTCCTGTTAACAGTCTTGCCGCCGCATTTTGAATGAGTTGTAAGCGCGCAAGCTGATATTAGGGTAATCCTATATAGAGTGAGTTAGCGTAATCGAGTTGGGAATTGATGATTGTTCCAACTACTGCTGCTTTGTCCTCCTCTGGGATGAAGGGGATAAGTCTACGTAACAGGCGGAGGAGATGGTGGGATCCACTGACTACCGATCCTATTTGTGCATCCATTGTCATTTCTGAGTCAAAGATAACTCCGAGACTCTTGACTTTGGTGCTTGGGGAGATGGTCTGTCCTAAGATGGTGGGAGGTGTCCACAGAGTCTTGGTTTTGGCATTATGGTTAGCGTGTAGGAGAAGAAGTTCTGTTTTTGAACCGTTGAGTTTGAGGGAGCTACTGGTCATCCAGTCATCTATCATAGTGAGGCATTTTTCTAGTTGTTGAAGGTGGTCTTTTTGTCCAGTGATGCGAAAGTGCAGTTGGGTGTCATCAGCATATGAGTGGAAGGAGAGGTCTGATTTTCTGATGATTTTGAGGAGTGGACGGATGTAGATGTTGAATAGGACTGGTGATAGGGGTGAACCCTGTGGGACTCCACAGGAGATTGTGCGGGTTTCAGAGGTGAATGCTCCCAGTTTCACTATCTGAATCCTTAAATGGAAGACGTTTGGGACGACCAGAACCCTTCCTAGAGCTGGCCGTCCAACCAAACTGAGCTATCGGGGGAGAAGAGCCTTGGTGAGAGAGGTAAAGAAGAACCCAAAGATCACTGTGGCTGAGCTCCAGAGATGCAGTCGGGAGATGGGAGAAAGTTGTAGAAAGTCAACCATCAGTGCAGCCCTCCACAGTCGGGACTTTATGGCAGAGTGGCCCGACGGAAGCCTCTTCTCAGTGCAAGAAACATGAAAGCCTGCGTGGAGTTTGCTAAAAAACACCTGAAGGACTCCAAGATGGTGAGAAATAAGATTCTCTGGTCTGATGAGACCAATATAGAACTTTGTGTCCTTAATTCTAAGCGGTATGTGTGGAGAAAACCAGGCACTGCTCATCACCTGTCCAATACAGTCCCAACAGTGAAGCATGGTGGTGGCAGCATCATGCTGTGGGGGTGTTTTTCAGCTTCAGGGACAGGACGACTGGTTGCAATCAAGGGAAAGATGAATGCGGCCAAGTACAGGGATATCCTGGACGAAATCCTTCTCCAGAGTGCTCAGGACCTCAGACTGGGCCAAAGGTTTACCTTCCAACAAGACAATGACTAAGTACACAGCTAAAATAACAAAGGAGTGGCTTCACAACTCCGTGACTGTTCTTAAATGGCCCAGGCAGAGCCCTGACTTAAACCCAATTGAGTAGCCCTGGAGAGACCTAAAAATGGCCGTCCACCAATGTTTACCATCCAACCTGACAGAACTGGAGAGGATCTGCAAGGAGGAATGGCAGAGGATCCCCAAATCCAGGTGTGAAAAACTTGTTGCATCTTTCCCAAAAAGACTCATGGCTGTATTAGATCAAAAGGGCGCTTCTACTAAATACTGAGCAAAGGGTCTGAATACTTAGGACCATGTGATATCTCAGTTTTTCTTTTTTTAATAAATCTGCAAAAATGTCAACAATTCTGTGTTTTTCTGTCAATATGAGGTGCTGTGTGTACAATATGGGGTGCTGTGTGTACAATATGAGGTGCTGTGTGTACAATATGAGGTGCTGTGTGTACAATATGGGGTGTTGTGTGTACAATATGAGGGGCTGTGTGTACAATATGGGGTGCTGTGTGTACAATATGGGGTGTTGTGTGTACAATATGGGGTGCTGTGTGTACAATATGAGGTGCTGTGTGTACAATATGGGGTGCTGTGTGTACAATATGGGGGGCTGTGTGTACAATATGGGGTGCTGTGTGTACAATATGGGGTGCTGTGTGTACATTAATGAGGAAAAAAATGAACTTAAATGATTTTAGCTAATGGCTGCAATATAACAAAGAGTGAAAAATTTAAGGGGGTCTGAATACTTTCCCTTCCCACTGTATATTATAGATTGAAGATGCTATAACTTTCACTTAAACCAATCAATATATACTTATTGGGATTTCGTTTTTTTACTAAAGACATGTAGCAGAAAACATCTTGCCCTTAAAGCGTTTGTAAAGGTGTTTTTTTTTTTTTTTTAAAATAACAAACATGTTATACTTACCTTCACTGTGCAGCTCGTTCTGCACAGAGTGGCCCCGAACCTCGTCTTCTGGGGTCCCTCGGCGGCTGTTTCAGCTCCTCCCCGCAAGCATTCACCACCTTAATGCGAGCTCCCTCGCACGGTGGTGAGTGCTTGCGGGCGCGCTCCCGTGATACAGCCGGCGGCTATAGCCGCTCGCTGTATCACTCGGCCCCACCCCCCGGCGCGCCGCGTCATCGGATGTGATTGACAGCAGCGCGAGCCAATGGCTGCGCTGCTTTCAATCCATCCACTGCAGCCAATCAGCGGCCAGGGTGAGCGGAGGAACAGATGTCGGGAACGCGAAGCTGACTTTCGAGGCGTCAGGTAAGTAAAACGGGGGGGCTGGGGGCGGCGGTTCTGTCAGAAGTTTTTTCACCTTAATGCATAGAATGCATTAAGGTGAAAAAATTTTTACCTTTACAACCCCTTTAATTTTTTTTTTTAAATGGGATATGTTTTATTGCAGAAAGTAAAAAATGTTTTTTTGTTCAAAACTTTTAGTCTTTTTTTTTTGTTTGTTTATATAACAAAAAAATCATAGGGATGATCAAATACCAGTAAATGAAAGTTCTATTTGTAAAAAAAAAAAATGACATTTCATTTTCATTTGGGTACAGCGTTGCATAACCGCGCAATTACCATATAAAGTAGTGCAGTGCTGAATAGCAAAACATGTCCTGGTCATGAAGGGAGTAGAACTTTCCGGAGCTGAAGTGGTTAAACTAAATAGATCAAAAACAATTCTACTTATAACAGATGGAATTAAACAGCAATATAAATAATTCATAGGCTTACTTCCAATTTTAGGACCCGGATCCAACCAATACTGAGGTCCTGCAAAATATATAAACAAATAAGCAAGACAAAGTTAAAAAGTTTTATGTTACCATTTGGGTAGAATTGGTGTGATAAACTTTTAAAACCCATTCTGCTAGGGAAAGGACAACACAAGGAAAAGCTGCCAAGGGGAGGGATAACTACTGTTGGCCGAACGGTTCGGCTTGAGCATGAGTTTGGGTCGAACATTTTCCTGTTTGAAAGTTCACCGAACACCCGAATTTGCAGTGTATTCGCCGGGTGTCTTGGCCCGCCAAACACACTGCAATGCACTGCACGCTGCACAGTGCATTCTGCACCCCGATTGCCCAAGGGGGCTTCCAAATCCCAATAATCCCCTTGCCTGCAGACCCCCACAACCACAGCCCAGGGTTGTCAGGAAGAGACCCTTGTCCCTATCAACATGTTGGGGGCATGTGGCCTGGTATGGTTCAGGAGGGGGAGCGTTTACTCGTCCCCCCCTTTCCTGACCTGCTGGGCTGCATGCTCGGATAAGGGTCTGGTATGGACTTTGGGGGGGCCCCATGCCATTTTTTTTATTATTTTGATGTGGGGTTCCCCTTACAATCTGGGGGGGCACTGTATTTTTTTCTTTAATTTCTTAATAGCCGGGTGCCGGCGTTCTGTCGAGAAGTGCCCCCCACCGAATAGTACACGTGCATGCGCAGGACGGAGCCGCACTTCAGCTGATTTGCCAATCAGCTGGAGTGACGTGACCAGGGCGCAAGCGCACATTGTAGGAGGCATCTCTTGATGGGAGATACCATTTCACGGCCACAATTGAAACCTATACAAACAGCGGGGGGGAGGACAGTAGTTCTCACATTGTGCCTTGCTGTTGAGGGGGGTTTTACAGTGTGCTGATGGTCCAGTTTTGTCTGTGTTGCAGGGCGGGTTTGCTGTGTTGAATGGCCAGTTTTTCCTGTGTGAAAGGCCGGGTTGCAACACAGACAAAACCAGCCCTTCAACACAGCCACTAGCCGCCCTCCAGCAGCAGCGATGAACAATGAGAAAACTACGGTCTCCCCCACTGTTTGTATAGGTTTAAATTGTGAAATGGTATCTCCCATCGAGAGATACCTCCTATGATGTGCGCATGCGCCCTGGTTACGACAGCCCAGCTGATCGGCAAATCAGCTGTTGTGCTGTTCCGTACGGCGCATGCGCAGTACATACCAGACACTTCGTGATAGCGGGCATTTCTCGACAGAACACCTGTAATTGCAACTGTGAGTCAATTTAAATGTGATTTGACTTGTTTTTTTTTCTTTAGAAATGCCAGTTTTGCTGCAGCAGGTTCTACACATGCTACAGATGCGCCACTTTACAGGCAGACTAAGAGGACCCCCCCCCCCGGCACTATATTTAAAGGAATTTTTAATTTTTATTGTTGCACTTCAAGCATCATTAAAATCACTGCTCCTGAAAAAGAAAGATTGTTATTTAAAAAAAAAAATTGCATTGATACATATCCCCCGGGGCAGTACCCAAACTCCCAAACCCCTTTTAGGGCCAATTACTTGCATATAAGCCTTCAAAATGGGCACTTTTGATTTCTCCTGTTCTTCTCCCATAGGCTACAATGGGGTTCGCCATTCGGGTTAGAAAATTTCCCCTGTTCGGGAGTTCTGCTGCGAACCCAACAGGGGGGTTTGGCCCATCTTTATTAGAGAGGCAGGGTTACTATGTAGCCATACATGATGAGCGCATACATCAATACACCAAGCAGTAAATAGAAAACCTGCTCCTGGCTCTCCAACACGGAGGCCAAAAAAAATGATCTACGTAAACATGACAGAGATACAAGACACAACTCACTTCTTAGCTGCGGTGTAAAACCCTGGAAAAATTCGTCATACTCATACTCATACCTAGACAGCGACAAAAACAATATATTAATCTGATCTGAAAAAAGAACTAAAGGCTAAACTTTTTCTTTATTTTGGAAAGAGTAATGGCGGGTTATAACCCCTGTCATCTGTGTCCCATTGGGGAGATTTCCCTTCACTTCCTGTCCCATAGTTAAAACAGGAAGTGAGAGGAAGTCTCTCCAAGGTAAGGGCATCTTTGGTTGTCACTGGATCTAGTGTCCCCATTGGAAGATTTCTCCTCTATTCCTGTTCTGGTAACAACCTGAAATTTGTTTTTTTTTTCATTTTCCCTTTTGGTGATGTCGGTCACCAGCATAGCTCCCAACTGTCCCTGATTTTTAGGGACTGTCCCTCATTTGGAACAAAGTCCCTCTGTCCCTCTTTCCCTCTCATGTGTCCCTCATTTTGGTCTGATCTATATAGTTGTATCAGTGGCGGCCGCTCCATTAGGGGCGCAGGGGCGCCGCCCCCCTATCCATGCGTCCGGCCCCTTAATCTACATGCAGGGCGCCGGACGCATGGATTTCAACAGGGTTTTTTTTTAAGCACTTGATTAGAGCCAAAGGCTCTAATAGGTTTAAAAAAAAAGGTGGGCTTGTGCCCACCCAGTTTTGTGACAATACCGAATGAATATTTGCCATAGTCACACTGATTTTCCTTCCGGCTAATCAGGAAGCGTGTCGTGAGATCTTATTGGCGAAGAGGGCGGATGAGGAGGGAGGAGACACATGGCCTGGGGAGAAGCAAGGAAGACCGAAGGACCCACCAGCCGCCACTCCATGGAATCTTGTGAGACCCGTTTCCTGATTGGCCAAAAGGAGAAGCGATCCTTTTGGCCTAGGAGGAGGAGGGAGGAGACACACAGCCTCCATCAGAGCTGGACTGGGACAAAAATTTGGCCCTGGACTTCATCCAGACTGGCCCACTTTGACAGGTCTCTCCCATGCCGGCTTGCCACCCAAGCCCCCCCCCCCACTAGCCATTAGCCGTTCTACATTATTTCTCTTATAGGCAGTACCAGTGGGGAAGCTAGACATTATTTCACCTGGGGCAAAGAATCAGTTTGGCGCCCCCCCCAATGGGACAAGATTAGGCAGGAAAGTGAGGCCGCCCTCCTTCCAAATCGTATGATGAGCTTCTCAGTGTTGACTCCTGAGCATCATGTCTGTATTCAGGCGCGCTGCATAACTAGCCAGGGAGAGGAGGTGAGCACTGCGGGGGGGGGGACAGAGGACCGGAGGGAGGCAGCGGTCCACTGTCACTGAAATCGGCCCACTGAGCCATCGGCCCACCGGGAAACTCCCTGTAGTCCCAATGGCCAGTACATGCCTGGCCTCCATGAGGAGATGCAGGAAAAGCCGCCGCCCATCGCCCGGAGGGAAGTGCTGCCCGTGCCCCGGGGGGGGGTTGTGATTGACCCGACCGACCCACGGGGGGGTGGATGACACGACTTAGCCGCCACTGAGTTGTATATAAAATGCACTTTTTTTTTCTTCCAAAAATGTTTCCCAGAGCTAAACCTTTCATCTAATTTCTAAATTGCTGCATTTGTAAATTCCAAAGTCCAATATGAAGGAACAGTGGTGGTAAGAAAAACAGTTGTGGGTTTAACTAATCTTTTTTTTAATTTTATTTTTTAGTATAATTCTCCATTAAGGGGGCGTGTCAGGGGTGTGTCCTACATACTTTTGCTAATAGGTGTCCTTCGTTCCCATCTCATAAGGTTGGGAGATATGTAGTAGGAGTCTCCACGATCTGCATGTATGGGGCGATCGCTGTTTGCATGCAAACGGTCCGGCGCGCGCATTTGACTTTGCATGCTAGTGGGGGGGGGGTGTTATTTAGGGGCACTTTAATTTTTTTTTAATTATTAATTTATTTTACAGGTACTCATGAGGGGGATTTTAAACTAGGTGTGGTGGTGGGGGGCGGAGGGTTCTAAGGAAGTGATAGCCAGCAGTGAGCAAAGAACAGAGGGTAATAGTTGGGCCAGTAGTAATGATATAGCCGTGACGTCTGAACCAGGGCTGAATAAGTGATCAAATCAAAAACAAAGCCCGTGAAAACTTAAAGGGGTTGTAAACCCTCGTGCATCCTATGCATTAAGGTGAAAAAACACCTGGCAGTCACCGGCCCCTCCAGCCCCTCTGCTTTACTTACCTGAGCCCCTTCATCTCCTCGGCGGGGACGCGCTGTCCCTCTCTCCACGGGGTCCCGGCTCTTGATTGGATAGATTAATAGCAGCGCAGCCATTGGCTCCCACTGCTGTCAATCAAATCCAATGACGCGGGCACCGGGGGGGCAGGGCCAAGTCCGGCATTCGTGTCTATGCACGCAAATGATGGACTCGGGAGAGCGCCCGCAAGGTGACCCCCCAAGGAGAGCGCTTCTCCTAGGGGGTTATCTGATGTGGGGGGAGCAACGAGAGCCATCGGGGGAACCCAAAAGAGGATGTTGGGGGCCACTCTGTGCAAAACGAGCTGCACAGTGGAGGTAAGTATGATGTGTTTGTTATTTAAGAAAAATAAAAAACGATCCTTTACAATCACTTTAAGGAGAAATGAATATGCACTCATACAACACTGAGAGGCGTATACACAAATGCGAGGAGCCTAGCTAACAAAATGGACTAACTGGAGCCACTATTACACGAGGAGGACGTAGACTTTGTGGGAATAACAGAAACTTGGTTTGACAGCTCACATGACTGGTTGGCAAATATTCAGGGGCGTTGCTACCCTGTTTCCCCGAAAATAAGACCTAGTGTGATGGTCTGTGATGGCTGCAATATAAGCCCTACCCCCCAAATAAGCCCTACCCTGTTTCCCCGAAAATAAGCCCTACCCTGAAAATAAGACCTACAAGGACTTTAACTAGGGCTTATTTGGGGGGTAGGGCTTATATTGCAGCCATCACCGACAATCACGCTAGGTCTTATTTTCGGGGAAAGAGGGGATGTCTGCAAAAGATCTGGGGCTAGAGCCCATAGCAGTGGTCACCAACCTTTTTGCAGGCGGGGGGGGGGTTTGGTAAGTAATGTTTCATGGGCAATTTATCGGGGAAATGGCTGGTGTTGGTGCTTCAATCATCATGGCACCATGGTTGAACTTGTGTCAGGGTGATTGAAGCGCATTATTTATATTGTTACATTGTAATATATAATGAAGTGCTTCAACAGCGCAGTACAGTTCTGGGAGAGTGCCTATTGGCTTCCTCCCAAAACCGTGCTCACTGCGGTGCACACCCAGCTCACTCTATGACACAGCTGATCACAGATTGGGGTAAAGAGCCAATCACAGCAGCGCTTTACCACGTGACGTGATCAGCTGTGTCCAATCACAACTGATCGTGATGTAAACACACTTGCCGGTTATCGGCATTCCTTTCCTCACACTGTCACAGTGCGAGAAGAGGAGAGAGCTGGTGTCTTGCAGAGAAAGTTCCCCCGGCGGATAAGGACCCCCCTGTACTGCGCAGGTGCAACGCTTGCGCAGTACGAAGGACTAGCAGCCACCGAAAATAGCCAAAGCTGAAAAACTTTAATCAGCTGTACACGGCGCCTGCTCTCTGGGTCCAGGTTGAAGCCCCACCATCCAAGTGGACCTAGAGGGAGAATAAAAAAGTGCCGAGCGAAGCAAGGCCATGCCCGAAGTGTGGCGAGCGAAGTGAGCCCGCGAGGGGCCCTCTTACAGGCGCCGTATACAGCTGATTCAAGGCGCCGTGTACAGCTGATACAAGGGTATTCCCTGTATCGAAGGACAAGGAAAGTAGAAGAGGGGGAGGGGTATGTCTATAAATAAAAAAACAATGTAAGAGTGGTAGAGAGGAGTGATGTAAATGGGACGGGGGGGTGGGAGGTGGAGTCCCTGTGGGTAGAACTCCAAAGAGTAGAAGTGGTAAATTAATAGTGGGGGTATGTTACAGGCTTCCCAACCTGAAGGAGGAGGAGCTGGACCTCCTATCACAGTTATAAATGGCAGCGAGGAAACTAAATGTCATCATAATGGGGGGCTTTAATGATCCCGATATCGACTGGGCAGAGGGGACAGCTCACTCATTAAAGGCCTGTCATTTCATGAATGTCTTGCAGGACAACTTCATGTCTCAATTGGCAGATTCTCCAACTAGAAAGAATCCATTGCTAGATTTATTGATTACGAACGATCCAAGTCTGATCTCAGATGTGGCAGTACAGGACAAATTGCGATCTAGCAATCAGTGGATAATCATATTTAGCGTAAATCATAGGAAAAGGAGGCAAGAGGGTAGCACAAGAACTTTAAAAGAGCCAACTTTTCTGAACTGCACTCAATACTATAAGACATCAATTGGGACCTAATCCTAGAAACATTGAACACCAAGGAAAAATGGGAATATTCTTGGAACATATTAAACAAAGGTATCACACAGTGCATTCCATTCCAATGGGAAATAAATATAGAAGAGCGAAGATTAAACCCGGGTGGCTAAACTGTAATGTAAAAAATCTTGTTATAGAGAAAGTAATTGCCTTTAAAAAATATAAAGCGGAGAGGGCATTATCAGCATTCCAACACCACAAGGAATGCAATAAGAAGTATAATGCCTTGTACACTTGATAGGATTTTCTGACAACAAATGTTGGATGTGAGCTTGTTGTCAGAAAGTCAGACCGTGTGTATGCTCCATAGAATATTTGTTGCAGGAATTTCCGCCAAGAAATGTTTGAGAGCAGGTTCTCAAATTTTCTGGCAACAAAACTTGGTAAGTGGGTTATCACAAGGTTCTGTCTTGGGACCAATTACATTTAATTTATTCATAAATGACACAGAGGAAGGGACACATAGCTCAATCTCAGTGTTTGCGGACAATACAAAAATAAGCAGGGCAATAACTTGTTCAGTTCATCATAATCATAACTCTGGATAACAATGGCTGCATATTAGACCTGTGGATCTGCATTCTTGATGGAAACCGAACCCAAGTCTGGAATCTGTGTTCCCTACATAACAGAAATATCAGAAAGGAATGATATTGATTTCAACTTCTTATCAACTTTGCTTTGCTATGCAGCAAATGATTAGCAAAAAAGATTTGTAATCTGCTACTGCTTGTAAAACATGGCAGGCTGGAATAGGTTATCCCGAATCCTTGTGTGTACTCTGTATCCTGTACATTGTTTCTGCATCCCGTGTCCAATACCCCCCCCCCAAAGCTACGCATTATAAAAAAATATATGATGGGGACATCCAATGTAAAGGAGAACTCTGTTGGGGACATTTCACCTGACACCTCCCATACCTCTGTACTCACCTGACACCTCCCATACCTCTGTACTCACCTAATACCTCCCATACCTCTGTACTCAACTGACACCTCTCTTACCTCTGTACTCACCTGACACCTCCCATACCTCTGTACTCACCTGACACCTCCCATACCTCTGTACTCACCTGACACCTCCCATACCTCTGTACTCACCTGACACCTCCCATACCTCTGTACTCACCTAATACCTCCCATACCTCTGTACTCACCTGACACCTCTCATACCTCTGTACTCACCTGACACCTTCCATATCTCTGTACTCACCTGACACCCCCCATACCTCGGTACTTACCTGACACCTCCCATACCTTTGTACTCACCGGAAACACCCCCCATACCTCTGTACTCACCTGACACCTTCCATACCTCTGTACTCACCTGACACCCCCAATACCTTTCTACTCACCTGACACCTCTCATATCTCTGTACTCACCTGATACCTCCCATACCTTTGTACTCACCTGACACATCCCATACCTCTGTACTCACTTGACACCTCTCTTACCTCTGTACTCACCTGATACCTTCCATACCTCTGTACTCACCTGACACCTCCCATACATCTGTACTCACCTGACACCTCTCTTACCTCTGTACTCACCTGATACCTTCCATACCTCTGTACTCACCTGATACCTTCCATACCTCTGTACTCACCTGACACCTCCCATACCTCTGTACTCACTTGACACCTCTCTTACCTCTGTACTCACCTAACACCTCCCATACCTCTGTACTCACCTAACACCTCCCATACCTCTGTACTCACCTGACACCTCCCATACCTCTGTACTCACCTGACACCTCCCATACCTCTGTACTCACCTGACACCTCCCATACCTCTGTACTCACCTAATACCTCCTATACCTCTGTACTCACCTGACACCTCTCATACCTCTGTACTCACTTGACACCTCTCTTACCTCTGTACTCACCTGACACCTCCCATATCTCTGTACTCACCTGACACCTCCCATACCTCTGTACTCACCTAACACCTCCCATACCTTTGTACTCACCTGACACCTCCCATACCTCTGTACTCACCTGACACCTCCCATACCTCTGTACTCACCTGACACCCCCCATATCTCTGTACTCACCTGACACCTCCCATACCTCTGTACTCACTTAACACCTCTCTTACCTCTGTACTCACCTAACACCTCCCATACCTTTGTACTCACCTGACACCTCCCATACCTCTGTACTCACCTGACACCTCCCATACCTCTGTACTCACCTGACACCTCTCATATCTCTGTACTCACCTGACACCTCCCATACCTCTGTACTCACTTAACACCTCTCTTACCTCTGTACTCACCTAACACCTCCCATACCTCTGTACTCACCTAACACCTCCCATACCTCTGTACTCACCTGATACCTCTCATACCTCTGTACTCACCTGACACCTCCCTTACCTCTGTACTCACCTGACACCTCCCATACCTCTGTACTCACCTGATACCTTCCATACCTCTGTACTCACCTGACACCTCCCATACCTCTGTACTCACCTGACACCTCTCATATCTCTGTACTCACCTGATACCTCCCATACCTTTGTACTCACCTGACACATCCCATACCTCTGTACTCACATGACACATCCCATACCTCTGTACTTACCTGACACCTCCCATACCTCTGTACTCACTTGACACCACTCTTACCTCTGTACTCACCTGACACCCCCATACCTCTGTACTCACCTGACACCTCCCATACCTCTGTACTCACCTGACACCTCTCATATCTCTGTACTCACCTGATACCTCCCATACCTCTGTACTCACCTGATACCTCCCATACCTCTGTACTCACCTGACACCTCTCATATCTCTGTACTCACCTGATACCTCCCATACCTTTGTACTCACCTGACACATCCCATACCTCTGTATTCACTTGACACCTCTCTTACCTCTGTACTCACCTGACACCCCCCATACCTCTGTACTCACCTGACACCTCCCATACCTCTGTACTCACCTGACACCTCTCATATCTCTGTACTCACCTGATACCTCCCATACCTCTGTACTCACCTGTTACCTCCCATACCTCTGTACTCACCTGACACCTCTCTTACCTTTGTACTCACCTGACACCTTCTATACCTCTGTACTCACTTGACACCTCTCTTACCTCTGTACTCACCTGATACCTTCCATACCTCTGTACTCACCTGACACCTCCCATATCTCTGTACTCACCTGACACCTCCCATACCTCTGTACTCACCTGACACCTCTCATATCTCTGTACTCACCTGATACCTCCCATACCTCTGTACTCACCTGATACCTCCCATACCTCTGTACTCACCTGACACCTCTCATATCTCTGTACTCACCTGATACCTCCCATACCCTTGTACTCACCTGACACATCCCATACCTCTGTATTCACTTGACACCTCTCTTACCTCTGTACTCACCTGACACCCCCCATACCTCTGTACTCACCTGACACCTCTCATATCTCTGTACTCACCTGATACCTCCCATACCTTTGTACTCACCTCACACATCCCATACCTCTGTACTCACCTGACACATCCCATACCTCTGTACTCATTTGACACCTCTCTTACCTCTGTACCCACCTGATACCTCCCATACCTCTGTACTCACCTGACACCTCCCATACCTCTGTACTCACCTGACACCTCCCATACCTCTGTACTCACCTGACACCTCTCTTACCTCTGTACTCACCTGATACCTGCCATACCTCTGTACTCACCTTACACCTCCCATACCTCTGTACTCACTTGACACCTCTCTTACCTCTGTACTCATCTGATACCTTCCATACCTCTGTACTCACCTGACACCTCCCATACCTCTGTACTTACCTGACACCTCTCATATCTCTGTACTCACCTGATACCTCCCATACCTTTGTACTCACCTGACACATCCCATACCTCTGTACTCACTTGACACCTCTCTTACCTCTGTACTCACCTGATACCTTCCATACCTCTGTACTCACCTGATACCTCCCATACCTCTGTACTCACCTGACACCTCCCATACCTCTGTTCTCACCTGACACCTCCCATACCTCTGTACTCACCTGACACCTCCCATACCTCTGTTCTCATCTGACACCTCCCATACCTCTGTACTCACCGGAAACACCCCCCATACCTCTGTACTCACCTGATACCTCCCATACCTTTGTACTCACCTGACACCTCCCATACCTCTGTTCTCACCTGACACCTCCCATACCTCTGTACTCACTTGACACCACTCTTACCTCTGTACTCACCTGACACCCCCCATACCTCTGTACTTACCTGACACCTCCCATACCTTTGTACTCACCGGAAACACCCCCCATACCTCTGTACTCACCTGACACCCCCAATACCTTTGTACTCACCTGACACCTCTCATATCTCTGTACTCACCTGATACCTCCCATACCTTTGTACTCACCTGACACATCCCATACCTTGGTACTTACCTGACACCTCCCATACCTTTGTACTTACCGGAAACACCCAGGTACCTCTGTATTCACCTGACACCCCCCATACCTCTGTACTCACCTGACACCTTCCATACCTCTGTACTCACCTGACACCCCCAATACCTTTGTACTCACCTGACACTTCTCATATCTCTATACTCACCTGATACCTCCCATACCTTTGTACTCACCTGACACATCCCATACCTCTGTACTCACTTGACACCTCTCTTACCTCTGCACTCACCTGATACCTTCCATACCTATCTACCCACCTGATACCTACCATAACTCTGTACTCACCTGACACCACCCATACCTCTGTACTCACCTGACACCTCCCATACCTCTGTACTCACCTGACACCTCTCTTACCTCTGTACTAACCTTACACCTCCCATACCTCTGTACTCACCTGACACCTCTCATATCTCTGTACTCACCTGATACCTCCCATACCTTTGTACTCACCTGACACATCCCATATCTCTGTACTCACCTGACACCTCCCATACCTCTGTACTCACCTGACACATCCAATATCTCTTTACTCACTTGACACCTCTCTTACCTCTGTACTCACCTGATACCTTCCATACCTCTGTACTCACCTGATACCCCCATACCTCTGTACTCACTTGACACCTATCTTACCTCTGTACTCACCTGACACCTCTCATATCGCTTTACTCACCTGATACCTCCCATACCTCTCTACTCACCTGATACCTCCCATACCTCTGTACTCACCTGACACCTCCCATACCTCTGTACTCACCTGACGCCTCCCATACCTCTGTACTCACCTGACACCTCTCATATCTCTGTACTCACCTGATACCTCCCATACCTCTGTACTCTCCTGATACCTCCCATACCTCTGTACTCACCTGACACCTCCCATACCTCTGTACTCACCTGACACCTCCCATACCTCTGTACTCATCTGACACCTTCCATACCTCTGTACTTACCTGATACCTCCCATATCTCTGTACTCACCTGATACCTTCCATATCTCTGTTCTCACCTGATACTTCCCATACCTCTTACCAATACAATGGTATGTGCAGTCTACCCATTGTTTTAAGTGCGCCCCCATTGAATCCTATAAGACCATTTAGGTTTGCTACCATTGATTTCTATAAGTTCATACATTATCTGAAAGCTCACCAAAGATGCATCATGCAAAACTTTAGTGTGCTTTAACCACTTAAGGACCAAGCCTCTTTTTGAGATGTGTTGTTCACAAGTTAAAACAGTTTTTTTTGCTAGAAAATTACTTAGAACCCCAAACATTATACATTGTTTTTCTAACACCCTAGAGAATAAAATGGCAGTCGTTGCAATACTTTCCGTCTCACCGTATTTGCGCAGCGGTCTTACAAGCGCACTTTTTTTTGGAAAGAATACACTTTTTTCAGTTAAAAAATAAGACAATGGTAATGTTAGCCCAATTTTTTTAATATTGTTTAAGATAATGTTATGCCGAGTAAATTGATAACCAACATGTCATGCTTCAAAATTGCGCCCGCTCGTGGAATGGCGACAAACTTTCACCCTTAAAAATCTCCATAGGCGACATTTAAAAAACTCTACAGGTTGCATGTTTTGAGTTATAGAGGAGGTCTGGGGCTATAATTATTGCTCTTGCTCTGCCGATCGCGGCGATACCTCACATGTGTGCTTTAAACACCGTTTTCTACGTGCGTATGCGTTCGCTTCTGCACGCAAGCTCGGCGGGACGGGGCGCGTTTAAAAATGTATTTTTTTTTCTTATTTATTTTACCTTTTATTTTTTATATTTACACTGTTCTTTAAAATAAAAAATTCTGTCACTTTTATTTCTATTACAAGGAATGTAATAGAAAAAAAACATGACAGGATCTCTTAAATATGAGATCCGGGGTCAAAAAAACCTCACAACTCATATTTACACTAAAATGCAATAAAAAAAAAGAATTTTTTTTTGTCATTTAAAAAAATATTTAAAAAAAAGTCCCTTTAAGAGCTATGGGTGGTATAGAGATGTATGGGGGCCATCTTCCCCTCACTTGTCTCCATACCAAGGAAGGAGCAACATCCGATCGCCTCTGCCGTTGCGGATGGCTCCAGTAAGCGGCGGGGGGGCACCGGAGCGCCACAGGAGGGGGGGCACTGGAGCGTGGCGGGAGGGGGGAGGCCCCTCTCCCCCGCCGCCGATAAAAGTGATCTCACTGAAAATCCATCGCAGAGACCACTCTTATTGGAAAGTGGACCGCTGGCCGAAGAAGGGGATACCGGGGTTATGGCAGCTAGCTGCTGCCAGAACGATATTCCTCTTCAAAGTTGGGACGTATATCGGCGTATGGCGGTCCATAAGTGGTTAATGAAACACACTGTCTAATAGAATTCAATGGTAGAAAACCTAAAACTGAGGCTACACGGCACATATAATGGTGCTGCAGCCAAACCACAGCGCACCGATGTGAAGCCGCTCATACAATTGCTGTGGGTCAGAAAGACTTTCAAACATAGCTTCTATGTGTGCAGATATTATTCACTATATACAATGTACACAACTAAATGTAAATGTTCTAGATAAATATACAGAGCTTCCATTACCAGTCCAAAGGCCATGGACCTGAAAATAAGAAAACACATTTTAGGTTTTACTGTGATAGACTTTCAATCTATCCACCTATCTTCTAGTATTTATCTACCTCTATAAGAATGTAATAAGTAAAGTGTACTCACTGCCTTCAGCACATAGTAGTAAGGAATTTGCTGCGGCAAGAAGTGCCGGAATCCAGAGGAGCCCCATAGTGAGGGATCTGGGTGATATCCCGGGATTTGTGATCCTGATAGATGCTGCAGCTGCCTCTTATAACCTCAATAGGTTGCAACATATTATGTGTGGGCGATGTTCCTGTATGAAGCCTGATAAGTGTGCCAAAAAGTCAAGGTATATGTGAATGTTTTACAAATTCAATTTCCAGAGAAACAGTGTTTAAAGTTCAATCCACCCCAAAACAGGTTTTGGGAATTTTTTTTTTTTGTACAGCAAATACACAATAAATTGAACAAATAAAGAGCAGTTCCAAATCGAGCATAAATAATTATCAGGGAGAAGCAGAAGCTGTTAAAAAGTGAAACTTTTCTATATGTATATAGCCCTGATACTGTATATAGCCCTGATACTGTATGTAGCACATGATATAGTATTGTATATAGCACTAATACTGTATATAGCACAGGATATAGTATTGTATATAGCACTAATACTGTATATAGTACAGGATACAGTATAGTATCTAGCCCTGGTACTGTATATAGTCCTGATACTGTATATAGCACAGGATATAGTACTGTATATAGCCCTGGTACTGTGTATAGTCCTGATACTGTATATAGCACGGGATATAGTACTGTATATAGCCCTGATACTGTATATAGTCCTGATACTGTATATAGCATGGGATATAGTACTGTATATAGTCCTGATACTGTATATAGCACAGGATATAGTACTGTATATAGCACTAATACTGTATATAGCACATGATATAGTATTGTATATAGCACTAATACTGTATATAGTACAGGATATAGTATTGTATATAGCCCTGGTACTGTATATAGTCCTGATACTGTATATAACACGGGATATAGTACTGTATATAGCACTGATACTGTATATAGCACAGGATATAGTACTGTATATAGCACTTATACTGTATATAGCACAGGATATAGTACTGTATATAGCCCTGGTACTGTGTATAGTCCTGATACTGTATATAGCAGGGGATATAGTACTGTATATAGCCCTGATACTGTATATAGCACAGGATATAGTACTGTATATAGCCCTGACACTGTATATAGTCCTGATACTGTATATAGCACGGGATATAGTACTGTATATAGCCCTGACACTGTATATAGTCCTGATACTGTATATAGCATGGGATATAGTACTGTATATAGCACTTATACTGTATATAGCACAGGATATAGTACTGTGTATAGCCCTGATACTGTATATAGTCCTGATACTGTATATAGCACGGGATATAATACTGTATATAGCACTGATACTGTATATAGTCCTGATACTGTATATAGCACAGGATATAGTACTGTATATATCCCTGGTACTGTATATAGCACAGGATATAGTACTATATATATAGCCCTAATACTGTATATAGCACAGGCTATATTATTGTATATAGCACTAATACTGTATATAGCACAGAAGTTATAGAAAGAAGGGGTTGGGGGGAGAAACTAATGGGGACTACTCCAATCTAGTCCCACCTCACCACCCACAGCTAACTGGACTATCCCGATACCTCATAAAGGCATACAATTATAAGTAAAAATTGAATTTATTCAAAAACGTCAGCTTAAAAACATCTATACACACAAAATATAGATTTCACAAGTATCTATTACAATACAAGAATTACAGTAGCGTTTAAAAGCGCCCACAAGGGTAGTTGAAGGCTGTTATTAGAGTACTTGGGAACGTAACCTCAACAGTTTTGCGGATTGACCGATTCTTCAGGAGGCATCCAAGTAATTCTCTATAAATCAAATAACCTCAGTTATACATACAATATATAGAAATAATATGATAACAATAAATAACATTGGAGTAATAGTTGATCTCAGATAAGAGTATGCACTCACCAACCACTGCCCAATCCGGGCTTAGATGGCACTGTGAGATGCCCAGAAATGGGCGCTCCCCCGGGGGCGAGCACAGGGTTTTTTTTTATGGCAGAGTACACTGGTATGTAAAGAAGATAAGGTGTACATTCGGTAATGGAAATTAGGATCAAATTTGGATACGTGGCAGCCACCCAAGTGAACTGAAATGAAGGATTGAGTGAGATGACCAAAGAAGGAAGGAGAGACAGAAGAAAAGGAAAGAAAAAAGGATGAGGAAGCCTGGGAGTGGATGAAAAGGAAGCCAAGGGATCAGAGAGAAAGAAAAGGAAAAAGAGAGAAGAAAGGAAAAAGGAGCAGGCCCAGGGAAGGGGAATGGGGGGAGGGGGAGGCGGAGGGTAAAAAGGGGAGAAAAAAGGGGGGGAAGGAAAGGGAGAGGAGGGGGAGGGGAGAAGGGGGGAAGGAAAAGGGGGGGGGGGAATAGAGGGGGAAGAGGAAAAAGGGAAGGAAGGGAGAAGATAAACAAGGAAGGGAGAAACAACTAAGATAGTGGGAGGAATAAGAGATGAGTAAGAGAAAAAAAGAGGCGTTAAAAAGACAATCCTCCACCCATAGTGCACCTAGTTAAATATTGGTAAAGGAGTAACAAAATAACACCCACCATTACTTTAATAATGATGACTCAGTAACTGGCACCCAGGGCAGGAAATGGGGTGCTTAATGACCGTTTGATTTAGCAATTGTTGCTAGAAAGAATATAGCAGCTTCTGGAGCAGAGGAGGTTAATGTTATAAGTACTGCTTGTATCAATAATGTTGTCCAGACGGTCCTGTCAGAGAGGGGAGGGGGAGGGGGAGAGGGAATGCCGTCATGATGTTGGTAACATTGGCAACTTCAAACAGACAGAGGATAAAAAGGGGAGTGAAGGGAAACAATAATCTAGCTATTGGGTTACTTACTTAAGGTCCGCCAGTATAAGTATCGCCTGCCGGGTGTCTGCCATCCACAAAAGGCCGCCATGCCGGCTGCCTTAAATACCCCCAACCCGGAAGACATACAGCGCTGAGAGCGTCAGCATCATTGTCCCGGGTCAGGCTTTCAACTAGTGCGCATGCGCGGGGGTTCATTCCGCGCACGCGCCTAGCCCACTATATTGGCCGCGCATTGCGCTGCCCAGGGAGGCAGAGGAAAGAGGCCAAATCCACAGCGGGGGGCCTCTCCTCTGCCTAGAAAGCCACATGCCCGCCACTAGGGGAGAATAAACTCCTCACGCCGCAGAATGGTGGTGAAAGACTTTGCTGTAAAACCAAGTATACACACTTTTACAAGAATTCTATACATGAGCCGGGGCAATGAAGCATCTGATTGACCATTCCGGATGCCTATGTCACCAGCCTTCAATACTATCAATTAAAACAACAATATAGTGCTATTTCAATATCACAAAATAGTACACTGAATTGCAAATACAAATACAGAACCAGTCATTTTTCTTCTTTTATTTTCTTGGCATTAAATTGGAAAGCCTGCTGTTTTGACACGTTAGAAATAAGACAAGAGGGAACATACAATAAATGGGGGAAGAAAAAAACAAATAACCAGGGGAAAGGAGGGCAGGGAAAGAGGGGGAAGGAAAGGGAGGGGGAGGAAAAAATAGGGAAACAAGGGGAGGAAGAATGGGTAAAGGGAGGGGGTAGGAGAGTGGGAGGGTGGAGGGGGAAAGGGGGGGAGGAAAGGGGGGAAGGGAAAAGGGAAAGCATGGGGAAAGGGGAAAGGGGAAGGGAAAGAAGGGGTGGAAAAAAAGGGGGGGAGAGGAAAAAGGGGAGGGAGAATTATAACAAGTGTAATTGGTAACCACAGGAATTGAAAATCATGAGGGACCACGAGGGAGCGAAGGCAGGACTGGGCAAATCATAAGCATCATGGTTTCCATTATAAGAAATGCTTATATGTATGTGCCTCATTTAGGCCAGGAGGGGTAAGCGCGTTCAATCGTTCTATCCAGAATGATTCCCGTTTAAGAATTTGTCGATCCCAATCACCCCCTCTAGGGTCCTCTGGGATAACCTCCAGTACAGGAAATTTAATAGAGTCTGGGTTAAATCTGTGGTGGACCCCAATATGGCGGCCCACCGTGGTGAGTTTACCATTAGTTGATGCATATAAATGATCTCCCAGTTGTTGCCTTAGCTTCCTAATGGTCTTCCCTAGGGATGAGCCGAACACCCCCCGGTTCGGTTCGCACCAGAACCTGCGAACGGACCGAAAGTTCGCACGAACGTTAGAACCCCATTGACGTCTATGGGACTCGAACGTTCGAAATCAAAAGTGCTAATTTTAAAGGCTAATTTGCATGGTATTGTCCTAAAAAGGGTTTGGGGACCCGGGTCCTACCCCAGGGGACATGTATCAATGCAAAAAAAACTTTTAAAAACGGCCGTTTTTTCGGGAGCAGTGATTTTAATGATGCTTAAAGTAAAAAAAAAAAAAGTGAAATATTCCTTTAAATATCGTACCTGGGGGGTGTCTATAGTATGCCTGTAAAGTGACGCGTGTTTCCCGTGTTTAGAACAGTCCCTGCACCAAATGTCATTTTTAAAGGAAAAAATCTCATTTAAAACTGCTTGCGGGTTTAATGTAATGTCGGGTCCTGGCAATATGGATGAAAATCAGTGAGACAAACGGCATGGGTACCCCCCAGTCCATTACCAGGCCCTTTGGGTCTTGTATGGGTATTAAGGGGAACCCCGCACACAAATTAAAATAAGGAAAGGTGTGGGGCCACCAGGCCCTATATACTTTGAACAGCAGTATACAGGCGGTGCAAACAAGACAGGGACTGTAGGTTTGTTGTTAAGTAGAATCTGTTTGTCATTTTGAACGGGTAAATTTTTAACGTGTTTAGCTCCAGCCAAAAAATCTTTTTTAAGCTTTTTGGAAAACATAGGGAAGGGTTATCACCCCTGTGACATTTGTTTTGCTGTCTTTCCTCCTCTTCAGAAGATTTCACCTCACTTTTTGTCCCAATGAAAAATGTTTTTTGAAAATTTGGTTTTTTTTGTGGAACAAGGATTGGAAAGCATCAGTGGAAAGGAGAATTTTTTTTCCCATATTAACTCTTACAGGAGAGAATTTCCCTTCCTAGGGGTAGATTTCATCTCACTTAATGTTGTCTCCTTCCGTTTGCAAGTAGGAGTCGTTTGTAAGTTAGATGTTTGAAAGTAGGGTCCTGCCCTATATACTCAGCAGAAATTTGGGCCTTAGGTGTTGCTGTGGCCACAACACTGTAAGCCCTCACAGGGCCCTGCTGTGAAATATTAGATCAAGAATTGTAATTACATGCCCCTGTTGAACAGGAGCTGAAAAATTAGGCCTTAGGCACTGGTGCTGGTGCCACAACACTGCAACCCCTTACAGACACTCTAGTTGGAACGCAGGAACGAGCCCTGCTGCAAAGTATTGCATCAAAAAAATTGTAATTACACGCCCCTGTTAGACAGGAGCAGAAAAATTGGGCCTTGGGCACTGGTGCTGGTGCCACAACACTGCAACCCCTCACAGACACTCTAGTTGGAATGCAGGAACGAGCCCTGCTGCAAAGTATTGCATCAAAAATTGTAATTACACGCCCCTGTTAGTCAGGAGAAGAAAAATTGGGCTTTGGGCACTGGTGCTGGTGCCACAACACTGCAACCCCTCACAGACACTCTAGTTGGAATGCAGGAACGAGCCCTGCTGCAAAGTATTGCATCAAAAATTGTAATTACATGCCCCTGTTAGACAGGAGAAGAAAAATTGGGCCTTGGGCACTGGTGCTGGTGCCACAACACTGCAACCCCTCACAGACACTCTAGTTGGAATGCAGGAACGAGCCCTGCTGCAAAGTATTACATCAAAAATTGTAATTACACGCCCCTGTTAAACAGGGGCTGAAAAATTGTGCCTTAGGCACTGGTGGTGGCGCCCAGAACCAAAAATGTTCTTACAAGCTATCAGCGTGATGATTGAGGAGGAAGAGGATAATTACTCAGGGATAGTCACTCAGCATCAGCATAGGCAGTCTTTGAAGGGATCTGAGATTTCAAAAAAAATTATTTGGTTACATCAGCATCAGGTGCTTGGTAGCTGGTGGTGATCCAAGACTGATTCATTTTTATGAAGGTCAGTCGATCGACCGAGTCGGTGGACAGACGCACCCTGTGATCGGTTACCACGCCTCCAGCAGCACTGAATGTGCATTCCGAAAGAATGCTGGATGCAGGACAGGCCAGTAGCTCAATTGCATACTGTGCAAGCTCTGGCCAGTGATCCATCCTCAAGACCCAGTAACCCAGAGGATTTTCGGTGGGAAAGGTGTCCAAGTCTGATCTTGCCCCTAGGTATTCCTGCACCATGTAAAACAGACGCTGGCGATGGTTGCTGGAACCGATCATACCTTGGGGCTGCGGACCAAAAAATTGTCTGAACGCATCGGTCAGACGGCCACCTTCTCCACCGCTCCTTCTTTGACTGACCGAAGCCTCAGCAACACGTTGTCCAGAAACAGGAGTTTGTAACCTCCCAGTCTCTGGGAACGCGTTGCACAGACCTTTCTGCAAGGCCTCCCGAAGATGTTTCATCCTCTGCTCCCTCTGCGATGGCAAGATAAGGTCCGCAACCTTACCCTTGTAACGTGGATCAAGGAGGGTTGCCAGCCAGTATTGGTCCTTCTCCTTGATACCACGAATACGAGGATCCTTACGCAGGCTTTGCAGGATCAGGGAGGCCATGCAGCGTAGGTTTGCTGAGGCATTCGGTCCGGAGTCCTCTGGGTCACTAAGGACGACATGGTCCGCAGCCACCTCCTCCCAGCCACGTACAAGTCCATGTGTTTCTTGGGACTGATCCCTTAAAGACTGCTGCTGATGCTGAGTGCCAGGCTCCACCTCCATACTGACACAATCTTCCTCCTCCTCCTCGTCCTCTTCCTGTGTGATCGGTGGGCACGCAGGAACACTGTCTGGATAAAGGGGGCCTTGAGAGCTAAGAAAGTCCTCCTCTTCCCGCCTCTGTTCTGCCTCAAGTGCCCTGTCCATTATTCCACGCAGCGTGTGCTCCAACAGGTGGACAAGGGGGACAGTGTCACTGATGCATGCACTGTCACTGCTCACCATCCTCGTGGCCTCCTTGAATGGTGACAGGACAGTGCATGCATCCCTGATCATGGCCCACTGGCGTGGGGAAAAAAAACCAAGCTCCCCTGACCCTGTCCTGGTGCCATAGTCGCACAGGTACTCATTGATGGCCCTCTGCTGCGTGTGCAGCCGCTGCAGCATGGCCAACGTTGAGTTCCACCTGGTGGGCATGTCACAGATTAGGCGGTTCTTGGGCAGGTTAAACTCCTTTTGGAGGTCCGTCAGCCGAGCACTGGCATTATATGACCGGCGGAAATGCACACAGACTTTCCTGGCCTGCCTCAGGACATCCTGTAAGCCCGGGTACCTGCCCAAGAACCGCTGCACCACCAAGTTAAGGACGTGAGCCAAACAGGGCACATGGGTCATTTGTCCCTGTCGGAGGGCAGAGAGGAGGTTGGTGCCATTGTCGCAAACCACCATTCCTGCCTTAAGTTGGCGTGGCGTCAACCACCTCTGAACCTGCCCCTGCAGAGCTGACAGAACCTCTGCCCCAGTGTGGCTCCTGTCCCCCAAGCACACCAGCTCAAGCACCGCATGGCATCTTTTGGCCTGCGTACTTGCGTAGCCCCTTGAACGACTACGGAGCACCGCTGGTTCCGAGGAAGAGGCCATGGAGGAAGAAGAAGAGGAGGGGGTGGAGGAGAGAGGTGTGTCACAATCATTAGCATTTTGGAGGCGTGGTGGCGGAACAACCTCCAACACTACTGCACCTTGTCCTGCATCCTTCCCAGCTGCCAGCAGAGTCACCCAATGCGCCGTGAAACTTAGGTAACGTCCCTGTCCATGCCTGCTGGACCATGAGTCAGCGGTAATATGCACCTTACCGCTGACCGCCCTGTCCAGCGAGGCATGGACATTGCCTTCCACATGCCGGTAGAGAGCCGGAATCGCCTTCCGTGAGAAAAAGTGGCGTTTGGGTACCTACCACTGAGGAACCGCACATTCCACAAACTCACGGAAGGGGGCAGAGTCTACCAACTGAAAAGGCAGCAGTTGAAGTGCCAGCAATTTTGCCAAGCTAGCATTCAACCGCTGGGCATGTGGATGGCTGGGAGCAAACTTCTTTCGGCGGTGCAGCAGCTGGGGCAGGGAAATTTGCCTGGTACAATCTGACGTTGGTGTACCAAAAGCAGATTGCCCACAAGTACTTGGCTGTGACACACCTAATTCTACACCTTCATTCCTCTCAGTGCAGGTCTCAGAGAGGACTGAAGGTCTAGTGGGGTTGGAAATCTCAGCTGATGAGGAGCAAGGAGAGGTCCTCTTTGTTCTTTGGTGTGGGTCTTTTAGATGCGCTTGCCAACGAACTGCATGGCAGGTCAACATATGTCTGGTCAAGCATGTGGTACCCAAGCGGGAGATGTTTTGGCCACGTGAGATACGCTTGAGACATATGTTGCAAATAGCAGCGGTGCGATCTGATGCACTCGTCTCAAAAAAGGCCCACACCAAAGAACTTTTTGAATAACGCGCAGAGACTGCAGCGCCCTGCACATGTGATGCAGTCAATGTGCTGCCCTTAGGCTGGCCCCTGGAGGGCATCCTGCCTCGTTGGTGATGTGCCGCCTCCTCCTCCTCCTCTCTCCTATCAGGCACCCACGTTGAGTCAGTGACCTCATCATCCCCTCCCTCCTCATCACTGGAGCAAACCTGGCAGTATGCTGCAGCAGGGGGAGCATGACTGCCAGATTGCTGTCCTTCTTGGGCACCCCCTCTGTCCGTGCTCATGTTACTGCCTTCATCGAGCTCAGTATCATCATCAGAGCCTTCCAAACGCTGGGCATCTTCCTGGAGCATATACCCAACACTGTGGTCAAACAGTTCCAGGGACTCCTCAGGAGGACATGGTGGAGCTAGGGAAGGAGTCACTGATGACATTGAGCCGAGGGAAGAGGCCGCTGCTTTGCCAGACAAAGCACCCTGGGCATGGGTGAGAGAGGATGAGGATGAGGACGGCTTGGTCATCCACTCGACCAAGTCTTCCGCATGTTGCGGCTCAACACGGCCAGCTGCCGAAAAAAAGGCCAAGCGTGTCCCATGGCCACGTGCTGATGAGGATGCACCGTCTCCACGACCAGCACTAGACACAGAGCCTGCTTGCCCTCTCTTATTGGCTTGTGACTGTCTGCCTCTCCTTCTTGGCCTTCCAGACATACTAATGGCCTGTAGCTGCACTAAGCTGGGATATATAGATATATATATATACTGCAGCTAGCAAAATCAACTGCCTGCCTGTAGTATGAGAACACCACCAACCTTCTACAGGTAGCTTTAGCTGAACACTGTGAGGTGGACGCACCCCACTAATTTGTAGGTTTAGCTGAACACTGTGAGCAGGACGCACTGCACTAAATGTAAATAGTCTAGCTGCCTGACCGTGGTACTAATAGGATCAAAAGAACACCAGTAATTCTCTTCAGGTAGCTTTATATACTGTAACAAGACAAGCCTGCCTGTCAGTAGGAAGATAACAGGAACGGATCTAGCTGAACACTGTGAGCAGGACGCACTGCACTAACTGTAAATAGTCTAGCTGCCTGAGCGTGGTACTAATAGGATCAAAAGAACACCAGTAATTTTCTTTAGGTAGCTGTTAATACTGTAACAAGACAAGCCTGCCTGTCAGTAGGAAGATAACAGGAACGGATCTAGCTGAACACTGTGAGCAGGACGCACTGCACTAAATGTAAATAGTCTAGAAGATAACAGGAACGGATCTAGCTGAACACTGTGAGCAGGACGCACTGCACTAACTGTAAATAGTCTAGCTGCCTGACCGTGGTACTAATAGGATCAAAAGAACACCAGTAATTTTCTTCAGGTAGCTTTATATACTGTAACAAGACAAGCCTGCCTGTCAGTAGGAAGATAACAGGAACGGATCTAGCTGAACACTGTGAGCAGGACGCACTTTACTAAATGTAAATAGTCTAGCTGCCTGACCGTGGTACTAATAGGATCAAAAGAACACCAGTAATTTTCTTTAGGTAGCTGTTAATACTGTAACAAGACAAGCCTGCCTGTCAGTAGGAAGATAACAAGAACGGATCTAGCTGAACACTGTGAGCAGGACGC
Organism: Aquarana catesbeiana; assembly: GCF_042186555.1. Lineage (NCBI taxonomy): Eukaryota > Metazoa > Chordata > Amphibia > Anura > Ranidae > Aquarana > Aquarana catesbeiana. The sequence continues at coordinate 7,501,315 of NC_133330.1, forward strand.
ACTGCACTAAATGTAAATAGTCTAGAAGATAACAGGAACGGATCTAGCTGAACACTGTGAGCAGGACGCACTGCACTAAATGTAAATAGTCTAGAAGATAACAGGAACGGATCTAGCTGAACACTGTAAGCAGGACGCACTGCACTAAATGTAAATAGTCTAGAAGATAACAGGAACGGATCTAGCTGAACACTGTGAGCAGGACGCACTGCACTAAATGTAAATAGTCTAGAATTTAACAGGAACGGATCTAGCTGAACACTGTGAGCAGGACGCACTGCACTAAATGTAAATAGTCTAGAAGATAACAGGAACGGATCTAACTGAACACTGTGAGCAGGACGCACTGCACTAAATGTAAATAGTCTAGAAGATAACAGGAATGGATCTAGCTAAACTGAATACAGTGTATATATATATATATGCAACACCTGGGATGCATATATATACACAATACACTGTAAGTGCAGCTAACTGACTGACTGTTCTGCCTAATCTATCTAACTCAAATCAAATGACACTGTCTCTCTGTCTATCTCTTTCAACGCCGGAACACACACTACACAGGGCTGCCGTGCAGGCGGCCTTATATAGTGTGGGGCGTGTACTAAATCCCCTGAGCCATAATTGGCCAAAGCCTCCTTGGCTTTGGCCAATTACGGCTCTCTGTTCAGGCGGCGCTGTGATTGGCCAAGCATGCGGGTCATAGTGCATGCTTGGCCAATCATCAGAAAGCAATGCACTGCGATGCCGCAGTGAATTATGGGCCGTGACGCGCCACACGAATTTGGCGCGAACGGCCCATATCGTTCGCAATTCGGCGAACGACCGAACAGCCGATGTTCGAGTCGAACATGGGTTCGACTCGAACACGAAGCTCATCCCTAGTCTTCCCCAAGTAAAAAGCCCCACAGTCACAGGTCATCAAATAAACAATGCCTCTTGTGCCACAATTGGCAGAGTGTCTCGGGGATAACAGCTCTCCATTAGGGAGCAACAATTGATGCCCTTCTTGAACCCAGGGGCAGTGTGGGCAATTACCACATTTGTAGGTACCTCGGAAGTCGTTAGGGGTAGTGCTGGGGATTCTGTAGTGGCTATGGGTAAATTTGTCTCTCAATGAAGTAGCCCTTCTAAATATTAGTTCTGTGGTAGATTTGATATATTTTTTAACAATGTGATGATCAGTGAGTAAGTGCCAATGTTTAGAAAGTATATTGCGCAACTGGTGATGATGGTGATGATGTTTCATCCTCTGCTCCCTCTGCGATGGCAAGATAAGGTCCGCAACCTTACCCTTGTAACGTGGATCAAGGAGGGCTGCCAGCCGGTATTGGTACTTCTCCTTGATACCACGAATACGAGGATCCTTACGCAGGATTTGCAGGATCAGGGAGGCCATGCAGTGTAGGTTTGCTGAGGCATTCGGTCCGGAGTCCTCTGGGTCACTAAGGACGACATGGTCCGCAATCACCTCCTCCCAGCCACGTACAAGTCCATGTGTTTCTTGGGACTGATCCCTTAAAGACTGCTGCTGATGCTGAGTGCCAGGCTCCACCTTCATACTGACACAATCCTCCTCCTCCTCCTCGTCCTCTTCCTGTGTGATTGGTGGGCACGCAGGAACACTGTCTGGATAAAGGGGGCCTTGAGAGCTAAGGAAGTCCTCCTCTTCCTGCCTCCGTTCTGCCTCAAGTGCCATGTCCATTATTCCACGGAGCATGTGCTCCAACAGGTGGACAAGGGGGACAGTGTCACTGATGCATGCAGTGTCACTGCTCACCATCCTCGTGGCCTCCTCAAATGGTGACAGGACAGTGCATGCATCCCTGATCACGGCCCACTGGCGTGGGGAAAAAAAAACAAGCTCCCCTGACCCTGTCCTGGTGCCATAGTCGCACAGGTACTCATTGATGGCCCTCTGCTGCATGTGCAGTCGCTGCAGCATGGTCAACATTGAGTTCCACCTGGTGGGCATGTCACAGATTAGGTGGTTCTTGGGCAGGTCCGCCAGCTGAGCACTGGCATTATATGACCGGCGGAAATGCACACAGACTTTCCTGGCCTGCCTCAGGACATCCTGTAAGCCCGGGTACCTGCCCAAGAACCGCTGCACCACCATGGGTCATTTGTCCCTGTTGGAGGGCAGAGAGGAGGTTGGTGCCATTGTCACAAACCACCATTCCTGCCTTAAAGTAGAGCGCCGCCGAAAAAAACTTTTTTAAAAGTCAGCAGCTACAAATACTGCAGCGACATAAAAAGAGAGAGGGGCGCACCGGCCATGTGCATTATCTTTTGTAAAACATTTATTGAATAAAATAATAAAAGAAATTACTCACAAGCAGTAGTACAATCAAGTGCCATAAAACTCGAGCAGCAACAGGCAGCAAGTAGTTATAGTGATGAGCGAAACTTTCCAAAGGTCTTAGAGGAACATACAGGCATCACTACTAGCTAAAATACAAATACTGCAGCTGCTGACTTTTAAAACATGGACACTTACCTGTCCAGGGCGCCCGCGATGTCGGCACCCGAGGCCGAAGCGTCTCTCCGTCCTCGGGTGCTGCCGCCTCCATCTTCGGTAAGGGAATCAGGAAGTGAAGCCATGCGGCTTCACTTCCCGGTTCCCTACTGCGCATGCGCGAGTCACGCAGCGCAATACGGATGGTCCCTGCTGCCTCTGGGACCCGTGTGTTTCCCAGCAGGCAGCGGGGAGGGAGCAGGAAGTGGCGTAAATAACCGCAGATTCTGCGGCTATCTATGCCGGAAGTGGGTACAGATACCTGTAATATACAGGTATCTGTACCCCCCTCCCCCCTGAAAGGTGCCAACTGTGTCACCGGAGGGGGGGAGGAATCTGATGAGTGGAAGTTCCACTTTTGGGTGGAACGCCACTTTAAGTTGGCGTGGCGTCAACCACCTCTGAACCTGCCCCTGCAGAGCTGACAGAACCTCTGCCCCAGTGTGGCTCGTGTCCCCCAAGCACACCAGCTCAAGCACCGCATGGCATCTTTTGGCCTGCATACTTGCGTAGCCCCTTGAACGCCTACGGAGCACCACTGGTTCCGAGGACAAAGCACAGGAAGAGGCCATGGAGGAAGAAGAAGAGGAGGGGGTGGAGGAGAGAGGTGTGTCACAATCATTAGTAGTGGCATTTTGGAGGCGTGGTGGCGGAACAACCTCCAACACTACTGCACATTGTCCTGCATCCTTCCCAGTTGCCAGCAGAGTCACCCAATGCGCCGTGAAACTTAGGTAATGTCCCTGTCCATGCCATGAGTCAGCGGTAATATGCACCTTACCGCTGACCGCCCTGTCCAGCGAGGCATGGACATTGCCTTCCACATGCCGGTAGAGAGCCGGAATCGCCTTCCGTGAGAAAAAGTGGCGTTTGGGTACCTGCCACTGAGGAACCGCACATTCCACAAACTCACAGAAGGGGATAGAGTCTACCAACTGAAAAGGCAGCAGTTGAAGTGCTAGCAATTTTGCCAAGCTAGCATTCAACCGCTGGGCATGTGGATGGCTGGGAGCAAACTTCTTTCGGCAGTGCAGCAGCTGGGGCAGGGAAATTTGCCTGGTACAATCTGACGTCGGTGTACCGAAAGCAGATTGCACACAAGTACTTGGCTGTGACACACCTAATTCTACACCTTCATTCCTCTCAGTGCAGGACACAGAGAGGACTGAAGGTATAGTGGGGTTGGGGATCTCAGCTGATGAAGAGTAAGGAGAGGTCCTCTTTGTTCTTTGGTGTGGGTCTTTTAGATACGCTTGCCAACGAACTGCATGGCAGGTCAACATATGTCTGGTCAAGCATGTGGTACCCAAGCGGGAGATGTTTTGGCCACGCGAGATACGCTTGAGACATATGTTGCAAATAGCAGCGGTGCGATCTGATGCACTCATCTCAAAAAAGGCCCACACCAAAGAACTTTTTGAATAACGCGCAGAGACTGCAGCGCCCTGCACATGTGGAACTTTGGGGTGTGATGCAGTCAGTGTGCTGCCCTTAGGCTGGCCCCTGGAGGGCATCCTGCCTCGTTGGTGATGTGCCGCCTCCTCCTCCTCTCTCCTATCAGGCACCCACGTTGAGTCAGTGACCTCATCATCCCCTCCCTCCTCATCACTGGAGCAAACCTGGCAGTATGCTGCACAGGGGTTGCATGACTGTTAGATTGCTGTCCTTCTTGGACACCCCCTCTGTCCGTGCTCACGTTACTGCCTTCATCTAGCTCAGTATCATCATCAGAGCCTTCCAAACGCTGAGCATCCTCCTGCAGCATGTACCCAACACTGTGGTCAAACAGTTCGAGGGACTCCTCAGGAAGACATGGTGGGGCTAGGGAAGAAGTCACTGATGACATTGAGCCGAGGGAAGAGGCCGCTGCTTTGCCAGACATAGTACCCTGAGCATGGGTGAGAGAGGATGAGGAGGATGAGGACGGCATGGTCATCCACTCGACCAAGTCTTCCGCATGTTGTGGCTCAACACGGCCAGCTGTCGAAAAAAAGGCCAAGCGTGTCCAACGGCCATGTGCTGATGAGGATGCACCGTCTCCATGACCAGCACTAGACACAGAGCCTGCTTGCCCTCTCTTATTGGCTTGTGACTGTCTGCCTCTCCTTCTTGGCCTTCCAGACATACTAATGGCCTGTAGCTGCACTAAGCTGGGATATATATATATGTACTGATTCTGCAGCTAGCAAAATCAACTGCCTGCCTGTAGTGTAAGAACACCACCAACCTTCTACAGGTAGCTTTAGCTGAACACTGTGCAGAGCTCGCAAAAAAATAACTTATAGGTTTAACTGAGCACTGTGAGCAGGACGCACCACACTAACTTATAGTTTTAGCTGAACACCGTGAGCAGGACGCACTACACTAACTTGTAGTTTTAGCTGAACACTGTGAGCAGGACGCACTACACTAACTTGTAGCTTTAGATGAACACTGTGCAGAGGTCTCACTATACTAACTTGTAGTTTTAGCTGAACACTGTGAGCAGGACGCACTACACTAACTTGTAGCTTTAGATGAATACTCTGCAGAGGTCTCACTATACTAACTTGTAGTTTTAGCTGAACAATGTGAGCAGGACGCACTACGCTAACTTGTAGCTTTAGATGAACACTGTACAGAGGTCTCAATACACTAACTTGTAGTTTTAGCTGAACACTGTGAGCAGGATGCACTACACTAACTTGTAGCTTTAGATGAACACTGTGCAGAGGTCTCACTATACTAACTTGTAGTTTTAGCTGAACACTGTGAGCAGGACGCACTACACTAACTTGTAGCTTTAGATGAACACTGTGCAGAGGTCTCACTACACTAACTTGTAGTTTTAGCTGAACACTGTGAGCAGGACGCACTACACTAACTTGTAGCTTTAGATGAACACTGTGCAGAGGTCTCACTATACTAACTTGTAGTTTTAGCTGAACACTGTGAGCAGGATGCACTACACTAACTTGTAGCTTTAGATGAATACTGTGCAGAGGTCTCACTACACTAACTTGTAGTTTTAGCTGAACACTGTGAGCAGGACGCACTACACTAACTTGTAGCTTTAGATGAACACTGTGCAGAGGTCTCACTACACAAACTTGTAGTTTTAGCTAAACACTGTGAGCAGGACGCACTACACTAACTTGTAGCTTTAGATGAACACTGTGCAGAGGTCTCACTACACTAACTTGTAGTTGTAGCTGAACACTGTGAGCAGGAGGCACTACACTAACTTGTAGCTTTAGATGAACACTGTGCAGAGGTCTCACTATACTAACTTGTAGTTTTAGCTGAACACTGTGAGCAGGACGCACTACACTAACTTGTAGCTTTAGATGAACACTGTGCAGAGGTCTCACTACACTAACTTGTAGTTTTAGCTGAACACTGTGAGCAGGACGCACTACACTAACTTGTAGCTTTAGATGAACACTGTGCAGAGGTCTCACTACACTAACTTGTAGTTTTAGCAGAACACCGTGAGCAGGACGCACTACACTAACTTGTAGCTTTAGATGAACATTGTGCAGAGGTCTCACTATACTAACTTGTAGTTTTAGCTGAACACCGTGAGCAGGACGCACTACACTAACTTGTAGCTTTAGATGAACACTGTGCAGAGGTCTCACTACACTAACTTGTAGTTTTAGCTGAACACTGTGAGCAGGATGCACTACACTAACTTGTAGCTTTAGATGAACACTGTGCAGAGGTCTCACTACACTAACTTGTAGTTTTAGCTGAACACTGTGAGCAGGACGCACTACACTAACTTGTAGCTTTAGATGAACACTGTGCAAAGGTCTCACTATACTAACTTGTAGTTTTAGCTGAACACTGTGAGCAGGACGCACTACACTAACTTGTAGCTTTAGATGAACACTGTGCAGAGGTCTCACTATACTAACTTGTATTTTTAGCTGAACACTGTGAGCAGGACGCACTACACTAACTTGTAGCTTTAGATGAACACTGTACAGAGGTCTCACTACACTAACTTGTAGTTTTAGCTGAACACTGTGAGCAGGACGCACTACACTAACTTGTAGCTTTAGATGAACACTGTGTAGAGGTCTCACTACACTAACTTGTAGCTTTAGATGAACACTGTGCAAAGGTCTCTCTATACTAACTTGTAGGTTTAGCTGAACACTGTGAGCAGGACGCACTACACTAACTTGTAGCTTTAGATGAACACTGTGCAGAGGTCTCACTATACTAACTTGTAGTTTTAGCTGAACACTGTGAGCAGGACGCACTACACTAACTTGTAGCTTTAGATGAATACTGTGCAGAGGTCTCACTATACTAACTTGTAGTTTTAGCTGAACAATGTGAGCAGGACGCACTACGCTAACTTGTAGCTTTAGATGAACACTGTACAGAGGTCTCACTACACTAACTTGTAGTTTTAGCTGAACACTATGAGCAGGACGCACTACACTAACTTGTAGCTTTAGATGAACACTGTGCAGAGGTCTCACTACACTAACTTGTAGTTTTAGCTGAACACTGTGAGCAGGACGCACTACACTAACTTGTAGCTTTAGCTGAACACTGTGAGGAGGACGCACCACACTAACTTGTAGCTTTAGATAAACACTGTGCAGAGGTCTAACTACACTAACTTGTAGTTTTAGATGAACACTGTGAGTAGGACGCACTACACTAACTTGTAGCTTTAGATGAATACTGTGCAGAGGTCTCACTACACTAACTTGTAGTTTTAAATGAACACTGTGAGCAGGATGCACTACATTAACTTGTAGCTTTAGATGAACACTGTGCAGAGGTCTCACTACACTCACTTGCAGTTTTCGCTGAACACTGTGAGCAGGACGCACTACACTAACTTGTAGCTTTAGATGAACACTGTGCAGAGGTCTCACTATACTAACTTGTAGTTTTAGCTGAATACTGTGAGCAGGACGCACTACACTAACTTGTAGCTTTAGATGGACACTGTGCAGAGGTCTCACTATACTAACTTGTAGTTTTAGCTGAACACTGTGAGCAGACCGCACTACACTAACTTGTAGCTTTAGATGAACACTGTGCAGAGGTCTCACTATACTAACTTGTAGTTTTAGCTGAACACTGTGAGCAGGACGCACTACACTAACTTGTAGCTTTAGATGAACACTCTGCAGAGGTCTCACTACACTAACTTGTAGTTTTAGCTGAACACTGTGAGCCGGACGCACTACACTAACTTGTAGCTTTAGATGAACACTGTGCAGAGGTCTCACTATACTAACTTGTAGTTTTAGCTGAACACTGTGAGCAGGACGCACTACACTAACTTGTAGCTTTAGATGAACACTGTGCAGAGGTCTCACTACACTAACTTGTAGTTTTAGCTGAACACTGTGAGCAGGACGCACTACACTAAGTTGTAGCTTTAGATGAACACTGTGCAGAGGTCTCGCTACACTAACTTGTAGTTTTAGCAGAACACCGTGAGCAGGACGCACTACACTAACTTGTAGCTTTAGATGAACACTGTGCAGAGGTCTCACTATACTAACTTGTAGTTTTAGCTGAACACCGTGAGCAGGACGCACTACACTAACTTGTAGCTTTAGATGAACACTGTGCAGAGGTCTCACTACACTAACTTGTAGTTTTAGCTGAACACTGTGAGCAGGATGCACTACACTAACTTGTAGCTTTAGATGAACACTGTGCAGAGGTCTCACTACACTAACTTGTAGTTTTAGCTGAACACTGTGAGCAGGACGCACTACACTAACTTGTAGCTTTAGATGAACACTGTGCAAAGGTCTCACTATACTAACTTGTAGTTTTAGCTGAACACTGTGAGCAGGACGCACTACACTAACTTGTAGCTTTAGATGAACACTGTGCAGAGGTCTCACTATACTAACTTGTATTTTTAGCTGAACACTGTGAGCAGGACGCACTACACTAACTTGTAGCTTTAGATAAACACTGTACAGAGGTCTCACTACACTAACTTGTAGTTTTAGCTGAACACTGTGAGCAGGACGCACTACACTAACTTGTAGCTTTAGATGAACACTGTGTAGAGGTCTCACTACACTAACTTGTAGCTTTAGATGAACACTGTGCAAAGGTCTCTCTATACTAACTTGTAGTTTTAGCTGAACACTGTGAGCAGGACGCACTACACTAACTTGTAGCTTTAGATGAACACTGTGCAGAGGTCTCACTACACTAATTTGTAGTTTTAGCTGAACACTGTGAGCAGGACGCACTACACTAACTTGTAGCTTTAGATGAGCACCGTGCAGAGGTCTCACTACACTAACTTGTAGTTTTAGCTGAACACTGTGAACAGGATGCACTACACTAACATGTAGCTTTAGATGAACACTGTGCAGAGGTCTCACTACACGAACTTGTAGTTTTAGCTGAACACTGTGAGCAGGACGCACTACACTAACTTGTAGCTTTAGATGGACACTGTGCAGAGGTCTCACTATACTAACTTGAAGTTTTAGCTGAACACTGTGAGCAGACCGCACTACACTAACTTGTAGCTTTAGATGAACACTGTGCAGAGGTCTCACTATACTAACTTGTAGTTTTAGCTGAACACTGTGAGCAGGACGCACTACACTAACTTGTAGCTTTAGATGAACACTGTGCAGAGTTCTCACTACACTAACTTGTAGTTTTAGCTGAACACTGTGAGCCGGACGCACTACACTAACTTGTAGCTTTAGATGAACACTGTGCAGAGGTCTCACTATACTAACTTGTAGTTTTAGCTGAACACTGTGAGCAGGACGCACTACACTAACTTGTAGCTTTAGATGAACACTGTGCAGAGGTCTCACTACACTAACTTGTAGTTTTAGCTGAACACTGTGAGCAGGACGCACTACACTAACTTGTAGCTTTAAATGAACACTGTGCAGAGGTCTCACTATACTAACTTGTAGTTTTAGCTGAACACTGTGAGCAGGACGCACTACACTAACTTGTAGCTTTAGATGAACACTGTGCAGAGGTCTCACTACACTAACTTGTAGTTTTAGCTGAACACTGTGAGCAGGACGCACTACACTAACTTGTAGCTTTAGATGAATACTGTGCAGAGGTCTCACTATACTAACTTGTAGTTTTAGCTGAACACTGTGAGCAGGATGCACTACACTAACTTGTAGCTTTAGATGAACACTGTGCAGAGGTCTCACTACACTAACTTGTAGTTTTAGCTGAACACTGTGAGCAGGACGCACTACACTAAGTTGTAGCTTTAGATGAACACTGTGCAGAGGTCTCACTACACAAACTTGTAGTTTTAGCTAAACACTGTGAGCAGGACGCACTACACTAACTTGTAGCTTTAGATGAACACTGTGCAGAGGTCTCACTACACTAACTTGTAGTTGTAGCTGAACACTGTGAGCAGGAGTCACTACACTAACTTGTAGCTTTAGATGAACACTGTGCAGAGGTCTCACTATACTAACTTGTAGTTTTAGCTGAACACTGTGAGCAGGACGCACAGCACTAACTTGTAGCTTTAGATGAACACTGTGCAGAGGTCTCACTACACTAACTTGTAGTTTTAGCTGAACACTGTGAGCAGGACGCACTACACTAACTTGTAGCTTTAGATGAACACTGTGCAGAGGTCTCACTACACTAACTTGTAGTTTTAGCAGAACACCGTGAGCAGGACGCACTACACTAACTTGTAGCTTTAGATGAACACTGTGCAGAGGTCTCACTATACTAACTTGTAGTTTTAGCTGAAAACCGTGAGCAGGACGCACTACACTAACTTGTAGCTTTAGATGAACACTATGCAGAGGTCTCACTACACTAACTTGTAGTTTTAGCTGAACACTGTGAGCAGGACGCACTACACTAACTTGTAGCTTTAGATGAACACTGTGCAAAGGTCTCACTATACTAACTTGTAGTTTTAGCTGAACACTGTGAGCAGGACGCACTACACTAACTTGTAGCTTTAGATGAACACTGTGCAGAGGTCTCACTATACTAACTTGTATTTTTAGCTGAACACTGTGAGCAGGACGCACTACACTAACTTGTAGCTTTAGATGAACACTGTACAGAGGTCTCACTACACTAAATTGTAGTTTTAGCTGAACACTGTGAGCAGGACGCACTACACTAACTTGTAGCTTTAGATGAACACTGTGTAGAGGTCTCACTACACTAACTTGTAGCTTTAGATGAACACTGTGCAAAGGTCTCTCTATACTAACTTGTAGTTTTAGCTGAACACTGTGAGCAGGACGCACTACACTAACTTGTAGCTTTAGATGAACACTGTGCAGAGGTCTCACTATACTAACTTGTAGTTTTAGCTGAACACTGTGAGCAGGACGCACTACACTAACTTGTAGCTTTAGATGAACACTGTGTAGAGGTCTCACTACACTAACTTGTAGTTTTAGCTGAACACTGTGAGCAGGACGCACTACACGAACTTGTAGCTTTAGCTGAACACTGTGAGGAGGACACACTACACTAACTTGTAGCTTTAGATGAACACTGTGCAGAGGTCTCACTACACTAATTTGTAGTTTTAGCTGAACACTGTGAGCAGGACGCACTACACTAACTTGTAGCTTTAGATGAACACCGTGCAGAGGTCTCACTACACTAACTTGTAGTTTTAGCTGAACACTGTGAACAGGATGCACTACACTAACTTGTAGCTTTAGATGAACACTGTGCAGAGGTCTCACTACACGAACTTGTAGTTTTAGTTGAACACTGTGAGCAGGACGCACTACACTAACTTGTAGCTTTAGATGAACACTGTGCAGGGTCTCACTATACTAACTTGTAGTTTTAGCTGAACACTGTGAGCAGGACGCACTACACTAACTTGTAGCTTTAGATGAACACTGTGCAGAGGTCTCACTACACTAACTTGTAGTTTTAGCTGAACACTGTGAGCAGGACGCACTACACTAACTTGTAGCTTTAGATGAACACTGTGCAGAGGTCTCACTATACTAACTTGTAGTTTTAGCTGAACACTGTGAGCAGGACGCACTACACTAACTGTAAATAGTCTAGCTGCCTGACTGTGGTACTAATAGGATCAGAAGAACACCAGCAATTTTCTTCAGGTAGCTGTAAATACTGTAACAAGACAAGCCTGCCTGTCAGTAGGAAGATAACAGGAACGGATCTAGCTAAACTGAATACAATATATATATATATATATATATATATATATATATATATACAACACTTGGGATGCATATATATACACAATACACTATAAGTGCAGCTAACTCACTGACTGTCCTGCCTAATCTATCTAACTCAAATGAAATGACACTGTCTCTCTCTCTCTCTATCTAAGCACGCCGGAACACACTACACAGGGCCACCGTGCAGGCGGCCTTATATAGTGTGGGGCGTGTTCTAAACCCCCTGAGCCATAATTGGCCAAAGCCACCCTGGCTTTGGCCAATTACAGCTCTCTCTACCGACGACGCTGTGATTGGCCAAGCATGCGGGTCATAGTGCATGCTTGGCCAATCATCAGCCAGCAATGCACTGCGATGCCGCAGTGAATTATGGGCCGTGACGTGCCACACGAATTTGGCGCGAACAGCCCATAACGTTCGGAATTCGGCGAACGAACGAACAGCCGATGTTCGAGTCGAACATGGGTTCGACTCGAACACGAAGCTCATCCCTATTCCTGACATGTAGATCAGAGGGGGTAGTTTACGTCTTAGAATGTCCTTGTTCACTTCAATATGTGGGAAGAACGAAAAGACCGATGTTGAAACGTATCAGGGAACACATACAAAATATTATCAATGGCTATCCTAAACATAGTGTGTCACGGCATTTTTTATCACATCATGAAAAAACCCTGCGCTATTAAAATTCTGGGCAATAGATAAGTTTAAACCCCACTGGAGAGGCAGCAATAAAATAAGGCAATTAAGTAAGCAAGAATCAAAATGGATATATAATATGGGGGTATCTGCCCCAAAGTGGTTAAACATTGAATTTGATCTTAACTGCTTCATTGCTGACTCATGATTGATAATATTCACATTTTTAGAGGGCTGTTTAGAGTATTTTATGAATTGGTTTTAATTCTATGTCCTATGTTTTTTTTTTATTCAGAATCATTAAACAATATTGAGGAAACAATAGATGATAATATTTTAATCGATTTGAGGTCATCTCTATATATTTTTTTGGATAATTTTATTCTTTGGATTTTACATTTTTACATTTTTATATGTTATATTTTATATATTTTTATTTTTGTTCGTATTTTGTATTTTATCTTGACTCCATAAAGGTAGGGTATTTACACATATGGCAAATAGTGTACTAGTGGGGATGTTCTTAACCACTTCAGCCCCGGAAGGATTTACCCCCTTCCTGACCAGAGCACTTTTTACAATTCGGCACTGCGTCGCTTTAACTGCTAATTGCGCGGTCATGCAATGCTGTACCCAAACGAAATTTGCGTCCTTTTCTTCCCACAAATAGAGCTTTCTTTTGATGGTATTTGATCACCTCTGCCGTTTTTATTTTTTTGCGCTATAAACGGAAAAAGACTGAAAATTTTGAAAAAAATGATATTTTCTACTTTTTGTTATAAAAAAAATCCAATAAACTAAATTTTAGTCATACATTTAGGCCAAAATGTATTCGGCCACATGTCTTTGGTAAAAAAAATGTCAATAAGCGTATATTTATTGGTTTGTGCAAAAGTTATAGCGTCTATAAACTAGGGTACATTTTCTGGAATTTACACAGCTTTTAGTTTATGACTGCCTATGTCATTTCTTGAGGTGCTAAAATGGCAGGGCAGTACAAACCCCCCCAAATGACCCCATTTTGGAAAGTAGACACCCCAAGGAAATTGCTGAGAGGCATGTTGAGCCCACTGAATATTTATTTTTTTGTCCCAAGTGATTGAATAATGACAAAAAAAAAAAAAAAATTACAAAAAGTTGTCACTAAATGATATATTGCTCACACAGGCCATGGGCATATGTGGAATTGCACCCCAAAATCATTCAGCTGCTTCTCCTGAGTACGGGGATACCACATGTGTGGGACTTTTTGGGAGTCTAGCCGCGTACGGGGCCCCGAAAACCCAGCACCACCTTCAGGATTTCTAAGGGCATACATTTTTGATTTCACTCCTCACTACCTATCACAGTTTTGAAGGCCATAAAATGCCAAGATGGCACAACCCCCCCCAAATGACCCCATTTTGGAAAGTAGACACCCCAAGCTAATTGCTGAGAGGCATGGTGAGTATTTTGCAGCTCTCATTTGTTTTTGAAAATAAAGAAAGACCAGAAAAAAAAATTTTTTTTTTCTTTTTTCAATTTTCAAAACTTTGTGACAAAAAGTGAGGTCTGCAAAATACTCACTATACCTCTCAGCAAATAGCTTGGGATGTCTACTTTCCAAAATTGGGTCATTTGGGGGGTTTTGTGCCACCTGGGCATTCTATGGCCTCCGAAACTGTGATAGGCAGTGAAGAGTGAAATCAAAAATTTACGGCCTTAGAAAGCCTGAAGGCGGTGCTTGGTTTTCGGGGTCCCGTGCGTGGCTAGGCTCCCAAAAAGTCCCACACATGTGGTATCCCCGTACTCAGGAGAAGCAACAGAATTTATTTTGGGGTGTAATTTCACAAATCCCCACGGCATGTTTGAGCAATATATAATTTAGTGACAACTTTGTGCAAAAAAAAAAAAAAAAATGTGTCTCTTTCCCGCAACTTGTGTCACAATATAAAATATTCCATGGACTCGACATGACTCTCAGCAAATAGCTTGGGGTGTCTACTTTCCAAAATGGGGTCATTTGGGGGGGTTTGAACTGTCCTGGCATTTTATGCACAACATTTAGAAGCTTATGTCACACATCACCCACTCTTCTAACCACTTGAAGACAAAGCCCTTTCTGACACTTTTTGATTACATGAAAAAATTATTTTTTTTTTGCAAGAAAATTACTTTGAACCCCCAAACATTATATATTATTTTAAAGCAAATGCCCTACAGATTAAAATGGTGGGTGTTTCATTTTTTTTTTTTCACACAGTAATTGCGCAGCAATTTTTCAAACGCATTTTTTTGTGGAAAAAACACACTTTTTTAAATTTTAATGCACTAAAACACACTATATTGCCCAAATGTTTGATGAAATAAAAAAGATGATCTTAGGCCAAGTACATGGATACCAAACATGACATGCTTTAAAATTGCGCACAAACGTGCAGTGGCAACAAAATTAATACATTTTTAAAAGCCTTTAAAAGCCTTTACAGGTTATCACTTTAGATTTACAGAGGAGGTCTACTGCAAAAATTACTGCCCTCGATCTGACCTTCGCGGTGATACCTCACATGCATGGTGCAATTGCTGTTTACATTTGACGCCAGACCGATGCTTGCGTTCGCCTTAGCGCGAGAGCAGGGGGGACAGGGGTGCTTTTTTTTTTTTTTTTTTTTTCTTTATTATTTTTTTGCTTTTTTATCTTATTTTTAAACTGTTCCTTTCATTTTTTTTTTTAAAATCATTTTTATTGTTATCTCAGGGAATGTAAATATCCCCTATGATAACAATAGGTAGTGACAGGTACTCTTTTTTGAAAAAATTGGGGTCTATTAGACCCTAGATCTCTCCTCTGCCCTCAAAGCATCTGACCACACCAAGATCGGTGTGATAAAATGCTTCCCCAATTTCCCAATGGCGCTGTTTACATCCGGCGAAATCTAAGTCATAAAATGCTCGTAGGTTCCGGTTTCTTAGGCCATAGAGATGTTTGGAGCCACTCTGGTCTCTGATCAGCTCTATGGTCAGCTGGCTGAATCACCGGCTGCATTCTCAGGTTCCCTGTTGAAACAGGAGAGCCAGAGAAAACGGAAGACGATGGGGGGGCATTCCCTCCCACTGCTTGTAAAAGCAGTCTAGAGGCTAATTAGCCGCTAGGATTGCTTTTACATGAAAGCTGACCGCTGGCTAAAAAGAATGATACCAAGATGATGCCTAAACCTGCAGGCATCATTCTGGTATAACCACTCAAAGTCGTGAATGGCGTACCTGAAGACAAAAAAATGGTTAACAATAAAGCACAGTAAACGGTAAAGTATAAAAAATTGCATACCTGAAAAACAAACATGATAAAACATAATAACAATAAAACATTGCAGAATATAATACAATAAAAAAGAGCAGAACAATAGAGAGAGAATAGAGAGAGAGAGAACAATGAAACGACAACTATTTTTTTTTATTTTTGTTTGTGTTTTTTTTTTTTTTTTACACTTTTTTTTGTAACTGTAACTTTTATAACTGTAACCGGTTCCAGGTTCGGGTCTCTCAAAATGCGATGGCATCTTGGGAGACCCTGTGAAAGTGTGCCTAGTCTGTGCAATGCTGTACCCTACGCTAATACTAAACTAGTGCATGGTAGTGTTCAAAACATTCACCAATGCAAAAACCAGGATTGTCAGGACAGGAGGGACAATAATAGCGGGTGTCATGCCTATATCCGCGCTTGCTGCAGACACAACATCTTTTTTGGGGGGGTTCGTTGGGTAGGGGTACTCGGGAGGACATATAAATGCCTCTCATGCAGCCGACTGCATTTGGTTGGGGATGTGAATGGGGGAAGTATGGGCACTGCAGAAGTGGTGGGTTCCCAATTAGGATTGGCGAATGCAGCAGGAAGGGCATTATGGGCACGACAGGCCTATGTTTGTCTTTTTGGTGGCAGCGGGACACTACTTGTGCTTGCCACCTCACCAGCTTGAACTGCACTTATGGGACTCGCCACGTCACCAAGTGTTACTGCAGTGCTGGTATGACTACGACTGGGGTGTACTAGGCCGCTGGTGCTTGCCAGTTCACCAAAACGCTACAAAAAAAAGTGACAGTGATCGATACTGCACTTGGGTGGGCTGGGCTGGGCCGGGCGGAGGGGCAAAACGCAGGTGCTAGCAGGTATCTGGGCTGATCCCACTAACACTGCGTTTTTGGGAACCCTAAACTGCTGGGGACACTAGTATAGATCTGATCGGATCAGATATTGATCCAATCAGATACTATACCACTAAGGGAGGTGTACGGTGCGTGCGTGGGTGTTAGTGGTACTGGCGCTAATCTGACGCTGCCTGGGGCTGGTGCTTGCCAGTTCACCAAAATGCTACCAAAAAAACTGTTAGCGATCGCAGGGATCAGGCCTGACTCTGCGAACGCTGCAGTTATGCGTTTAGTGTTTTGTAAGTGACAGTGATTGATCGATACTGCACTTGCGTGGGCTGGGCTGGGCTGGGCCGGGCGGAGGGGAAAAACGCAGGTGCTAGCAGGTATCTGGGCTGATCCCGCTAACACTGCGTTTTTGGGAACCCTAAACTGCTGGGGACGCTAGTATAGATCTGATCGGAACAGATATTGATGCGTTCAGATACTATACCACTAAGGGAGGTGTACGGTGCGTGTACGGTGCGTGCGTGGGTGTTCGCGGTACTGGCGCTAATCTGACGCTGCCTGGGGCGACGCATATCACCGCCGGGCGATCAGGGGGCTAAACCTTTATTCGGTAATAAACGGCGGGTGCCCTGACACTATGAAAAATAAACGAACTAACCAGCATCACCTGTAACAGTTATACGGTGATCAGTGGTGAAAGGGTTAACTAGGGGGCAATCAAGGGGTTAAAACATTTATTAGATAGTATATGGGGGTCCCTGTCGCTATAAAACGCTGACAGCGAACCTAAATATTTACGTTCCTAACTAGCGTCACCAGTGACACTAATACAGCGATCAGAAAAATGATCGCTTAGCGACACTGGCGACAGGGGGTGATCAAGGGGTTAAAACTTTATTAGGAGTGGTTAGGGGGGTACCCTAGACCTACAGGGGGCTAACACTCACTGTCCTACCACTGCTAACTGTCACAAACTGACACTATGCAGTAATCAGGAAAAAAAAAAAAAAACCTGCTTGGTGTCAGTTTGTGACTGGGGGGGGTGATTGGGGGGGGGGGATCGGGGGGGGATAGTGTGCCTGGCATGTTCTACTGTGTTGTGTGTGAGTGTTTGTGCACTTACATGTCTTCTCTCCTCGGCGCTGGAACGGAAACTGCCGAGCCGAGGAGAGATGACATCACATCCTCTGCCTCTGTATACTATACAGAGGCAGGGGATGTTTCTCATTGGCTGGCAGCAATCGCGAGGGGGGGGCCACGATCTGATGGTCTCCCCCTCGTCTCTCATCGCTCCCAACCAAATGCCGACCGCCGATGGCACCGGGGGGGGTCCGATCGGACCCCCCGCCCGCGGGAAGGCAATCACGTACCAGGTACGTGATTTTGCCTGCCCGTGCCGCTCTGCTCACGTATATAGGCGTGAGGCAGTCGGCAAGTGGTTAAAGAGGAGTTCCACCCAGGGGGTCCAGTAAAAAAAAAAAAAAAGTCAGCAGCTACAAATACTGCAGCTGCTGACTTTTAATTGGACACTTACCTGTCCCTGGGTCCAGCGATGTGGGGGATCAAAGCCCCGCTCGTCTCCCCCTCCGTTCAGCGGTGCCGGCATTGCAACTGTGGGCGCCGGGCTGTGGCTTCACAGCCTGGCACCCACTGCGCATGCGCGAGCTCCACCTGTAATGGGTCCCGGATGATTGACAGGAGGGAGGGAGCAGAGCGGAGCCCTTCCTGTGCCGAGGGGGAAGTGATGTCATCCACGATGAGTGTAACGAGCCCCTTGCTCGCTTGGTTCCACTCTCCCGACACTCCTCTGCAGCTATAGAATCAGATTGCAACGTCTGATAGTTCGGTCATCCAATGCTCTGGGATTAGAACTTCAGCTATGTGCCGTTCTAACCCAGTTGTGATAGCCCAGAACAAACACCAGGCAGGCTGTATGTAAGTTCAAACAGGAATCTATATTTATTGACAAAATACAGGCTTTTATACACTCAAAGTGGAAGTGCAGACCTCCTGCTCATATTACTCTAACAATACAGCTGTAACCTAATTAACCTAATTAACATGAGCTAATTAACTAATCCCTTTAGACAGCCTAGATGACTCAGACATGACCTTTAGGCCAGACTGGCCGTCTTGTAGTTCAGAAAGTCCAATCAACATTATCACAATCAACATAGACTCTTCTTCACACAATAGCAGAGTTAATTAACACAAATAACAATGGGGATCTAATGACTCTTAGATCCCATAGTAGACTTATTTACAATATACATTTTAGCAGACAATAGACAGACAGGTGTTGGAATTTACATCAGCATCTCCTAACAGTATCTGTCCCAGCATTATGAATCAGCCACTATTCCAATATGGCAAATCCAGGGTCCCCAGGCATACAGCTCACAAAGAGCACCGTTCCCCCAAATGCAAGGGCCCCCGATCGATCGGCAAGAGGCTAGCATACAGTCCCCTCCAAAAGTCTCTTTCCCGGCTAGGTCTGTCACAATGAGTATCATCTATGTATAATTAACCCATACTAGATATTATGTGCTAACAGAATACGAATGTGTTGTCTAATTTTTAGAGAAGTTTAATTTTTAGTGTGGTTTTATGTAAATAAATGGTATCTAAAGTTGTGTATTAAATAAACAGCATATGTTCCCAAAATCGCAGTATGGTATGATGACACATTTACTCCTCAGGTTGCTATAGAAACCGGTATGGAAACTATATATACTGGTGAGAGCGGCTACACTAGCACCCTTGAAAAAGTCACGTGTCAGTGATGATACGCGTGGGGAGAACTAGCCTGTGACGCTCTGTTTGGAGTGTGATCTGTCTGTGAGTGTGTGAGCAGCAGCACTGAGCAGCACGGAGCTGGATGTGACTGACCATTATCCTGTATAAATGCGATCTATATCCTAGGGAGCATGTGAGTGGCAATAAGTGGCTTTTTATGGTATGTAAAATTTGGCTGATATCTGCGCAATGGTGTTTTCTTCTTAATTTTATCCTGTATATGGTGGATGATCACAGACAAGCCAATCCACCACTCACAGAGTCTCATTGAGCCTGGGCTTATCAGAGGAGGAGAAGGAGCTGAGCAAACGACTCTTCTATGCCGGCGGCTGATTATAGACAAGCCGCTCCACCGCTGACAGAGTCTCACTGAACCCGGGCTTATCAGAGGAGGAAGTATCGTTCCAATATAATTTGGTGGATTATTAATTATGTTTTGACTTTGATCATAAAATTATATGCTTTATATATTAGAAATTCTCATTATTATTCAATGGCTGAAAGTTTTTGGGAGTGTTTAATAGAAAAAGGCTCGGAACACGTTTTCTCCTGAACATATCTTTTTATATGTGTCTATGTAATGGAGTTGCTATGGTTTATTTAAACACAAGTTACTATTTAACAAAAGTTTTACACAATGTTGCACTTATTTTAGAAGTATCAAATAGGCACAAGAGGCAGCACATTAACAAATAGATAATACAAGCGCATCACTTTATCTATTTATATTAACTCTTTCATGCCTAAGAGCCCATTCACACAGGGGCAACACGACTTCCAGCGCGACTTTGGGAGGCAACTTGGACACGACTTGAGTATGAATCACAGCACGACTTGGGGCAACTTACAACACAACTTGAAGTCGCCTGCAGGACAGGGAACTTTACAAGTGGCCAATCAGAGCTTATCAGCTGAGTGTGAGAAGGAGGGGGCTGGCTGTTTAGTGGAGGAAATTACTTTCTGTTTCCTTTCTGCTTCCTGTAAAGTTGCCTCAGTATGAACAGTGATCAGGCTTGGAGGCAACTTCCATTGAAATCAATGGGTACAAGTTGCTTTCAAGTCGGATTAAAGTAGTACAGGAACCTTTTCTGAAGTCGGAGCGACTGCAGTAGTGTCCATTAAGACAGATCCATTCACTTACATTGATTTTTTCATGTAGCGCGACTTGAGGCGACTAGGGGCGACTTGGGGCAACTTGAAGTCGGATCCAAAGTTGCCCCTGTGTGAATGGGCTCTAAACCTATTTCTGACATTTGTTGCTTACGAGTTAAAATCTGTATTTTTGCTAGAAAATTACTTAGAACCCCCAAACCAGGATGCCAGGATGATTGAAGCGCCAACACCAGGTGTTTGGAGTATCTTTATTTGCTGATGGTTAAACTCTGAAATACACATTGCTATTGTGGTGTAGGATCTGGGTCTGCTATCCCTCCATCCCTCTCCCTCTACCCCCTTTCCCCCTTTCCCTCTGCATCCCTCATTCATCTCAGACTCTAATCACACCCCATTTTAGCCACGCCCATGTAAGCCACGCCCAATATTTCACATAAACCACGCCCACATTTTTCCTTTTCCCTATGCCATGCCTACTAACGTGTCTACTATGCCCCACCCCCTAATTATAGGCTGACTCCGCCTACAGCCAGAAAAGTGTCCCGAAGTGTTTTTTTTCCAATGTTGGCAACTATGCTTTTATTAGTTGCATTTTTGCCAAGAATATCCTCTCAGCTGCACCAAAACCAACAACCTCTCTGATGAGGACAGAGGCAGCGGAAAAAGCATTTGTGTGTAGTAGAGTGGGGAGGGGTTGGAACATCTGGAACATTTTATTGCCCTCTCTATGATCCTGTCCAGGTGACACCTAGGCCTTCTCATTTTGTACGTTGGTGTCATTGAGACAGGAAATGAGCGAACATCTAAAAAAAAAAAAAAAAAACTTTTGCAGTGAATATTCGCTATTGTCACACTGATTCTCCTCCCGGTGAATCAGAAAGCGGGTCCTGAGACCAGATTGGCCTAGAGGAGAAGCGACCGTATTGGCGAGCACCGAGGAGGATGTACGGGGAGATCCTGGGAGATGGCCGTCCTCACCGGAGCGATCTCTCTGCTCTGCATCGCCACCAACACAGCCAGCTGACAACAAGCCAGAGCCCGACCGCGAGTACCACCCACCGACCGACCCACATGGAGAGCATGATAGGAACATAGGGATGTGATAATCAGCAGACCAACTGAAAGGGAAATATTTTCCTATAAATATTTGACCTATATTTGCACCATACGAAGCAGTCAGAAGAAGGAGTTTGCAGATAGTGGAGGAGGCCATGGTTGCGGAGCTCTACCTACAGCTTATGATGGATTTTATTCCACCCTTGGAAAGGGCAAAGTAGCAATCCATCTGTAGAAATTCAGTTTGCACTCGTTTTTTTGTTATTTTAGGCCATTCCTTCCAATATAGATCCATCATTATCTCTAAGGTCATTCAAGCTCACTGAAGTCTATGGGAGCCAAATGTTGCTTGCTGACTTTTTTCAAGTTGCAAGCTTTAATTTTAAAAAAAGATGGGGGTAGCCGGGTGCTGCCATGGAAGGTACCAATGCAAAAAAAAAAAAAAAAACAAACAAAAAAAATAATTCTTGCTTTTCTAGGAAAAAAGACTCTTTCATGAATAAAAAAAAATAAACAGTAAACTTAGCCCAATTTTTTGTATAATGTTAAAGATTATTTTACGCCAAAGAAATAGATACCTAACATGTCACGCTTTGAAATTGCGCACACTCGTGGAATTGCGACAAATGACAGTACTTAAAAATCTCCATAGGCGGCGCTTTAAAAGGTTAGAGTTACAGAGGAGCTCTAGTCAGGGCTGATGCAAGGATTTTTGACACCCTAGGCAAAACCTAATTTTGCCGCCCCAGTGGCTCCACCCCTAACTCCACCCCCTTTGCCCTGCCCATGTATACCCCAGCTTTTTAATGAAGCATCCAGCAAATGCAGCCTCACCAGCGCCCATCAATGCAGCCTCACCAGCGCCCATCAGTGAATGTTTGCTTGCTTCCATTCATTGGGGACACAGACAGTCCTCCACCACCGCTGTGCCTCTGACACTATGTGCGAACAGAGCGGTGGCGGCCTGCTGATGCTGAGACTTAGTTCCTTGCTGCAGAGAGAAGAGAGTAGGAACACCAGAGGCCGGGTGCCCTAGGCAGCAGTTCTAGAACCGGCCCTGCGTCTAGTGCTAGAATTATTGCACTCGCTCTAACGATTGCGGCGATACCTCACATGTGTGATTTGAACACCGTTTACATATGCGGGCACAACTTACGTGTGCGTTTTCTTTGCTGCGCGAGTTTGTGGGGATGGAGGGCGCGTTATATTTTTTTTTCCTTATTTATTTTTTTATTTTTCATTTTTTTACATTGTCACTTTAAAAAAATATATATATTTGATCACTTTTATTGCTGTCACAAGGAATGTAAACATCCCATGTGATAGTAATAGGAGGTGACAGGTCCTCTTTATGGAGAGATCTGGGGTCTATAATGAATGTAAACATCCCATGTGACAGTAATAGGTGGTGACAGGTCCTCTTTATGGAGAGATCTGGGGTCTATAATGAATGTAAACATCCCATGTGACAGTAATAGGCGGTGACAGGTCCTCTTTATGGAGAGATCTGGGGTCTATAATGAATGTAAACATCCCATGTGACAGTAGTAGGGGGTGACAGGTCCTCTTTATGGAGAGATCTGGGGTCTATAATGAATGTAAACATCCCATGTGACAGTAATAGGTGGTGACAGGTCCTCTTTATGGAGAGATCTGGGGTCTATAATGAATGTAAACATCCCATGTGACAGTAATAGGTGGTGACAGGTCCTCTTTATGGAGAGATCTGGGGTCTATAATGAATGTAAACATCCCATGTGACAGTAATAGGAGGTGACAGGTCCTCTTTATGGAGAGATCTGGGGTCTATAATGAATGTAAACATCCCATGTGACAGTAATAGGAGGTGACAGGTCCTCTTTATGGAGAGATCTGGGGTCTATAATGAATGTAAACATCCCATGTGACAGTAATAGGTGGTGACAGGTCCTCTTTATGGAGAGATCTGGGGTCTATAATGAATGTAAACATCCCATGTGACAGTAATAGGTGGTGACAGGTCCTCTTTATGGAGAGATCTGGGGTCTATAATGAATGTAAACATCCCATGTGACAGTAGTAGGGGGTGACAGGTCCCCCCAAATCCCTCCTTTTCACTTCAAAGTATTCAGATTGCCAAAACAGCGATTCTGAACACTGTCATTTTTTTTTTAAACGTCGCCATTGGCAGCTGAGTAAACCGAAAGTGACGTTGTGACGTCACTTCCGTGTTTACACAAAGAAGACTGGAAGGAAGCTGTTTCCGGCTTCCTTCCAGTCTCACTCTAGCCGGTGGAAGTGGCGGATCATGTATCGGGTCTCCCAGTGGGACGGGAGGCCCGGGAAGTGCGGCGTAAGGGGGGAGTGCCTCTTGCTCCTCTGGGATAACAGTAGAGCGGCTTTTAGCCAGATCGGTTCTTATCCCTGAAGAGCCGACCGACCGCTCTAAAAAACAGTATTGGGATGATGCCTGCCCCTGAAAGCCGAGGCCGCATATATGCGTACGGTTGGCAGGAAGGGGTTAAAAATACACAAATCCTTTAAATACCATGCTTGGGGCACTGGTGGACACCGATAAGCTGTACGGGTTTGCATTTATATTAAATGCATTACATTTATTATTTTAATTTACATTTATTTATTAAATGCATTAAATTAATATTATATTAATATGCATTTATATTAAAATTATTTGCATTTATAAGACTTTAACCTACCATACCGTGTGTTATGTATGGCTTGCAGGCTGCAGAATGAGGGGTGTGATTCATGTTGAAGTGGGCGGGTTCACATTTACATGTACAAGCCTCGTGTACCCTCCCACATTGACTCCAATCCCAAGGATTCATGGGAAATGTAGTCTGATTACAGTTAAGAGAGAGAGAAGAGGATATGATGCGATCCCTTTTATAACACCTCCTACCTGCCAGAAAAGAGGATGCATTTTGTAAATCAGAAAACAGACTTCCTGAAAATGCAATCAGTCATATCTCTTAAACGGTTTTGTGTTTTGTGTGTGGGGGGGTGTACTAATGGGGGATTTTTTTTTGAGTTCTGCTTTAAAGCTGCCTATGAAGATACAGAGAAGTACAATGTAACCCTTTTAAAGTGACTGGTAGCACTGCCACCACTGTATTTGTCATTTGCAGTGGGTGCAGTAATGGGGGCAGCATCTTTGGGTAGCAGGTCGTCATGGCAGCATGAAAACATCATCGGGCGGTGGGTCACCATTATTGACGAGGGTCTACATGATTGGCTTTGGATTTACATCAGGAGGCATTATTTATTTATTTCTTTTTCATGATTTGGTGTCTTTGTTTAGATTTGACACCTTTTTGGGATTAGTAACAAGTTTACTAATGTACCCCCCAGAAGACCTGGTATCAGTGCCGGGACAAGGTCATTCAGTGCCCAGGGCAAACATGCCAAACTGTGCCCCCCCAAGATGTATGAGCACCGTGTGTCAGCAAAAAATCCTCTCCCCCCAAAAATCTAGCACATATCTACATGTTTACCCCCAAGCATAAAATCCCCCTCCTCCCAAAACAAACCCACCCTCCCGCTGAAATCCCCCCTCGTAGCAGAAGTCTTTGCCCCTCTCCCCAAATCACCTCTTCTAGCACAAATCCTCTATCCCTCAAGTGTCCGCTCCTAGCACAAATCCCCTTCCCTCTCTACCATTTGACCACTTCTAGCACAAGCCTCCAAAATCCCCCCTTCTAGCACAAATCCTCTTCCCCCCACCCCCCTCCCAACACAAATTCCCCCAAATCACCACTCCTACCACCTCCTCCCAAATTTCCCCTCCAGGAAACAAGTCTTACCCCCTGCCATCCTTCAAAGCTTCCCTCCCAACACAAACCCCCTCCTAATCACCTTGCAGGGCCCCCCCACCTCACATGATACCACTGTGCTCAGGGAAGCCGTCCCTCGTGTCCACCCCTTGTCCCGGTCCTTCCTGGTATGGTTCGGGGGGGTAGCACACTCACTGCTCTCCCTGTCCTGACCACCCAGGCTACTTGCCTGGATAAGATCTGATTTAAATTTTGGGGGGAACCCTACACTGTTTTTTTGTTTTATTTTTGAGCTGACAGTACACATTTATACAAAAGCGATGTAGGGTTCGGCCTACAATTCATACCAGATCCTTATCCAGCCAGGCAGCCTGGGTGGCCAATAAAGGTAGGTGTGACGGGAGGGCCCGTGGAACTCAGAATGCATCTTATGTCTAAGTCACCCTGTGCCGTCCTGGCACAGGGTGAGTGAGAAAATATATCTTGGACTACTTAAAATGGGACAGTAATATTTATCCACAATATCTCCCAGGATGTATGTAGAGACTATTATTGGTTTGGTTGATTCTGAACGCAACCTGTGTTTATGTTAATTGAATGAGCTGATGACATTGTCCTCTATACAATGTAGGAGACGGGACGACTGCTATTATGTTGATATAACTGTGTGAAGCTCGGTGACCACAAGTCTGGGCGAAAGGTCATGTCTCAGTCACCTAGGCTGTATAGAGGATTAGATAATTAGCTCATGTTAATTAAGTTACAGTTGTATTGTTAGAGGAGGTTCCAACGGCATATAAAGTCTTGTAACTTTGATTCACAATAAACAGTCCATGTTAGCAGTGAAGCAAGTGTCGCCTTGTTTTCTGCTCAGAGAGGTTGGAATATCTGATATCTGTATACAGACTGGGAGGAAGTGGTATATGACGGAAGCACTCAAGCGGAGTGTGGGACGTTCCGTGACAGTAGGATCATGAGCATGCACCTCCCCCCGAGTCGTACCAGGCCAATTGCCTTCAACATTGGATGGGCACTTTGTAAGGCACCTTGTCTCCATGTTGAAGAGGCAAAGACCTCAGCCTCACATCTTGTCCCCAAGAGCATGTAGGGGTTTGTGTGGAGGGGACTTATCAGAGGCTGGAACCCATATTTTTATTTAAAAAAAAAAGGAGCATCCAGATCCCTCCCCCCGCAAGTCAGATTTTGGGCATCCCCTGCAACAAAAATGTCATTCTTGGTGAGATACTCCCAGAGGGAAATCTCGTTTAAAGAGATGCAGACCCCGCCACTTTCCTCATAAGGAATTTGCTACAAAGTTTGTTACAATCCTTACAGTGTACTACAGAGATCACCCGGGGGGGTTATTTTTTAACACAAGTGGAATTACCCTTTAAATATCAATTTCAAAATGTCAAAAATGTCCACATGGTTACGTTATTCATAGGAATCTGCAGCAAAAATAAGACCAGTACAATGTCTCTAAATGTATAACTTTATTTTCTATATATTTATAATCAGACATTTGACTGCATTTAGTATCAGTATGAATCGGGTTCATATGCAACAACCACAAAAGAATCAGCTTACAAAACACAGCATAATATTACTTCCGTCACCAACTGTGTGAATGAACAAACTGAAATGCTTAATACAAAAAAGACGACTCAGATTGTCCATATCCTGACATGTCGGTGATGAACGTGGAACGTGGAAGTCAAGCTCCATGTATTATGTCGGACAGCAAGGACATTAACCTTGGACTTGCACTGATACATTTGCTCTTACTTTACTATTGCATTTCCATACAAAGTGTACTTAATAGTTTTCCAGTTTATTATGTTCCCCAAAGACTTTGACTTTCCTTCATAGACCTCTTTGATGGCTTGGGGAGGTAAAACATAATTCCACAGTTGGACATCTGAAATTTCACCCACAAAGCTTTGTTTGGCATCAAAACTGGATCCAAATTTGTCCTGATCTTGGCCCAGGATCACCCTTCCACCTGGAAGAACCTGATGACCCTTCCGGTAAGTTTTACTTGCAGAGCGCTTGCCATCAAACCAAAAGGCCGTCAAGCCTGATGAAGACTCCCAAGTCACGCAGATATGTGTCCCAAAGGTGCTGAGGCCGGGTAAAGAGAATTTTGCTGCAAGTTCACTGCTGCCAAGATACAGGGAAAGCTTTCCGTCTACTTCTCTCCAAACGTTTAACTCATCTCGGTCATTGTGATAGGAGAATAGGATGATCTCCCGACGGCCGGACAACTCAGTGGAAACACGGAGACAAAGGGTGAATTGAGTTAAGTCTATTGGTACACTTGGGTGTAAGATTGCGTAATCCTGAACACCCTCTTCCAGAAATACCAGTGATTTTCCACTAAGACCTAAAAAAAAATGTACAAATTATAAGACAACTCAACAAAATGTGGTGCCTATGGTGAACATGGAATACAAAGGTTTAATTCTTAGATGTGGAGCACACCAAGGAGGACCTGGTTGACCACTAAAGGAATGCACCAAGGAGCACACCAAAAAGGCAGTCATCAAGAAGGTATGGCTTTGTGCCTTTTTTTTAAAGGAAACCTATACTGGGAGAAATGCAAAGAAGGTCATCACAGATCTCCTGAAAATTCAAGTTGTCTATCTGGCTTTGGTACTGTGACATCACCAATGTCAGAGGGAGGAGTCAGAAATGTAATGCTGTCTCAGTGAAAAATTGAACCGCTCAGCAGGTGGCCTCTGCTCCCTGTATGCATCTCTTGGTTTCATTTTCAATCGCAACAGGAGAATACCTTTAACCCCTTTGCACTGACTGTGAACATATTTGGGTCCTCGCAAAAGTGGGCTTTTTTCCGTGGGGCCGCATATATGCGTATTTCCCTTTGTGCTGGGAGCATTGTATCTTTTTCTTCTTGCAGGACAGGAAATGTAAACAAACCAAAGCATGTAATAAAAAAAAATTAAATAAAAAAATAAATAAACAAAGGGTTAGTGTTAAGGTCAAGGTCCGGGTCAAAGGTCACAGTGTGCATTAGACATGTGCACTGCCCAAAAACTTGTTTGTTTTTGGCTTAATTCGTTTGTGGTTTTTTTTGTTTTTTGGTCATTCGTTATGATCGCAATTCGTAAATTAGTAAATTTGTAAATTCAAAAATTTGTAAATCAGTAAATTTGAAAATTCGTAAGTTTAAAAAAATAAGAAAGAAAATCCGAAAATTCGAAAGAATAACTAAGTATTAAATTATAGGTATTGGAATTTCCTTTCAAATTTGGCTGTTAGTGAACGTAACGAATACGAATTTATCCGAAGTTACGAATTATCAAAAATAATGAATGTTGCATCTAAACAAATGGAACAGAACAAATTAATAATAAATAATAATAATACGTTTTTATTATTATTATTATTATTGTTATTTATTATGATTAATTTGTTTAGATGCGGCATTCCTTATTTTGGATAATTCGTAACTTCGGATAAATTCGTATTCGTTACTTCACTAACAGCCAAATTTTGAAACGAAATTCCAATACCTATAATTTATTGGTTAGTAACAGGTAAGTTATTAGTAGTTAGTTATTATTTCACGTTTTCGAATTTTCGGGTTGTCAGATTTTCAAATTTCGAATTTACAAGTTTACAAATTTAGGAGTTTTCGAATATTAGAATTTACAAATATTCAGGAAAAATTCAGTAAAAACGGGTTTTCGTTAATTCGGATATTTCCGAATTAGCAAATTTGTCAAAATTCGTTAAAAAACTAATTCGGAATGAAACTAATTGTACATGTCTAGTCTGCATAACAACAACTAGCATACATAGCATACACATATGTGGTATCACTGCAATGGTCAGAAGCAGGAGAATTTATTTTGGGTTGTTCTTAGGTAGTAAATTATGATAATAGAAAGAAATATACATCTAAATTAAAAAAATATATTTTTCTTACTATTTTGGGCTAATTTCCTTTGATAATAAAAAAAATTAAAAATCAGAAGATATCCATAACCATTTACCACCAAAA
Source organism: Aquarana catesbeiana (assembly GCF_042186555.1). Classification (NCBI taxonomy): domain Eukaryota; kingdom Metazoa; phylum Chordata; class Amphibia; order Anura; family Ranidae; genus Aquarana; species Aquarana catesbeiana. The sequence continues at coordinate 7,530,553 of NC_133330.1, forward strand.
GAAAGCCCAATTTGTCCTGAAAAGAACGCGGTATAATCCAAAAGTAATTGTGATGACATGTACGGTTTTACGGACACATGTCAAAGTTACAAAATTGTGCAAAGGCATTTCAATTTGTTTTACCCTCAGGCGTGAAGGGCTTAAAATTTGAAATAATTTCACATTTATATTCACATACAGGGAAGACAGGTGACAAGCAGTTGACTAAAATAAGTTCTGAATGCCGTGATTTACCTTCTCTTGTCACAACCGTCTCAATTATACCTGACGGGGGACTTTCTGAAAGTGAAAAGAAAAAATACAGTAAGCATTTCTAAATATATAAACAAAATGGTTACACTTTTCTTAAAAATACTTCTACGTAAATCAACTTTTTCATCATAAAAATGTTCTGAAGAGAAATTAGGATTTTTTTTGTAATTAGTAATTCAGCAATCTATTTACTTTTCAGGGAGTGCTCAAATATTGTCCAATTGATTTCTCTTATTTTGCCAATTATGTGACCCGAGACAAAGGCTACCCTGTTTAAAATATAATTCAAAAATTAAAATATAAAAGTCTAAAGCCCCGTACACACGATCGGACTCTCCGACAACAAAACCATGGAATTTTGTTCGAAGGTTTTTGGCTCCAACTTGTCTTGCATACACACGGTCACACAAATGTTGTCCAACAATTACGAACGTAGTGACGTACTAGACGTACATGATATCTCCATTATGAACGCTAGTTTTACAGGACCGAGTGCTTCCGGCTCGTCCTCGATTCCGAGCATGCGTGTTTGTACTTTGGACTTTTGTCCGACGGACTTGTGTACACACGCTCGGTAAATCCGACAACACACATTTGTTGGCGGAAAATTTGAGAGCATGCTAGCCAACGTTTGTTGGTGGAAAGTCCGACAACAAATGTCCGATGGAACATACACACGGTCGGACTTACCGCCAACAAGCTCACATCCAACATTTCCCCTCGGAAAATCCGATCGTGTGTATGCGGCACAAGGCTATGTTAACACTGATCGGACACGAAAGTCGTACAACTTCCGATCCTGCCCTGTGACTTCATGTCTGACTTCCATGAAAAATTCAATGAAAGGGATCCGACTATACCAACACTTTTGAGTCTGGTATGAATCTTGAGGGGAGAAGCCCACTCCAAAATAAAAAAAAATGGTGTACACCCCCCTTCGGTCTGGTCTGGATTTTCAGGTGAAACTCCACGGCAGAAAAGAAACCGATGTGGGGTCCCCCCCCCAAAATCCATACAAGACCCTAATCCAAGTATGCAGCCTGGCAGGTTAGTAAAGGGGGGAGGGCGACAAGCGAGTGCTTTTATAAAGTAAATACACTGTAATGTTGACCTCTTCATCACAAAGAGTACAATGTGTCTCCTTTTCACAATGTGGCCTAGTAAAAGTGCTTAAATACTGTGTATGGAGTCATTACAATATTTTTCTGGTTTATTTCTGTGAAATAATACACTCTAATATTGATTTCCTGATTTCAAGCTGCCTAATGTCTACCAGTAAATCTGCAGCCTAGTAAAAACTACATAGGACGTAGAGAGATTGATTCAATAAGATACATGGAATACTGATACTTTAACCACTGGCCCTCCAGGAAATATACCCCCCTTCCTTTTTTTTGCTATATTGCAATGCCTACGGCACACCAAAGTTTAAAAAAAAACACGGCGTGGGGTCCCCCCCCCCCAAAATCCATACCAGACCCTTATCTGAGCATGTAGCCTGGCAGGCCAGGAAAGGGGGGCGAGCGAGCGTCCCCTCCCCCCTTCCTGAACCATACCAGGCCACATGCCCTCAACATGGGGAGGTGCATTGGGGCAGGGGGTCTCCCTCACCCCAATGTCCCTTGTCCCCAGGTTGATCATCATTAACCACTTCAGCCCCGGGAGGATTTACCCCTTAATGACCAGGCCATGTTTTGCGATACGACACTACGTCACTTTAACTGACAATTGCGCGGTCGTGCAATGTTGTACCCCAACAAAATTTATGTCCTTTTTTTCCCTCAAATAGAGCTTTCTTTTGGTGGTATTTTATTACCTCTGCGTTTTTTTTTGTGCTATAAACAAAAAAGTCCAACAACGTTGAAAAAAAAAATACAATATTTTTTACTTTCTGCTATAAAACAGATCCAATAAAAAATTGAAAAAAACGAATTTATTCATAAATTTAAATATGTATTCTACTACATATATTTGATTAAAAAAATCCCAATAAACGTATATTGATTGGTATAGCGTCTACAAAAGATGGGATATTTTTATTTATTTTTTACTAGTAATGGCGGTGATCAGCGACTCATAGCGGGGCTGTGATAATGCGGCGGACATTCTGACACTAACTGACACTTTTTTGGGGGACCAATGACACTAATACAGTGGTGTGTGCTAAAAGAAATGCACTGTCACTGTACTAATGACACTGGCTAGGAAGGGGTTAACATCAGGGGCATTCAAAGGGTTAAATGTGTGCCCAGCCAGTGTTTTACTATACTGTGTGAGGTGCTTTTACTAGGGGAAGAGATGGAATTTATTCCCTGCTTTGCAGAGACACAAACTCCATCCCTCTCCCCCCGTCAGAACAGAGATCTGCCTTGTTTGCATAGGCAAATCGCAGTTCTGTCTCTCTGCTCGATGATCAGCGTGTACCGACAAACATTGACTATCCGGCACCTGCCAATCGGCTTCAGCTGTGTGTAATGACAGTGAAGGCAAGCCGCTGGCGGCGCACATCCGCGCCCCTACCTGGAAGTGTCAGATCATGTATATATCTACGTGAGCCGGTGTACAGCCGCTGCCCTGTAGCAGTAAAACTTTTATAGGGTGGTTGGCAAGCGGTTAATACCATTATTTATTGTATAATGTGAGAACTCACACCAAAAGGTAGAGTTTTAAGGACTCAGCCACTCACTTTCTTCTTCTTTTTAAGGGCTCTCCTTGGCCAATTTTATTAAAACAAGTTCAGAAAAACACCACAACATGAGTTTCGCTCGCAGGGGTGTTCAGCATTTGTCTTCCATCCAAAACAAACATTCAGCCCTTCTGCACTTACAGCACTGCCGCTTTGGCCGTACACTCCAGGCCCTTGTCTGTTTTCTATAGACTGTTTGCTTACCAATGTTTGGACCTACACTTAGCAGCCCCTTGGCTGCTCTAACTCCCACCTCTCTCTTAAATGGCGCTCTCCTAACTCCTGGGCCAGACCTCCTGTCTTCCGGGGTGGAGCCCAGAACTATGGTCAGATCACTACTAAAAGACCCGCACACACCTGTGCAATCAGTGTGCTGGCTGCTCACAAAACCATGATTGGAGAGTCCATCACACCCGGATCACTTTGAAATCTCCAGGCTTCATGTTCCAAAACGGAGGTTACCGAAACACCGAGGAAACTGAAAAGTCTGCCTCATTGAGAATTCTGGGTCATTACCTCTTCCTAGACCCTGGCAGGGCAACGCTCTGCCACAATAGGAAGAATAATTCTGTTTAGGAAAGAATGCTAATACAAGGCAGAATGTTAATGCAGTAAGAAGCTGTAGACATCTTACCTTTGGAGGGTAGACCAAACACTTGGACTTCGCAGAGTGAAAGCTTTTCTTCCCGGTCCGGTATGATTACTGTCACATATTTCCCCTTCATTCCTTTACAGTTGAACATGGCAGTCTCCCCAGGGCCCAACGAATAGATGATTGCACACCTGTCCAAATGTAAAGAATCAAATTCTCAGTACTTTAAATTTTTGAGTCTGCTTTTTTATAGAACAATTGCAGCCAAATGTAGGCTGAGAGACCTGTTAGTTTATTATACGGCTAAATATTTGTGGACCCCAACCATCATATGTACAGTATATGACCTTGTTGGACATCCTATTCTAATACTATGGGCATTAACAGAGAGTTGGCCCCCCTTTGTGGTAATAACCCCCCCCCCACTGTGTTCTGGGAAGTCATTCTAGAAGATTTTGGAGTGTGTCTGTGGACATTTATGTCTATATGGCTAAAGGAACATTTGTGAGGTTGGGTTCTGATGTTGGATGAAAAGATCTGTCTCACAAATTGGCCTTCAAAATCATCCCAGAAGTTTTTGAGTTAGGTTGAGGTCATGGCTCAGTGCAGGCCCAAAAGATGTAAAAATTAGCTTTTGTTTATTAACATAGCAGTTTGGAAAGCATTTTGATTATTTATTTCATACCAACCTGGGATTGTTCCCCCATTCTCTGGAGTCTCCTATCCTGATCTCAGCCTCGTTGATCCGCTTCCAACAACAATCCTCCCTGTTGGTTACAGCCACAGAGAAGACCACATGGACTTCCTTCAGATCTACTGTCCACCAAGGACGTAATTCCCATATAGTTTGGCTGCACTGAATCTTGGAATAGTCGCTAGAAAGAGACCCATCAATGGAGTTCCTAGAATCCCCAAAATTGTTGTAGAGGCTGGACTGGGATGACGCTCCTTTTAAGGCCACATTAGGTGCTGAAAAGGTAAAAAAAATATATTATAGTTATAAATGAAGTTATAAATGTTCCTGGCGGGACCTTAACCCCCAATGGTATGTCTATGGGTCTCAAATTTATACTCTCTTCTAGGATAAAGAAAAGTGACTTGTTCTGCTGAAGGGTGGCACTGAGTAGAAGCTTCTGCCCTTTACATGTGGTCCATATGGTATACAGAAGATATCCATTAGCACTTGTTACCTTTATTGTATTTAAAATAATTAGAATTTAGTCCTAATGTGGCCAACAGTGGAGATAAGGCTTGGATTGAAATAAATAGGCAACTATATTGCTCAACATAACGCCAAGTAAGAGATATTATGACCACAGAAAGTGACTAGAGCCTCAGTTCCCCTTAGAATTCAGAAAGTGTTAAGACTCCTGAAGTCTGAAACCAGCTGTTAATATTCTTTAAAGCAGAGGTCTCTAAACTTTTTAAACAAAGGGCCAGTTTACTGACCTTCAGGCTTTGGGAGGGTCAGTGGCCCACTATGTCAAGTAGGAGCAGAAAAAGCCTCAGGCTTGGTGGTCAGTGGGAGAAAAAATCTACGTAGCACCTGTGGTCAGTAGAAGGAGGAATAGTGCCCCATCATTGGTATTAGTGGGAGGAATAGTGCCTCATCATTGGTGTCAGTAGGAGGAATAGTGCCCAATCATTGCTATCAGTGGGAGGAATAGTGTCCCATCATTGGTGTCAGTGAGAGGAATAGTGCCCCATCATTGGCATCAGTGGAAGGAATAATGCCCCATCATTGGTGTCGGTGGAAGGAATAGTGCCCCATCATTGGTGTCGGTGGAAGGAATAGTGCCCCATCATTGGTGTCGGTGGAAAGAATAGGGACCCACTGTTGTCAATAAGAGGAATTTTTCCCCACTGTTGGTGTGGGTGGAAAGAATGGTGTGTTATCATTGGTGTCAGTAGGAGGAAATAATACCTTGAATTAATGATAGGAATAGTGCCCCAGGGGCTGCATGAAGGCAAGCAAAGGGCTTCATTCTGCCCTTAGGCCACAGTTTGGAGACCACTGATGTAAAGGAATGTTACCTCCATTCGGAACTTCTGGTAGGTTTGCATCCATACTGATTACTTTTCCTGGAAAACAAAAGTGACGGGAAATAAGTTTCATATATAATGTAGTTCTAGTCTTCACTGCCATAAAAGTAGAACACTTTAATTTGTGTTTGGTAAAAGCTACATGCCGTGAGAACTGAAAAAATAGCTTCAGTGTAATATACATATTATTTTGGTATTGCATGCTAATTTCTATTTTTCTCTACATTGGTGTTTCAATTTTGTGAAAGGTGCATCTATGTAATAATAAAAAAAAAAAAAAGAAAAAAAAAAAGAAGGGGGCATGTCCCTCGAAACACGTCAGCATGTTTATTGACATTCTTTTGAACCAGAAGAATTTCAGTTCCTTGGTTTATGTACAACACTGTTGCTACTTTTACCTTTGTGAGTATGTACTCATTTTATCCTTCTGTAGCACTACCCCCCCATAGGAGTTGCAGATGTCAAGGTTCCCCACTGCTATACAGCCAGTCACACAGCGTTTCCTTCTTGCATACAGACACAGAAAGCAATCCTGTAGCTTGTTTTTTATTGTTTTTATTAAGGAGATAATAACTTGGATGGGCTTGGTGATTATAGGATCCCTAACTTGAAAACCGACAAACAAAACCAGGGACAACTTCCTCCCTATATACAGCTTCCACTTCTTCCGCCTGCACAAATTTGATCCTTTGCACAACTCCCCCGGGTTCACTCCTTTGGAACTAACAGTCTCTTTGGTTAGTTCAGCAACAGCCCATTACAGGCAGGAACTCTCAGTCCCTTGGCAAAGTAGAACATTTGGAGTGAACTGCTTCTTGCAACACCATCTGCTTTCCTGTAGACACTGATCCCAGTTTTACTTTCTGTAGAAATGCTAGCCCACCTGGCTGCTTCTTCTTCCCAGTCTACCCGACTGACACACACTGACACACACTGGAGACTTCCCAGGGCAAGTTTGGATGAAGACTTATGCACACTGTGGTCTTCAAAAGAGACTTGCTACAGCTGGCAGTCTCTTCCCTTGTCTTGTCTGTCCCTGCACCGTGCTGATCTGCTCACTCTGTCTCTGTTTGCTCTCTTCGCTGCCTCCCCGGAATGCTTTCCTCCAACTGCCTCCTGTGGTAGGATCCTTCAAGGCCAGCCTCCTGAGCAAGGTAAAACCCCTCCCCTGCAGGGGTCCCTCAAGGGCTACTAGCAGACTCCCTCAGCACTGTCTCTCCATCTTCCACCTGACTTCTTGGCTGGCATTGCTCGTTTGTATTTCAGGGCTCCTTAGCACCCTGCCAGGCTCATTTCCTGGAAATTGGCTAAGGGTCCCTAAGTATGCAAGTAAATTCTCCTAGCTTCCACCCACTAACATCTAGAATATTCTCCAACATTCTAGAACCAGGGGGAGGCACCAAAGAGCTGCCAGGATGAGTCATCCACCCCTAACCTCTAATAACCCTGACCTAGATTCCATGACTCAGGTTTAGCTCTGGGCCAGAGTAAATTTGCCTGTACTATCAGTATTAGCACAATAGAGGGTGCTACAATACAATAAAACAATGTTGATAATGCACTAGGTGCCCTCTTTGTTTTATTTTGTTTGTACATTGTAAATGCCAAATTAATGAGAAATGGCTTCAGCTAGGTCCTCAACACATAGAAGAACCCCCTCAACACATTTTGTCCATGTGGGGCTAATGTGACCTCTACGCAGGGGCGGACTGACCATTGAGCCACTCGGGCACTGCCCAAGGGCCCTGGGCCACTAGGGGGCCCCATCAGGGTTGCCAGCCTCAGTAAAACCAGGGACAGTATGTATAAATCTGTGTTTTTTTTACATCTGTCTGTGTATACTGTGTGTACATGTATGTGTATACTGTGTGATTGTATACTGTGTGATTGTATACTGTGTGTGTATACTGTGTGGCCCCATAATCTCTGATTGCCTGGGGGCCCCATGACTTATCAGTCCACCCCTGCCTCTACGATTGAGCCAAACATGAGCAAAATGCTTTAGGCGAGGTTCATCTATGGGGAGGACCTAGCTGAGGTAATTTCTCATTTATTTTACATTTACAATGTGCTGAGTCTGTGTGCGGTCGGTCGTCATTTTTCTGTAGCTTTAGTAGTTTGACTGACAAATACCAAATCTTACTGTTAGATGTTTCAGGCAATCCAAAGACCTGAACTTCACACAGGATGAGGTGTTCGGTCCGCCCCGGGATTGTCACTGTCACATAACGGCCAACCATTCCTTTACAGGAGAAAAAGACTGACTCTCCGGATTCCATTGAAGTAATCACCCCACACCTGATGAAGACCAGGGAAAGAAATAAGGTAACACAATTTATACAAAAAATATTTATAAATGCTACACTGTGACAGACCTAGCTGGGAGAGAGACTTTTGGAGGGGACTGAATGCTAGCCTCTTGCGGATCGATCGTGGGCCCTGGCATTTGGGGGAATGGTGCTCTTTGTGAGCTGTATGCCTGGGGACCCTTGAGGTGGTATTACTATGGATTCGGGTCCTGGTCCCCCCAGGTCACACAGACTCTGGGGACCCTGGATTTGCCATATTAGAAATAGTGGCTGATTCATAATGCTGGGACAAATACTGTTAGGAGATGCTGATGTCAATTCCAGCCACCTGTCTGTCTGTTGCCTGCTAGAATGTGTATTGTAAATAAGTCTAGTATGTGATCTAAGACTCATTAGATCCCCATTGTTGTTTGTGTTAATTAACTCTGCTATTGTGTGAAGAAGAGTTCTGTGTTGATTTGTGATAATGTTGATTGGGTTTTCTGAGCTACAAGACGGCCAGTCTGGCCTAAAGGTCATGTCTGAGTCATCTAGGCTGTCTAAAGAGATTAGTTAATTAGCCCATGTTAATTAGGTTTCTGGTCACAGGTGTATGTTCAGAGTAATATGAGCAGAAGGTATGCACCTCCTCTTTTACTGTATAAAAGAGCCCGTATTCCTTTCAATAAAAGAGATTCCTGGTTGAACTTACATACAGCCTGCCTGGTGTTTGTTCTGAGCTACACAACTGGATTAGAACGGCACATAGCTGTAGTTCTAGTCCCGGAGCATCGGATGACCGAACCATCAGATGTTGCGATCTGCAATCTGATTCTATAGCCGCAGAGAAGTGTCAGGAGAGTGGATCCGAGCGAGCAGGGGCTCGTTACATACACAAACCTTTAATGTCATTAAAATAGAAACATAGATACATGGTGGTCTATCCAGGCTTTTTACATTTTTTTCTTGCTTTGGGGGGTTGTATAGATCAGCCTTTTTGATTATTTTTAACATGAAAGAACCCTTGAAATAAATTTCTGGTTCCAGGGAAATCCTTCTAATAAATAATATATCTTTGGTTCACAATACATTGGAGTAATGTTCACTGGGAAAAATCCTTCTTACACTTTTGGCTATTGGGGAGAACTCCATCTTTATGGATAACTATTGTTGTCAGTGGTTACCTATCTGAGAGGCAGAAATTGCTATCTGCTCAAGAAATAAAAAGTAAGACATTTCTAATTCTTTTGTCTTTTGAAAAACTGTTGCTTTCCAAGTAAACCTGACCTTGGATTTAACACTCCTCCATTTTCTTCAGAGCTCCCAATACGAATTTCTGCTCCAATAATTCTGTCTTTGCAACATTCCAGCACCCGATTGGTGATGACTACAGAGAAGATCTGGTAGGGTGACTCCAGGTCCACCATCCACCAAGGCGACAGCTCTCTTTGGGTAATTGAACATTGCCCCATGATGTGATTATTGGCCAGGGAACCGTCATTGGCATTACCAGCTTCTCCAGAAGAAGAAAATGTGCTGGACTGGGAGGCCGTGCCATTCAGGGCTACATTTCGAACTGGAGAAACAAAGTTGAGATATTGATTTGTAAAAGTTAACATGAATAACCAAAACTTTCGACAAAGATCATACAAGAACCAAAGACACAAATGTATCACCTGCAAACAGTAACTGGGATAAAACTTTTAGTCTATTTGAAGGTTCCCAATATTTATTTTCAAGGATCATACATTATTATATTTAGCCTGCTAATGACTCAAAGTATCTCACTTGCATATCCCAAAAAAGCTTCAAAAATGTCAATACTCCTCTGACATCTCCCAGAGTCTGCGTTGACAACCCCCCCCCCCCTCCGCCATTGTTTGAGAAAGGTAAAATTGTTAACAGTTGAGGGAAAACTTTTATACATAGTATACAGAGCTAGATATTGGATAGGAGAGGGATTTTATAGGTGCTACATCAATTAGCCAGTAGAGTTGGGTGAACATTTCGGGGCGAGCAAAAGTTCAGCCTGACTAATTTTCTTGTTCAGCGAACACCCAAATTTGCAGGGCGCTGCACAGTGCATTCTAAGCCCTGATTGGGCAAAGCTTTGCCCAATCACGACACAGTGAATAGCTTGTTGTTAAGGAATGGGGCTGGGAAGCGACCCGCTGCTTCCTTAACAGCGGATGAGTCATCAGCTGTGAATGGGCTTCCCCGCTGACAGCTGAATGAGAAAAAAAAAACTTTGCTGGCAATTGAAAAAGGTGAAAAAAATCACGCCAAAATAAAAAAAAACACAGCTTGGGGTTCCAAAAAAAATCCATACCAGACCCTTATCTGAGCATACAGCCTGGCAGGCCAGTAAAAGGAGGGGGGGGTCGAGCGAGTGCCCCCTTCCCCCTCCTGAACCATACCAGGCCACATGCCCTCCACATGGGGGGTGTAAGAGTCCAGGGCTTACTACGCATGCACCAATGGCGCGTTGCCGCAAGAGGAAATCCGTGCCAATTGAGCATGCGCCAAAGACTCCTTAGTGCGCTAACCCGTACCTGCGCAGAAGACTTGATGGAAAAAGGCAGGAAAATGCCCAGGACGTGCACAGGAAGTGACTTCAACCTGAAGGAAAAATGCAGGAAATGCCCATGAGGCACACAGGAAGTGACATTAACCTGATGGAAAAAGGCGGGAAAACGCCCAGGAGGCACACAGGAAGTGACCTCAAACTTCCCTATATAAGCCCAGCCCAGACACTGCCAAATTGCTGGATTATCTTCAGTCCCGCCTTGTTCCTGTGCTAGTGTGCGATCTGTCTGAACTTGTTGTGACCTGGAAACCTATTTGACTACTTTTGATTGCTGCTTGCCATTGACCTCGAATTTGTACGTTGACCATTCTACTTCTTTGCCCCTTTATTACTCAGCTGCCAGATTGGAACCAACCTCGGCTTGGATCTCGATCATTCTTCTTCTGATTAACCCTTTGATACTTCGCTGCCCAACTGGACTTGACCTCGGCTCGGATCTCGGACTAAGGCTTGCATGGTGCTCCACACCACTGGCACCCGTGCCACTCGGTGTCCTCCAAGTCTCTGTCTCCATGTCCGGAGGCTTCAAGGACCCGAGGTGCAAGGGAGGCCTCCCCACTACTTCGGTCTCACATCAGGTACATGGCCCTCGTGACAGGGCGTGCTTTGGGGCCGGGGGTCTCTGCCCCCTCACAACAATGCACCTTGTCCCCATGTTGATCATCATTAAAATCACTGCTGCTTTAAAAACCATTGTTTTTTAATTAAAAAAATTGTATTGCTACATGTCCCCCAGGGAAGTACTTGTGCCTCCATACCCTTTTTATGGCCAAACACTTGCATATAAGCCTTCAAAATGGGGACTTTGATTTTTCATGTTCGGGTCCCATAGACTTTAATGGAGTTTGCGGCTCGGGGCCAAACTTTCTACCTGTTTGGGATCTCTGGTGCAAACTAAACAGTGGGGTGTTCGGTCCATCTCTTTTAGCCAGACATATCAGTGAAAATTCAGTAACATTTATTACAAATCCATAATGAGTTTTACAAAACTGTATTTGATAACATCCTCTGTAATTATTATGATGGCATTAACAAGGTCATCTATGCATTCTCTTCTACATGTTTCGCCACATGGCCTCTTCAAGCAGTATGCATACAGGATATTACCTTCCTGAAAAAGCCATGCGTCAAAACATGTAGAAGAGAATGCATAGACCTTTTTTAACCACTTATCGCCATCGCCATCATTGTATGTTGGTACTTTGACACTAAATACAGTTGTTATGGCAGCAGATAGTTGCTATAACCCCGGTATTTTCAACAACAGCGAGTGGCAGGCTTGCAGATAAAAGTGGTCTCTGCGGCGGACTCGCCACAAGATAACTTTTATCGGGGGGGGCGGGAGAGGGGCCCTCCCACCATGTTACGGTCATCTCCGCCACTTTCCGGAGCCGTCGGTAGCGGCAGAGACGATCGCGTCCCTCCCCCTGACAGGCCTGGAGCCGACTGAGGAAAAGATGGCCCCCGCTCAGCTCCATAACATTAAATGGCGGAAGTGACGTCAAACGTAACTTCCGCCCAATGGTCTTAAAGGGAACTTTTTTTAAAATTACATTTCATTTTTTTTTTTTTTTTATTGCATTTTTGTGTAAATGTTAGATCTGAGGACTTTTTGACCCCAGATCTCACATTTAAGAGGTCCTGTCATGCTTTTTTTCTATTACAAGGGATGTTTACATTCCTTTTAATAGGAAAAAAAGTGATCCAAAAATTTAAAAGGACAGTGCAAAAAAAATAAAAAGTAAAATAAATAAGAAAAAAAATAAAAATACTTTTAAAGTGCCCCCCCGTCCCGCTGAGGTCGTGCGCAGAACCGAACGCATACGTAAGTCGCGCCCGCATATGAAAATGGTGTTCAAATCACACATGTGATGTATCGCCGTGGTCATTAGAGCGAGGGCAATAATTCTAGTACTAGACCTTCTCTGAAACTCTAAACATGTAACCTGTAGAAATTTTTAAACGTCGTCTATTGAGATTTTTAGGGGTCAAAGTTTGTCGCCATTCCATGAGAGGTGCAGTTTTGAAGCATGACATGTTGGGTATCAGTTTACTCAACGTAACATTATCTTTCACAATATAAAAAAAATGGGCTAACTTTACTGTTGTCTTATTTTTTAAGTCAAAAAATGTATTTTTTCCCAAAAAATTGCGCTTGTAAGACCGCTGCGCAAATACGGTGTGACAAAGTATTTCAACGACCACAATTTTATTCTCTAGGGTGTCTGAAAAAATATATATAATGATTGGGGGTCCTAGCAAAAAAAAAAAACCTGATTTTAACTTGTAAGCAAGTGTCAAAATGAGGCTCGGTCCTTAAAGCGGGAGTCCCGCGAAAATTTTTTTTTTAGATGTCAGCAGCTGCAAATACTGCAGCTGCTGATTTTTAAAATAAGGTCACTCACCTGTCCCGGGGTCCAGCGATGTCGGCACCCGAGACCGAACCGTCCCTCGCTCCTTGGGTGCTGCCGCCGCCATTCTCAGTGAGGGAATCAGGAAGTGAAGCGTTGCGGCTTCACTTCCCGATTCCCTACTGCGCATATCTCCTGGGACCTGTGTCTTTCCCAGGAGACAGCGGAGGAGTGCGGGAGGGGGCGTGACTCCCGCAGGAGTCTATTCCCGGAAATGGGTGCAGATACCTGTCTTAGACAGGTATTTGCACGCCCCTGACAGGTGTCAACCTGTATCCGATGAGCGGAAGTTCCACTTTTGGGTGGAACTCCGCTTTAAGTGGTTAATGCCATCATAATATAGATTTCTATATGGATTTGTTATAAATGTTATTGAATTTTTAACTGTTAAATCTGGCTAAATCAATTAGCCAGATTTAACAGTTAAAAATTTAAAATCTGTCTCCTATCCAATATCTACTTTTGTATCACTTTAGAGGATGTGGTGCTGTTAAAACCTTTTTCCTTTCATCCGCACATAAATCTTGAACATTTTATACATAGTAGCCAACTTTACCAATCTAGAAGATACCCCACCTCGTGCTCATGCTCATGTGTCAGCACACAGATGGATGATGACAAGTAACTAGCATGCACTAACATGTTGGTGCATCCATGTGCACCAGTGCGCATGTCCATGCATGACCAGTCCTGGGAATGGTGCCAAGCTGCCTTGATGTGTGCCAATCGCTGGATGTTCTTCAGCTACCCGTGACCTGTGTTTCTGTGTTTTTGCTGTTGTTATCTGACCTCTAGTTGCTGACCCGGCCTACTCCTGAGCTTGCTTTGTGGATTCTGGACATTGACCCTGGCTTGCCCCTGACCACACTCTGCTGTCTTCTGGGTAACAACCTTGGCCTGCTACCAGACTATGCTTCCCCTGCTCTTCGTGTATGACTCTGGCTTGGCTACTAACATCCTTGCTGCGCATCTGTGCTGACCCTGGCTCGCCATCTGACCATGTTATTGATCCCATTGAGTACCTTCGTCTACCTCTGACTGTGTGTCCTCACAGTCTCTCTACCAAGCTTCCAAGGTCCAGTTCCCGAGTGCCTTCCTGTGGGTCGCCATCCTTGGTCCTCCTCTGGTGCGCCTGAACTGCTGCTGACTGCAGTCCTGAAACAACCGCTACCTGCTACCTGGTTCACGGCATCCATGATTCTTTGTGTCCTGTGTCCCTGATCCCGCACTCAGGGGTACTCGGACCAGAGCCACAAGGGGAAGCCTTCTTGTCACTTCGGCCTCCAACCCAAGTACGTGACACCATGACTCCCAGCAAAAAAAGCCTTTTTGTTTTCCTCATATATACTATTTATATAAAGCTTTTTAATCCTTTTTAAATAAATAATAATTCATTTTAATAATTAGTATTAAGAAGGCATCTTTATCTGCTCATATAGAGTTGGAGATATTTCTGTCTCTAAAGCCAATAAATGGAGAGCCCTGGCTAACACATACAGTAAGCTAGAGTCTAAGACACAATCCCTACTTTACATACACATTTCTTCTCTTCGCTCTTCAACTTGCTCAGCAAACACTTGAACTTCACAAAAATTCAAATTTTCTTTTTTTTTGGGTATAACAATAGTGACAAAACGTCCTTCCATCCCATTACAGTCATAGATGAAGGTCTGTCCATTGGGGATGGAGACAATTTTAGCACACCTGGAAAAGAAAAGAACATTGTACCGTGCATCATGAGGGATTAGCATCAGTAGTAAGGGGTACAGAAAAAAAAATGCCAATACAATACATGTACTACAATAATTGACTTTCTGATCTCAAACACTTATGAGAGCATCTCAGAATGGGGAAAGAAATTGTAATTTTTTTAATTTTTAAGCACAGATTTCTGCTTTACAAACACAAGGTTTTTTAGTCCCAGATGAATGGACTTCTACATGGCACCAGAAATGTGTATGCCACTAATTTTCTTTTTGGATCCATTCATTAATTGAAGAATTTCATTTTGGATATATTCGTTAATTGATCCGATTCATTTTTGGAATTTGCTTTTTATCTTTAGTTTCGTTCGGAATAGATGGTTGTTAAGGAGCAGGCAGCCGCAGGGTCCTTAACAACCATGACTTATCTGCAGCTGTGGCGGCTGGTGCTGGAGGATATTTGGGAGGGGGGGTGGCTGCGGGTGGGCCCCTCCAGGTCCGCTCTTACCTTATGGGCGGAGCCCTCAATTGGTCACGGTTTCCCTGGTCCCCTGGCGCTGTTGCTTCTTTTTTGACTTGGTCTTCTTTCCGGGCTCTAGGTCTTTGGCCTCCTGTCCTGATTGGCGGGGGCAGGAAGCAGGAAGCCGAATGTTGATTTGCTGGTATCGCAGGGTCGGGGGGTTTGGAGCGCAGGGCACAGAGGACATCATGAAAATTGGGGCCTCGGGCTCTGGTCACGTGCTTGTGAGGGGGTGACAGACCTGGTAGAGACCTGTTGGTCCAGTGCCCCACACAGTGCATGGCCACACACATTCAGTTTGATTGTGCAGTCTAGGGAGGCGATTGTGATGGCTGGGGGGGGGGGGGGTTGGTGCCCCTGCGCTCCTTATGGACCGGCCACCACTGATTTGCAGTTAGTGTGATTTCCCCACTGACAGCAGAATGTAAACAAACAAGCATTAAAAAATAAAGAAGAAAAAAACTGGGTGGAGGTCCCCCCTCCATCAATACCAGGCCCTTTGCGTCAGGCATAGATTTTAAGAGGACATAAATGAAAGACTCATGTAGCTAGGTGTGTAATTGCCATCATCCCTTTATTATAAGAAATTGTTAGATCTTTAAATTGGGATTTTTAAGACAATTTAAAGAAAAAATTGATGTTTAATTTATTAAAAAAGTTTATTTAACAATATCAATTGATTAAAGACTTATAGAAAATATTCGACATATATACAAAAACCACAATAATTAAAAACATTGCATGATATAGTATGAATTGATGGTCCTGAAGTGGTATTTCCCAACTACTAGCTGTTCTGCCATCGGTATGTAATGCAGATGGTAATAGGTAGAGGGGATATCCGAAATAATTAAGCATACGCAAAATCTTCTTCAGGGATTTATACCACTTCTGAAATATAAAATACTTTCATTTTAGAATCCATACATATGAATTCCATATATAACACATATATACAGTATATTGAAATTACAATGCATGAACACTTACATTCTATATATATATCATTGGTAGAGGCATTCCTTCAACCAAAACATAAATTATCTGCATAACTTGCCCTTCACATTGTACAGGACCGCCGGATACTATCCAAAAGGTATGGTACCAAAGAAAAGGAATTAGAGGTATTCAGACTGCAAAAATAAAACAAAAAAGAGGTGATAAATCCACTGGGTGATATACATATCAACCCAGTTGAATACTTGATCCATGCAGATAGCCATTAACCAGATGGAAAACAAGCAGCCCAAAATATTTGCACATGAAATGGAAAAAAATACTTTCTGAAAAGAACCTCCCAAAACATGCTGTCCAAGTGCAGAACAATCCTCATAGACGTCTGACCTCCTGCCGCCTACAGAGTGCGCGGCTCCGCTGACATTCATCCACCAGAACTGTGTGGAAGAAAAGAATGGCACTAGCTGCCATCCTCGGCATCTCCCTATATTGCGCATGCGCGCCGTACTGACGCCACATGTGACGCACCGTACTGGCGTCATGCGTTGCCACATCATATCCGGTCTGTTTTGCCTGAATTGAAACCATCCAGAAAGGGTCTGAAGCTCTCAGCCTCATTGAGACCTGGAGGGGTTGTGGCATTAAGATCCTATCCGCATGGATCAAGTATTCAACTGGGTTGATATGTATATCACCCAGTGGATTCAACGCCTCTTTTTTTTGTTTTATTTTTGCAGTCTGAATACCTCTAATTCCTTGTGTGTCATACCTTTTGGATAGTATCCAGCGGTCCTGTACAATGTGAAGGGCAAGTTATGCAGATAATTTATGTTTTGGTTGAAGGAATGCCTCTACCAATGAGATATATATATATAGAATGTAGGTGTTCATGCAATGCCATTTCAATATACTGTATATATGTGTTATATATGGAATTCCTATATATGGATTCTAAAATGAAAATATTTTATATTTCAGAAGTGGTATAAATCCCTGAAGAAGATTTTGCGTATGCTTAATTATTTTGGATATCCCCGATCTACTGATTACCATCTGCATTACATACCGATGGCAGAACAGCTAGTAGTTGGGAAATAACACTTCAGGACCATCAATCCATACTATATCATGCAATGTTTTTAATTATTGTGGTATTTGTATATATGTTGAATATTTTCTATAATTCTTCAATCAATTGATATTGTTAAATAAACTTTTTTATTAAATTAAAAATAAATTTTTTCTTCAAATTGCCTTAAAAATCTAAATTTAGAGTTCTAACAATTTCTTATGCCGCGTACACACGGTCGGACTTTTTGTCTACAAAAGTCCGACGGACGCCGATGGACTAAAGCTGGCTGACAATCCGATCGTGTGTGGGCTTCCCCGGACTTTCAGCGGACTTTTCCAGCCTCAAATCTGACGGACTTTAGATTTGAAATATGCTTCAAATCTTTACGTCGTAACTACGCCGGACCCAGAAATCCGCTCGTCTGTGTGCTAGTCCGACGGACAAAAACCCACGCTAGGGTAACTATTGGCTACTGGCTATCAACTTCCTTATTTTAGTCCGGTGTATGTCATCACGTATGAATCCGTCTGACTTTTGTGTGATCGTATGTAGGCAAGTACGTTCATAAGAAAGTCTGCTCCAAGTCCGCCGCAAGTCCGCCAAAAATCCGTCGAAAGTCTGTCGGACAGGCTGTCGGACTTTTGTGGATGAAAAGTCCGACCGTGTGTACGTGGCATTAGATTTTAAGAGGAACCTCACACCAAAATAAAAAAAAAAATGGTGTGGGGTCCCCCCCAAAATCCATATCAGGCCCTTATGTCTGCATGCAGCCTGGGAGGCCAGGGAACGGTGGGGGGGGATCCTGAGGACCACAACCTGTTACTAACAGACAGCAAAACCCATTTCCACCATGAGGAGCTCTGGTGAATACTATTTAGTGTTTAGACCCGCACCTCAAGTATGCCCCCATCAGGGATGACCTGCTTGTGTACTTATCCTGCTGGCAGGGCTGCTTTTAGAAATCATGGGGCCCCCCTAGCCCCGGCTACACCCCACTCAACCCCTAGGGTGCAGCAAAACTGACTTTATCCACCTACAGCGCAAAAATGAAAATGAAAGTCCTCCTCTGCTCCCACCTCCTGGGCCTCCATGTTGGCTTGATGGGGCTGAGGGAAATTTAATTTAAGCCCTGGTAAGCAAGTAGGAACGGAGGTTTGGTCTAGTAAAATCCATTTATAGATTTACATAAAAATGAACAATAAAGCTGCCCTGGGCCCCCCCTGCTTAACTGATGAGGCCCTGGGGCCAATACAACAGGACTAGTTATACTGCCTTATCAGTGGCCCTGCCTGCTGGTCAGTGGGAGTCTCTGTACCGCTATAGCTACTGGTTTCTGAGTCTGACCCTTGACTGTGACAGAACCATAAACAGCCTAATGCAATGTCACGCTCATTACAGGTATAGGGAATGAACTTAGTAGACAGTATTAAAATGCTACAAATGTCAATGCCTCCATCTTACATGGGATTCTTTACACCACCTCGCTCTTCAGAGTCTCCGATAAGGATCTCAGCTCCATTCAAGCGGCTTCCACAGCAGTCTCCGCGGTTGGTGATGGCAACAGAAAAGACTCGCATTTTGCTTAGTAGGTCCACACGCCACCAAGGACCAAAATCAATATGTGTGTGGATGCAGCTTCTGTCATAATAACTTGCAGATTTGTCCCCATCCACGGCTATTTTAGCAGATCGGGTGTGATCATAGTAGCTGGACTGGGAGCAGAGGCCACGTGGAGCAACATTGACAGCTGGAATTAAAGTTTGGAAACCAATTACTAATATTTCAGGTCCTTCATCAGCTTGGTCCATGCACTTGGCCTTTATTAGGATGGTTAGGGTTAGGGCTGGGGTTGGGGTTGGAGGTTAGGGGTAGGGTTAGGGTTAGGGCTGGGGTTTGGGTTGGGGTTGGTGGTTAGGGTTAGGGCTGGGGTTTGGGTTGGGGTTGGGGTTGGTGGTTAGGGTTAGGGCTGGGGTTAGGGGTAGGGGTAAAGTTAGGGGTTAGGGTTAGGGCCTTTATTATAATTTTATCATTTCTTCTGTACTAAACCATCAAATTGTTTTGCTACTGTTAGAAGACAATTTCTAATTAATACTAAGGCACTTACCCAAAGGCATACCAAACCACTAGAGCTGAACGCCCAAGGTGCATCGAAAAAGTGTGCAAGGTCTTAGGCTTGGTTCACACTGCTGCGACTTGAAAGTCGCGTGACTTTGCCAGGCGGCTTCAGTGCAACTTCAGTGTGACTTGAGTGCAACTTGAAGAAACTTCAGGGAATCCCCAGGTAATCTGCTTGTAATGTCGGATCCAAATCACATCAACATAGACGAGGATTCGACTTGGAGGTGACTTCCATTAAAGGCTATGGGCACAAGTCGGAGAGAAGTCGTCTTGCGGTAGTACGGGAACCTTTTCTAAAGTCGGAGCGGCTTCAGTAGCGCTAATTAAGACCGCTCCCGTTGACTAAAATTGGACTTGGGGTAGACATGTGCAGAACGAAAAAAAATTAGTTTTGTTTCGTTATTTACATAAATTAGTTTTGTTAAATTTGTTTAATCCATTTAATTTGTTTTCTGAATTAATTTTGGTTATTTTTATGTGAATCAATTCAAATGATCCGAATTTGATTTAAAATCTATTCGAATAGTTTTAAATTCAAATTAGAAAAGTTTTTGAATTAGAATAGTTCGCGAATTCGAAAAAGTTTTCTAATTTGAATAGTTTTTGATTTGTTTTCCAATTTCCAAAGAGAATAAAATAGAACAGAAAATGAAGGATTAGAATAGAAAAGATATAGTAGAATTGAAAAGAATACAACAGAAAATGAAAGAATATAATAGAGTGAAACAGAAACAGAAACAGAATTCAATAGAATAGAAAATAAAAGAACAGAATAGACTAGAATAGAACAGAATTAAAAAAAAAAACAATAGAATAGAAAGAATATATTTCCCAAAATTCAAATAGAATCAATTCAAATTTGAATAGAATAGAAAAGAATAGATTAGGCTAGAACAGAAAATAACAGAATAGTATAGAAAAAAACTGAATAAAATAGAATATAAAGAATATAACCATCTTCCTATTCTAATCTATTATTTTTTATTCTATTCAAATTCAAATTGATTCTATTTGAATTTCGGGAAATGATTATATTCTTTCGATTCTATTGTTTTTGGAATTCTTTTCTTTTTCTATTTGTCTGTTCTATTCTTTTCTATTTTATTATTTTATTTTCTATTGTATTCTTTTCTTTTCTATTCTAATCTTTTCTATTCAAATTTGAATTTATTCCATTCGAATTAGAGTAGTTTGCCAATTCGAAAAGTTTTCTAATCCAAATAGTTTTTGATTTGTTTTCCAATTTCCAAAGAGAATAAAATAGAATAGAAAAAAATAGAATAGAGTAGAAAAGAATATAACAGAAAACAAAAGAATATAATAGAGTGAAACAGAATTAAATAGAATAGAAAAGAAAAGAACACAATAGACTAGAATAGAACAGAATAAAAAAAAAAACAATAGAATAGAAAGAATATAACTAGAAAAGAATAGATTAGAACAGAACAGAAAATAACAGAAATGTATAGAAAAAACAGAATAAATTAGAATAGAAAGAATATAACTATCTTCCTATTCTAATCTATTATTTGCTATTATATTCAAATTCAAATTGATTCTATTTGAATTTTGGGAAATGGTTATATTCTTTCTATTCTGTTTTTTTTAATTATTTTCTTTTTCTATTTGTCTGTTCTATTATTTTCTATTCTTTTCTTTTCTATTCTATTTTTTTTGTATTCAAATTTGAATTTATTCCATTCTAAATGCAAATGTTGGAAGATGGATACATTCTTTCTATTCTATTCTATTGTTTTTTTAATTCTATTTTTTACTATTATATTACAATCTACTCTATTCTTTTTTTTCTATTCTATTCTTTTCTTATGTATGTGAATTCACATTTATTCTATTTGAAATTCGATTTTCAGAAGATGGTTATGTTCTTTCTATTTTATTCTATTCTTTTTTTTTAAATTCTATTCTATCAGTTGTGGCTACTCCAATAAGTGTGCGACAGGCTGTGAGAGCTATTAGAGTCAGAGTGCCGAGGAGCCGAAGTTGTGAGTGAGACAAGCCTGAAACTGAAGACTGTGAGAGTGAGACAGGCAGCGTGCTGGAGCTGTGTAGGGCTCGGTTTCTATGAGTATGTCTTGTCATGTGACTTGGGACTGCAAAATCACATGACAAGTCGTACCTCCCATGATTTCCAATGGGTACCGTTCATATCTGTGCGACTTCAAGTCGCAGCGACTTCAAAGTAGTCCCTGCACTACTTTGGTCCCACTTTGATGCAACTTGAAGTCCATAGACCTCAAGAATAGGGATGAGCCGAACACCCCCCTGTTCGGTTCGCACCAGAACATGCGAACAGGAAAAAAATTCGTTCGAACACGCGAACACCGTTAAAGTCTATGGGACACGAACATGAATAATCAAAAGTGCTAATTTTAAAGGCTAATATGCAAGTTATTGTCAATAAAAGTGTTTGGGGACCTGGGTCCTGCCCCAGGGGACATGAATCAATGCAAAAAAAAGTTTTAAAAACGGCCGTTTTTTCAGGAGCAGTGATTTTAATAATGCTTAAAGTCAAACAATAAAAGTGTAATATCCCTTTAAATTTCATACCTGGGGGGTGTCTATAGTATGCCTGTAAAGGGGCGCATGTTTCCCGTGTTTAGAACAGTCTGACAGCAAAATGACATTTTGAAGGAAAAAACACATTTAAAACTACCGCGGCTATTGCATTGCCGACAATACACATAGAAGTTCATTGATAAAAACGGCATGGGAATTCCCCACAGGGCAACCCCGAACCAAAATTAAAAAAAAAAAATGATGTGGGAGTCCCCCTAAATTCCATACAAGGCCCTTCAGGTCTGGTATGGATATTAAGGGGAACCCCAGCCAAAATTTAAAAAAAAAATTGACGTGGGGTTCCCCCTAAATTCCATACCAGACCCTTCAGGTCTGGTATGGATTTTAAGGGGAACCCCGCGCCAAAAAAAAAAAAAAAAAAACGGCGTGGGGTCCCCCTAAAAATCCATACCAGACCCTTATCCGAGCACGCAACCTGGCAGGCCGCAGGAAAAGAGGGGGGGACGAGAGTGCGGCCCCCCCCCCTCCTGAACCGTACCAGGCCACATGCCCTCAACATTGGGAGGGTGCTTTGGGGTAGCCCCCCAAAACACCTTGTCCCCATGTTGATGAGGACAAGGGCCTCATCCTCACAACCGTGGCCGGTGGTTGTGGGGGTCTGCGGGCGGGGGGCTTATCGGAATCTGGAAGCCCCCTTTAACAAGGGGACCCCCAGATCCCGGCCCCCCCCCTGTGTGAAATGGTAAGGGGGTACTTACCCCTACCATTTCACTAAAAAACTGTCAAAAATGTTAAAAATGACAAGAGACAGTTTTTGACAATTCCTTTATTTAAATGCTTCTTCTTTCTTCCTTCATCTTCTTCTTCTTCTGGTTCTTCTGGCTCTTCTGGTTCTTCCTCCGGCGTTCTCGTCCAGCATCTTCTCCGCGGCGTCTTCTATCTTCTTCTCCTCGGGCCGCTCCGCACCCATGGCATGAGGGGAGGCTCCCGCTTTTCTCTTCATCTTCTTCTCTTCTTCATCTTCTTCTTCATCTTCTTCTTCATCTTCTTCTTCTCTTCTTCATGTCTTCTCCGGGCCGCTCCGCAGTCATGCTGTGGCATGGAGGGAGGCTCCCGCTGTGTGACGGCGTCTCTTTGTCTGACGGTTCTTAAATAACGGGGGGCGGGGCCATCCGGTGACCCCGCCCCCCTCTGACGCACGGTGACTTGACGGGACTTCCCTGTGACGTCACGGGGAATGCCACAGGGAAGTCCCGTCATGTCACCGTGCGTCAGAGGGGGGCGGGGTCACCGGGTGGCCCCGCCCCCCGTTATTTAAGAACCGTCAGACGAAGAGACGCCGTCACACAGCGGGAGCCTCCCTCCATGCCACAGCATGGCTGCGGAGCGGCCCGGAGAAGACATGAAGAAGAGAAGAAGAAGAAGATGAAGAAGAAGATGAAGAAGAAGATGAAGAAGAGAAGAAGATGAAGAGAAGAGCGGGAGCCTCCCCTCATGCCATGGGTGCGGAGCGGCCCGAGGAGAAGAAGATAGAAGACGCCGCGGAGAAGATGCTGGACGAGAACGCCGGAGGAAGAACCAGAAGAGCCAGAAGAACCAGAAGAAGAAGAAGATGAAGGAAGAAAGAAGAAGCATTTAAATAAAGGAATTGTCAAAAACTGTCTCTTGTCATTTTTAACATTTTTGACAGTTTTTTAGTGAAATGGTAGGGGTAAGTACCCCCTTACCATTTCACACAGGGGGGGGGCCGGGATCTGGGGGTCCCCTTGTTAAAGGGGGCTTCCAGATTCCGATAAGCCCCCCGCCCGCAGACCCCCACAACCACCGGCCACGGTTGTGAGGATGAGGCCCTTGTCCTCATCAACATGGGGACAAGGTGTTTTGGGGGGCTACCCCAAAGCACCCTCCCAATGTTGAGGGCATGTGGCCTGGTACGGTTCAGGAGGGGGGGGGGCCGCACTCTCGTCCCCCCTCTTTTCCTGCGGCCTGCCAGGTTGCGTGCTCGGATAAGGGTCTGGTATGGATTTTTAGGGGGACCCCACGCCGTTTTTTTTTTTTTTTTGGCGCGGGGTTCCCCTTAAAATCCATACCAGACCTGAAGGGTCTGGTATGGAGTTTAGGGGGAACCCCACGTCAATTTTTTTTTTAAATTTTGGCTGGGGTTCCCCTTAATATCCATACCAGACCTGAAGGGCCTTGTATGGAATTTAGGGGGACCCCCACATCATTTTTTTTTTTTTTTTTTTTGGTTCGGGGTTCCCCTGTGGGGAATTCCCATGCCGTTTTTATCAATGAACTTCTATGTGTATTGTCGGCAATGCAATAGCCGCGGGTAGTTTTAAATGAGTTTTTTCCTTCCAAATGTCATTTTGCTGTCAGACTGTTCTAAACACAGGAAACATGCGCCCCTTTACAGGCATACTATAGACACCCCCCAGGTACGAAATTTAAAGGGATATTACACTTTTATTGTTTGACTTTAAGCATTAATAAAATCACTGCTCCTGAAAAAACGTCCGTTTTTAAAACTTTTTTTTGCATTGATCCATGTCCCCTGGGGCAGGACCCGGGTCCCCAAACACTTTTTATGACAATAACTTGCATATAAGCCTTTAAAATTAGCACTTTTGATTTCTCCCATAGACTTTTAAAGGGTGTTCCGCGGCATTCGAATTTGCCGCGAACACCCCAAATTGTTCGCTGTTCGGCGAACTTGCGAACAGCCAATGTTCGAGTAGAACATGAGTTCGACTCGAACTCGAAGCTCATCCCTACTCAAGAATACACAGGTATTGCTTCGAGTCGCATCAAAATCTCAGGAAACAATCCCAGAAAAATTGCAGCAAAATCAAGTGACTTTCAGGTGGCAATAGTGGAAACCTAGCCCTAAGCCTACTCCTTTGATCTAGTGGAGTGCCGACGCCTGTGTTCAGCCTGTCTCCTAATATCATCAAGCGGTAAACGGTATGTAGTGTGCCTGGAGCCCGGATTGTCTGGAGAGGTCGCAGAGGTCGGAGAAGGAGAAACAAGGGGCGTGGTAGAACCAGCTGGAGTGTGTAAATATGTCATGAACCATCTTCAGAGGATGAGGAAACATTACACAGAGTGGGAGGTTTGTAGTGACCACCTATAGGAGGTAGGAATCATTGATCATTGCTGCTGATTGCTGGGAGATCGAGCCTAAAGCCTCGTACACACGATCCGATTGTTGGCCAACAAAGCGTCAGACTTTTGTCTGAATGGTGTGTGCCAGGAACTTGTCTTACATACAAACTGCACACATTTATTGGCCAACAAACATGTACGTAGTGACGTACTACGTGGAATTTCAGCTCTTGAGCACCACCCTTTGGGAACCTTCTGCTAATGTCATCTTTGCTGAGCATTGACTCGAGCATGCGTGTTTGTACTTGGGACTTTTGTGTGAAGGACTTGTCTACTGATGATACGAAAATCTGACAACAGACCGTTGTCCGCCAAAAATTTACTAGCCTGCCATCCAACATTTGTTGGCCGAAAGTTGGACAACAATTGTCTGAAGGAGCGTCAGATCGGTCAGATTTTAGGCAAACAATCTGTCATCACACAATCCTTGCCCACAATCGGATCGTGTGTACGAGGCTTAATGTAAAGGTTCACGTTTGTTTTTTTAAATAACAAACATGTCATACTTAACTCCACTGTGCAGGTCGTTTTGCTTAGAGTGGCCCCAATCCTCATCTTCTGGGGTCCCTTGGCGGCTGTCTCAGCTCCTCCCCACATCTGATAACCCCCCTAGGAGAAGCGCTCTCCCAAGGGGGTTACCTTGCGGGCATGCCATAGCCGCCGAAAGTATAACTCAGCCCCGCCCCCCTGACACCCGCGTCATTGGATTTGATTGACAGCAGCGGGAGCAAATGGCTGTGCTGCTATCAATCTATCCAATCAAGAGCCGAGAACCCTGGGCAGTTCCAGGGTCAAGTTCCAGGGTTCAGGTAAGTAAAACGGGGGGGGCTGGGGGGGGGGGGGGCGGTCACTGCCATGTGATGCATTAAGCTGACAAAACATGAAGGTTTACAACTCCTTTAAAGTGGAGTTCCACCCACTTTTACAACTCTTCAGCATCCCTCACTGTAAACGAATTGGATATTTTTATATTTTTTTTCTCAGCACCTACTGTATATCTGCTGTATTCATTTTGCACTTTTCTCCTCCCTGGCCGTGGCCCATCGCATCATTTCCTGTTTGCAATGCCTTCTGGGAAGGGGCGGCAACTGCCTCTGACACTGCCGTTGCTATGGAAACCTGACCTGAAACCTATTACACTGCTTGTTCTTCACTGAGCATGTGCGAGATCTGCAAGGATGAGATGCGGAAGAAATACAGTTTGGCTTCAGATGCCCACACTTAAGATGGCCACGGCCTGCTGTAAGTTTATAAAATAACAAACTACTGCTATAAACTAACAAAACAGACCTTAGTTTACAGACTAACTTTACTAGAATACATTAAGCTTGTGTATTATAGGGGTATTTTTATTTAAAAAGTATAATTTCGGCCAGAACACCATTTTAAGTCCACTTTTTCTATACGCTGTACACATATGACTGCACCCCCTATTATGAGACCAATAGTATAGTTACGTTTGCTGATGGCACTACTGTAATCGGTTGTATCACTGGAGACGATGAGGAGCAATACAGGATAGGATAAGATAGGATAGGATAGGATAGGATAGGATAGTGGAATGGTGTACGGCGGATAACCTGATCCTGAACACGAGGAACACAAAGGAACTGATTGTAGATTTCAGAAGGAACAGGCCTGAACCAGCACCGCTTTTTATTAAAGGCGTGTGCGTGGAGTGTTTTTGGGAACATGCATTTCTGAAAACTTATCGTGGACAATCAACGTTGAAGCCATTATTAAGAAATCGCAACAGCTATTATATTTTTTGCGACTCCTTAGGAAGAATGGCTTGGGAAGGTACTAGAGACCTTCTATGGCTCTGCCATTGAGAGTACATTAATGTATTGTATTCTAGTTTGCTATCCTAGTTGTACGCAGGCAGATAAAAATGCTCTAAAGAGAGTGGTTGGAACAGCGCAGAAAATTGTAGGTTGGGAACTTGTTTCTCTAGAAGGAATATATGAGACTCGTTGCCTTTGTAGAGCAGGAAAAATAGTGAGAGACCCGACTCATCCCGGGTGTCATTTCTTTGAATTATTACCATCTGGGAGATGTTTTAGGGTGATTAAAACAAGTGGGAGAGCTGCTGAGCGACTGTCTGGAGCGGACCGGCTGAAAATCATCACAGTGTACATTCATACAAGGCGAGTTTGACCCTTATAACTTGGGGTCCATCAGATTCGGTAAGAGGCCATCTGGCTCCGTTTCTGTACATCTCCCCTCCAGATCTGAAGCACCTGATCCAGTTTTGCAGAGTGTGAAAGGCGGCATCATTAGCTTTTTCCCCTTGTTAGTTTTTTCACCTTGTTACTTTGTTTCAATTTGGACATTTTTTGACACATTAATGTAAATAATTTTGTGAACACTTCCTTTTATTTATGTTCCTTTCACCTGGGATGTTTATATGCCATCACCTAATAATTTCTTAGTGATTCAGTTATTTTTTATATATTCATCGTACCATAATATAATATTGTGTTCATATAGTTTGCGCATTTGTGTTTATAAATCTAGATTAAAACAAGGACAAATCGATTTAAAGAGCTTCTCTCCTAGGGCTATTAAAGCCATCAATACAGGAATGAAATAAAAGAGGTCACAAAGTCTTATTTTATTGTCTTGTTTAGTTTTTTTTAATATGAGGACACTTTATACTTTTATAACACTTTTATATATAGATTTTTTTGGTACAATTAAATCCTGCGTGGTAAATGCATGGTTGATAATTGTGATGTATGAATAACGTGTGGAGTAGAAATGTAATTTCCTTGTGAATTTGTTTTCTACAATGACAATAAATCTTATCTTATCTTCGTTTCCATTATATTCTATTCTTTTATATTCTATTCTATTTTGTTCTGTTTTGCTCTATTATATTCTATTATTTTTTTGTTATTTTTTTTAATTCTATTTTCTTTTCTATTCTATTCCTTTATTTTCTATTCTATTTTATTATCTTTTGGAAATTGGAAAACAAAACGAAAACTATCCGAATTTCATCCAAAAAAAATTTCCTGTTATTTCAGATTCGTTTAAATTCGGTACTATTGTAATTCGGAAATTCGGATACATTCAAATTTCCGAAAAACAAAAAATTAGTCTGAATTTCAATTCGGAACAAATCGAACTGCATATGTCTAACTTGGGGTTGGATCCCAAGTCGCGGCAGCGTGAACCGAGCCTAACAGTTTCTTTTTTTTTTTTTTTTTTTTTTTAGAAAGCAGCCACAGCCTGAGTATAAAAGCCTGTGTTCTGTGTGGAAGCAGTGGTCTGTCTGCAGAGGTCCAATGTTACTAGTGTGTCTTGATTAGTTAGGGTGTGTTTTGAAGCAAAAGATCAGCCAATGGTGACTTTATGTGTACAATGCAAGCCATTACCTCCATGACTTGGCTGCTGGGACTCGTCATCTCCAACCGAACCTGAGCCGTCATCTAAGAAGTTGAAACACAATGAGATATTGAGATAAACTTAAAGGACAGGTCCTCACTGCTTAGATTACTTCAACTAAAGCTAAATGAACAATAATAATCAGCAACAAATGACAACATATTGCCTAATGGCACACTAATAATACGTTTTATGTTGCAGAAACTTTCCTATAGAAGTGGGGGAAGACAGGCATTTCAGGAGACAGTCATAATAATAGAAAACTAATTTCCAGGCTTAACATTTAATCTGTAAATATTTAAAGTTTATGATATATATATATATATATATATATATATATATACAAATCTGGGCAGGTAAGTATATCAGAGACACTTTGTTGTCTGCTTAAACGGGAAGTTAGAAGCCCAGTGGATTTCTGGAACACATCTGAATAGGCATAGACCTGGCAGATGTGCCAAACTTCAATATGGCCGCCCAAGAATGTTTGACTAATGTTCGTGTGTGATGGGGCACTCAGCGTGAGCTAGAAGCTGGAGCCCAATGGCCTTTATAAGGAATGCCTTCTTGCTCAGAAGTTGCTAGTTTTTTCATCTGCTTCCTCTAGCCTGCTGCTCAGACCCGCCTCTAAGGGTCATCTAGCCTACCGTCATCCTGGTCCGGCTCTGCATTCAGAAGGAGTCCCTTTAAGATTGTTGGCAAACCGTGCTTCTTTGGGCACAGCACCTACTGCCACCACCTTCAGGGGTGCTCTGCACTCAGCCATAGGGGGAGCCCTCTCATCACGTCGGCCTCCGTGACACATAATAAATAACTTGCGATACTTGACTCTTGACTGTATTTGGGGTGACCCAAAGTTACCTGATGCTCCAGCTTCTTGAACAAACGCCTGGACTTCACACAGGGCAAGAGACGCCGTCTTGTCTGGGATAACTACGGTGATGAATTTTCCCTTCAGCAAGTTACATGTAAATAAGTTGGTTTCACCAAATCCAATGGAGGAGACCACACTGCAGCTGGATAGGGGAGATAATTGAAATTATCTATACTATATATGCAATCGCAATAAGCATATATTGATTATATGATTATATGCTATTATATTAAAGTTATATCGTCTTCAAAATAGAGGATAGATTTATGGCATTTTTTTTTTTACTAGTAATGGCAGTGATCAGCGATTTTTAGCAGGGCTGCGGCATTGCGGCGGACAGATCGGACACTTCTGACACATTTTTGGGACCATTGACATTTATACAGCGATCAATGTAATAAAAATGCACTGATTACTGTATAAATGACACTGGCAGGGAAGGGGTTAACACTAGGGGGCAAATAAGGGGTTAAATGTGTTCCCTGGGAGGCATTTCTAACTGTGTGGGGGAGGGGACTGACTGGAGGAGGAGAGAGATCGCTGTTCCTAATCACTAGGAACAGCAGATCTCTCTCTCCTCCCCTGTCAGACAGGGATCTGTCAGTTTACATTGACAGATCCCCGTTCTGACTCCCTGTGGAGCGATCATGGGTGGCCAGAGGACATCACTCGGGCATAGCGCCCTAGGCGTGCCCGTGCGCCCCCTATCGCTCTTAAATCGGCCAACGTACAGGAGAGCCAACCTGCCGCAATATAATGATGGCGGCTGGGCCTTTAGCGGTTAAGGAAGCCCTAACACTTCATGTATTCTGGTCAATGAATGTAATAAACCAAGCAAAAAAAAAAAAAAACAGGTTCTTACATGCTGCTATTCCTCCAGTCTGAGTCATTGTGTCCGACACGAATCTCGGCCCCGCTGAGATCAGAAGCACCTCTATTGGTTAGTGCCACGGAGTGAATTTTATAGGTTTTACGTAGGTCTGCCCTCCACCATGGCTCATACTCCTCTTCGGTTATGGCACACTTGGTTGGATCTTGTGGTGGCTTCACCTCGGTGTTGTTCTTTGTACTGGACAGAGATATCTTGGACAGTATAATTTCTTTTGCAAAAACTGAAAAATAATCAGAAGATCGATTATTGTAGGGAGACATCGGATTGTCTCAGGAAATCAGGAAGGAATTGTTTATTTTCTTGGGCATTTTGGACGATTCTTTATAAGAGTTTCTACCTTCTTCTTGGTCACCTGCAGGTTTAGGATGGATTCCCTTTACCAGGACAACTAGGATCAGCAAAGATGCTCATGAACCCTCTGCCCATATTTTTTCCTCACTTCTTGTGGAAATTGGGCTGCAGAAGAGACCAGAGCTGGTATCAACATTATCAATGACATCTCTTCTCAGCTTATTAGAAGTGCCCTCAGATCGACTTTTAATAACCACTTCAGCCCCTGGAAGGATTTACCCCCCTTCCTGACCAGAGCACTTTTTTTGATTCGGCACTGCGTCGCTTTGACTGACAATTGCGCGGTCGTGTGACGTTGCACCCAAGCAAAATTGACGTCCTTTTTTTTCCCTACAAATAGAGCTTTCTTTTGGTGGTATTTGATCACCTCTGCGGTTTTTATTTTTTGTGCTATAAACAAAAAAATAGTGACAATTTTGAAAAAAAAAGCAATATTTTTTACTTTTTTGCTATAATAAATATCCCCAAAAAATATATAAAAAACACATTTTTTCCTCAGTTTAGGCTGATATGTATTCTTCTACATACAAAAAAAAAATCGCAATAAGCGTATATTGATTGGTTTGCATAAAAATTATCTCGTCTACAAAATAGAGAAAAGTTTTATGGCATTTTTATTATCAATTTGTTTTATTAGTAATGGCGGGGATCTGCGATTGTTATTGTGACTGCGACATTATGGCGGACACATCAGACACTTTTGACACTATTCTGGGACCATTGTCATTTATACAGTGATCAGTGCTATAAAAATGCATTGATTACTGTACAAATGACACTGGCAGGGAAGGGGTTAAACACTAGGGGGCGATCAAGGGGTTAAGTGTGTCCTAGGGAGTGATCCTAACTGTGGAGGGGGATGGGCTACCTAGGACATGACAGTGATCACTGCTCCCGATGATAGGGAGCGGTGATCTCTGTCATGTCACTAGGCAGAACGGGGAAATGCCTTGTTTACATAGGCACCTCCCTGTTCTGCTGCTCCGTGATATGATCGTGGGCACCCGGCAGACATCGAGTCCACGGGACACGGAGGCCGCTTCTTAAAGGGGATGTACCTGTATGCCCTTTTGCCCACCCGAACCATTCTGCTGATGTATGTGATCATGCAGCAGTTGGGAAGCGGTTAAGGGGGGGCGTGGTAGGGGGTGTGTCCTATGCCTACATACTTTTGCTAATAACTGTCCCTCGTTTCCATCTCAAAATGTTGGGAGGTGTGGTTTTGCACAGAGCAGCCCAGATCATCCTCTTCTGAGGTCCCCCCACCAGCACTCCTGGGCCTTCCCTCCTGTCGAGTGCCCCCATAGCACAAACAATATATGAAATGTTTTTGTAAAGTATGATGTCACGCCGAGTAAATAGATACCCAACATGTCACGCTTTAAAACTGCGCACACTTGTGGAATGGCGACAAACTACGATACTTAAAAATCTCCATAGGCGACCCTTTACATTTTTTTTACAGGTTACCAGTTTAGAGTTACAGAGGAGGTCTAGTGCTAGAATTATTGCTCTAGTGATGATACCTCACGTCTCGTGCAAACACCGACTTGCGTAGGCTTTTGTTTCTGCGTGCGAGCACGGAAGTATGGGGGCACATTAAATGTGTGGGGTTTTTTTCACTTTTAGTCCTATTACAAGGAATGTAAGCATCTCTTGTAATAGAAATAAGAGATGACAGGTCCTCTTTATGGAGATCTCATGTAATAGAAATACGAGATGACAGGTCCTCTTTATAGAGATCTCATGTAATAGAAATAGGAGATGACAGGTCCTCTTTATGGAGGGATCTCATGTAATAGAAATAAGAGATGACAGGTCCTCTTTATAGAGATCTCATGTAATAGAAATAAGAGATGACAGGTCCTCTTTATGGAGATCTCATGTAACAGAAATAAGAGATGACAGGTCCTCTTTATGGAGATCTCATGTAATATAAATAAGAGATGACAGGTCCTCTTTATGGAGATCTCATGTAATAGAAATAAGAGATGACAGGTCCTCTTTATGGAGATCTCATGTAATAGAAATAAGAGATGACAGGTCCTCTTTATGGAGAGATCTCATGTAATAGAAAAAAGAGATGACAGGTCCTCTTTATGGAGATCTCATGTAATAGAATTAAGAGATGACAGGTCCTCTTTATGGGGAGATCTCATGTAATAGAAATAAGAGATGACAGGTCCTCTTTATGGAGATCTCATGTAATAGAAATAAGAGATGACAGGTCCTCTTTATGGAGATCTCATATAATAGAAATAAGAGATGACAGGTCCTCTTTATGGAGAGATCATGTAATAGAAATAAGAGATGACAGGTCCTCTTTATGGAGATCCCATGTAATAGAAATAAGAGATGACAGGTCCTCTTTATGGAGATCTCATATAATAGAAATAAGAGATGACAGGTCCTCTTTATGGAGAGATCATGTAATAGAAATAAGAGATGACAGGTCCTCTTTATGGAGATCTCATGTAATAGAAATAAGAGATGACAGGTCCTCTTTATGGAGAGATCTCATGTAATAGAAATAAGAGATGACAGGTCCTCTTTATGGAGAGATCTGGGGTCTATAAAGCTTGCTATGGGGGGCGCCCAAGCAGGCTCACTCCTGAGTCGCTGCTCTATGTGTCCATTCACACACACAGAGCGCGGCTCAGCCCTACTCTCTCTTCATTGGCTCACTGGCTGTGATCGGCAGTAGAGGAAGCCAATGCTGCTGTCTCTGGCAGTGAGGAGGCTGCTCTCATGCACATTGCTGGATCAGGATGGGGCTCAGGTAAGTATAAGGGGGGCTTCTGCAAACAGAAGGTTTTTTTTTTACCTTTGTGCATAGAATGCGTGGGTCATTACAACCACTTTAAATTATATGTAAATGTTTCTGTCTACTGAAGCCATTCGGTAATTAATCAATTAGATTTGTAGCTGTAGATACAGGTTTCTAATTGATTTATTTTTGCATTTTGGTTGAAGTCAATGGATATACGCTATATTACCAAAAGTATTGGGACACCTGCCTTTACACACACATGAACTTTAATGACATCCCAGTCTTAGTCCGGAGGGTTCAATATTGAGTTGGCCCACCCTTTGCAGCTATAACAGGTTCACCTCTTCTGGGAAGGCCGTCCACAAGGTTTAGGAGGGTGTCTATGGTAATGTTTGACCATTCTTCCAGAAGCGCATTTGTAAGGTCAGGCACTGATGTTGGACGAGAAGGCCTGGCTCACAGTCTCCGCTCTAATTCATCCCAAAGGTGTTCTATTGGGTTGAGGTCAAGACTCTGTGCAGGCCATTCAATTTCCTTACAAATGTGCTTCAAGGGCCTCTTACCCACAACCTGTTACCTAAAAGGATTCTTTTACAGTAAGGGCCCCCAAGATATCCTGGCCCCCCTCAGGGGAATGAATACAAGGGTACGTAAGCACCCATTGTTATTCATTATAAAAAAAGTGAAAAGTAAATAAAATGGTTCCATCACCACGGCAAAGTCTCTTAATAAAAAAAAAGTAAACATCATTCCCTGATGTAAATAAATCATCAATCGTCCAGCAATGTAGATCCATTGTCAAACTTGATGATCAGCCGCTCGAAGATGTGTCCCTGCGACAACGACCCACCGGCTGATGATGATTCTGCCCCGCCACACTAATGACACTAAATGATAGAATACCTGGAGCTGCTGGAATGTACGCAACATTACCGGGAATTCTGGGTGACGTCACTAACCAAATTATAGCAGCCGGGCATTCAGGTGGATGAAATGGCCAAATACGAAGGTTCTACCCCAACCCAAAGCCCATCTCTCATTTTTTGCTCTCAGTTTTAGTTACACTTTGAGAACCAAGCGGGCACATGACTCGCAGGTAACAATTACCCAGAAGGCCTTTCTCCTAGAAAGTCTTATTTGCAGGACTGGAACCAGAAACTTACCCGTTTCTACGTTTGGCTTAGATACTTTAGATACTTTGTTTCCATCTTCATCTTTTGGTTTCACTGAGGAAATGTAACAATAAAAGATACATTTTGTAATAAGCTTTATTCAGAGCTGTATATTTATATACCGTATATGTCAGCCAGCAGTTCAAAAATGTCCCTGATGATCATATGTATCCCTTTCAACACCACAATAAAACACTAATGAAAATGTGTAATAGCGTCTACACACCAGGACAACCACTTTTTTCATATTACCAGAGGTTATCTGATGCAGGAATCCCCCGAAATGTCATTAGGAGGCACATGGAGAGACTTCTGGAGGATGTCGCTGTCCCACCGTGGCACTATCTAAAGCTGCTTCCTCCTCCAGAGCGCTCCCTATGTCTTCCATGAGGAACTGACAACTGATGCATTGTAACTTTCTACACACCTACTGGTTACCACTGTGACCAGGGCTTGTGTCCGTGGCATCGATGTCATCAGTTTGAGACGCTTCTGTGATCATTCAAAATTCATAGACAGTTGCACTTGACTTGACCTTTGGTTGACCTCCTTCTGACCTGTGGCTGATCTCCTTCTGACCTGTGGTTGACTTCCTTCTGACCTGTGGTGGACCTCTTTCTGACCTGTGGTTGACCCCCTTCTGACCTGTGGTTGACCCCCTTCTGACCTGTGGTTGACTTCCTTCTGACCTGTGGTGGACCTCTTTCTGACCTGTGGTGGACCCCCTTCTGACCTGTGGTGGACCCCCTTCTGACCTGTGGTTGACCTTCTTCTAACCAGTGGTTTACCCTCTTCTGACCTGTGGATGACCCCCTTCTGACCTGTGGTTGACCCCCTTCTGACCTGTGGTTGACCCCCTTCTGACCTGTGGTTGACCCCGTTCTGACTTGTGGTTGACCTCCTTCTGACCTGTGGCTGATCTACTTCTGACCTGTGGTTGACCCTCTTCTGACCTGTGGTTGACCTCCTTCTGACCTGTGGTTGACCTCCTTCTGACCAGTGGTTAACCTGCTCCAAGTGGGTATGTGCAGTCCTGAAGACTTGTATTATTTGTGGGTGTATATAATGAGGTTTATTTACTGGAGACAGATAGACTGTGCACTTTGCAAGTGCAGTTGCTCCAGAGCTTAGTAAATGAATGGGGGGGGGGGGCTCTCTGAGTTCCATCATCCAACCATGTGCAAGAAAAAAATCTGTCTTTTAATTTTCCTTGCACGTATTCTTTACAAACTGAAACTTAAAAAGTATAGCTAAAGGCAAAACTTTTTTTTAGCTTTGGATAGGGTGGAGAAGGATTAGACCCCTTGTCAGTTTTTATTGCTATCTGTGCCTCCATTATGGAGATCCACCCTCTCTATCTCTCCTGTTTACCATTATCATTGAGGGTGAAAGTAAAAGAAAATCCCAAATTTTGGGTTGTCCCCAGAAATGTGATAGGGGGGAAATCTTCCAATGGGGAAATTAGTTCTGGTGACCCGGGGGTCCCCAAGGAATTCCCTTTATTTGCAGGAATTTTCTCCCACTTCCTGTTTGGTTATGGCACAGGAAGTGAAAGGAAATCTCTCCAATGGCACGCAGATGGCGAAAAACAAAATCGTACCCTACCCAAAATGAAAACAAAAAAAGTTTTGCCTATAGTTTTACCTTAACTAATTTATTAAGATCTGGAGCAACTGCACTTGCAAAGTGCATCAACCCCAATATATGACGGAGCCCTACTATAGCAAGGCAACACAATGCACCCCATCCCCCCAACTCTCTAATCTTTATTTTGATAGCATTTTCTCCAACGATAACAAATTGTTTTTCAGTGCAATCACTGTATATACAAACATACAATCACCTTTTATGTGCCATCCTCACTTGTATGAATTACTGTTTAGCAAGGCAGGGCCCCCCTGTGCTTCAGGGCCCCATAGCAGTAGCAATAGTTATGCACTTAATTTTATTTACCCAATTTACCCATTTATACCCACCCTGCAGATATTACTGCAGATAATACAAAATGTTCTCTCAGCCCTTTCATAAGGAGTAGTTACTGACCTTCTCTGTGCTCTGATTGGCTCTCGGTGGATTTGGCAAACACCTGAACTTCACAGATATGCAGCCACTCCTGACGTTTCGGGATAACAATGGACACATAGCGCCCCTCCATTCCTTCACAGTCAAAGTAGAAGGTGTCTCCAGGATCAAGGAGGGATGGAATCTGAGCACATCTGAAGACAAACACGACATATCATCGTATCTTTTACCAGAATTCTCCACAATCCGTTCAGCTCTCACACCTGTATAACTCTTATGCACCAGGGCAATTTTTACATTTCTGGTACAGGCTTGTTTATTTTACAATAACTTTGTCATTAATTGGGGGGGGGGTCTATTTTTTTAAAATTTGATTGAAGAATATCACAAGCATTTTTGCCGGCTGGAGTAAGTGTACCCATATTTTCTGTAATAGATTAACTTCTTTGATCATCAGCTTCATCTAGTGGCCAAAACACAGTATATTTTCTCACTTTTGGGCACTAGATGGAGCTGACGATCTAGGAATTCATTTTATTAGGCTATTTCTGCACTTGCAATGGGGAGGGTGGGGTGGTTGAGCCATGTTTTTACTGACACCACCTCCACACCCCCCTCCCACCGCCTCCTTCTTAAAATGGAACTGTTGCAGATGGGGGTGTACACCTGCCATGGTGGCAATGCTTTGCATTGTGGTATGGCAAAAATAATCCCCTCTGTCATGTTCAGCGGGCAGTACCGACTGCTATACATGACCTATTTCGACGGCCTGCATTGTGGCACAGTGGTGCGGGTTTTTAAGGGGTTAAAACAGGCAATGAGTAGACCACACCGTCTGTCAAATGTCCTCTGAAACACAATCCACTACAGACTGTTCTTTAGAGGGCAATGATCCCTTATAAAAAAATTATGGGGACATTTCATTCAGCCTGCATGAAAGCTTGTGACATTGGTCCAAATAATTTTTATAAATAGTATGACAAACCCCCTTAATATAACAAAGTAATACCT
Source organism: Aquarana catesbeiana (assembly GCF_042186555.1). Classification (NCBI taxonomy): domain Eukaryota; kingdom Metazoa; phylum Chordata; class Amphibia; order Anura; family Ranidae; genus Aquarana; species Aquarana catesbeiana. The sequence continues at coordinate 7,567,967 of NC_133330.1, forward strand.
AGATATGGATTTTGCTCTGAGACACACAAGGCTTTCATTTAGTAATATTGTCTTGCAAAAACTATTTCATTTTCTATGAAATCTGTAAAGAAAAATGTGTAACAAAACAAAAAACCAAAGGTCTTGCTTTCTATTTTAATCATTGTTAGTTTTAAAAAATGTTAATGCAGATAAAACATATAAATGTAACGCTATCATTGGTCCTGTATACAATGGAGGATGTTGGATGGAAGAAATGGGAATGGAGGAGGAGGAGGACATGGGATGAAGGAAATGGGATTGGAGGAGGACATGGGATGGAGGAGATGGGACTGGAGGAAGAGGAGGACATGGGATGGAGGAGATGGGATTGGAGGAGGAGGACATGGGATGGAGGAGATGGGACTGGAGGAGGACATGGGATGGAGTAGATGGGACTGGAGCAGGAGAACATGGGATGGAGGAGATGGGACTGGAGGAGGAGGAGGACATGGGTTGGAGGAGATGGGACTGGAGGAGGAGGAGGACATGGGATGCAGGAGATGGGACTGGAGGTGGAAGAGGACATGGCATGAAGGAGACGGGACTGGAGGAGGAAGAGGACATGGGATGCAGGAGATGGGACTGGAGGTGGAAGAGGACATGGAATGCAGAAGATGGGACTGGAGGTGGAAGAGGACATGGGATGCAGGAGATGGGACTGGAGGTGGAAGAGGACATGGCATGGAGGAGATGGGACTGGAGGAGTAAGAGGACATGGGATGCAGGAGATAGGACTGGAGGTGAAAGAAGACATGGCATGGAGGATATGGTAGAGGAGGCATGGGATGGGGTAGATGAGACTGGAAGAGGACATGAGATGTGGGGGTGGGAGTGGAGGAGGAGGATATGGGATGAAAAAGGTGGAGGACATGGAATGGGACTCAGTGGAATGGCAAGTGGAGGAATTCAGGGGGATGCCCAGTCAGTGGGCAGGCCCTGAGGAATGTTCATGGTCAGGCCTGGGGGGGGGGGGCTAGGCCTGAAGCTGTGTAAGGGGCCCCAACATTTCTGATGACTGCCCTGTCTGTAGCAGCTGAGAGATTCATGAGTCATTCAAGTAGTTGGATTACTACACAAACAGATCTGCTAGCAGATGACCCAGACTCACCCAAGGTGCAGGGTCTAAGCACTAACTCTTCACCAGAGCTCCTGATGGTGGAGATGAGTTTCAGTGAGTGCTAATGCCACGTGGCTGCCCTCAGGATTGCCCCAGCAGGAAGAGAGCAAGCGAGAGTCAGGTAGTGGGTAAAGCAGATAAGGAACAAGCAGAAGCGTAGTTGATGAACAAGCCAAGGGTGAGTAATGAGTAATAGCTGGATGGGATCAAGCGGAAACATAGTCATGAACAAGGTCAATAACGAGTGATAGCGCAGAGAAGTACATCTGCAGGTATGCAAAGGAGCAAGATATCAGCTGGAGAGAGGACAATAATCTGACAAACAGGAAGTGCAAAGGCATGGCTTAAATAGGAAGTTCATGTGAGGAGCAAAGAGTTCAAGGTTCATCAGAAACTAGTCCAGCATCTTAGGAGGCCCATCAAGAAGAGCTACAGCCAGACACTGCAGAAGTCCCAGGTTCAAATCTAGAGCCTAACAGCAGAACTTGTCATCAACCATGGTAGCAGTTCACCCACATGGCTGTCTCTTTTACGCATGATTTTATTATCTATTTGTTACAACTCCTATTTTCCTTTATTTCCCAGATTTAGAAAGCCCAGCAAATGTAGCCCTTCTTTATGGTGGACACAGGCACACCAGCCCCTGTTTCCTTAAATTCCTAGTAAATACACTTACCTGGGATTGGCTCGATCTTTGGAGACCCCTATGCGGATCTCGGCCCCAAGGAACCTCTGCTTGCAACAATCACTTCGAATGGTTAGGACGACGGATGAAACATTCATTCTGGATTTTAAATCCACCGTCCACCAAGGTTCCCATTTCTCACTGGTGTGGGTACAGCTGCCACCGTAGTAATCGCTATTGAGATTTTCATCAATGGCCCACCTGGCTTCTTTGCCATACTTGTACTCGCCGTATGATGGCTGAGATGCTAATCCTTGTGGAGCCATATTTGGAGCTGGAAGAGACCAATTTGGCTGTTGTATTTACATAAAGCATATCTAATATCACCACTAGGGATGAGCTTCGAGTTCGAGTCGAACTCATGTTCGACTCGAACATTAGCTGTTCGCAAGTTCGCTGAACAGCAAACAATTTGGGGTGTTCGCTGCAAATTCTAATGCCGCAGAACACCCTTTAAAAGTCTATGGGAGAAATCAAAAGTGCTAATTTTAAAGGCTTATATGCAAGTTATTGTCATAAAAAGTGTTTGGGGACCCGGGTCCTGCCCCAGGGGACATGGATCAATGCAAAAAAAAGTTTTAAAAACGGCCGTTTTTTCAGGAGCAGTGATTTTAATAATGCTTAAAGTCAAACAATAAAAGTGTAATATCCCTTTAAATTTCGTAGCTGGGGGGGTGTCTATAGTATGCCTGTAAAGGGGCGCATGTTTCCGGTGTTTAGAACAGTCTGACAGCAAAATGACATTTGGAAGGAAAAAACCCATTTAAAACTACCGCGGCTATTGCATTGCCGACAATACACATAGAAGTTCATTGATAAAAACGGCATGGGAATTCCCCACAGGGAAACCCCCGAACCAAAATTAAAAAAAAAAAATGACGTGGGAGTCCCCCTAAATTCCATACCAGGCCCTTCAGGTCTGGTATGAATTTTAAGGGGAACCCCGCACCAAAAAAAAAAAAAAAAACAGCGTGGGGTCCCCCTAAAAATCCATACCAGACCCTTATCCGAGCACGCAACCTGGCAGGCCGCAGGAAAAGAGGGGGGACGAGAGTGCGCCCCCCCCTCCTGAACCGTACCAGGCCACATGCCCTCAACATTGGGAGGGTGCTTTGGGGTAGCCCCCCAAAACACCTTGTCCCCATGTTGATGAGGATGAGGGCCTCATCCCCACAACCCTGGCCAGAGGTTGTGGGGGTCTGCGGGGGGCTTATCGGAATCAATCTGGAAGCCCCATTTAACAAGGGGACCCCCAGATCCCGGCCCCCCCCTGTGTGAAATGGTAAGGGGGTACTTACCCCTACCATTTCACTAAAAAACTGTCAAAAATGTTAAAAATGACAAGAGACAGTTTTTGACAATTCCTTTATTTAAATGCTTCTTCTTTCTTCTATCTTCCTTCATCTTCTTCTGGTTCTTCTGGCTCTTTTGGTTCTTCCTCCAGCGTTCTCGTCCAGCATCTCCTCCGCGGCATCTTCTATCTTCTTCTTCTCGGGCCGCTCCGCACCCATGGCATGGGGGGAGGCTCCCGCTCTTCTCTTCATCTTCTCCTTCATCCTCTTCTCTTCTTCCTTCTTCTCTTCTTCTCTTCTTCATTTTCTTCTCCGGGCCGCTCCGCATCCATGCTGGCATGGAGGGAGGCTCCCGCTGTGTGACGGCGTCTCCTTGTCTGATGGTTCTTAAATAACGGGGGGCGGGGCCACCGGTGACCCCGCCCCCTCTGACGCACGGGACATGACGGGACTTCCCTGTGGCATTCCCCGTGACGTCACAGGGAAGTCCCGTCAAGTCACCGTGCGTCAGAGGGGGGTGGGGTCACCGGGTGGCCCCGCCCCCCGTTATTTATTTTGGTTCGGGGTTCCCCTGTGGGGAATTCCCATACCGTTTTTATCAATGAACTTCTATGTGTATTGTCGGCAATGCAATAGCCACGGGTAGTTTTAAATGGGTTTTTTCCTTCCAAATGTCATTTTGCTGTCAGACTGTTCTAAACACGGGAAACATGCGCCCCTTTACAGGCACACTATAGACACCCCCAGGTATGAAATTTAAAGGGATATTACACTTTTATTGTTTGACTTTAAGCATTATTAAAATCACTGCTCCTGAAAAAGTGGCCGTTTTTAAAACTTTTTTTTGCATTGATCCATGTCCCCTGGGGCAGGACCCGGGTCCCCAAACACTTTTTATGACAATAACTTGCATATAAGCCTTTAAAATGAGCACTTTTGATTATTCATGTTCGTGTCCCATAGACTTTAACGGTGTTCGCGTGTTCGAGCGAACTTTTTTCCTGTTCGCATGTTCTGGTGCGAACCGAACAGGGGGGTGTTCGGCTCAACCCTAATCACCACATTTATTACAATAAAATGTCTTTATTCACAGCATGCTCTTTAAAAACGATTGCTTATAACAGTGATCATCATTGTTATAAGCAATCATAGTGTGTAAAAAAAATAAATAAATACTGATCACTTCCCCAGAGTAGTACAGTATCGCCATGGTAACACTGAACTGCTCTTTTCCAAGTATGTAAAAAAAAAAAAAAAAAATCATAAAAAAAAAAAAAGAAAAGCAATTTTCTTTACATACTGTCAGCAGTCATTGCCCCTGATCACCACCACAGCAGTCACATGGTGACGCTATACTGCTCTGGTGACAATATGTGAAAAGAGAAAAAGAAATATTATGTAACTTCTTTCTTTATTTTCCAAAAAATTGTGACAAAAAAATGATGACTTCAAAAAAACTCTCCATGCCTCTTATTAAATACCTTGGACTGTCTACTTTCCAAAAAGGAGTTATTTGGTGGGATTTGTACTGTCCTGGCATTTTAGGGCCTCGTGAAATGAGAACGGCCATTAGTACAGTGCCTTGAAAAAGTATTCATACCCCTTGAAATGTTCCACATTTTGTCATGTTACAACCAAAAACGTAAATGTATTTTATTGGGATTTTATGTGATAGACCAACACAGTGGCGCATAATTGTGAAGTGGAAGGAAAATGATAAATGGTTTTCAATATTTGTTACAAATAAATATGTGAAAAGTGTGGGGGGGGGCATTTGTATTCAGCCCACTTTACTCTGATACCCCTAAGTAAAATCTAGGGGAACCAATCGCCTTCAGAAGTCACCTTACTAGTAAATAGAGTCCACTTGTGGGTAATGTAATCTCAGTATAAATACAGCTGTTCTGTGAAGCCCTCAGAGGTTTGTTGGAGAACCTTAGTGAACAAACAGCATCATGAAGGCCAAGGAACACACCAGACAGGTCAGGGATAAAGTTGTGGAGAAGTATAAAGCAGGGTTAGATTATAAAAAAAATCTCCAAAGCTTTGAACATCTCACGGAGCTCTGTTCAATCCATCATCTGAAAATGGAAAGAGTATGGCACAACTGCAAACCTACCAAGACATGGCCGTCCACCTAAACTGACCAGCCGGGCAAGGAGAACATTCATCAGAGAAGAGCCAAGAGGTCCATGGTAACTCTGGAGGAGCTGCAGAGATCCACAGCTCAGGGGGGAGAATCTGTCCACAGGACAACTACTAGTCGTGTTCTCCACAAATCTGCCCTTTATGGAAGAGTGACAAGAAGAAAGACATTGGTGAAAGAAAGTCATAAGAAGTCCTGTTTGTAGTTTGCGAGAAGCCATGTGGAGGACACAGCAAACATGTGGAAGAAGGTGCTCTGGTCAGATGAGACCAAAATTAAACTTTTTGGCCTAAAAGCAAAACTATGTGTGGCGGAAAACTAACACTGCACATCACCCTGAATACACCATCCCTACCGTGAAACATGGTGGTGGCAGCATCACGTTGTGGGGATGATTTTCTTCAGCAGGGACAGGGAAGCTGGTCAGAGTTGATGGGAAGATGGATGGAGACAAATACAGGACAATCTTGGAAGAAACCCTGTTAAAGTCTGCAAAAGACTTGAGCAGGTCAACGACCCGAAACATACAGCCAGAGCTACAATGGAATGGTTTAGATCAAAGCATATTCATGTGTTAGAATGGCCCAGTCACAGTCCAGACCTAAATCACATTGAGAATCTGTGGCAAGACTTGAAAATTGCTGTTCACAGACGCTCTCCATCCAATCTGACAGAGCTTGAGATATTTTACAAAGAAATATGGGCAAAAATGTCCCTCTCTAGATGTGCAAAGCTGGTAGAGACATCCCCAAAAAGACTTGCAGCTGTAATTGTAGAGGAAAGGGGGTTCTACAAAATATTGACACCATACAATGCGCCCCCCCACACTTTTCACATATTTATTTGTATAATTTATCATTTTCCTTCCACTTCACAATTATGTGCCACTTTGTGTTGGTCTATCACATAAAATCCCAATAAAATACATTTACATTTTTGGTTGTAACATGACAAAATGTGGAACATTTCAAGGGGTATGGATACTTTTTCAAGGCACTGTACATCAGGATTGATAAATTTTCAGATATATATCCCATAGTCTGTGGATAAATTTCACACAGGCTAAATAACATGCACTGATTTTGTTATTTTTACCAAAGAAATGTAGCAGAAGACACGTTGACCCAAATTGATGAAGAAGAATTATTTATTTGCAAAATTTTATAACAGAAATGAAGAAAAAAAAATTTTTTTTTCATTATTTTTTTTAATTATTTGTAAAAAATAAAAAACCTCATGATTGGGGATTAAATACCACCAAAAGAAAACTGTCTAAAAAAAAAAAATTATACAAATTTTCCAAATGAAAATTGGCCTGGACAAGAAGGTGGTGAAAATGTCCGGTATTGAAGTGGTTAATAATATTTTTTAATGATTCTTACCACCGTGGTTTTTCTCCCTCGGTTCAAAATCTTCATCCCAGGAACAATAGGAAACTGTAAAGAATGTACAAATTTAATTATAAAGTCTCCTTCTGACTGCCCTCCTAATAATGTAATGTACTGAGATGAAACACTTCAGCACTAGAAAATCTGCTTTCAGAAAAAAATATAATAACAAGTGCTGTAAAATAACTTCAACCCCCCCCCCCCCCGAACATTATATATTTTTCTGAAAGCAGATTTTATTTACCACAATTATTTTTGTATTTAATTGTTTATTTAACTATTTTTTTTTTATTATTTTTTTTTATTTTTAAATATTAACATTATATATTTTTCTGAAAGCAGAGGACCTGTAGAATAAAAAGATAGTTGTTGCAATTTTATTTTACATCACACGATGTTTGCGCAACTGTTTAATAATTTTTCGGGGAAAAAAATGTTTTATATGTAGCACGACCGCTCAATATAATAACCAATTTTTTGGGAAAAAATATAAAACTGGAGGTTGTGTCGAGTAAATAGATACAGTGAGGGAAAAAAGTATTTGCTCCCCTGCTGATTTTGTACGTTTGCCCGCTGATAAAGAAATGATCAGTAATATAATATAATATAATATAATTTTAATGGTAGGTTGATTTTAACAGTGAGAGACAGAATATCCAAAACGCATTTTTAAAAAGTTATACATTTTTTTGCATTTTAATGAGTGAAATAAGTATTTGATCCCCTATCAAGAATAAAACAATGGACCCCCTAATGGTGGACTTTTAAGGCACTTGGAGAAAATATTACAAAATATTAATACCAATGTAATTTATTAAATTTCAAAAACAGTAGTAATATAACAAATACTATACAGAATGCATAACAGACATTTTTACCTGTATGTACACAGTTTCAGAAGTATTCTTGCACCCAACGCGTTTCGGAGTAAATATACCTCCTTTCTCAGGGGTGGGTGTAAGTTAGAGACATTTCTATTATTATTGTGGTGTGTTACTGACTTGGCATTCCATATAATTAAAAATTAAAAACAACAGCAGGTCTGTCAACCATAGAAATTCATGGTTATAAGGGGAAGCATTGGTTTTCAATTGTTAGAAATTTGTTTGGCATCCGTATTGGGAAAAAATTGAGATGAAAAAATTCATTCAAAAATATCTTTGGTAAGGGAGGGGGGTTAGATCCTCCCTTGGCCTTCCAACAAAAAGAGGAAGGGAGGCCAGTAGGGGGCGTAAGGATATAGTATTTCTGAGAATACACTGAGGCCGAAAGGCAAATCTTGAGAGTTATTAAGCGGCCCGGCTACTGATGTTGCTAGTGTATAGGGAGTAACTGAATGTTCCAAAGGTAAGCAAACTTCTAACAGCACAGACCGGTGTCATACAGCAGAGTGTGATAGAACATCCCCTATCAATCAGCAAGATTTCTGGCTCCCAGGTGTCTTCTATACAGGTAATGAGCTGAGATTAGGAGCACTCTCCTAAAGCGAGTGCTCCTAATCTCAGCTTGTTACCTGTATAAAAGACACCTGTCCTAAGAAGCAATCAATCAGATTCCAATCTCCCCACCATGGCCAAGACCAAAGAGCTGTCCAAGAATGTCAGGGACAAGATTGTAGACCTACACAAGGCTGGAATGGGCTATAAGATCGTCACCAAGCAGCTTGGTGAGAGGGTGACAACAGTTGGTGCAGCTATTCACAAATGGAAGAAACACAAAACAACTCTTAATCTCCCTCTTTCTGGGGCTCTATGGAAGGTCTCACCTCGTGGAGTTTCAATGATCATGATAACGGTGCAGAATCAGCCCAGAACTACACGGGAGAATCTTGTCAATGATCTCAAGGCAGCTGGGACCATAGCCACCAAGAAAACAATTGGTTTACGCCTCAATACACTACACCTTGAAGGACTGAAATCCTGCGGCGCCCGCAAGGTCCCCCTGCTCAACAAAGCACATGTACAGACCCATCTGAAGTTTGCTAATGAACATCTGAATGATTCAGAGGAGAACTGGGTGAAAGTGTTGTGACCAGATGAGACCAAAATCGAGCTTGTTGGCATCAACTCAACTCACCATGTTTGGAGGAGGAGGAATACTGCCTATGACCCCGAGAACACCATCCATAAAACATGGTGGTGGAAACATTATGCTTTGGGAGTATTTTTCTTCTAAGGGGACAGGATAACTTCATCACATCTAAGGGACAATGGACGGGGCCATGTACCATCAAATCTTGGGTGAGAACCTCCTTCCCTCAGCCAGAATACTGAAAATGGGTCGCTGATGGGTATTCCAGCATGACAATGACCCACAACACACGGCCAAGGGAACAAAGGAGTGGCTCAAGCAGAAGTACATTAAGGTCCTGGAGTGGCCTAGCCAGTCTCCAGATCTTAATCCCATAGAAAATACCATATTTTTCGCTCCATAAGACACACTTTTCCCCCTCCCAAAAAATGGGGAGAAATGTCTGTGCATCTTATGGAGTGAATATTGACCAGGCTTCCCCGCCCGTTGCCCCTGCCACCGCCGTGTTACAATAACGGGCCACCTTTTGGCTCCTCTGTGGCAGAAGAGAGGAGGAAATAGACATCCAGCGTTCCAATAGCTGTATAACGGCACGCATGGAAGTCAGAACATGGTCTGCCTGACGTGTCTTGCCTGACGTTCAAGGCGCGGGATCATTCCCCCCTGTGAAGACCGTACCTGTCGGTGAAGCCCAGGTGAATTGGTGATTGGTGAGACACATGAGAACTATCATCCCCTGCTGGGGAAATACCTTCATTGTGCTTTCCGTGTTACCTTACCAAATATGCCCCATTGCACCCAGCTGCGGCTACTGCGGGATTGAGTCCATCATAGCGGTCAGCATGGTATTTCATGTGCTGGGATCGGGACTTCTCCCCACAGTCTCTGCTTCATATGGCAATACCATATTGGAGGCTACGTTAACATTGCAGAATGGCGGCAAACTTTGGTACTTAAAAATCTCCATAGGCGACGCTTTTAATAATTTTTGCAGGTTACCAGTTTAGAGTTACAGAGGAGGTCTAGTGCTAGAATTATTGCTCTCACCAGGGGTGGACTGACAACTCATGGGGCCCCGGGCAATAGGAGAAGATTATGGGGCCCCCGGACAATAGGAGATTATGGGGCCCCCGGGCAATAGGAGAAGATTATGAGGCCCCCGGGCATTAGGAGATTATGTGGCCCCCAGGCAATAGGAGATTATGGGGCCCCCAGGCAATAGGAGATTATGGGGCCACACAGTATACACACACACACACATACAGTATACACACACAGACACACAATATACACACACAGTATACGCACACAGTATACACACACAGAATACACATACACACACTGAAAAGGTACTGGAGAGGCGGGGCAGCTATAATCTTGGGATTTAAAAAAAAAACTGATTTTTACATACTGACCCTAGCTTCATTGAGGCTGGCAACTCTGATGGGGCCCCTTAGTGACATGGGGCCCTCGGCAGTGCCCGAATGCCCGAATGGTCAGTCCACCCCTGGCTCTCACTCTAATACTCACGGTGATACCTTGCATGTGTTGTTTAAACAGCGTTTACATATGCGGGCGCGACGTACGTTTGTGTTCGCTTCTGCGTGCGAACACGCAGGCGCTTTAAATTTTTTTGTTGTTGTTTATTTTATTTTTTATAATATACACTGATTTGGGTTATTTATTTTCACCAAAGAATTGTTGCAGAATACGTTTTGGCCAAAATTTATGAAGAAAGAGACAAATTTTTAACAGAAAGAAAGAAAAACACATCTTATTTTCAAAAGTTTTGATCTTTTTTCGTTTATTTAGCAATAAAAAAAAAAACACAGCTGTAAGCTGAAAATTGGCCTGGGCAGGAAGGGGGTGAAAGTGCCCGGTATTGAATCGGTTAAACGCTTACCAGGTTTGTCCACCTTGGCTCCAAACACCTGCACCTCGCACAGGGAAAGAGATGTGTTCTTGTCCGGGATAACGATGGTCACAAATTTCCCTCCCATTCCTTCACATTTAAACAATTGTGTCTTTCCAAGTCCAATAGATGACACTGTGCCGCAGCTGTGTGGAGGACACAAGATATTTAAAAGTTAGAATAATATGTATCATACTATACACCTAATAAATGTTACATGAATAAATAATTATATATATTAAAATAAATACATGTTAGAATAACATATACACTATAATACATAAATATTTATAAATAAATATAAATACATATAAGCAGTGGCGGCCCGTCCATTAGGGGCGCACGGGCACTGCCCCCCACCCATGCATACGGCCCCTCTGATCTACATACAGGGCCATGGATTCCAATTGGAGGGGGGGTTTAATCACGTGATTAGAGCCAGAGGCTCTAATAGGCTTAAAAAAAGGGTGGGCTTGGGGCTCTGCGCTCTAAGCCCACCCAGTTGTGTGATAATAGCCAATAAACATTCACTATTCTCACACTGATTTCTCCTCCCAGCCAATCAGGAAGCGGGCCGTGAGACCCCCTTTCCCGGTTGGCCGAAAGAAGAAGCGATCTTATTAGCCAAGAGGGTGGCGGAGGAGGGAGGAGACGCACGGCCGGGGGGGAGAAGCAGGGGAAGACCGACGGACCCACCAGCCGCCACTCCAGGGGTGGCTCACCATCAAGTGTACGGCTCAGCCATCCAGCACTCCCCGGCTCGGACAGGGGAGGGAGGAGGAGGGGAGATCGGAGTCTGGGAAGGATAGAGGTAAGGAGGCCTTCCGTCTCCCACCAAGGGGGGAGGAGGGGTGGCGCGTTGGTTTGCCGCCCCCCCCCTGAATTATCGAGCACCAGATGCCACTGCATATAAGTATAAATAAATATTAATAAATAATATGATAAATAAAAGTTAGAATAATATGTATCATTCTATACACCTAATAAATTAATAATTCCAGAGAGGAAAGTTCTCCTGATGATAACGGTTCTGTGTGATATAAAGTTCTGTACAGGTATAAAGAAAAAAACATCTTACATGGGATTCCTCCTCCAGTCTGTGTCATGATATCCTACACGAATCTCGGCTCTGTCCAGATCAGACGCACAGCAGTCCCCTCTGTTGGTGATAGCGACGGCGGAGATGATGTAGTTGGATTCCAGTGAGACGGTCCACCACGGTTCATATTGGACCTCAGTCACCGCGCAGCCTGTCTCGGGTGCTTTGTTGTCTAAGTTATTATCAATGGCATTTCTGGGCGAGCTGACTCCATAAGTGCTGGACTGAGAGGCTTTCTGCAAAGCAATTTTTGGCACCGGGACTGGAAAAAAAAATTATATTGAAAAAAAGATAGAATAATTGCAGTTGCTTTATAAAAAAAAATCACAGCTGATTTAAAAAAAAAAAACAGTTGTTTTGAAAAAAATGGCAGTTGCTATTTTAAAAAAATGTCAGTTGCTTAAAAAATGTCAGTTGCTTTAAAAAAATGTCAGTTGCTTTAAAATAATGGCAGTTTCATTAAAAACAATGACAGTTGCTTTAAAAAAATGACAGTTGCTTTTAGACAACTATCAAAAAATTATATAATAATACATTTTTTAATTCTAATTACATTTTTCAGCCATTCACAACTGCCAAAACATTGTAAAAGTAGAAAGAAAACCCCCAAACTAAGAACATTGTGGTGATAAAATTAACACAATTAAAAACTCAGGATAACGCTATGCAAAAGTGAAAACTGTAAACAAAAATATTGTGGATCCCTTTCGCTCTGTTAAATATACAAATGAAAGTGCTTTATTATATCTCTTTGATAAGTTGAAAAAAAACCTGTAAATCCTGCCAGAAATCGAGTGAGTTTCTAACATGCAAGGGGCGTGCTCCAGGGTGGAGAATGCCTCTGCTGCCTATGATTGGCTGTCAGCTTTGAAGGCTTCCTGGCACCCCCCCCCTAATCATTTTATCCCTGAAGAAAATGCCTCTGTGGCCCACCCACGCTATGCCACCTGGAGGTACTAGGTGTGGCACTTTTATTTGTTAGGCTGAGTGGCAAGAGAACTGATGGAGGGTGAGACTAAGCATGAGTGATGGGGGGGGGTGACTGGGGCAATTTAGTCAAATCTTATTAAAGGCTCTTTAATAAGCTCATTTTCAGGCTGAGACTATTATGGAAATAATAAACATTTTAGACTTATGGTAATAATGATAATAATAATAATAATAATAATAATAATAATAATAATTATTATTATTATTATTATTTTGCAGAATTAAGTCTAACCTCTTACCATACACAGCTTGCAAATCCTACCTGCATTCAGATTTTTTGCCTTCTTTTCAGGTATTTATAAAATTATTTTATAACTATTAATTATTATCACAACAACAACACTAAAAAAAACAATAATTAAAAATATAATAATAATAATAGTAAAAAAGTATACAAAGTTTATATAAAAATATAAATGTTATTACACAAAAAATAATCTTATTATTAGAGCTATATGAAAACTGCTGGTACGTGGAAATCCCCTGAAGAAGCCAATGTTGGCGAAACATGTTGGGATAGGACTTCAAGCATTGATCACTTCCTATATGGATACCAGTGACCAAGAGTACTAACTGTATTATGCTTTACCATTCGTTTTCATCCTATATCTTATTGAACCCCTTTATTTTTTGTGTTTGTGTAATAAAATTTATATTTTTATATAAACTTTGTATATAGTTTTGGTATAGGCACCGCTATAATCCCAATCATCCCACCAATATTTATTTAGAATTACCAGGGATGAGGTGCTGGATACCATAGTGTCACCCAATTTACCTTTTAAATAATAATGATAGTAATAATAATAATCATCATCTTAATGCTTAATACTACAGACTATCAGCATTTTATTTATTTTTTACTGTAAAATGTAAGAATTATTTTGCACAAATAAGTTCTTACCATACACAGCTTTCAAATCCTACCTGCATTCAGATGTTTTGCCTCCTTTTCAGGTTTGAGAAGATCCCGTTCCTCTGTTAAAATAATTACAAGTAGTTATAAAATGATTTTATAACTTTGATTTATTTTAGAATTACCCATTAAAACAAGAAAGTACATTATTTTACTGTTACATTTTAATCTTGAATAAATATTTTATTTATTTAATATTCCTTTAATTTCAGTAGAAAGGTCAAAAGCTAAAAGGTTTGCAAAAAAAAAAAAAAGAAGTTAATCAGAGATGTTCCGAAGTTCTAAAGAATGGAGAAATCTAAAGACGATTTCTCAGCGTGTAATAACATACATACGTTTAGGTTGCTCGGACTTCGGAGGTTGGGTGGGAACTTCCGTACCTGGAACTGCAAAAATATTTGTAAGTTTCTGAAAAATGATAATTCATTAGAAATTCTTGTCCTTGATTTGTGGATAGGGATGAGCTTCGTGTTCGAGTCAAACCCATGTTCGACTCGAACATCGTCTGTTCGCCCGTTCGCCGAATTGCAAACGATATGGGCCGTTCGCGCCAAATTCGTGTGGCGCGTCACGGCCCATAATTCACCGCGGCATCGCAGTGCATTGCTTTCTGATGATTGGCCAAGCATGCACTATGACCCGCATGTTTGGTTAATCACAGTGCCATCTGAACAGAGAGCCGTAATTGGCCAAAGCCAAGGAGGCTTTGGCCAATTATGGCTCAGGGGATTTAGTACACGCCCCACACTATATAAGGCCGCCTGCACGGCGGCCCTGTGTAGTGTGTGTTCCGGCGTTGAAAGAGATAGACAGAGAGACAGTGTCATTTGATTTGAGTTAGATAGATTAGGCAGAACAGTCAGTGAGTTAGCTGCACTTACTGTGTATTGTGTATATATATGCATCCCAGGTGTTGTATATATATATATATATATATATATATATATATACACTGTATTCAGTTTAGCTAGATCCGTTCCTGTTATCTTCTTACTGACAGGCAGGCTTGTCTTGTTACAGTATTTACAGCTACCTGAAGAAAATTGCTGGTGTTCTTTTGATCCTATTAGTACCACAGTCAGGCAGCTAGACTATTTACAGTTAGTGGGGTGCGTCCTGCTCAAAGTGTTCAGCAAAAACTACAAGTTAGTGTGGTACATCCACCACACAGTGTTCAGCTAAACCTACAAGTTAGTGGGGTGCGTCCTGCTCACAGTGTTCAGCTAAAACTACAAGTTAGTGTGGTGCGTCCACCTCACAGTGTTCAGCTAAATCTACAGGTTATTGCGGTGCGTCCTGCTCACAGTGTTCAGCTAAAACTACAAGTTAGTGTGGTGCGTCCACCTCACAGTGTTCAGCTAAAACTACAAGTTAGTGCTGTGCGTCCTGCTCACAGTGTTCAGCTAAAACTACAAGTTAGTGTGGTGCGTCCTGCTCACAGTGTTCAGCTAAACCTACAAGTTATTTTTTTGCGAGCTCTGCACAGTGTTCACCTAAAGCTACCTGTAGAAGGTTGGTGGTGTTTTCCTGATCCTATCACTACCGCAGGCAGCTAAAAAAGCTACAAGTTAATTTTTTGCGAGCTCTGCACAGTGTTCAGCTAAAGCTACCTATATAAGGTTGGTGGTGTTCTCATACTACAGGCAGGCAGTTGATTTTGCTAGTTGCAGTATCAGTACATATATATATATATATATATATATATATATATATATATATATATATATATCCCAGCTTAGTGCAGCTACAGGCCATTAGTATGTCTGGAAGGCCAGCCAAGAAGGAGAGACAGACAGTCACAAGCCAATAAGAGAGGGCAAGCAGGCTCTGTGTCTAGTGCTGGTCGTGGAGACGGTGCATCCTCATCAGCACGTGGCCATGGGACACGCTAGGCCTTTTTTTCGGCAGCTGGCCGTGTTGAGCCGCAACATGCGGAAGACTTGGTCGAGTGGATGACCAAGCCGTCCTCATCCTCCTCATCCTCTCTCACCCATGTCCAGGGTACATTGTCTGGCAAAGCAGCGGCCTCTTCCCTCGGCTCAATGTCATCAGTGACTCCTTCCTTAGCCCCACCATGTCCTCCTGAGGAGTCCCTCGAACTGTTTGACCACAGTGTTGGGTACATGCTCCAGGAGGATGCCCAGCGTTTGGAAGGCTCTGATGATGATACTGAGCTCAATGAAGGCAGTAACATGAGCACGGACAGAAGGGGTGCCCAAGAAGGACAGCAATCTGGCAGTCATGCTCCCCCTGCTGCAGCATACTGCAAGGTTTGCTCCAGTGATGAGGAGGGAGGGGATGATGAGGTCACTGACTTAACGTGGGTGCCTGATAGGAGAGAGGAAGAGGAGGAGGAGGCGGCACATCACCAACGAGGCAGGATGCCCTCCAGGGGCCAGCCTAAGGGCAGCACATTGACTGCATCACACCCCAAAGCTCCACATGTGCAGGGCGCTGCAGTCTCTGCGCATTATTCAAAAAGTTCTTTGGTGTGGGCCTTTTTTGAGACGAGTGCATCAGATCGCACCGCTGCTATTTGCAACATATGTCTCAAGCGTATCTCGCGTGGTCAAAACATCTCCCGCTTGGGTACCACATGCTTGACCAGACATATGTTGACCTGCCATGCAGTTCATTGGCAAGCGTATCTAAAAGACACACACCAAAGAACAAAGAGGACCTCTACTTGCTCCTCATCAGCTGAGATCTCCAACCCCACTATACCTTCAGTCCTCTCTGAGACCTGCACTGAGAGGAATGAAGGTGTAGAATTAGGTGTGTCACAGCCAAGTACTTGTGGGCAATCTGCTTTTGGTACACCGACGTCAGATTGTACCAGGAGAATTTCCCTGCCCCAGCTGCTGCACCGCCGAAAGAAGTTTGCTCCCAGCCATCCACATGCGCAGCGGTTGAATGCTAGCTTGGCAAAATTGCTAGCACTTCAACTGATGTATTTTCAGTTGGTAGAATCTGCCCCCTTCCGTGAGTTTGTGGAATGTGCGGTTCCTCAGTGGCAGGTACCCAAACGCCACTTTTTCTCACGGAAGGCGATTCCGGCTCTCTACCGGCATGTGGAAGGCAATGTCCATGCCTCGCTGGACAGGGAGGTCAGCGGTAAGGTGCATATTACCGCTGACTCATGGTCCAGCAGGCATGGACAGGGACATTACCTAAGTTTCACGGAGCATTGGGTGACTCTGCTGGCAGCTGGGAAGGATGCAGGACAAGGTGCAGTAGTGTTGGAGGTTGTTCCACCACCACACCTCCAAAATGCTAATGATTGTGACACACCTCTCTCCTCCACCCCCTCCTCTTCTTCTTCCTCCATGGCCTCTTCCTGTGCTTTGTCCTCGGAACCAGCTGTGCTCCATAGCCGTTCAAGGGGCTACGCAAGTATGCAGGCAAAAAGATGCCATGCGGTGCTTGAGCTGGTGTGCTTGGGGGACAGGAGTCACACTGGGGCAGAGGTTCTGTCAGCTCTGCAGGGGCAGGTTCAGAGGTGGTTGACACTACGCCAACTTAAGGCAGGAATGGTGGTTTGCGACAATGGCACCAACCTCCTCTCTGCCCTTCGACAGGGACAAATGACCCATGTGCCCTGTTTGGCTCACGTCCTTAACTTGGTGGTGCAGCGGTTCTTGGGCAGGTACCTGGGCTTACAGGATGTTCTGAGGCAGGCCAGGAAATCTGTGTGCATTTCCGCCGGTCATATAATGCCAGTGCTCGGCTGACGGACCTCCAAAGGGAGTTTAACCTGTCCAAGAACCGCCTAATCTGTGACATGCCCACCAGGTGGAACTCAACGTTGGCCATGCTGCAGCGGCTGCACACGCAGCAGAGGGCCATCAATGAGTACCTGTGCAACTATGGCACCAGGAGAGGGTCAGGGGAGCTTGGTTTTTTTTCCCCACGCCAGTGGACCATGATCAGGGATCACTGTCCTGTCACCATTTGAGGAGGCCACAAGGATGGTGAGCAGTGACAGTGCATGCATCAGTGACACTGTCCCTCTTGTCCACCTGTTGGAGCACACACTGTGTGGAATAATGGACAGGGCACTTGAGGCAGAACAGAGGCAGGAAGAGGAGGACTTCCTTAGCTCTCAAGGCCCCCTTTATCCAGACAGTGTTCCTGCGTGCCCGCCGATCACACAGGAAGAGGAGGAGGAGGAGGAGGAGGAGGAAGATTGTGTCAGTATGGAGGTGGAGCCTGGCACTCAGCATCAGCAGCAGTCTTTAAGGGATCAGTCCCAAGAAACACATGGACTTGTACGTGGCTGGGAGGAGGTGGTTGCGGACCATGTCATCCTTAGTGACCCAGAGGACTCCGGAACGAATGCCTCAGCAAACCTACGCTGCATGGCCTCCCTGATCCTGCAAAGCCTGCGTAAGGATCCTCGTATTCGTGGTATCAAGGAGAAGGACCAATACTGGCTGGCAACCCTCCTTGATCCACGTTACAAGGGTAAGGTTGCGGACCTTATCTTGCCATCGCAGAGGGAGCAGAGGATGAAACATCTTCGGGAGGCCTTGCAGAAAGGTCTGTGCAACGCGTTCCCAGAGACTGGGAGGTTACAAACTCCTGTTTCTGGACAACGTGTTGCTGAGGCTTCGGTCAGTCAAAGAAGGAGCGGTGGAGAAGGTGGCCGTCAGACAATTTTTTGGTCCGCTGCCCCAAGGTATGATCAGTTCCAGCAACCATCGCCAGCGTCTTTTTTACATGGTGCAGGAATACCTAGGGGCAAGATCTGACTTGGACACCTTTCCCACCGAAAATCCTCTGGGTTACTGGGTCTTGAGGATGGATCACTGGCCAGAGCTTGCACAGTATGCAATTGAGCTACTGGCCTGTCCTGCATCCAGCGTTCTTTCGGAACGCACATTCAGTGCTGCTGGAGGCTTTGTAACCGATCACAGGGTGCGTCTGTCCACCGACTCGGTCGATCGACTGACCTTCATAAAAATGAATCAGTCTTGGATCACCACCAGCTACCAAGAACCTGATGCTGACGTAACCAAATAATTTTTTTTGAAATCTCAGATCCCTTCAAAGACTGCCTATACTGATGCTGAGTGATTTTCCCTGAGAAATTATCCTCTTCTTCCTCAATCATCACGCTGATAGCTTGTAAGAACATTTTTGGTTCTGGGCGCCTTCACCAGTGCCTAAGGCACAATTTTTCAGCCCCTGTTTAACAGGGGCGTGTAATTACAATTTTTGATGCAATACTTTGCAGCAGGGCTCATTTCTGCGTTACAACTAGAGTGTCTGTGAGGGGTTGCAGTGTTGTGGCACCAGCACCAGTGCCTAAGGCCCAATTTTTCAGCCCTTGTTTAACAGGGGCGTGTAATTACAATTTTTGATGCAATACTTTGCAGCAGGGCTCAATCCTGCGTTCCAACTAGAGTGTCTGTGAGGGGTTGCAGTGTTGTGGCACCAGCACCAGTGCCTAAGGCCTAATTTTTCAGCCCCTGTTCAACAGGGGCATGTAATTACAATTCTTGATCTAATATTTCACAGCAGGGCCCATTTCTGCACCCACCAAGAGCGAGTGAGGACTTACAGTGTTGTGGCACCAGCACCAGCACCACCACCACCAAAGGCCCAATTTTTCTGCCCTTGTCCAACAAGGGCATGTAATTACAATTCTTGTTCTAATATTTCACAGCAGGGCCCATTTTTGCACCCACCAAGAGCGAGTGAGGACTTACAGTGTTGTGGCACCAGCACCACCACCACCACCACCACCACCAAAGGCCCAATTTTTCTGCCCCTGTTCCACAGGGGCAATTAATTACAATTCTTGATCTAATATTTCACAGCAGGGCCCTGTGAGGGCTTACAGTGTTGTGGCCACAACAACACCTAAGGCCCAAATTTCTGCTGAGTATATAGGGCAGGCCCCTACTTTCAAACATCCAACTTACAAACGACTCCTACTTGCAAACGGAAGGAGACAACAGGAAGTGAGATGAAATCTACCCCTAGGAAGGGAAATTCTCTCCTGTAAGAGTTAATATTGGAAAAACGTGTCTCCTCTCCACTGATGCTTTATCACCAATCCTTGTTTCACAAAAAACCCCAAATTTTCAAAAAACATTTGTCATTGGGACAGAAAGTGAGGTGAAATCTTCTGAAGAGGAGCACAGACAGCAAAACAAATGTTACAGGGGTAATTACCCTTCCCTATGTTTTCCAAAAAGCTTAAAAATAGATTCTTTGGCTGGAGCTACACTTTAAAAATGTACCAGTCCAAAATTACAAACAGATTCTACCTAACAACAAACCTACAGTCCCTGTCTTGTTTGCACCGCCTGTATACTGCTGTTCAGAATATATAGGGCATGGGGGCCCCACGCCTTTCCTTTTTTTAATTTGGGTGCGGGGTTCCCCTAATATCCAAACAAGACTCAAAGGGCCTGGTAATGGACTTGGGGGTACCCATGCCGTTTGTCTCACTGATTTTCATCCATATTGCCAGGACCCAACATTACATTAAAGCTGCAAGCAGTTTTAAATGAGATTTTTTCCTTTAAAAATGACATTTTGTGCAGGGACTGTTCTAAACACGGGAAACACGCACCACTTTACAGGCATACTATAGACACACCCCAGGTTTTTTTTTTTACTTTAAGCATCATTAAAATCACTGCTCCCGAAAAAACGGACATTTTTAAAAGTTTTTCTTGCATTGATACATGTCCCCTGGGGTAGGACCCGGGTCCCCAAACCCTTTTTAGGACAATAGGACAATACCATGCAAATTAGCCTTTAAAATGAGCACTTTTGATTTCTAACGTTCGAGTCCCATAGACGTCAATGGGGTTCTAACGTTTGTGCGAATTTTCGGTCCGTTCGCAGGTTCTGGTGCGAACCGGGGGGTGTTCGGCTCATCCCTATTTGTGGATATTTACCGCTTTCTGGCTCATCAGATGGCAGAGCAAAGACCTGAACCTCACAGAGGGTGAGGTACTCTCTACGACGTGGAATGAAAACAGACACGTAGCGCCCCTCCATGCCACGGCAGTTGATGGCGAGAGTTCCTCCTTGGTCCACGCTGGTAAGGATAGCACACCTGGAACATAGAGGAAGAGCAATCATCAATCATTTATTGTATTTTATACAGTACATTTCATTTCTACATTAAATTACTATTACCCTATTGCATATACAGTATACTTGCTAGTTCTAAAAAAAACCAATTACCGGTAATACAAATAGCTCACAACATTTCAAAATGCCTTCCAAAAACATTTTCCTGCCTGCTACCTTACAACTCTCAGGAGACCACAAAACTCAACATTGATACAGACAGTAGTACGTGTAGTTCACCATAATTACACCCGGCTGTATCCTCACCTCGCATTTTTTCTTACGTCATCTTTAGAGAATCCTATGCGAATTTCGACTCCGTTGAGTCTGTAGCCGCAACATTCTTTTCGATTGGTGATGGCGATGGAGAAGATCCTCATCCTGGAGTTCAGATCCAGATTCCACCAAGGCTCAAGGTCATACTGTGTGTGACTGCAGTGCGGGTGATTATTTACCAGTGAACCGTCATTGGCCCCTTTGGCTTGGACCTCATGATCGCTGGATTGGGTGGCTGTTCCTTTTGGGGCCACATTGGGAGCTGGAAAATGTATCACAAGCAATCTCAGAGGTCTTTGATTCTTACAACAGAGTCACAGGTAACACATAAAGAGTAACATCTTCCCGCTTTGCATTTTTTCATTTTTTTATAACCCCCCCACCTGTTATGTAGCATGATCCTCGATTCACATAGTCATCTACCCAGCAGATCCAGTGTTGTCACATTGTGATCTGCTGCTCAGATGTCACAGCCCGGGTCCTGTGCTGCTATTCAGTCCCATGTGTGATATGATTTTGCTGTGGCAGGTTCTCTTTAATGAGACATCGGGTGGGGTTTTTAGACCCCTGATGTCTTACCTGCCCTCTATTGAAGCTGTTGGAGTATAGATCACAGCCAGACAAACTGACAGCAAAAACCAGAAGTGACATTTTACAGAGTTCTTAAAGCGGAGCTCCACCCAAAAGGGGAAGCTCCACTTGTCTGCCTCCACCCGCCCTCCGCTCCCACATTTGACACCTTTTGGGGGTAAGGGGGGAGTGGGTACCTGGTTTTGACCATGCCGAACTGAGCCAGAAGTTCAGCCCCCCTCCTTCCCCCATACCCTTCTGGGACACTTCACAGGTCCCAGAAGACTGCGGCCCATTCTCAAAGTGCAGCGTGCATGCGCAGTAGAAGACCGGCTGTGAAGCTGCAAGGTTTCATTGCCAGTTTCCCTTAGTAAAAATGGCGGTGCCAGCTCCCTATAGCTGATTGAATTATCAGCTCAGGTGAGGACACTGCTGGATGTCTGAGAGGTAAGTGCCCTAATATTAAAAGTCCTTACATTTTTTTTCTGAAGGAGCCTGGAGCTCCGCTTTGAAAGGTAGAGGAGATCAGCAAACAAACATTCACTGGTCATCCTCCCCTCTACCTGGCAGCACCCCTGAATCTTAGTTCTGGATCTGCCAATGGGAGTGCAAAGCTAAGAAAACATGGCAGGGGTGTATGCGGGAGAGGCGCTTAATGTTACAGGGGTGCATGGAAGCAATTGGGTGGCCTGACAGCCACCCAATCACTTCATCTGTTGGCCAACAGTAATATACCATACATCAGTGACAAAAAAGGGTTAGGAGTCAAGCAAAATCTCTGCTGCTCTGTAAAAATGACATGGACACACTTTAATAATTACAGTATAATATGACATACTATCCTCACACATAATCTTTAACATTGAGCTTTTTTTTAGCAAATTAGCATGATGCCAATCTAACACGGGCATTCAGTCACATGACATCTCAGAGCTGCCAAGGAACATTGCTGGAAGATTTCCCTCTGGCAGACATTGTGATTCAAGGTCTGAAGTGGGAGCAGGTGGCTATACAATGCCAAGCATGTGCCTATGACTGTGGGCTCCTTTAATGGAAATCCAGACCGGGTTAAAGGTATTGCCAAAAGGAATGTTTATTTCAGCACTATGGGAAGAATGAATGAATGAATGAATGAATGAATGAGTAAATTGTATAGCGCTACATATGCAAACTAAATCGCCTCAGGGCGCTTTGCCACCAGTGTCCATCTGGGTCTTCAGAAGAGATGGGTCTTGGGCTTCTTCCTGAAGCGGATGTCCGCGGGTAGAGCGTTCCATAGCTCTACCCGCGGACATGGGCTCCAACAAAGGATGCACTGATCTGAACTTATGAACTGATCTCTGTACACCACCATGATGCAACGCTCAACTTCTATACACACTTACCTCCATGGTGTTGACTCTGCCACATCTGACTTATAGTCCAACTTTCATCAACTAGAACAATTGAAGAACAAAGTTTACATTTTCCATTGGATTCCACCAGATTCTACATCAGAGAGAAATGTATACTAAATGCTGAAATGCCGATCTATCACACATGAAGAGATAAGGAGCAATTCCAAACTGGAACCTGACTTGTAAACCTCAAATTAACCAAGACCAGACATTCAACGTCTGTGGGCAGCCGGTAGGTAGATTTTGAATATGGCTATGCTTCCCCCCAGCCTCCGCCACTCTCATATGCACTACAGAGCAGAGAGCAGGAGACAGCATGGTGCTGGGTGGAGGGTGGGTATGGGAGCTGCCTTTTGACTTAACCATCAGGTGATTGGTTGCTAGGACACCGGATGGTCCTAGCAACCAATCACCAGCTTGTTATTAAAAGTTAACTCCGGCAGTTATCAGTCCTGCCCTCCATGCAGCACTATGCTATCTCCCGCTCTGCGCTTTGCTTTACATATGCTGTCAGGTAGGAGAGTGCTACCTACACAGTGCTGTGTGTGTGTGTGTAGGGGGGGATGATGTGAAAGGAACAGAGGGCACCACAGTGGGGACTGTGATGTGAAAGAAACAGAGAACACTGCTTTGGGGGATGGGGAGGCAGAGGGCACTGCTTTCAGGGGTCAAAAGACATGTTGTGGGGGGAAGAGGACACTGCTATGAGGAGCAGAGGACACTACAGTGTGGGGGGGGGGGGTGATATGAAAGGGAGAGGGTGCAGAGGACACTGTTTTTGGGGTGTACAGAAGACTACTGGGGGGCAAAAGACACTACAGTGGGGAGGGTTAAGTGAATGGGACAGAGGACACTTCTTTTGGGGTAGTACAGTACTCTACTGTGGGGGGAGGGAGGCAGAAGGCACTGCTATGGCTAGGGTGTTGAGGACACTATTGTGGGGGGGAGCATATGATATTGTTATGGGGGGCAGAGGACACACTGGAAGGGTGATGTGAGGGAGGCAGAAGACACTGCAATGGGGGGGGGGGGTGCAGATGACACTACTGTGGAGGGGGATGTGAAGGGGGTAGAGGATACTACTGTGGGGAGGGGGGAGTGATGTGACGTTCCTCCCCCAGGATTTTGTTTTCTCCATGTTATGCATGCAGATCTCAACTTTTGAAAGGTTGCCTACCCCTGTTCTAAACTGTAACCTAACCCGAAAACCTTGAAGGAATTTAGACCAGACCCTTAACTTCAACATTTACTAGCAAGCCTGATGCTCCAAACTGTAACCTAACTGGTTTTAATCTCATATTAACCTATACCAGACCTTTGACCTCAACTGTACTGGTACCAGTAGAGCTCTAAACTGTAACCTAATATTTAAACTTCAATTGAACTTAGACCAGACCCTTAACTTCAACCTGACCAGTGACTCTAACACTGTAAACTGGAACCTAACTTCTAAATCTCAAAATAGCCTAGACCAGATACTTAAACCCAACCAGCCATTCTGGTGACCCTAGTGCTCTAAACTGGAACATAATATATATATATATGTAAACAGTAAAAAAGCGAGGACAGACTATATTGGCCCCATAAAGAATGAGGAAGGACATCTGGTTACAAAGGATGGGGGGATGGCGAAGGTATTGAATTTATTCTTCTACTCAGTATTCACAAGGGAATCGGGGGGCTTCAGTAACCAAAACTGCAGTGTTCATCCTCATGACACAACACAGGAAGCACCTCCATGGTTAACAGGGGACAGAATTAAAATTAAACTTGGGAAACTTAACATTAATAAATCACCACAAGGGTACTTAGGGAACTTAGTCAAGTAATTGCAAGACAATTGTTCCTAATTTTTACTGATGGTCTACTGACTGGAATGGTACCAGTTGATTGGAGAAAAGCCAATGTAGCACCAATGTTTAAAAAGGGCCCAAAATACCTCCCTGGGAATTACAGACCAGTTAGCCTAACATCAATAGTATGTAAACCCTTTGAGGGGATGATAAGGGACTATATACAAGATTTTAGTAATGAGAACGGTATCATTAGCAGTAATCAGCATGGATTCATAAAGAATCATTCTTGCCAAACCAATCTATTAACCTTCTATGAGGAGGTGAGTTGCCATCTAGATAAAGGAAGGCCCGTAGACATGGTGTATCTTTATTTTGCAAAAGCATTTGACACAGTTCTCCATAAACATTTACTGTACAAAATAAGGTCCGTTGGCATTGACCATGGGGTGAGTACATGGATTGAAAACTGGCTACAAGGGCGAGTTCAGAGGGTGGTGATAAATGGGGAGTACCCGGAATGGTCAGGGGTGGGTAGTGGGGTCCCCCAGGGTTCTGTGCTGGGACCAATCCTATTTAATTTGTTCATAAACAACCTGGAGGATGGGATAAACATCATGGTGATCAAAGGAAGTTTGCTTGAAAGCTAACTTTCTGCCAGAAGATGTCAATGTGTCCTTCTCTATTCCCACAGATGAGAGATATTGATACTTTGTAAATGTTACAATGTTTAAAAAAATACAAAATAAACAAATAGTTTCCTCAGCATTCCAAGTTTTCTTTAGATTTTCAACTAGGCAGGTGGATTTAGATTAACCTTGATTAAACCGTTTAAGTTATTTGTTTTTTTTTTGTTTTTTTTGTTAAACGGCTTAATCAAGGTTAATCTAAATCCACCTGCCTAGTTGAAAACCTAAAGAAAACTGGGAATTCCGAGGAAACTATTTGTTCATTTTGTATTTTTTTTTCCCGGTTGATAGAATGGTGATCCCAAATGCTTTTTTTTTTAAATCTTTAATGTGTATAGTAGATTAATATTTTAGGTTCTAACCATAATGCATATTATAGTTGAAAAATATTTTAGTATTTTAATATTTAATATTTTAGCTACTAGATTAAATGTCTGTTTATTAGCAATTTTATTGTTTAATTCATTTATATTCATTTTTTTAATAACTAACAATAATGCATTTTCTCCTATTTTAATACATTTGTCAGCTTATAATAAAATAAGACATTATATAAATAGTTTACTAATCTACAGAATATCACCAAGAACTAAATACAATTTTGTGTTGAGAAGTATTCGGAAATCTCTCCTTACCTGACTGATTTTTGGGCCGTCCAAACACCTGGACTTCACACAAGGTCAGAGATACGTTCTTCCCCCGTATTGCAATGGTGACAAACTGGCCCTCCATTCCATGGCAGGTAAAGGAGTAGGTTTCTCCGAGACCGATTGAGGACACAGTACCACAGCTGAAAGAAATATCAGGTTTATCTATAGCCAAAACCTTCTATTTTTTTGGAAAGAGTAAGGAAGGATTAGAACCCCCTTCTGGTTTATATTGATGTGTCTCCCTGTTGGGTAGAATCACTCTCCCTCCCCAACGAGACACAAAAAATAAACCCCTTCCCTGCTCTGTTCAGAGCGGATATATAACCTTTCCTTTCTCTTGATGTCCCCTGAGACCATGAACGGAGCCTGAGGGGTCGCATAGGTCACAATAACGACCCCACTCATGCTCCAGGGGGCCTGTGCAGCCACTTTGTTACAATAAGTTTTACACCGGGGGGGGGGGGTCTGCAACCTGTCGATTGTGATCTACCTTCCTTGACAACCCCCAGAATCTGGACAGCAACAGTGGCGGCATTTACAGGAACTGATCCCCTTTCCTCCTGCAGCAGCTGAAAGCCAGCTTCTCCACCTCTCCTTCCCGCTGGTATTCAGCTGACGCAGGAGGAAAAAGGGATCGGTTCCAGTAAATGACACCCCCACCATACTCCTGTCCTTTTGCTGTCTGGCCCCCCTATATGCTCCCCTGGTCTCCCCCACCCCCAACACAGAGCCTCTCCACAGCGCTCCTGTCTTCCTCTCCTGCTGGCTGATGCGGCAGATGTATCCGAATAAACACAGTGAGTGATCGGTACTGATAACTCACTGTGTTTATTTATAACTGAAGCATAGTAAACTTGCTTCAGTTTGTGAATGAGCAGGAAGCTCTATACAGACACAGAGCTATTCCTGTTCATTCATTCTGTGCAGCTAAAGCTGTAGACCGTGTCCTCAATCTCCCTTCTTTGTCTCAACTGTATTTCACCTAAGGGATCTCTGAGTTTCTGGGATCTCTGAGTTTCCGGTTTTATCTCCACATGGTGATGGGGCAAGCCATTTTCCCCAGCGGCACACTCTTTGCTCAGCACATCGCCCAGCCCAGTACAGCCCCTCCCTCCCTGTGGCAGAATCTAAAAGTCAGATGGACTCTGAGCTTTCTCTTTTGTACACATGCACCTTCATTTTAGGAGGGAAGTTTCAGGAAAAAAACATATTTTTTAAATAAACAACTTTGAAGCAAATTAAGGGTCAGTGCCCATAAATGCAACCTGATTAGTGCCCATCTGCAGCCTCCCCATCTCCTATCAATGCAGCCTGATTAATGTCCATCTGCAGCCTGATCAATGTGTATCTGCAGCCTGATCAATGTCTATCTGCAGCCTGATCAATGCCCATTTGCACCCTGATCAATGCCCATCTGCACCCTGATCAATGCCCATCTGCACCCTGATCAATTTCCATCTGCAACCTGATCAATGTCCATCTGCAGCCTGATCAGTGTCCATCTTCAGCCTGATCAATGCCCATCTGCACCCTGATCAATTTCCATCTGCAACCTGATCAATGTCCATCTGCAGCCTGATCAGTGTCCATCTTCAGCCTGATCAATGCCCATCTGCAGCCTGATCAATGCCCATCTGCACCCTGATCAATGTCCATCTGCAGCTTGATCAATGTCCATCCGCAGCCTGATCAATGTCCATCCGCAGCCTCAATGCAGCCTGATCAATGTCCATTTGCAGCCCATCTCCCATTAATGCAGCCTGACTATTGCGGTTTTTCAACCTCAATGCCAATCTGCAGCCTCACCATCTCTCATCAAAGCAGCCTGAACCGTGCAGGAAATCACCAAGCCGTCATCTCCTGTTTACTCGGCTCTCACACACACACACAGTCCCGCCTCCGCCACCGGCATTGGACCAGTTCCTTTGATAGACAGAACACTGGTCCAATGCCAGTGGCGGAGGCGGGACTGTGTGTGTAATGTGAGAGCCGTGTGAGAGCTGAGTGAGAGCCCTGTGAGAGCCGCATGAGGGCTGAGTGAGAGCCGCGTGAGAGCCGAGTGAGAGCCGTTTGAGAGCCAAGTGAGAGCCGTGTGAGAGCCGTGTGAGAGCCGAGTGAGAGCCGTGTGAGAGCCGTGTGAGAGCCGAGTGAGGGCCGAGTGAGGGCCGAGTGAGGGCCGTGTGAGAGCCAAGAGAGAGCCCAGTAAGGGCCAAGTGAGAGCCGTGTGAGAGCCGTGTGAGAGCCGTGTGAGAGCCAAGTGAGAGCCGAGTGAGAGCCGAGTGAGGGCCGAGTGAGAGCCGTGTGAGAGCCGTGTGAGACCTAAGTGAGAGCCGCGTGAGAGCCGAGTGAGAGCCGAGTGAGAGAGTAAGCAGGAGGTGACAGCTCAGTGAATTCTGCCTGCGCTCGTCCCCCTCCTTTCCATTCGAGGTACACTAACAGCGTATAACACACACCTGCGATTTGCCCCCTATTTTCAGGGGAAAAAGTGCGTGTTATACGCCGATAAATATTTTTGTTTAGCGCAACACTTTTGCTAAACATTCATTATTTATGTGATCATATCTCACGTCAGTGGTACTGCTATACACAAGTTTAATATTTACACAAGCGCAGTTTACTTTCGCTTTCACATTTTAGGTCATATAAATGATTAATTTACAAGATATAAAATATCAGTACAAAATACATTCAAACAAAATATAGTGTAGCGCAACCAAAAAAACAATAATCAATAATCTATAAATCAAGTCCACATAGTATCAAAATTCCTCCATTGTGCAACTTTCAGTGACAGTTCATTAATATCCAGTGACTTCAGTGACTACCACCTCTAGCTGGAATGCCTGCTCACCTCCGAAAGTTGACCCCACTGCAGAGTCACTCACGCCTGGTATACCTCGGGGCGAAACAATTCCTCCTCCTGGTGTTCCTGGACAAGTCAGACCTCCTCCCGGGTTCTCACTATGTAGACCCCAATGCAGAATCACTCACACCTGATAAAATATCTTTCAGGATACCTCTCCTCATCCCAATGTACCTAGACAGCTCAGACCTCCTCCTGGGATCTCATTCAGTCATGTGTGGCCATAAAAAGACAAAGACAAACCATAGTGCTCACTGCTAGTACCATTTATTTAAAACTTAATGTAGGAATTAAAAATACTCACATAAAAATGTGAAAAACATACATATCATCAATTATGAAGTAAGCTGAGAAAAGATGTCCTGAATGGCGGCACCTCACACCTGCAGCCTTTGTCTTTATATGGTTACACATGACTGAATGAGATTCCAGGAGGAGGTCTGAGCTGTCTAGGTACATTGGGATGAGGAGTTGTGTTCCCGAGATATCCTGAGAGATATTACACTAGGCGTGTGTGACTCTGCAGTGGGGTCTACATAGTAAGAACCTTTGAGGAGGTCTGACTTGTCCAGGAACATCAGGAAGAGGAGTTGTTTTCCCCAAGGTGTCCTGAGAGATATTATTCCAGGTGTGTGTGACTCTGCAGTGGGGCAGCGGTGTCAGCAAGAGGGGGGTGACCATGGCTGAAGCCCCAAGTGGGTCGCCAAAAAGCCCTGGGTCTCGAGTGAGCAAGGTTCTATTAATACCCCCAAGCACCGACGGGTGGGGACCGATCTGATGCTGAGCACCGCCGAGTGACGTTGATTGTGGCCGAGTCACATAGCAGGTCCCACCTTCTGGAGCCTGCAGCGCCTATGATGGACACAGCACTGGTCCAATGGTGGGACCGCGGGATGTGTGATGTCCATCATAGGCGCTGCAGGCTCCAGAAGGCAGGAATTACAAACCAGCCGCCGCACCACTGTGAGATCCCTGCTTGGTGCTCAGCTCTCCTCTCCCTGCCTGCTGTGATGATGGGCGCGCACTGCACACCATGGCTGAACTGCTGCTGCAGGACACATGAAGTCTCCTTGTCAGGTAGGTCAGTGTGTGTCACTACCCTCAGTGTATGTAGGTCAGTATATGTATGTTAGTGTAGGTCAGGTTGGTCAGGTAGGTCAGTGTAGGTCAGTGTGTGTCAGGTAGGTCAGTGTAGGTCAGTGTAGGTCAGGTAGGTCAGTGCGTGTCAGGTAGGTCAGTGCATGTCAGTGTATGTATGTCAGGTAGGGCAGTGTGTGTCAGGTAGGTCAGTGCGTGTCAGGCAGGTAGGTCAGTGCGTGTCAGGCAGGTAGGTCAGTGTGTCAGGCAGGTGAGTTTAGTGGTCAGCATTGATGGGCACTGGTAAGCCAGGCAGCAACCAGCAAGAGAGCTCAACCCCCCACCACACAACCACACCGCCCAGCCAAAAAACTTTGCGCCACTACCGCAGACCTACCAAGACATGGCCGTCCACCTAAACTGACAGGCCGGTCAAGAAGAGCATTCATCAGAGAAGCAGCCAAGAGGCCCATGGTAACTCTGGAGGAGCTGCAGAGAATTCTTGCTCTCGCTATAATGTTCGCACAGGAGGATGGGGCGCTTTAAAAACATTGTATTTTTTTTTTACACTGTCTCCTTATTTTTTTCATCACTTTTATTCCTAGAAATGTAAACATCCCTTGTGATAACAATAAAGCACAACAGATCCTCTTTATGGAGACATGTGGGGTCTATAAGACCCCAGATCTCTCCTCTACCCTTGAAAGCATGAGATAAAAAAAACAAAAAAACTTAGATGTCACGCTTTCCAGAGAAAAGAATGGCTGTGTGTACATCTGGAAGTGACTAAATGCTCATAATTTCTGGTCTCTTAGACCATAGAGATGTATAGGGACCTTTCGGCACATTCACTAAAATTACTAGATAGGGTTTCTTGCTGTCTTGCTGTATGGATTGCGCTGTGATTAATTTATTAATCAATATATGATGTAAGTGCTAGTTATCTCTAGTTATCTCTAGCTATCTTTAGCCTAGATAAACATGTTACAAATTCGTAACCAATCATGAAAGCCCCCCCCCAATGTAGAGCTGGAGTCAGATATAGGCTGGTCAGAGAAGGTGAAATGGTTTGTGAAGACAAAGAGAACAATAGATTTCACAACACTTGCAGAGGTACCTCTATTTTGTAGCCAAGGTTATACCACAGACATAGTTATATCATCAACGTACCTGGGGTTCTCCCTCCAGTCTGCGATGTTTCCTATTCGGATTTCAGCTCCGCTCAGGTCCTCAGCACAGCAGTCTCTCTTGTTCGTAATGGCCACAGAGAAGATAACATGGTTTGATTTTAGATCCAGATTCCACGAGGGCCCATATTCCACTTCAGTTGAAGCACATTTAGAAGAGAGCTGGCCATCGGTTGCATATCTGGAAGCTGCTCCCTGTTTAGTGCTGGACTGAGATGTTTTTCCTTTGGGAGCCACATTGTACGCTAAAAATAATATATCATGTGTTATCTTCATGATGTAATAACTTAGAAATGAGGTGCATTCAAAAAGAATCAAGATATAACTAGCCTTGAAATGTCACCATTTGCTGATCGTTTCTGAAATTCAGATCTCTGCAATGCACACCTGGTCTAATCAAGAAAGCATTATTGTAGACTGCTGGACATTCAAAGTCTGCCCAATTAACAGGTTACAGTGTCTTCTGGTGTCCTAAATTCAGCTCTATGTGACTTATGCCTTGTACACACGATCGGACATTCCGACAACAAAATCCATGGATTTTTTCCGACGGATGTTGGCTCAAACTTGTCTTGCATACACACGGTCACACAAAGTTGGTCGGAAATTCCGAACGTCAAGAACGCGGTGACATACAACACGTATGACGATCCAACAAAAATGAAGTTCAATAGCCAGTGCGGCTCTTCTGCTTGATACTGTGCATCAGAATTGTGTACACACGATCGGAATTTCCGACAACGGATTTCGTTGTCAGAAAATTTGAGATCCAGATCTCAAATTTTGTGTGACGGAAATTTTTATGGAAAATGTGTGATGGAGCCTACACATGATCGGAATGTCTGACAACAAGGTCCCATTGAACATTTTCCATCGGATAATCCGACCGTGTGTACGGGGCATAAGGCTACCAGACTTAGTGTGACCCTAATAAGAGAAGTCATACCGTGCTTGTGGGAAGAATCAAAAGACTGCTGTACATGACTTTGACGGACCACCTGGCACCCAGCCTGGGTGCTTCCACCAAGATACAGCTTCCTCCACTCACAAGAAACCGGGTATTATAGCTGAATATTGCACCCAAAAACTAGACGGCACTAGCTTAGGTGCAAATTGGAACTGACTTTTATTGTAAATTCACACAGAATATATACCACACAAAACATGATAAGAGCTTGATCACATTATCCTAAACAATGCGGTCTGTAAACAGTAATGTCAGTATATCTAAATCTAAAGAACAGCTAACATGAACATAAGCAGTAAGCTAATTAACAACTAGTCACCTAGACAAGACTAGGTCAGTGCCCACCCAGACAATTCGGCACCAGTATTCAAGAAGACCCAGGGCTTTCCAAATCTCATTAGCAAGCTTTCTTTTCACATCCATCTTCTCATTGAGTTTCAAGTTGGCAGAGATCATCATGGCTTCCTTTACTGTTTTTTTTTTTTTTTTTTGCTGTCCCATTGAATAAGTCTAAAGATTGCTTTTGTTGCCCTGACTCTTCATTGAGAGCCACATATTTAGAATAAACATGTATTTACATAGATAGTCAGGTTGAAAAAAGAAGCAAGTACATCTAGTTCAACCAGTCATGTAATGAGATTATTATGAGAGGAAGGAAGGGGACTATAGACAATGGAGAAAAAAGTAAAACAATGGTTTTATTCTTACATGAGGGCCAGTACATTAAAAGTTACCTGCAGTGGAATGTTTTTTGATGTCTTCTACTTCAGACTCCCAGAGACCTGGAATAGATTGAAGGTAAAGACATGGATGAGCGAATTTGGGGTGGAGGAACTTGACAGGCCAGCACTGACCTCAACCCGATAGAACACCTTTGGGATGAATTCGTGCGGAGACTGCGAGCCAGGCCTACTCATCCAACATCAGTGCCTGACCTCACAAATGCGCTTCTGGAAGAATGGTCAAACATTCCCATAGACACACTCCTAAACCTTGTGGACAGCCTTCAAAGAAGAGTTGAAGCTGTTATCTGGGCCGGTGCTACCACTAGGCAACCGCCTAGGGCGCACGGCCACCAAGGGTGCCCGGCCACTGGTTATTCTACTCCTGCACATGTGTCAAGCAGCGCCACCCCCTTCCCCCCCCCCCCGGCTCTCCGCTCTGACATCATGTAGTCACATCAGCTACACACTTCTCCCGAGTCCCGCCTCTCCTGTGTGCTCCGTCCTATCCACCTCCAGCATGTCTGCCCTGAACAGCTGCACACTTTTCCAAGTCCCGCCTCTCCAGTGCGCTCCGTCTGTGAAGAGGAGGAGGGCGGGAAGATTAAAAACAAGCAGCCAAAAGCCACACCGAAAAACTGCTGAATGAACCAGTGAGCCCCTGGGGACCATTCCAAGTGAGTGAGCTCTTTCACTGACCAGACTGCTCCCTTCTCTCTCTCTCCCTGATCCCCCCTCCCTCTCCCTGATGCCCTCTCTCTCTTTCCCTGACCCCCTCTCTCTCCCTGATCCCCCCTCTCTCTCCCTGATGCCCTCTCTCTCCCTGACCCTCTCTCTCTCCCTGACCCTCTCTCTCTCCCTGACCCCCCTTTCTCTCCCTGATACCCCCTCTCTCTCCCTGATCCCCTCTCTCTCTCCCTGACCCCCCCTCTCTCTCTCCCTGACCCCCCCTCTCTCTCTCCCTGACCCCCTCTCTCTCCCTGACCCTCTCTCCCTCTCTGACCCCCTCTCTCTCCCTGACCCCCTCTCTCTCCCTGATCCCCCTCTCTCTCCCTGACCCCCTCTCTCTCCCTGATCCCCTCTCTCTCCCTGACCCCCCTCTCTCTCCCTGACCCCCCCTCTCTCCCTGACCCCCCCTCTCCCTGACCCCCCTCTCTCTCCCTGACCCCCCTCTCTCTCCCTGATCCTCTCTCTCTCTCCCTGACCCCCCTCTCTCTCCCTGATCCCCTCTCTCTCTCCCTGACCCCCTCTCTCTCCCTGACCCCCTCTCTCTCCCTGACACCCCCTCTCTCTCCCTGACCCCCTCTCTCTCCCTGACCCCCCTCTCTCTCCCTGATCCCCTCTCCCTCTCCCTGACCCCTCTCTCTCCCTGACCCCCTCTCTCTCTCCCTGATCCCCCTCTCATTCCCTGACCCCACCTCTCTGATCCCCCTCTCTCTCCCTGCCCCCTCTCTCTCCCTTATCCCCCCTCTCTCGCCCTGATCCCCACTCTCTCTCCCTGATCCCCTCTCTCTCTCCCTGATCCCCTCTCTCTCTCCCTGATCCCCTCTCTCTCCCTGATCCCCCCTCTCTCTCCCTGACCCCCCTCTCTCTCCCTGACCCCCTATCTCTCCCTGACCCCCTCTCTCTCTCCCTGATCCCCCCTCTTTCTCCCCGATCCCCACTCTCTCTCCCTGATCCCCCTCTCCCTGACCCTCCTCTCTCCCTGATCCCCCCTCTCTCTCCCTGATCCCCCCTCTCTCTCCCTGATCCCTCCTCTCTCTCCCTGATCCCCCCTCTCTCTCCCTGATCCCCCTCTCTCTCCCTGACCCCTCTCTCTCCCTGATCCCCCTCTCTCCCTGACCCCTCTCTCTCCCCGATCCCCCCTCTCTCTCCCTGATCCCTCCTCTCTCTCTCCCTGATCCCCCCTCTCTCTTCCTGATCCCCCCTCTCTCTCCCTGATCCCCCTCTCTCTCCCTGATCCCCCTCTCTCTCTCCCTGATCCCCCTCTCTCTCCCCCTGATCCCCCCTCTCTCTCCCTGATCCCTCCTCTCTCTCCCTGATCCCCCTCTCTCTCCCTGATCCCCCTCTCTCTCCCTGATCCCCTCTCTCTCCCTGATCCCCCTCTCTCTCTCCCTGATCCCCCCTCTCTCTCCCTGATCCCTCCTCTCTCTCTCCCTGATCCCCTTCTCTCACCCTGATCCCCCTCTCTCTCCCTGATCCCCCTCGCTCTCTCCCTGATCCTCCTCTCTCTCTCCCTGACTCCTCTCTCTCCCTGATCCTCCCTCTCTCTCTCTGATCCCCCTCTCTCCTTGACCCCTCTCTCTCCCTTATCCCCCTCTCTCTCCCTGATCCCTCCTCTCTCTCTCCCTAATCCCCCTCTCTCTTCCTGATCCCCCTCTCTCTTCCTGATCCACCTCTCTCTCCCTGATCCCCCCTCTCTCTCCCTGATCCCCCTCTCTCTCTCCCTGGTCCCCCCCTCTCTCTCCCTGGTCCCCCTCTCTCCCTGATCCCCCCTCTCTCTCCCTGATCCCCCTCTCTCTCCCTGATCCCCTCTCTCTCTCCCTGATCCCCCCTCTCTCTCCCAGATCCCTCCTCTCTCTCCCTGATCCCTCCTCTCTCTTCCTGATCCCCCTCTCTCTTCCTGATCCCCCCTCTCTCTCCCTGATCCCCTCTCTCTCTCCCTGATCCCCCCTCTCTCTCCCTGATCCCCCCTCTCTCTCCCTGATCCCCCCTCTCTCTCCCTGATCCCCCTCCCTCTCTCCCTGATCCCCTTCCCTCTCTCCCTGATCCCCTCTCTTTCTCTCTGATCCCCCCTCTCTCTCCCTGATCCCCCTCTCTCTCCCTGATCCCCTCTGTCTCCCTGATCCCCTCTCTCTCTCCCTGATCCCCTCTCTCTATCCCTGATCCCCCTCTCTCTCCCCCTGATCCCCCCTCTCTCTCCCTGATCCCTCCTCTCTCTCCCTGATCCCCCTCTCTCTCCCTGATCCCCCCTCTCTCTCCCTGATCCCCCCTCTCTCTCCCTGATCCCCCTCTCTCTCTCCCTGACCCCCCTCTCTCTCCCTGATCCCCCCTCTCTCCCTACTTGCCAGCACTGGAAGTAGCTTAACTCCAGTCTGTTTATCTCCTGTTTTAACTCCTCCCTTACCATCATCTGCCTATACATTGATGTATAACAGAATTACTTGAATAACTTTATCCTCTTAAAGTGGTATTAAAGCAAAGTAAAATATTTATTATATTGCAGTTTACCAATTCTTAGATGGGTGGCTGCATTAGTTTTTTTTTGTTTCAATTTTTCTCTTTTTATATTCACTTAGTGATCCTTCTAGTAAGTCTGTTGTTTTTCAAAAGAACGTGCTGTCTTGCAGATGTAGCAGTTATAGGTTTGAATCAAACCATTTAACACTGGCAAAGGGGGTGGAGTCAGGGGCGGACCCATAGGGGGTGGCAAAAGGAGGTTTCGCCTAGGGAGTCAAAAATCCTTGCACCAGCCCTGGCTCTTATAGCTGCAAAGGGCGGAGCCAACTCAATATTGAACCCTACAGACTAAGACTGGGATGTCATTAAAGGTCATGTGTGTGTAAAGGCAGGCGTCCCAATACTTTTGGTGATATAGTGTATAAATCAGAGGCTCTGGATGGACAGTTGGATAAATAGTTCTATATTTAGGATGTATCCGGTCTATAAACCAGAGGCTCTGAATGGACAGTTGGATAGATGGGTTTTATATTTAGCACTAAATTAAATATAGGGTAGAATAATAGAAACATTTTCTAACACTCACTTTCAATATCAGGGCTTGTTTCCACTTGAGTAGGAGGGTCTACAACAAATAAGAGCAACAGTATTAGTGTCATCGGTGATGTCAGTTAGTCAGTTCCCCTCCCCCAGCATCAGTTAGTGTCAGCTTACAGATCACAGTCTCACTATAAGTCGCAGATCACCGCCATTAGTTGAATAAAAAATAAATAAAAATTCCAGTATATATACAGTGGGGACGGAAAGTATTCAGACCCCCTTAAATTTTTCACTCTTTGTTATATTGCAGCCATTTGCTAAAATCATTTAACCACCTCAATACCGGGCACTTAAACCCCCTTCCTGCCCAGACCAATTTTCAGCTTTCGGTGCTCTCACACTTTGAATGACTATTACTCAGTCATGCAACACTGTACCCAAATGAAATTTGTGTCCTTTTTTCACACAAATAGAGCTTTCTTTTGGTGGTATTTAATCACTAATGGGTTTTTTATTTTTTGTGCTATAAATAAAAAAAGACCGTAAATTTTGTGAAAAATTGCCTTTTTCTTTGTTTTTGTCATAAAATTTAGCAAATTAGTAATTTTTCTTCATAAATTTTGGCCACAATTTATACTGCTATATATATTTGGTAAAAATAACCCAAATTAGTGTATATTATTTGGTCTTTGTGAAAGTTATAGAGTCTACAAACTATGGTGCCAATCACTGAAAATTGAAAAAACCTGATCAAGCCTTAAGTACATCAGGTGAATCTCATTTCTTGAGGTACTAACAAGTCAGAAAAGTACAAACACCCCCCAAATGACCCCTTTTTAGAAAGTTTTTTTCAAAATTTTCATATTAACTGGTTATTTCTCTCACAGAGCATATGCATACAACAAATTACACCCCAAAATACATTCTGCTACTCCTCCTGAGTATGGGGATACCACATGTGTGGGACTTTTACACAGCCTGGCCACATACAAAGGCCCAACATTGAAGTAGCACCATCAGGCGATCTACGAGCATAAATTGCACATCTCATTTCTCAACCACCTATTACACTTTTGAAGGCCCTGGAGCACCAGGACAAAGGAATTGCCCACAAAATGACCCCATTTTGGAAAGCAAACACCCCAATGTATAATCTATGAGGCATAATGAGTCTTTTGAACGGTTATTTTTTTTCCAGATGTTTTTGGAAAATGTGGAAAAAAAATGAAAACGCATTTTTTTTACACAAAGTTGTCCATTTATAAGATATTTCCAACACATAGCAAATACATAGCAAAAATGACACCCCAAAATACATTCTGCTACTCCTCCTGAGTATGGCGATACCACATGTGTGGGACTTTTACACAGCCTGGCCACATACAAAGGCCCAACATTGAAGTCGCACCATCAGGCGATCTACGAGCATAAATTGCACATCTCATTTCTCAACCACCTATTACAATTTTGAAGGCCCTGGAGCACCAGGACAAAGGAATTGCCAACAAAATGACCCCATTTTGGAAAGCAAACACCCCAACGTATAATCTATGAGGCATAATGAGTCTTTTGAACGGTTATTTTTTTTCCAGAAGTTTTTGGAAAATGTGGAAAAAAAATAAAAACGCATTTTTTTTACACAAAGTTGTCCATTTATAAGATATTTCCAACACATAGCAAAAATGACACCCCAAAATACATTCTGCTACTCCCCCTGAGTATCAGGATACCACATGTGTGAGACTTTTACACAGCTTGGCCACATACAGTGGCGCAACATCCAAGTAGCACCATCAGGCGTTCTAGGAGCATACATTACATAGATAATTTCCTGGCAACTTATCATTTTTGAAGGCCCTTCATATTTCTAACACATAGCATGTACATACCAAGAATTACAATCCAAAATAAATTCTATTGCGGAAAGGATTAAAAAAAAAGTATTACCTGTGCTTTTAGTAGTGTCCACAGAAGAGAGCACTGGTCCAGGCAGCAGTCAGGGATGTGCTTAGCGACAGCAATAACTATCCAGGCAGCAGGCAGGAATATTGTCTATAGTCGGCACAGCACAGTCCATAGGAATTGTCCAGGCAGAGACAGCCAGCACAGCCATAATATTGGTCCTGGTACACTGTTACCTGCAGACACACATTATTGTACCGCTCTCCAGCCCTTCATAAACATACTGCCTCTTGCTACAGCGAATTATTTGCATAGTCCAGGTAGCAGGCAGATGTGTGGTCCGTTCATGCGGCAGGCAAAGGCATGATGGCAGTAAGTCAGCAGAAGGCTGAGGGCTGCAATCGGGTAAGACCTGTGCACAGGGGCACAGGGGTAGAGTCTTCGACCCACCCAAATCTCTATGAAGCCTCCGGACTCCAGACCCTAATCCGGAAATTACAAAACCGGGAGAAAACAAAAAAAATTGTTATCTCCATCCGGAAAAACTATTCTGGAGCCCCTCACATATGTGAGACCCCTGTGTACTATAGTAGCAGGGCAACAGATCAGTCCAAGTGGTAGGCAAAAGCATAGTCCATAAAACAAGCCAGGGTCAGTTAACGTGCAAGCAGTCCAAGCGGTAGGCAGAAGAGTAGTCACAAAACAGGCCAGGGTCAGTTCACGAGCAAGCAGTCCAAACGGTGGGCAGAGGCATAGTCAAAACAGGCCAGGGTCAGTTCACGAGCAAGCAGTCCAAACGGTGGGCAGAGGCATAGTCAAAACAGGCCAGGGTCAGTTCATGTGGAAGCAGTCCAAACGGTAGGCAGAGGCATAGTCAAAAAGCAGGCCAGGGTCAGTTCACGTTGAAGACAGTAGCATAGTAATTTTGGGAAGCATGGTAAATGATCAGCGAAAATGGGGAAAATATGGGCTAATAACTTGGGGATGTATGATACAGTTCGAAGCATTCACCAATGCAAAGGCCAGGTTGGGAGGGACACTGGGGACAATGGTAGCTGGTATCTTTTCGAAAACCTCTTCTGCTGCACACACAACATTTTTTTTGCCGTCTTCGGCCTGCTTCCGATGGTGGAATGTTGTACAGGAAGTGGCGTTAATGAAGTCGGCTAACAGCATCAGAACGAGGTAATTCTGGGAGGGGTCTTTGTGGATAGATGAGGGATGTGACTACTTCTTCTATGAATTTTAGGAAGGAGGCGGGGCTTTCTGTGGATTTTGTGTATATTATGTAGGAATTGTAAATGGCCAAATGGATTAGATATATTGCTACCTTCTTGTACCAGAATCGGGACCTCCTTATTGACAAATAGGTCTGAATCATTTGGTCATTGAAATCCACCCCCCCATGTAGAGATTATAGTCTTGGACACATGTCGGTTTTTCAGTGGGACCTCGTCTTCGCTGAACTACAACTGCAGTGTCATCATAAATGGTGGACATCATGTGCACGTTCCTGTTATCCTTCCACCTCAAGGCCAGCACTTCATTACATCTCAGTGTTGCTCTTTCCCCCTTTTTCAGCCTTTTGTTCACAATGGATTGTGGGAAGCCCTTCCTATTTTTTCTTGAAGTCCAGCAGGCCAGGGTTTTTTCAATATAAAGGTATTTGAAAAGGGGCAGGCTGGTATAAAAGTTGTCCAGGTATATATGATAGCCTTTTTTTAGAAGTGGGTAAGCCAGGTCCCATACAATTTTTCCAGTTGTGCCCATGTAGGCCGGGCACTCAGGGGGCTGGAGCTGGGAATCTCTTCCCTCATATATGCGGAATGCATATAGATATCCCGTGGCTCTCTCACACAGCTTGTAAAATTTGACTCCATATTTGGCCTTTTTGCTAGGAATATACTGTTTTATTCCTAGCCGGCCTGAAAATGGTACCAGGGACTCATCCACACATATATTCTTCTCGGGGACATAAAGCTCTGCAAATCGTTGGGAAAATGAATTTATTAGTTGGCGAATCTTGTACAGCTTATCGGAATTTGGATGATTGCGGGGAGGGTACTGGGTGTTGTCGTTAAAATGAAAGAATCTCATAATCATCTCATATCGGGACCTGGACATAGCGGCAGAATACATGGGCATATGGTGGATGGGGTGGGTGGACCAATAGGTATGTCCTTCATTTTTTTTTGTAAGCCCCATATTTAGGGTGAGGCCCAAAAACAATTTGAACTCCTCCAAATTCAAATCTCTCCACTCAAACGGACGGGCATAAGATGATTGGGGGTTGCTGGCAATATACTGCTGGGCATACAAATTTGTCTGGTCCACAATGAACTGCAGCAAAGTGTCGGGCAAAAACAGGTGAAAAAATTGATCTCTGTAAAATTTTGGGTGTTGGCCTGCACACCTGGCTGTGCTGTGAAAGGAGGAATAATTGGTGATCTCGAGTTGGAAGGCAGCCATGTTGGGTTGGCAA
The DNA here is from genome assembly GCF_042186555.1 of Aquarana catesbeiana. Classification (NCBI taxonomy): domain Eukaryota; kingdom Metazoa; phylum Chordata; class Amphibia; order Anura; family Ranidae; genus Aquarana; species Aquarana catesbeiana. The sequence goes on from NC_133330.1 coordinate 7,608,951, forward strand.
GACCATCTGGCATATAGGTAGCGGCCCTGGCTCTTGGAGGACGTGACACTCCAGTAGTTAGGGGAGTTGAATTTCCTGTGCTGGAACTCAGGTGTGATGTGGCAGCACTGGTACTGGGCATTTGTGCGCGGGGCCCATCTCTGGTGGCAGCACTGGTACTGGGCCTTTGTTCCTGGGGCCTATTGCTGGCGGCAGCACTGGTACTGGGCCTTTCTTCCTGGGTCCTATTTCTGGTGGCAGAGTTGGTACTGGGAATATAATCCTGGTTGCTGGCGGCTTCCTGGGTTCCAGAGTGTCGTGCCCTTTTAGGAGGGACCCATTCTTCATCCAAACCATTGCTACTCTCGATCGGCTCAAATGGCGAACTTGTTTCGGAATCAGAATGGGACTCTGATGAGAGCTCCCCGATGCTCTCATCAGTCATAGAGAGGATCTGGAATGCCTCCTCACTAGTATATACTCTTTTGGACATGGCTGTGTGGCGGGTAGCTGTGCGATGGGTGACAGATGGGTGGCAGGTGACGGTCACTGATGGGCTGTGCGATGGGTGGCAGGTGACGTTCACTGGGAGGTGATGGTGTGATGGGCGATGGTCACAGATAGTTGACAGGCGACGGTCACTGATGGGTGACAGGTGCACCGCTGATGGTCACTGATGGGTGACAGGGTACAGTCACTGATGGGTGACGGATGAGAGGGCACGGTCACTGATGGGTGACAGGCCACGGACGGTGACAGGTGATATTCACAGATTGTTGACAGGCGACGTCACTGATGGGTGACGGGTGCACCGCTGATGGTCACTGGTGGGTGACGGGTGACAGGGCACGGTCACTGGTGGGTGACGGGTGACAGGGCACGGTCACTGGTGGGTGACGGGTGACAGGGCAGGTCACTGATGGGTGACGGGTGACAGGGCAGGTCACTGATGGGTGACGGGTGCACCGCTGATGGTCACTGGTGGGTGACGGGTGACAGGGCACGGTCACTGGTGGGTGACGGGTGATAGGGCACGGTCACTGGTGGGTGACGGGTGACAGGGCAGGTCACTGATGGGTGACGGGTGACAGGGCAGGTCACTGATGGGTGACGGGTGACAGGGCACGGTCACTGGTGGGTGACAGGGCACCGCTGATGGTCACTAATGGCAGTCTCTGTGTGACAGGTGCACTTTTTATGGGGTGACTGTTGGGTGACAGATGACAATTGGGGGGGGCGATGGGACAGAAGTGGTGTTGGTGTAGACACTACAAATACAAAGATCTGTAACTCACTGCTCCTGGCTCTTCTCTCCTCACAGTGGAAACGGTGCGTGAGGAGAGAAGGGCTAGTAACAGCTAGTGCCAGGTCTTTGTTTACACTTAGTGATCGGCTGTGAATGGATCACAGCCGATCACATGGTACACAGTACTGGCCAATGGCTGTAAACTATCGTCGGTGACAGCAGTGTTCCCGGGGAACACGCCGCCACCGACGTGCACGCGCAGCGCGCTCACGATCGCGCGCATGCGCCGTGCAATGCGGGATGTACCATTAGTGATCGGCCGTGACGTCATCACGGCCGATCACGTGGTAAACAGCCATGCGCAGTGGCTGTTCACCCCTGTCGGTGACGAGCGGTGTCTCGGTGACACGCCGCCACCGACAGTACAGGGCTGCGCGCTCACGATCGCTTGCATGCCCTGTTTAAACGGCGGACGTCATATGACGTCCGCTCAGAACAATAGGCTTACCGTCCGGCCGTCATATGACGGTGGGTGGTAGGCTAGCGGTTAAGTTCATTTTTCCTCATTAATGTACACACAGCACCCCATATTGTACACACAGCACCCCATATTGTACACACAGCCCCCCATATTGTACACACAGCACCCCATATTGTACACACAGCACCCCATATTGTACACACAGCACCCCACATTGTACACACAGCACCCCACATTGTACACACAGCGCCCCATATTGACAGAAAAGCACAGAATTGTTGACATTTTTTCAGATTTATTAAAAAAGAAAAACTGAAATATCACATGGTTCTAAGTGTTCAGACCATTTGCTGTGACACTCATATATATAACTCAGGTGCTGTCCATTTCTTCTGATCATCCTTGAGATTGTTCTATACCATAGGCATGCGCACAGGGTGTGCCAGGTGTGCCTGGGCACACCCTAATCGCCTTGTGTGGTGCATATTCCCCCCTGTTTAGACCACTGATATTTCATCCAAAAAAAAATGTTACAAAATAAAATAATTTTTAAAGAATAAAAATAAAACTACTGACACTGTCCACTGCCCTACTGACACCATCAATACATATACACATGCATATGTATTTGCGCTTTGGGGTGCACACCCTAATGCAAGAGGCTGCGCACACCTATGTTCTACACCTTCATTTGAGTCCAGCTGTGTTTGATTATACTGATTGGACTTGATTAGGAAAGCCACACACCTGTCTATATAAGACCTTACAGCTCACAGTGCATGTCAGAGCAAATGAGAATCATGAGGTCAAAGGAACTGCTTGAAGAGCTCAGAGACAGAATTGTGGCAAGGCACAGATCTGGCCAAGGTTACAAAAACATTTCTGCTGCACTTAAGGTTCCTAAGAGCACAGTGGCCTCCATAATCCTTAAATGGAAGACGTTTGGGACGACCATAACCTTTCCCAGAGCTGGCCGTCCGGCCAAACTGAGCTATCGGGGGAGAAGAGCCTTGGTGAGAGAGGTAAAGAAGAACCCAAAGATCACTGTGCCTGAGCTCCAGTGATGCAGTCGGGAGATGGGAGAAAGTTGTAAAAAGTCAACCATCACTGCAGCCCTCCACCAGTCAGGACTTTATGGCAGAGTGGCCCGACGGAAGCCTCTCCTCAGTGCAAGACACATGAAAGCCTGCATGGACTGAAGGACTCCAAGATGGTGAGAAATAAGATTCTCTGGTCTGATGACACCAAGATAGAACTTTTTGGCCTTAATTCTAAGAGGTATGTGTGGAGAAAACCAGGCACTGCTCATCACCTGTCCAATACAGTCCCAACAGTGAAGCATGGTGGTGGCAGCATCATGCTGTGGGGGTGTTTTTCAGCTGCAGGGACAGGACGACTGGTTGCAATCGAGGGAAAGATGAATGCGGCCAAGTACAGGGATATCCTGGATGAAAACCTTCTCCAGAGTGCTCAGGACCTCAGACTGGGCCGATGGTTTACCTTCCAACAAGACAATGACTCTAAGCACACAGCTAAAATAATGAAGGAGTGGCTTCACAACAACTCCGTGACGGTTCTTGAATGGCCCAGCCAGAACCCAACTGAGCATCTCTGGAGAGACCTAAAAATGGCCGTCCACCAACGTTTACCATCCAACCTGACAGAACTGGTGAGGATCTGCAAGGAGGAATGGCAGAGGATCCCCAAATCCAGGTGTGAAAAACTTGTTGCATCTTTCCCAAAAAGACTCATGGCTGTATTAGATCAAAAGGGGCTTCTACTAAATACTGAGCAAAGGGTCTGAATACTTAGGACCATGTGATATTTCAGTTTTTATTTTTTAATAAATCTGCAAAAATGTCAACATTTCTGTGTTTTTCTGTCAATATCTGGTGCTGTGTGTATAATATGGGGTGCTGTGTGTACATTAATGAGGAAAAAAATTACCGTATTTATCGGCGTATAACACGCACCGGCGTATAACACGCACCCCAATTTAGGAGGGAATTTTAAGGAAAAAAAAACTTTTAGGAGGGAAGTTGAAGGGAAAAAAACTTACATTTAAATGCCCATCATTGCAGCCTTGTTAGTGCAGCCTTGCCCCAGTGCAGCCATGTCAGTGCAGCCTTCCCCAGTGCAGCCTTCCCCAGTGCAGCCTTGTCAGTGCAGCCTTCCCCAGTGCAGCCTTGTCAGTGCAGCCTTCCCCAGTGCAGCCTTGCCCCAGTGCAGCCTTCGATCCCCTGTCCCTGCTTCCTGGGCTTCAAAATCACCGACCGTGATTTGAAAATGGCGCCGCCAGCGCCGAAATACACAGAGCCGGTCCTCGGCTCTTTCCGGCGGCTCTCGTCCACTTTCAGCTCCACTCGTAGTCCCGAGCGGAGCTATCCGAGTAGGTTCGCGGTCGGCGATTTTTAAGTTTTGACAGCTCGGGATCGCAGGGTATCGGCGTATAACACGCACCTGCGACTTTCCCCTGATTTTAAGGGGAAAAAAGTGCGTGTTATACGCCGATAAATACGGTAACTTGAAAATGAAAATGATTTTAGAAAATGGCTGCAATATAACAAAGAGTGAAAAATTTAAGGGGGTCTGAATACTTTCTGTCCCCACTGTATATTATAGATTGAAGATGCTATAACTTTCACTTAAACCAATCAATATATACTTATTGGGATTTCGTTTTTTTACTAAAGACATGTAGCAGAAAACATCTTGTCCTTAATTTTTTTTTTTTAAATGGGATATGTTTTTATTGCAGAAAGTAAAAAATGTTTTTTTGTTCAAAACTTTTTTTTTTTTTGTTTATATAACAAAAAATCATAGTGATGATCAAATACCAGTAAATGAAAGCTCTATTTGTAAAAAAAAAATTACAAATTTCATTTGGATACAGTGTTGCATAACCGCGCAATTACCATATAAAGTAGCGCAGTGCTGAATAGCAAAACATGTCCTGGACATGAAGGGAGTAGAACTTTCCGGAGCTGAAGTGGTTAAACTAAATTGATCAAAAACAATTCTACTTATAACAGATGGAATTAAACAGCAAATATAAATAATTCATAGGCTTACTTCCAATTTTAGGACCCGGATCCAACCAATACTGAGGTGCTGCAAAATATATAAAGGAATAAGTAAGACAAAGTTAAAAAGTTTCATGTTACCATTTGGGTAGAATTTATGTGATAAACTTTTAAAACCCATTCTGCTAGGGAAAGGACAACACAAGGAAAAGCTGCCAAGGGGAGGGATAACTACTGCTGGCCGAACGGTTCAGCTTGAGCATGAGTTTGGGTCGAACATTTTCCTGTTTGAAAGTTCACCGAACACCCGAATTTGCAGTGTGTTCGCCGGGTGTCTTGGCCCGCCAAACACACTGCAATGCATTGCGCGCTGCACAGTGCATTCTGCGCCCCGATTGCCCAAGGGGGCTTCCAGATTCCAATAATCCCCCTGCCTGCAGACCCCCACAACCACAGCCCAGGGTTGTCAGGAAGTGACCCTTGTCCCTATCAACATGTTGGGGGCATGTGGCCTGGTATGGTTCAGGAGGGGGAGCGTTCACTCATCCCCCCCTTTTCTGACCTGCTGGGCTGCATGCTCGGATAAGGGTCTGGTATGGACTTGGGGGGGGGGGCCCATACTATTTTTTTTTTATTTTGATGTGGGGGGCACTGTATTTTTTCTTTAATTTCTTAATAGCCGGGTGCCAGTGTTCTGTGAATAAGTGCCCCCCCCCGAATAGTGCCCACGCATGCGCAGGACGGAGCCACACTTCAGCTGATTTGCCGATCAGTTGGAGTGACGTGACCAGGGCGCAAGCGAACATCATAGGAGGCATCTCTTGATGGGAGATACCAGAAACCTATACAAACAGCTGGGGGGGACAGTAGTTCTCACATTGTGCCTTGCTGTTGCGGGGCAGCTTTACAGTGTGCTGATGGTCCGGTTTTGTCTGTGTCGCAGGGCGGGTTTGCTGTGTTGAATGGACAGTTTTCCCTGTGTGAAAGGGCGGGTTGCAACACAGACAAAACCAGCCCTTCAACACAGCCACTAGCCGCCCTCCAGCAGCAGCGATGCACAATGTGAGAATTATGGTCTCCCCCACTGTTTTGTGCCTGTGAAATGGTATCTCCCATCAAGAGATACCTCCTACGATGTGCACATGCGCCCTGGTTACCAAAGCCCAGCTGATCGGCAAATCAGCTGTTGTGCTGTTGTGCTGTTCCGATAGCGGGCACTTCTCGACAGAACACCTGCAATTGCAACTGTGAGTCAATTTAAATGTGATTTGACTTTTTTTTTTCTTTAGAAATGCCAGTTTTGCTGCAGCAGGTTCTATACATGCTACAGATGCGCCACTTTACAGGCAGACTAAGGGGACCCCTCCCCCGGCACTATATTTAAAGGAATTTTTAATTTTTATTGTTGCACTTCAAGCATCATTAAAATCACTGCTCCTGAAAAAGAAAGATTGTTATTTAAAAAAAAATTGCATTGATACATTTCCCCCAGGGCAGTACCCAAACTCCCAAACCCTTTTTAGGGCCAATTACTTGCATATAAGCCTTCAAAATGGGCACTTTTGATTTCTCCTGTTCTGCTCCCATAGGCTTCAATGGGGTTCGCCATTCGGGATAGAACATTTCCCCTGTTCGGGAGTTCTGCTGCGAACCCAACAGGGGGGTTTGGCCCATCTTTATTAGAGAGGCGGGGTTACTATGTAGCCATATGTGGCACTGCCAACATGATGAGCGCATCATAAGTGCATACATCAATACACCAAGCAGTAAATAGAAAACCTGCTCCTGGCTCTCCAACACGGAGGCCAAAAAAAAATGATCTACGAAAACATGATAGAGATACAAGACACAACTCACTTCTTAGCTGCGGTGTAAAACCCTGGAAAAATTCGTCATACTCATACTCATACCTAGACAGCGACAAAAACAATATATTAATCTGATCTGAAAAAGCAACTAAAGGCTAAACTTTTTTTTATTTTGGAAAGAGTAATGGCGGGTTATAACCCCTGTCATCTGTGTCCCATTGGGGAGATTTCCCTTCACTTCCTGTCCCATAGTTAAAACAGGAAGTGAGAGGAAGTTCCTCCAAGGTAAGGGCATCTTTGGTTGTCACTTGATCTAGTGTCCCCATTGGAAGATTTCTCCTCTATTCCTGTTCTGGTAACAACCTGAATTTTTTTTTTTTTTTCATTTTCCCTTTTTGTGATGTCGGTCACCAGCATAGCTCCCAACTGTCGCTGATTTTGAGGGACTGTCCCTCATTTGGAACAAAGTCCCTCTGTCCCTCTTTCCTTCTCATGTGTCCCTCATTTTGGTGTGATCTATATAGTTGTATCAGTGGCGGCCGCTCCATTTGGGGCGCAGGTTCGCCGCCCCCTATCCATGCGTCCGGCCCCTTAATCTATATGCGGGGCGCCGGACGCATGGATTTCAATAGGGTTTTTTTTTTAAGCACTTGATTAGAGCCAGAGGCTCTAATAGGTTTAAAAACAAAGGTGGGCTTGAGCCCACCCAGTTTTGTGACAATAGCGAATGAATATTTGTGATAGTCACACTGATTCTCCCCCCGGCTAATCAGGAGGCGGGTCGTGAGATCCGTTTCCTGATTGGACGAAAGGAGTAGCGGTCTTATTGGCCAAGAGGGAGGAGGGAGGAGACGCACGGCCTGGGGAGAAGCAAGGGAAGACCGACGGACCCACCAGCCGCCACTCCAGGGAAGCTTGTGAGACCCGTTTCCTGATTGGCTGAAAGGAGAAGCTATCCTTTTGGCCTAGGAGGAGGAGGGAGGAGACACACAGTCGCCGTGAGGAGATGCAGGAAAAGCCGCCGCCCATCGCCCGGAGGGAAGTGCTGCCCGTGCCCCAAGTGCGGGGCCCACCGACTGACCTACCGGGGGGGTTGTGATTGACCCGACCGACCTACGGGGGGGGGATTTGTGGATGACACGACTCAGCCGCCACTGAGTTGTATATAAAATGCACTTTTTTTCTTCCAAAAATGTTTCCCAGAGCTAAACCTTTCATCCAATTTCTAAATTGCTGCATTTGTAAATTCCAAAATCCAATATAAAGGAATAGTGGTGGTAAGAAAAGCAGTTGTGTGTTTAACTAATCTTTTTTGAAATTTTATTTTTTAGTATAATTCTCCATTAAGGGGGCGTGTCAGGGGTGTGTCCTACATACTTTTGCTAATAGGTGTCCTTTGTTCCCATCTCATAAGGTTGGGAGATATGTAGTAGGAGTCTCCAAACTTTCTCAACAAAGAAACAGTTTACTGCCCTTACTGTGGTCAATGGAGGTGGAAAATGCCCCCCGGCTTCAGTGGGAGTAAACAATATACCATTATTCATCTCTATCTTTCAAGAAGTGTTCCTGGTGCTTAATCTTTCATCCAATTTTTAAATTGCTGCATTTGTAAATTCTAAAAGCCAGTATGAAGGAATAGTAGTGGTTAAAAAAACATAAAATTGAATATCAAATACTTACAGCAATTTTCCTTTCCTGTTGATCTCCATGCAAGCCTACCACTGGGTATGCTCCGCCCACACCCCCTCCTGCAGGACATAACTCATAAATTTGACTCCCTCCCTCTGGCCGGCGTTCCTTAACTTGATTTCCGCACCTGGGTGGGACTCAGTGCTGACCGAGCTCGTCAGGAAAGGAAAATTGCGGTAAGTATTTGATATTCAATTTTCCATTTTCCTGACAGCTCCATGTCCGCCTACCACTGGGAACAAACTAGCTACCCAGGGTGGGATAATGTGGAAACAAAAAATAAGGTTAAGTATGGCCTCCGGATAACGAGACAACCGTTTTGCCAAAATGAACAGTTGTCAAAAATGACGGATCTATGCGATAATGAGAAATAAAGGTTTGAATGGATGACCACGTTGCCGCCTTGCATATTGACTTCATTGAGTCTCTCCAGTCGCCTGTAGAGACTCAATGAAGTCAATATGCAAGGCGGCAACGTGGTCATCCATTCAAACCTTTATTTCTCATTATCGCATAGGCGACTGGAGAGACTCAATGAAAGTCAATATGCAAGGTTATATTGACTCTACAGGCAACTGGAGAGACTCAATGAAAATCAATATGCAAGAAGCGTCTCAACCAGGAGGTGGAGCGAGCCGTTATCCCTTCCAAGGGCCAACCCCCTATCCATATATGAGAGGGAGATCACTTTCACAATCCAAGAAGCCATCACTCTGCTCGAAGCTCTGGCCCCCTTGTGTGAACCACAAACAGGCAATCTGATGATTATTAAAATATTATTAAAATATTAAAGGATGATGTTACACTGAGTAAATAGATACCAAACATGTCACGCTTTCAAATCTCACACGTCCATGCAATGCCGTCAAGCGATGTAAATTTTACTATCAATATGCGATGCTTTAAAAGACTTTCCAGGTTAAGAATTTATATCTACAGAGGAGGTCTGGTGCTAGAATTACTGTCCATGATCTGCATGTATGGGGCGATCGCTGTTTGCATGCAAACGGTCCGGCGCGCGCATTTGACTTTGCATGCTAGTGGGGGGGGGGGGGGGGGGTTGGGTGTTATTTAGGGGCACTTTAATTTTTTTTTAATTATTAATTTATTTTACAGATACTCATGAAGGGGATTTTAAACTAGGTGTGGTGGTGGGGGGCGGAGGGTTCTAAGGAAGTGATAGCCAGCAGTGAGCAAAGAACAGAGGGTAATAGTTGGGCCAGTAGTAATGATATAGCCGTGACGTCTAATCCAGGCTGAATAAGTGGTCAAATCAAAAACAAAGCCCGTGAAAACTTAAAGGGGTTGTAAACCCTCATGCATCCTATGCATTAAGGTGAAAAAACACCTGGCAGTCACCGGCCCCTCCAGCCCCCCTGTGTTACTTACCTGAGCCCCTTCATCTCCTCGGCGGGGACGCGCTGTCCCTCTTTCCACGGGGTCCCGGCTCTTGATTGGATAGATTGATAGCAGCGCAGCCATTGGCTCCTGCTGCTGTCAATCAAATCCAATGACGCGGGCACCGGGGGGGCGGAGCCAAGTCCGGCATTCGTGTCTATGGACTCAAATGATGGACTCGGGAGAGAGCCCGCAAGGTGACCCCCCAGGGAGAGCGCTTCTCCTAGGGGGTTATCTGATGTGGGGGAGAAACGAGAGTCACAATCACTTTAAGGAGAAATGAATATGCACTCATACAACACTGAGAGGCGTATGCACAAATGCCAGGAGCCTAGCTAACAAAATGGACTAACTGGAGCCACTATTACACGAGGAGGACGTAGACTTTTTAGGAATAACAGAAACTTGGTTTGACAGCTCACATGACTGGTTGGCAAATATTCAGGGGCGTTGCTAGGTCTGCAAAAGATCTGGGGCTAGAGCCCGTAGCAGTGGTCACCAACCTTTTTGCAGGCGGGGGGGGGGGGGGTTGGTAAGCAATGTTTCATGGGCAATTTATCGGGGAAATGGCTGGTGTTGGTGCTTCAATCATCATGGCACCATGGTTGAAATTGTGTCAGGGTGATTGAAGCGCATTATTTATATTGTTACATTGTAATATATAATGAAGTGCTTCAACAGCGCAGTCCAGTTCTGGGAGGGCGTCTATTGACGTCCTCCCAAAACCGTGCTCACTGTGGTGCACACCCAGCTCACTCTATGACACAGCTGATCACAGATTGGGGTAAAGAGCCAATCACAGCAGCTCTTTACCACGTGACGTGATCAGCTGTGTCCAATCACAACTGATCGTGATGTAAACACACTTGCCTGTTATCGGCATTCCTTTCCTCACACTGTCACAGTGCGAGGAGAGGAGAGAGCTGGGGTCCCCGGCAGATAAGGACCCCCCTGTACTGCGCAGGCGCAGCGCTTGTGCAGTACGAAGGACTAGCAGCCACCAAAAATAGCCGAAGCTGAAAAACTTCAATCAGCTGTACACGGCGCCTGCGCCCTGGGTCCAGGTTGAAGCCCCCACCATTCAAGTGGACCTAGAGGGAGAATAAAAAAGTGCAGAGTGAAGCAAGGCCGTGCCCGAAGCGTGGCGAGCGAAGCAAGCCCGCGAGGGGCCCTCTTACAGGTGCCGTGTACAGCTGATTCAAGGCGCCATGTACAGCTGATACAAGGGTATTCCCTGTATCGAAGGACAAGGAAAGTAGAAGAGGGGGAGGGGTGTGTCTATAAATAAAAAAATGATGTAAGAGTGGTAGAGAGGAGTGATGGAAAGTGGAACGGGGGGGGGGGGTGGAGTCCCTGTGGATAGAACTCCAAAGAGAAGAAGTGGTAAAAGAATAGTGGGGGTATGTTACAGGCTTCCCAACCTGAAGGAGGAGGAGGAGGAGCTGGACCTCCTATCACAGTTATAAATGGCAGTGAGGAAACGAAATGTCATCATAATGGGGGACTTTAATGATCCCGATATCGACTGGGCAGAGGGGAAAGCTCACTCATTAAAGGCCCGTCATTTCATGAATGTCTTGCAGGACAACTTCATGTCTCAATTGGCAAATTCTCCAACTAGAAAGAATCCATTGCTAGATTTATTGATTACAAACGATCAAAGTCTGATCTCAGATGTGGCAGTACAGGACAAATTGGGATCTAGCAATCCCTGGATAATCATATTTAGCGTAAATCATAGGAAAAGGAGGCAAGAGGGTAGCACAAGAACTTTAAAAGAGCCAACTTTTCTGAACTGCACTCAATACTATAAGACATCAATTGGGACCTAATCCTAGAAACATTGAACACCATGGAAAAATGGGAATATTTTTGGAACATGTGAAACAAAGGTATCACACAGTGCATTCCAATGGGAAATAAATATAGAAGAGCGAAGATTAAACCCGGGTGGCTAAACTGTAACGTAAAAAATCTTGTTATAGAGAAAGAAATTGCCTTTAAAAAATATAAATCGGAGCGGGCATTATCAGCATTCCAACACCACAAGGAATGCAATAAGAAGTATAATGCCCTGTACACTTGATAGGATTTTCCGACAACAAATGTTGGATGTGAGCTTGTTGTCAGAAAGTCCGACCATGTGTATGCTCCATAGAACATTTGTTGCTGGAATTTCCGCCAACAAATGTTTGAGAGCAGGTTCTCAAATTTTCCGACAACAAAACTTGTTGTCGGAAATTCCAATCGTGTGTACACAATTCCAACGCACAAAAGTCCACGCATGCTCGGAATCAAGCAGAAGAGCCGCACTGGCTATTGAACTTCATTTTTCTTGGCTCTTTGACCCACATAAAAGACGAGGAAGGGAGGATGGTTACAAATGACACAAAGAAGGCAACTGTACTAAATACCTTCTTCTCCTCAGTTTTTACGCAGGAAAAGGAGGGGTGTATTGACCACGACAGTATTGCTAGTAACTAGGGTTGCACTGATGCCAGCTTCTTAAGACCGAGTACTCGCCGATACAGATTACCGATACCTATTTTTACATTTTTTTAATTTACATTTTTATAACTTAAACTTTTCTTTGGGGGTGGGGTGGGGAGGGGTTATTGTTTAGGGCGGAGAGGTGGGGAGGGGGTTATTGTTTAGGGTGGAGTGGTGGGGAGGGGGGTTATTCTTTAGGGTGGAGAGGTGAGTAGTGGGGTTATTGTTTAGGGTGGAGAGGAGGGGAGGGGGTTATTGTTTAGGGTGGAGAGGTGAGGAGGGGGGTTATTGTTATTGTTTAGGGTGGAGAGGAGGGGAGGGGTTATTGTTTAGGGTGGGGAGGGAGGTTATTATTTAGGGTGGAGAGGGGCATTATTGTTTTGGGTGGAGAGGGGATTATTGTTTAGGGTAGAGAGGTGGGGAGGGGCGTTATTGTTTAGGGTGGAGAGGTAGGGTTATTGTTTAGGGCAGAGAGGGGGAGGTGGTTATTGTTTAGGGTGGAGAGGTGGGGAGGGGGTTATTGTTTAGGGGGGAGAGGTGGGTTATTGTTTAGGGTGGGGAGGGGCATTATTGTTTTGGGTGGAGGGGGGTATTGTTTAGGGTGGAGGGGCAAGGAGGGGGGCTATTGTTTTGGGCGGAGGGGGGTATTTGGGAACCCACATACTGCCAATCACTACACTACAACACCCAGCAGACCTGCCCTCCCCCTCAAAGAAGTCCTGCAGCAGTAAAGCCTGGCTCAGTGCAAGACACACTACTCACCAGGCAGGGAGATCTGTCACCCCACAGCCGTCTGCAGAGGAGCCCCAGGAGGAGAAGCACATCGCTGGAGGACACAAAAAACTGAGCTAAGGGGGAGGGGTGGAGCCGGGGCGGGAGGGGGCAGGTCCACTGCGGGGAAGGGAAATCCCCACTGATAGCTGAAACATCATTGGTTGTTGAGGACACAGCGGCCCCGCTCCTTAACAACTAATGACTGCCTGCATTCTTTTGTATACATTTCATCTGTCAGCGGGGGAGTTGCGCTGACAGATGAAAGAGCCAAACCTGAAGGTATCGGTTTCAGGTATCGGCGCATTTGCACGAGTACCGACACTAGTGCAAATGCTTAGTACTGGCACCAATACCGATACCAGTATCGGTATTGGTGCAACCCTACTAGTAATACATCACATGATATACCCTCGTGGCTAACAGAGGCCAGAGTGAAGGAAAGACTAGATAACCTTAACACAAATAACTCACCAGGACCAGATGGCTTACACCCGAGAGTCTTCAAAGAACTCAGTCGAGTTATAGCTAGACCATAGCTAGACCATTGTTCATAATCTTTGCGGACAGCATACTGAGAGGAATTGTACCAGCTGATTGGAGGAAAGCCCATGTGATACCAATATTCAAAAAAGGGCAGAGACAAATCCCTGGAAACTACAGGTCAGTCAGCCTAACATCAATAGTAGGTAAATTACTGGAGGGGATGATAAGGGACTATGGGTGGTACAGTGGTGTAGTGGATAGCACTCTCGCCTAGCAGTAAGAAGGGTCACTGGTTCAAATCCCCACCACGACACTACCTGCCTGGAGTTTGCATGTTCTCCCTGTGCCTGCGTGGGTTTCCTCCCACACTCCAAAGACATGCTGGTAGGTTAATTTGATCCTGTCTAAATTGTCCCTAGTATGTATGAATGTGAGTTAGGGACCTTAGAGTGTAAGCTCCTTGAGGGTAGGGACTGATGTGAATGTACAATGTATATGTAAAGCGCTGCGTAAATTGACGGCGCTATATAAGTACTTGAAATAAATAAAATAAAATATCCAAGAATTTGCTATAAATGGTAATGGTGTTTGCGCTGTGAGGGGAAGGGAGAAAAAGAGAGAGGGGTGTAGATCAAAATACTAGTGAAATATTAAAATATTAGTAGAAAATAACACATGGAATAAATGTGCATCCAATAGGAAATGGTGACTAGTGCAGTAAAAATATGTAAACCAGACAAAAGTGAATAAATATAAACAAATATATATTGTTCGCTCTGGACTATATTTTATTTAGATTTATATATTATATATTCTTTCACCAGCCCTTGGACTTTCACCATTTTTATGTTTATATTTATTCACTTTTGTCTGGTTTACATATTTTTACTGCACTAGTCACCATTTCCTATTGGATGCACATTTATTCCATGTGTTATTTACTACTAATATTTTAATATTTCACTAGTATTTTGATCTACACCCCTCTCTCTTTTTCTCCCTTCCCCTCACAGTGCAAACACCACTACCATTTACATATCTTCTTGTTTCTGTTAGGATCAGAGTCACAGGTGTTTGCAGCAGTGCCCCCTTAGTTTTAAAGGGGTTGTAAAGGTAAATTAAAAAAAAAAAAAAAATAACAAACATGTCATACTTACCTTCACTGTGCAGCTCGTTCTGCACAGAGTGGCCCCGAACCTGGTCTTCTGGGGTCCCTCGGCGGCTTTTTCAGCTCCTCCCGGCAAGAACTAACCACCTTAATGCGAGCTCCCTCGCATGGTGATTAGTTATTGCGGGCGCGCTCCCGTGATACAGCTGCTCACTGTATCACTCGGCCCCGCCCCCCGGCGCGCCGCGTCATTGGATGTGATTGACAGCAGCGCGAGCTAATGGCTGCGCTGCTTTCAATCCATCCACTGTAGCCAATCAGCGACCAGGCTGAGCTGCAATAGAGATGACGGGAGCGAGCGGCTGAGTTTCGAGGTGTCAGGTAAGTAAAACGGGGGGGCTGGGGGCGGCGGTATTGTCAAAAGTTTTTTCACCTTAATGCATATAATGCATTAAGGTGAAAAAATTTTTACCTTTACAACCCCTTTAATTTGTGTAGACAGCACGGGAGTTTTTTCTATATACAAGAATTTGCTGATGAAAACAGTATCATCATTAGTAGTAATCAGCATGGTTTTCGAAGAGTGGTTCTTGCCAGACCAATCTGTTAACATTCTACGAGGAAGTGAGCTGCCATCTAGATAGAGGGAGGCCTGTGGATGTGGTGTGTCTGGATTTTGCAAAAGCATTCGATACAGTTCCCTATAAAAGCTTAATCTACAAGCTGAGGTCTGCAGGCGTGGACCATAAGGTTTGTTCTTTGATAGAAAACTGGTTACTGGGGCACGTCCAAAGGGTGGCGATACATGTAATCTGACTGGTCTGGAGTGGTAAGTGGGTTATCACAAGGTTCTGTCTTGGGACCAATTACGTTTAATTTATTCATAAATGACACAGAGGAAGGGACACATAGCTCAATCTCAGTGTTTGCGGACAATACAAAAATAAGCAGGGCAATAACTTGTTCAGTTCATCATAATCATAACTCTATGGACAACAATGGCTGCATATTAGACCTGTGGATCTGCTTTCTTGATGGAAGCCGAACCCGAGTCTGGAATCTGTGTTCCCTACATAACAGAAATATCAGAAAGGAATGATAATGATTTAAACTTCTTCTCAACTTTGCTTTGCTATGTAGCAAATGATTAGCAAAAAAGATTTGTAATCTGCTACTGTATGTAAAACATGGCAGGCTGGAATAGGTTATCCCGAATCCTCGTGTGTACTCTGTATCCTGTATCCCCCCCCCAAAGCTACGCATCATAAAAAAAATATATGATGAGGACATCCAATGTAAAGGAGGACTCTGTTGGGGACATTTCACCTGACACCTCCCATACCTCTGTACTCACCTGACACCTCCCATATCTCTGTACTCACCTGACAGCTCCCATACCTCTGTACTCACCTGACACCCCCCATACCTCTGTACTCACCTGACACCCCCCATACCTCTGTACTCACCTGACACCTCCCATATCTCTGTACTCACCTGACAGCTCCCATACCTCTGTACTCACCTGACACCCCCCATACCTCTGTACTCACCTGACACCTCCCATATCTCTGTACTCACCTGACAGCTCCCATACCTCTGTACTCACTTGACACCTCCCATATCTCTGTACTCACCTGACAGCTCCCATACCTCTGTACTCACCTGACACCTCCCATATCTCTGTACTCACCTGACAGCTCCCATACCTCTGTACTCACCTGACACCCCCCATATCTCTGTACTCACCTGACACCTCCCATATCTCTGTACTCACCTGACAGCTCCCATACCTCTGTACTCACTTGACACCTCCCATATCTCTGTACTCACCTAATACCTCCCTTACCTCTGTATTCACCTGACACCCCCCATACCTCTGTATTCACCTGACACCCCCCATACCTCTGTACTCACCTAATACCTCCCTTACCTCTGTATTCACCTGACACCCCCCATACCTCTGTATTCACCTGACACCCCCCATACCTCTGTACTCACCTAATACCTCCCTTACCTCTGTATTCACCTGACACCCCCCATACCTCTGTATTCACCTGACACCCCCCATACCTCTGTACTCACCTAATACCTCCCTTACCTCTGTATTCACCTGACACCCCCCATACCTCTGTACTCACCTGACACATCCCATACCTCTGTACTCACCTGACACCTCCCATACCTCTGTACTCACCTGACACCTCCCATACCTCTGTACTCACCTGACACCTACCATACCTCTGTACTCACCTGACACCTCCCATACCTCTGTACTCACCTGACACCTCCCATACCTCTGTACTCACCTGACACCTCCCATACCTCTGTACTCACCTGACACCTCCCATACCTCTGTACTCACCTGACACCTCCCATATCTCTGTACTCACCTGACACCTCCCATACCTCTGTACTCACCTGACACCTCCCATACCTCTGTACTCACCTAATACCTCCCATACCTCTGTACTCACCTAATACCTCCCATACCTCTGTACTCACCTGACACCTCCCATACCTCTGTATTCACCTGACACCTCCCATACCTCTGTACTCACCTGACACCTCCCATACCTCTGTACTCACCTGACACCTCCCATACCCCTGTACTCACCTGACACCTCTCATACCTCTGTACTCACCTGACACCTCCCATATCTCTGTACTCACCTGACACCTCCCATAACCCTGTACTAACCTGACACCTCCCATACCTCTGTACTCACCTGACACCCCCCATACCTCTGTACTCACCTGACACCTCCCATACCTCTGTACTCACCTGACACCTCCCATACCTCTGTACTCACCTGACACCTCCCATACCTCTGTACTCACCTGACACCTCCCATATCTCTGTACTCACCTGACACCTCCCATACCTCTGTACTCACCTGACACCTCCCATACCTCTGTACTCACCTAATACCTCCCATACCTCTGTATTAACCTGACACCTTCCATACCTCTGTACTCACCTGACACCCCCAATACCTTTGTACTCATCTGACACCCCCAATACCTTTGTACTCATCTGACACCTCTCATACCTCTGTACTCACCTGACACCTCCCATACCTCTGTACTCACCTGACACCTCCTATACCTCTGTACTCACTTGACATCTCCCATATCTCTGTACTCACCTGACACCTCCCATACCTCTGTACTCACCTGACACCTCCCATCCAATTGTACTCACCGGAAACACCCCCCATACCTCTGTACTCACCTGAAACCCCCCATACCTTTGTACTCATCTGACACCTCCCATACCTTTGTACTCACCTGACACCTTCCATACCTCTGTACTCACCTGACACCTCCCATACCTCTGTACTCACCTGACACCCCCCATACCTCTGTACTCACCTGACACCCCCCATACCTCTGTACTCACCTGACACCCCCCATACCTCAGTACTCACCTGACACCTCCCATACCTTTGTACTCACCGGAAACACCCCCCATACCTCTGTACTCACCTGACACCCCCCATACCTCTGTACTCACCTGACACCTCCCATACCTCTGTACTCACCTGACACCTCCTATACCTCTGTACTCACTTGACATCTCCCATATCTCTGTACTCACCTGACACCTCCCATACCTCTGTACTCACCTGACACCTCCCATCCAATTGTACTCACCGGAAACACCCCCCATACCTCTGTACTCACCTGAAACCCCCCATACCTTTGTACTCATCTGACACCTCCCATACCTTTGTACTCACCTGACACCTTCCATACCTCTGTACTCACCTGACACCTCCCATACCTCTGTACTCACCTGACACCCCCCATACCTCTGTACTCACCTGACACCCCCCATACCTCTGTACTCACCTGACACCCCCCATACCTCAGTACTCACCTGACACCTCCCATACCTTTGTACTCACCGGAAACACCCCCCATACCTCTGTACTCACCTGACACCCCCCATACCTCTGTACTCACCTGACACCTCCCATACCTCTGTACTCACCTGACACCTCCCATACCTCTGTACTCACCTGACACCCCCAATACCTCTGTACTCACCTGACACCTCCCATACCTCTGTACTCACCTGAGACCTCTCATATCTCTGTACTCACCTGACACCTCCCATACCTCTGTACTCACCTGACACCCCCAATACCTCTGTACTCACCTGACACCTCCCATACCTCTGTACTCACCTGAGACCTCTCATATCTCTGTACTCACCTGACACCTCTCTTACCTCTGTACTCACCTGATACCTCCCATACCTCTGTACTCACCTGACACCTACCATATCTCTGTACTCACCTGACACCTCCCATACCTCTGTACTCACCTGACACCTCCCATACCTCTGTACTCACCTGATACCTCCCATACCTCTTATCAATGCAATGGTATGTGCAGTCTACCCATTGTTTTAAGTGCGCCCCCATGGAATCCTATTAGACCATTTAGGTTTGCTCCCATTGATTTCTATAAGTTCATACATTATCTGAAAGCTCACCAAAGATGCATCATGCAAAACTTTAGTGTGCTTTAACCACTTTAGGACCAAGCCTCTTTTTGAGATGTGTTGTTTACAAGTTAAAACAGGTTTTTTTTGCTAAAAAATTACTTAGAACCCCCAAACATTATACATTTTTTTTCTAACACCCTAGAGAATAAAATGGCAGTCGTTGCAATACTTTCCATCACACCGTATTTGCGCAGCGGTCTTACAAGCGCACTTTTTTTGGAAAGAATACACTTTTTTCAATTAAAAAATAAGACAATGGTAATGTTAGCCCAATTTTTTTGTATTGTTTAAGATAATGTTACGCCGAGGAAATTGATAACCAACATGTCATGCTTCAAAATTGCGCCCGCTCGTGGAATGGCGACAAACATTTACCCTTAAAAATCTCCATAGGCGACATTTAAAAAATTCTACAGGTTGCCTTTTATTTTTTATATTTACACTGTTCTTTAAAATAAAAAATTCTGTAACTTTTATTCCTATTACAAGGAATGTAATAGAAAAAAAACATGACAGGACCTCTTAAATATGAGATCCGGGGTCAGAAAGAGCTCAGATCTCATATTTACACTAAAATGCAATAAAAAAAAGAGAATTTTTATTTGTCATTTAAAATTTTTTTTCTTTTAAAAATGTCCCTTTAAGAGCTATGGGTGGTATGGAGATGGATGGGTGCCATCTTCCCCTCACTCGTCTCCATACCAAGGAAGGAGCAACATCTGATCGCCTCCGCCGCTGCGGACGGCTCCAGTAAGCGGCGGGGGGGCAACAGGAGGGGGGCACTGGAGCGTGGCGGGAGGGGGGAGGCCCCTCTCCCCCGCCACCAATAAAAGTGATCTCAGGGCAAATCCGCCGCAGAGACCACTCTTACCGGAAAGCGGACCACCGGCCGAAGAAGGGGATACCGGGGTTATGGCAGCTAGCTGCTGCCATAACAACGATATTCCTCTTCAAAGTTGGGACGTATATCGGCGTGCGGCGGTCCGGAAGTGGTTAATGAAATACACTGTCTGAAGAATTCAATGGAAGAGAACCTAAAACTGAGGCTACACGGCACATATAATGGTGCTGCAGCCAAACCACAGCGCACCTATGTGAAGCCGCTCATACAATTGCTGTGGGTCAGAAAGACTTTCAAACATAGCTTCTATGTGTGCAGATATTATTCACTATATACAATGTACACAACTAAATGTAAATGTTCTAGATAAATATACAGAGCTTCCATTACCAGTCCATAGGCCATGGACCTGAAAATAAGAAAACACATTTTAGGTTTTACTGTGATAGACTTTCAATCTATCTATCTTCTAGTATTTATCTACCTCTATAAGAATGTAATAAGTAAAGTGTACTCACTGCCTTCAGCACATAGTAGTAAGGAGTTTGCTGCGGCAAGAAGTGCCGGAATCCAGAGGAGCCCCATAGCGAGGGATCTGGGTGATATCCCGGGATTTGTGATCCTGATAGATGCTGCAGCTTCCTCTTATAACCTCAATAGATTGCAACATATTATGTGTGGGAGATTTTCCCGTATGAAGCCTGATAAGTGTGCCAAAAAAGTCAAGTTATATGTAAATGTTTTACAAATTCAATTTCCAGAGAAACGCTGTTTAAAGTTCAATCCACCCCAAAACAGGTTTTGGACTTTCTT
Source organism: Aquarana catesbeiana (assembly GCF_042186555.1). Taxonomy (NCBI): domain Eukaryota; kingdom Metazoa; phylum Chordata; class Amphibia; order Anura; family Ranidae; genus Aquarana; species Aquarana catesbeiana. The sequence goes on from NC_133330.1 coordinate 7,629,597, forward strand.
TTTTTTTTTTTTGTACAGCAAATACACAATAAATTGGAACAAATAAAGAGCAGTTCGAAATTGAGCATAAATAATTATCAGGGAGAAGCTCATAGGTGTGTGCAGCCTATTGCATTAAGGTGTGCACCTCAAAGCTCCAACACACATGCGTGTGACATATTTGCCGGCCTCTTCCCAGCTCTCCTTCCTGAAGCAATGGGGGGAGGGGCGAGCAAGGGAGCTCACAGGGGGGTCCAGGCAGCAGAAAGAACAGGGACGGGGGGGGGGGCATATATTGGTATGGTATTGGTATTTTCCTCCTGTGGCAGCTGAATGTTGGTGAGAGGGAGAGGAGGAGAAGCCTACTTTCAGCTGCTGCAGGAGGAAAATATAGATTGATTCCACTAAATTGCACCTCCTCTGCAGGTTCTTGGGGTCAGCAAGGAAGGATTGCAGTTTACCTGTCACCTGCTCATGATCACTGGAGAGATCGCCATTGATGGGTTGCCAACCCCAGGATTAGGGAGTCCCAGGCACACCTGGCACACCCCTTGCGCACACCTATGGAGAAGCTATTAAAAAGTGAAACTATATATGTATATATGTATATAGCCCTGATACTGTATATAGCACGGCATATAGTACTGTATATAGCCCTGATGCTGTATATAGCATGGCATATAGTACTGTTAATAGCACTAATACTGTATATAGTACAGGATATAGTATTGTATATAGTCCTGATACTGTATATAGCATGGGATATAGTACTGTATATAGCCCTGACACTGTATATAGTCCTGATACTGTATATAGCATGGGATATAGTACTGTATATAGCCCTGACACTGTCTATAGTCCTGATACTGTATATAGCACAGGATATAGTACTGTATATAGCACTGATACTGTATATAGTCCTGATACTGTATATAGCTCAGGATATAGTACTGTATATAGCACTGATACTGTATATAGTCCTGATACTGTATATAGCACAGGATAAAGTACTATATATAGCCCTAATACTGTATATAGCACAGGATATAGTACTGTATATAGCCCTGATACTGTATATAGCACAGGATATAGTACTGTATATAGCCCTAATACTGTATATAGCACAGGATATAGTACTGTATATAGCCCTGAGACTGTATATAGCACAGCAGGGTATAGTACTGTATATAGCACTGATACTGTATATAGCAGAGACGTGCGGTGAGGTGAGTGGCTAGTATCAGAGCCAGATACACACAGATTACATGCGCTGAGTTAGAGTGAGAGCAATAATTCTAGCACTAGACCTCTTCTGTAACTCTAAACATGTAACCTGTAAAAAAAAAAAAAAAAATTAAGCGCCACCTATGGAGATTTTTAAGTACTGAATTTTGGTGCCATTCCACGAGTGTGCGCAGTTTTAAAGCGTGACATGTTAGGTATCTATTTACTCAGCGTAACATCATCTTTCACATTATACAAAATAATCGGGCTAACTTTAGTGTTTTAAAAAAAAAAGAGCGTTTGAAAAATTGCTGCGCAAATACTGTGTAACATTAAAAACTGCAACAACCACCATTTTATTTCCTAGGGTGTCTGCTAAAACAGATGATGATTTTTACATGTAGGAGAAAAGTGTCAGAATTGGTCAGGGTGGCAAGGGGTTAATTACCATAAGTAATATACAAATAATTATTATATAATGTTTGTAAGGCCATTTACTATATTTTCAAAAACTGTGCTCAAGCGGGTGGCTTAACGAACAAATTACTGATGTTTTAAGTTATAACTTCCAACCAGTAATTTCACAGTAAATAGATAAATAATAAATTATTATCTTGGGGGCGTGGCCTGACCTAGCAGGAAGATGGAAGCCTAATCCCTGAGCTCCTGCCACCACAGGTAAAAGCTGACTGGAATCTGAGGTAAAATTGCCCCTAAATCCCTCCAAATCATGGGGACTGCATCGCGGAACTCTTCTGCCTCCCGCTCCCGCTCCCCCCGCGAACAATTAGGGGACGAGGGTTATAATATTCCTGAAATGCTTCATACCAGCAGAGGGAACACGGGGCCTTCCCGCCACAGACACTCACACTCTCAGGCTTCTGAGGCAGCCCTGACAGAACCACCACACACAGGATCTCCAAACCCTCACAGGGATAGAAATGTCATTGAACTCTCACCACAGCCGCACTTAAACATGCAGGACCTGCGCACCATCGCAGAGGATATCAAAGACACCTTATCTGCCGCCATTTCAGAGCTCAGGCTTGATATCCGTGCGCTCAGTGACAGAGTTCTCACAGTTGAAAGAGTGACTGAACGCCATGATGTGACTATCCGCAAAGCTGCGAATCGCATTGACTCCCACACATTACAAATGAGAGATATGCAACGCCATCTGGAAAACCTCGACAACAGAGGTCGGCGCCATAATCTCAGAGTCAGAGGACTACCAGAGGCCATCGAGGGAGAACAAATAGCCCCCACTGTGACTGGAATCTTCAATGGTCTGCTTAATAGACCACCTCATACACCCATTGATATGGAAAGGATCCACCGGGCCTTACGTCCCAAGGGAAGGGAGACGGATCCCCCGAGGGACATCATTTGCTGTATAATAGATTTCAAACTGAAGGAAGAAATTATCAGACAAGCAAGAAGCAGACCTCAAATTCTCCATGATGGGAGAGCAATCCAAATCTATCAGGACCTCTCAGGAATCACCTTACAGCACCGCCGTGATCTGAGGCCTCTGCTGGACGCCCTTCGCACGAAAGGTATTCAATATAAATGGAAATTCCCGTTTTGCCTTTCTGCCTCCACCCAGGGCCGCACGGCTCTCCTGAGAGTACCAGAGGATCTGCCACACTTCTGTGGAACCCTGGGCATACCCCTGGTAGATGTCCCTAACTGGTATGCAGAGTTTCGTCACTCAGTGACAAGCAAAGAATCACCTCAGGAAGAACCCATGGAGGCGCAGGATACCAGGTACCGTAGGAGAAGGTCCCCATCCGCCCCCAGGCACCTTACCAGTACCCACATTCACTACCAGGAGGGCAGCCCCACAAACTCACCGAGGCTCAGAAGAGCTCGCCGAAACCGCTAGCCGGCCTCAGATACACGCTACCATGCAATCTCAGTTTGCCCTGTTCGGCTTCTAATCAGTTCTCTCACACTGTTAACCTTTAATTCAATGTTTATGTGACTGACTTTCTTCAAGAGATATTCAGCACAATAGATGTTTTGCATCTTTACTGGGTTCAGATTGTGTCCCTGTCATGGACATTGCAAGTTTAGCTAGAAAGCAGCAGCACTTGCCTATGGAATGAACACCGCCCATATGTCTAGTGGAGTGTTCTAAAACTACATGACCCACAACACCCTGCAGTTTGTACCCGCCCCTGACCTGGCAGCAGTCCTGTACAGTGTCACTTCAGCCCACAATCTCCCTGACACCAAGGAAAAGCCTCAAGAATATCCGACGTACATGGCGACTGTTACCTGGACAACGCCTCAGATCATCACACTCAATGCTGACTTCCAAAGCTGTGTCTCACATGGACTCCTCTTCTACTCCATCGCTGGCGGCAACCACTCGTGTACTGACTGAGGAGCCTACAGGGGCTTCCCCCTCCATCTTCATGTCCTGTACAGACACTCAACTGATGTGACACCTACCTGAAAACTTATATACAGTAAACTACATCCATCTACATGTCCTGTACAGACACTCAACTGATGTGACACCTACCTGCAGACTTATGCAGAGTGCACTACATCCATCTACATGTCCTGTACAGACACCCACTGCTGGGAACTGATGTGATACCTACCTGAAGACTTATATACAGTACACTACATCCATCTACATGTCTTGTACAGACACTCAACTGATGTGACACCTACCTGCAGACTTACGCAGAGTGCACTACCGCCATCTACTGGCCTGTAACTGTAACTTTACCCAATCACACTTGCTGGCATGTTAGGTTGCACGGCGAGGTATGAGGTATATTCCACACTCTCTCTATGGGAAATCTTCTAGTCTATAAGTTTAGTATTCCTCAGACTTTCTAGTTGGAGATCTGTCACTGATTGCATGGTCAGCTTGCTGACTGATTTACTTGTTTATTTACATGTTACTCCGGTTACAGTGTTCTATCCCTCTTTTGAGATTTTTGTGCTGTTTTTAGGCCCTATAAATGTCCTCTGTTTAATTACCTCACACGTTCTGAGGCCGACACTTGACCCATAAGAGGGCACCCACCTTTACAAATCCCACATTTAGCCGTGATAATATTTAATGGCGTTTTGGGTGCCTTCTGGTATGGGGGCTGGGTGGTGGTATCATAACTTCCAATATTTCTATATGATGGTTCTTGTATGCTGTTTGTGTAATGATGCATTTACTCACCCAAATCCCACCACTCAGCACTCACGTTTCTTTGAGAGTATCCCCTCGCCCTATTATTATATATCCCCCAGAAAATACGTTCTCCAAAACCTCCTCCTTTTATCACCTGAAGACCCTGTGGTGGCGGACTATACCGTTCTTTCCTTTACCTATAGTCCTCCTTCACTGCTTAGTGATTGCCAACCCCCACACAGTTGTGAGTCACGGTGCTGTTACACCCCTCGGGGTACACACATCGTACCCGCACTGTACCTTACCGATACTGTACAGTTTAGAGGTACGGGAGCAAGTCACCCCCAAACCTCATCGGTTTCACCCCAGTTACCCCAACATTACATTTAAGCCTATCAAAAATTAAAGGCTGCGCTGCAATAAATAACATAAAACAAATAAAATAGTAAATGCATATTGACAAATATCTATTTCTGTGCGTGAGTTATAGCAGTGATGACATGACCCACGTAATAATAACCAAAAATTTAATAAACAACATAAAGTCCAATCTGCAAAGTGCACAAAAGTGTATAGTTCATATAGAGGCAGGATTAGTGCCAGGAAGAGAGTGGTGAGCTTCCGAATGGTGTATAGCATATGATTAAAACACCCAGGGTTCAGTGATGATAGAAAAAAACTCCTCCACCTATGTAGAAAGATGTCCCCTTACCGACTCCAAAGATCTCTTTTCGGAGATCAAGCAGGCATATGGCTGTATAACCCCAGCCTCGGGTATGGACCCGGAAGGTGACACTCATAAACCTCTAGGATGGGAGTCCTCTGTGTGGCGAATGGTCACTTGATTGTCATGAAAAATAAGTGACAAAGGCTCCCATAGCGTAACAAGTTTAAACACTTTATTTTAAAATTAAATAAAAGAATCACACTCACATGATAGTAGAAATAATAATCGCATATACAATTGCCGGCCGGCTGCACACTGCTGCCCGTGACTTCCGGGATCAGCGAGGATCGTGGTGACGTCAGCACGTCGCTCCTCCCTACGCCGTTTCGTCAGAGGTGACGTCTTCCAGGGGCACGGGCGGCGTGCTGACTCACCACCTATAAGTATCCTAACAGATAGATAGAAACGCCCCCATCCGAGCTCAAGGTGTCCCGCGATCGTGATCGCCATTTTGAAAGAGGGCAAAGATGCCCTTCTCTCGCACGGATGGATCTGTGGCTTGGTTATATGTATAAAAAGGACTCCATTTGCTTGGCACTAATCCTCTCCATCCCATCTCGACCCGTATGATAGAGTTCATAATAAAAAACCTTCTATCTAGAGTGGCATTGACAACTGAAAACATGCTGTCATTATCGCCATTTTTAAAGAGGGCATATGCCCTTTCCGGGATGGACAAATGCATGGCCATATACAGTGTTTAGAAGAAATTTCACCTAGTCCCCACTCCTTCTGAAGTTGTCGCCACAAGGATAATTATGATAATTACAGGTGCCACAACAAACATTTATCAACTCCTCGAGATGTGGGCAGAAACAACAAAATATAAAAAATATAAAAAATAAAATATACAAAAAAAAATATGAACAATTAAAATAGTGCAAGTCTGGGTGTTCCTCACAATCCCAGAATTTGGCACATTATTTGAATAAAAATATCAAATGGTACTATCTCCCCTATGTTAAAAATTCCTTATCAGAAAAAAGTTTCCTCTCTCCCAAAAAAAAAAAAAAAAAAAAAAAAAAACTTCCTTCCAAAACATGTGAACCCAACTTGAATGTTTAAACTAATTCGCCAGTTCGTATCTATGCCACAAAAAATGAGACCTAAAGCCTGTCTCTATAGCAAATGTAAAGTATTTTCTTTGTTTCAGTAAAGACAAAAAAATGGGAATAGGGATTTCCAGGTTCCATTATCCCAAGAAAAAACCAAACAGGGATTATGGATAAGTGGAGAACATAAAGAAAATATCAAATTGGCCACATGACATCCTCTATGTCCCCTTATACCTATCTGGGTGAACTTAATTAGTCGCTTCCCCTCATCTCTTATATGCAGAAAATCGCATATCACTATGTGTTCCTTATGTAAAAATGTGGGGTCCTACATCAGTTTATGTTCCCCCCATAAAAAAGGTGGCATTTAAGCCTGCCATACACTGAACAGACCCACACCCTGATCGCCTAGGTCATCCCTCTCCCTTCACTCAAACTTATGGCGGATGACACAGACCCCCAGGCCTCACCGCCTGACCTACATAAGTACCTACAGACACTCAAACTCTGCTCAATCAATATACAAGGCCTTAACATCCCAGAGAAAAGGTCTAAACTGTTCTATTTCCTACAACGATCGAAAATACATGTAGCACTTATACAGGAAACGCACTTCAGGACGGATAGCATCCCTAAACTGTATAATCACCAATTCCCACTGGTGTACCACGCTTCCAACACCGAGGCTAAATCCAAAGGAGTCTCAATCTTAATTTCTAAACAATGCCCCCTGCAGGTGACAGAAGTCCAAAGAGACTCCCAAGGGAGATTCCTATTCATTAAAGGCACTCTGCACCACAGGCCTGTCACAATAGCTAACATTTACGCCCCTAACTCGCAACAAGTGGCCTTTTTTAGAGACACCTTCCAACAACTTCTCAGCTTCCAATCAGGTACTCTTATAGTAGGAGGTGACTTCAATGTTGCTCTGAATCCCTCCCTTGACACATCCAACGGTTCTTCTTCCCTAACCTACAGAGCCTTACGAGCTATTAAATTGCAGCTCAGCAACCTGTTACTTCACGATGCCTGGCGCACATTGCACCCCAACACTAAGGACTTCACCTTCTTTTCTGCACCTCATAACAAATACTCCAGAATAGACCACTTTTTCTTATCCCAAAATGATCTCACACACCTCTCAAAAGCCACGATTGAACCCATGGTTCTTTCTGATCACAACCCCATATTTATAACTCTAACCCTCCCGACGACCCATGGTAGGTCCAACATATGGCGACTTGATAATTCTCTACTGACCGACCTGGACCATATTCAACAAATTACCACGAGCCTCACCCAATACTTTGCAGAAAATACAACAGAAGACACCTCTCCTATCTCCGTTTGGGCAGCACACAAATGCGTCATAAGGGGGAAATTTATCTCCCTTGTGGCCCAATGAAACAAAATCAGAAAAGCACGAATTAATGAGCTGACCGACCGCATACTAACACTTGAACAAGCACACAAAGCGTCGCTAGCAGCTTCCACATTAACAGAACTAACTCAGACCAGAGAAGAACTTCTAGAGGAACTTAACCATACACTAAAACGTAACTACGCCATGACCCAAAAATTATTCTATGAATTCGGCAACAAGTCGGGTAAACTTTTAGCCAGAGCGCTTCAAGTTAAGAAAGCGGCCCATACCATTCACAAAATTACAACACCGACTGGCGAAGCCCTTGTTACTACAGATGATATCTCTGACCATTTTGTTCAGTACTTCTCCAAAATATACAACCTCCCCACCACGCTCCCCCCTGCAGCCACCTCGGACCGTATGACAGCCATTACAGACTTCCTTGCACAATACTGTCCCTCCCCCCTCTCTTCAGATGAATCCTCGGACCTTGATCTCCCACTCTCAGGAGAAGAAATTTTAACTGCATTAAAACAAATGAAACAGGGCAAAAGCCCTGGCCCAGATGGCCTGTCAGTTAGCTATTATAAGTCCTTCCCAGACACCCTCATTCCCCACCTCACCAAAGCCTTCAATAATCTCTCACCAACCTCTAATACGATGAGGGACATCCTTGAAGCACACGTCACTCTTATTCCCAAACAAGGCAAAGACCCCTCATTGGTCTCTAACTACCGCCCGATTTCACTTCTGAACGTAGACCTAAAGCTCTACGCCAAAGTGTTGGCAAACCGCATTCTCCCTCTGCTACCCAAATTAATCTCCCTTCATCAAGTAGGTTTTGTCCCTGGCAGGGAGGCCAGGGACAATACTATGAAGGCTCTAAATATCCATCACTGGCTCTCCAAAACATCCACTAAAGGTTTTTTCCTGTCTTTGGACTCAGAGAAGGCGTTCGACAGGGTGGCCTGGGACTATATGGAAGTGACTTTAAGAGTAATGGGTTTCCCATCGCATCTACTCCAAATGATCCTGGCGCTATACTCTGCACCTACAGCTAAACTTAGGATCAATGGCCGCCTGTCGAACGCCTTCTCTGTCTCAAACGGAACCCGTCAGGGATGCCCCCTATCCCCGCTCATATTCATCCTTACTATGGAACCAATGCTTCGCAGATTAAGAGACAACCCGGACGTCAAAGGCATTAACATTGGTGATAACCACTATAAATTAGCAGCCTATGCGGATGACGTTTTACTCTTCCTCACGGACCCTATAGTCACTATCCCCAATCTTCTTAAAGATTTCTCATTATTCAAAACCTTGTCAAACCTTCAAATTAACTTTACAAAATCGAAAGCACTGAACATCACCCTACCAGCCTCACTGGTCACCCAATGCAAACAGAACTTCCCCTTTACATGGGAATCACAGGACATTACATACCTGGGCATCAAAATACCTACTAAACTACAGGATCTCTACATGAGAAACTTCCAACCCGCACTTCAAAACATACAAGCTGATTTAAATAAATGGCATTTCGGGTCCTTCTCCTGGTTGGGTAGGACAGCCATATTAAAAATGAATGTACTGCCCAGACTTCTTTACCTTTTTCAGGCAATCCCCATAAAGCTACCCACCTCCTTTTTTACATCATACAAGCGTATGTGCAGGACTTTTATCTGGGCGTCCAGGACCCCCCGACTAAGCTGGGATAGGCTAGTACTCCCCAAGCTATTAGGGGGCCTTGGCCTCCCCGACATTCAAAAATACCACTGGGCATGTCATTTAACTAGGATTGTAGATTGGCATCTGCATCGTTCCAATAAAGCCTGGATTACACTTGAAGACTCTTTCACTAAAACCCCGCTTTCACATCTACCCTGGATCAATCACAACTCCATTCCTAGAGATTTGGTGACACATCCCTTTATTGGAGCCACATTGTCCCACCTTAAATTAGCCGGCAAAGCACTGGATTACACACCGCACCCAGGCCCTATGACCCCTTTGGTCCGTAATCCTGACTTCCTGCCAGGCCTTGCCTTAAGAGATCTGCACAGGGAATCATGCCCAGCCCCCATCAGGGCACACCACTTCTTCCAAAATGGTGAACTCCTCCCCCACCAAGCCATGGCAGCCAAACTCACGGAATACAACATCCCATTTTACAAGTACCTACAATTAAGACACTTTTTTACTGACGCCAAATCCATCTCACTGTGGTACCGAGATCGTACACCCTTTGAATTGCTATGTGATAGTTCAGAACCCCAACGTCATGTGATCTCTACTGTTTACACATTCTTATTTTCAAATTGCAAAATTAAAGATGATAAGCTTGTCCGTCGTTGGGAATCAGAACTGTCTATAGACTTAACCTCCACTGAATGGGAACGTATACACAACCATATTCATAAGGGCTCCATTAATGTATCCACCCAGGAAAACAGATACAAAATATTCACCAACTGGTACAGGACACCTGATAAGATCCACAAAATGCACCCCTCGGTCCCCCCGACATGCTGGCGTTGCAATGCGGCGCTTGGCATCCTCATTCATATCTGGTGGGAATGTCCTCTTATCATACCGTACTGGACGGAAATTCACCGCCTTATCACCCAAATTACCTCTTACACCCCAGACTTCACTCCGGCCCAATACATGCTCCATCACACCTCCATGCCCCTCTCCTCCTACAAAAAATCCCTTACCCTACACCTTATCAATGCAGCCAACCTCGGAGCCAGTTCACTGGAGGAGTTCCACACCACCCACAGTGGCTGAATGGTTCAAAAGAGTCGATAGAACGGCCGAGATGGAAAAACTCATTTACCAAGCAAAAGACAATCCCACAAAATTTAATACAACATGGGCTTGCTGGTTACACTTTAGAGTTTCCTCGACGCAGATCATTCCGCCCGGTGACCCAACCTCTCCGCCATGATCGATACTGATCTGTCACAGAAACGTCATAGTGTCTGGCTGATCGTGCCCTCCCTCCGTCCATACCCTTCCTTTTACCCAATTAATCCTTACCGATCATACTTAGGCGATCTCCACACCCTCTCAACCTGATACCAACATAACTCCTTCACTGTTCCGGCAGGAGCACACACCCTAACGGTTTCTGGTCTCCTTACTCCCCCCCCCCACTCCTAAACAACATATTATTATTACGGAGCTGCCTCTCAATCATATGGGTACCGAATAGGTTTAAAACCACACACATTACTACAAATGGCCCCCACCCATTCACAGTTAGAACCCTTTAGGGGTGAATGGGTTTAAGGGTGGCTTTGATCAGTACATAACATTACCCTGATTGGACCCCTACCCCCACACCAACCCCTTCTCCCTCACACGGAGATGCTTAATGATCCTTAGTTTATACACTTGTTAATTTGGGTATTCCCGCTTTACCATAGGAATACTTTACTGGGTCAGAACTTCACCTCCATCACTAATACAGAAGTGACCTAGTAAGAGGCTCAGTTGGCCGTATTTTGAACTCGTTCTTTCATTTCTGCTTTATTTATCAATTGTATGACTTATTGATTGTATGACTTATTGATTGCATTAACAGCTTCTGTTTCAATGTATACCCGATAACTGTGACTTTATGTATGTCTGAAAAATTTTAATAAACATTTATTGAAAAAAAAAATAAAAAAAAAAAATAAATAAATAAATTATTATCTTATAACGTATAGCATATTATTATATATGGTTTAGCTTGTACCTTTTCAGCAGCTGCGTATTCTCATTCTCCCTCTTAACTGTGCTGCTCATTGGGAGATTGCTGGAACTTATACCAAGTGGAACTTTTCTAAGTGGTGAGTTAAAACCAGAGTTTAAAACAGGAGATTATAACAGGGGTCATAGTACCTGTGTAGTGTGAGTACATGAGTGTTGTCTGAGTAGTGTGTGTGGATCGTTAGTACTTGTGTATTGTGTATTGTATACTTGAGTATTGCGAGTGTACATAGGTCTGCGACTGTTCTGCGATTGCACGTAGGTCTGTGAGTACCTGTGTATTGTCTTGTGTACCTGTGTATTGTCTTGTTGTGTACCTGTGTATTGTCTTGAGTATTAGTGCCAGGAAGCTAGCTGTTAGGTAATTTGGACAGGGTAAAATCCCCAAATCCTCACTAAATTTAATAGGTACGATGCCCGGCGGGTGTGGAGAGGCGACTCTTTGTACATCTTGCCGCATGTATGCGTTCCTTGATCATCAGATCGAGGGCGAATACTGCTGTGCAAAATGTAAGCACATTGTTTCCCTGGAAGCCCAGGTTCTGAATCTGGGGAAGCAACTGTCAGCACTGAGAAGTCCCTCCATACTAAAGGAGAGCCAGGAACGTACACGGCAGGTGCCAGCAGGGGCCAGCACAGAGGCGGGTGGAGACAAAGAGGTGCTGGCACTAGCAAAGAGTAGATGGGTGACAGTCAGGAGGGGTAGAGGGGGAAATGCCAGGGAGGCCGATCCAGGACTGGAGCATCCCAATAAGTACGCTACTTTGAGTGTCATTGGTGAAACCAGTCAGGGACCAGCACTGCTGGAGATGAGGGACTCTCCTAGCTGCCGGGGGAAGAACTCCTCCAGTGAGAGTGGGGGGGCAGCAAAGGGAAAGGAAAGACAGATTCTGGTGGTAGGGGACTCAATTCTTAGAAGGACAGAGAGGGCAATCTGTAACCAAGACCTGAAGCGCCGAACAGTATGTTGTCTACCGGGCGCTCGGGTTCGGCACATCACGGATCTTGTGGACAGATTACTGGGAGGGGCTGGGGAAGACCCGGCTGTCATGGTGCACGTTGGCACCAATGACAAAGTCAGAGGCAGATGGAGTGTCCTAAAGAACGATTTTAGGGACTTAGGAGCTAAATTGAGGAAAAGGACCTCCAAGGTAGTATTCTCAGGAATACTACCGGTACATCGAGCCACACCAGAAAGGAAGAGGGAGATTAGGGAAGTAAACAAGTGGCTGAAGAGCTGGTGTAGTAAGGAGGGGTTTGGGTTCCTGGAGGACTGGGCCGACTTCTCAGTTGGTAACCGGTACTATAGAAGGGACGGACTGCACCTAAATGAGGAGGGTGCAGATCTGCTGGGAAGGAAGATGGCCAAAAAGTTAGAGGGGTTTTTAAACTAGGCGATGGGGGGGAGGGTCCAGAGGCAGAGATAGCCAGCGCGGAAGATATTCCAGAGGGTAGTATTGGGGGCATTAGTGGTAGGTTAACCAAAGCACAAAAACACAAGGTGAGTATAGTAGCAAGTCCTAGTTGCAATCTCGAAACACCCAATACGAGGACAATATGCGACCGGTCTAAACTATGTGGCATGTTCACCAATGCCAGGAGCATGGCGGACAAGATGGGTGAACTAGAGATACTGTTGTACGAGGAGGATTTGGATTTTGTGGGAATTTCAGAGACCTGGTTCAACAGCTCTCATGATTGGCTGGCAAACATTCAAGGGTATACCCTATACCGCAAGGATAGAGAGGGTAAAAAAGGGGGAGGGGTATGCCTATATATCAAGAATAATGTACAAGTGAATGTGAGAGATGACATCACTGAGGGAGCTAGAGAGGAGGTGGAATCCTTATGGGTAGAGCTCCAAAGGGATAAAGCTAAGGGGAAAATAATACTGGGAGTATGCTATAGGCCCCCCAACCTGAGGGAGGAAGTGGAGACGGATCTCCTATCACAAATTGGATTAGCAGCAAGAATGGGAAGTGTTATCATAATGGGGGATTTTAATTATCCAGACATAGACTGGGCGGAGGGAACCGCACATTCATTTAAGGCTCGCCAGTTCCTTAATGTCTTGCAGGACAATTTTATGGGTCAGATGGTAGACGCACCAACTAGAAATAAAACATTACTGGATCTACTGATTACCAACAATACAGACCTGATCACGGATGTGGAAATGCGGGGCAATTTAGGTAACAGTGATCACAGGTCAATTAGTTTCAGTATAAATCACACAAATAGGAAACATAAAGGGAATACAAAGACACTGAATTTCAAAAGAGCCAACTTCCCTAAACTACAAACCTTGCTAAAAGGCATAAACTGGGATAAAATATTAGAAACAAAGAATACGGAGGAGAGATGGGTTTGCTTTAAGAGCATATTAAATAAGGGCATTAGCCAATGTATCCCATTGGGTAATAAATTTAAAAGAGCGAACAAAAGTCCTGGATGGCTTAACTCCAATGTAAAAATGCATATAAAAGCAAAGGAGAAGGCCTTCAAAAAATACAAGGTTGAGGGTTCATCCTCAGCATTCAGACTTTATAAAGAATGCAACAGGATATGTAAAGGTGCAATTAGGACAGCTAAGATAGAACATGAAAGACACATAGCGGAGGAGAGCAAAAAAAATCCCAAGAAATTCTTTAAGTATGTAAACAGTAAAAAAGGGAGGACAGACCATATTGGCCCCATAAAGAATGAGGAAGGACATCTGGTTACAAAGGATGGGGAGATGGCGAAGGTATTGAATTTATTCTTCTCCTCAGTCTTCACGAGTGAATCGGGGGGCTTCAGTAACCAAAACTGCAGTGTTTATCCTCATGACACAACACAGGAAGCACCTCCATGGTTAACAGAGGACGGAATTAAAATTAGACTTGAGAAACTTAACATTAATAAATCACCGGGACCAGATGGCTTGCATCCGAGGGTACTTAGGGAACTCAGTCAAGTGATTGCCAGACCGTTGTTCCTAATTTTTACAGATAGTCTACTGACTGGAATGGTACCAGCTGATTGGAGAAAAGCCAATGTAGCACCTATATTTAAAAAGGGCCCAAAATACATCCCTGGGAATTACAGACCAGTTAGCCTAACATCGATAGTATGTAAACTCTTGGAGGGGATGATAAGGGACTATATACAGGATTTTAGTAATACGTACGATATCATTAGCAGTAATCAGCATGGATTCATGAAGAATCGTTCTTGCCAAACCAATCTATTAACCTTCTATGAGGAGGTGAGTTGCCATCTAGATAAAGGAAGGCCTGTAGACGTGGTGTATCTGGATTTTGCAAAAGCATTTGACACAGTTCCCCATAAACGTTTACTGTACAAAATAAGGTCTGTTGGCATGGACCATAGGGTGAGTACATGGATTGAAAACTGGCTACAAGGGCGAGTTCAGAGGGTGGTGATAAATGGGGAGTACTCAGAATGGTCAGGGGTGGGTAGTGGGGTGCCCCAGGGTTCTGTGCTGGGACCAATCCTATTTAATTTGTTCATAAACGATCTGGAGGATGGGATAAACAGTTCAATCTCTGTATTTGCAGACGATACTAAGCTAAGCAGGGCAATAACTTCTCCGCAGGACGTGGAAACCTTGCAAAAAGACCTGAACAAATTAATGGGGTGGGCGACTACATGGCAAATGAGGTTCAATGTAGAAAAATGTAAAATAATGCATTTGGGTGGCAAAAATATGAATGCAATCTATACGCTGGGGGGGAGAACCTCTGGGGGAATCTAGGATGGAAAAGGACCTGGGGGTCCTAGTGGATGATAGGCTCAGCAATGGCAGGCAATGCCAAGCTGCTGCTAACAAAGCAAACAGAATATTGGCATGCATTAAAAGGGGGATCAACTCCAGAGATAAAACGATAATTCTCCCGCTCTACAAGACTCTGGTCCGGCCGCACCTAGAGTATGCGGTCCAGTTCTGGGCACCAGTCCTCAGGAAGGATGTACTGGAAATGGAGCGAGTTCAAAGAAGGGCAACAAAGCTAATAAAGGGTCTGGAGGATCTTAGTTATGAGGAAAGGTTGCGAGCACTGAACTTATTCTCTCTGGAGAAGAGACGCTTGAGAGGGGATATGATTTCAATTTACAAATACCGGACTGGTGACCCCTCAATAGGGATAAAACTTTTTCGCAGAAGAGAGTTTACCAAGACTCGTGGCCACTCATTAAAATTAGAAGAAAAGAGGTTTAATCTTAAACTACGTAGAGGGTTCTTTACTGTAAGAGCGGCAAGGATGTGGAATTCCCTTCCACAGGCGGTGGTCTCAGCGGGGAGCATTGATAGCTTCAAGAAACTATTAGATAAGCACCTGAATGACCACAACATACAGGGATATACAATGCAATACTGACACATAATCACACACATAGGTTGGACTTGATGGACTTGTGTCTTTTTTCGACCTCACCTACTATGTAACTATATGTAACTATATGTAACTGTGTGAGAAAACCATGGGATTGTGGGTAAATCTTATACACATAAACACATGTTTTTTCCTTGTAGTTAAGAGGGCTGGAAGGGCGTATTTGTCTTTTAGACACGCCCCCTTCTATGACACTGCAGTGAGAGGCGTGCCTCCACTGCAGCATTTTTTATTGGACAGCTTGTTGCTTTACCAAGAGCTTAGTGCTTAGTCAGAGGCACTAAGCTGTCCATTGAGCTTAGTGCTTCTGACAAGAAGTAAGGAGAGGCACTGGGAGCTCATCCTCTCAGTCTGCTGCAAACAGAGTGTGTCAGCTTGTATTTATACTGGCCGCTCTGTATGTAGCTTCTGACAGGCTGCACAAGGAGCCCCGTATCTCCAGAACTATAGATGAAAGGAGCCCAAAATTGACAAATTTGACCAGTGGTGGGATAGGACTTCTGCTACCTACCCCCCAATTTGGTGTCTCTGTGACCCCAGGTCGCCAAGCTATGACCCTCGAAGCTCGATCGTTTTTTTTGTTTGTTTTTTTCATGTTCATGGCAGGCTCTGCCTCACCTGCCTCCCCTGACTGCACGTCCCTGGTATATAGCACTGATACTGTATATAGCACAGCACTGATACCGTATATAGCACTGGTACTGTATATAATACAGGATATAGTACTATATATAGCCCTGGTACTGTATATAGCATGGGATACAGTACAGTATATAGCACTGATACTGTATATAGCACTGATACTGTATATAGCACAGCACTGATACCGTATATAGCAGTGATACTGTATATTATACAGGATATAGTACTATATATGGCCCTGGTACTGTATATAGCACGGGATACAGTACAGTATATAGCACTGATACTGTATACAGCACTGATACGGTATATAGCACAAGCTATAGTACTGTATATAGCCCTGATACTGTATATAGCACATGATATAGTACTGTATATAGCCCTGATACTGTATATAGCACATGATATAGTACTGTATATAGCCCTGATACTGTATATAGCAAAAGATATAGTACTGTATATAGCCCTGATACTGTATATAGCACGGCATATAGTACTGTATATAGCACTGATACTGTATATAGCACAGGATATAGTATTGTATATAACACTGATACTGTATATAGCACTAATACTGTATATAGCACAGGATATAGTACTGTATATAGCCCTGATACTGTATATAGCACATGATACAGTACTGTATATAGCTCAATGTTTGAGTCGAATGTACGTTTGACTCGAACATCGGGTGTTTGCCGAACAGTGAACATTATGGTGCATTCACAGGAAATTTGAGCGCAGCGGAATGCCCCATAATGCACTGCGAGATCGCAGTGCATTAGTGTGCTCTGTAGAGAGAGCCATAATTGGCCAGAGGCAGGGTGTGAATAGAGAGATAGCTTGAGCTAGATTAGCCAGGCAGGTTAGTTAGTTAGTTGCAGTGTATTTGATATATATATATATATATATATATATATATATATATATATATATATATATATATATATATATATATATATATATATATATATATATATATATCTATATATATATACAGTCAGTCTAGTGTTTATATATATATATATATATATATATATTACTGGCCTGTCCTGCACCCAGCGTTCTTTCTGAACGCACATTCAGTGTTGCTGGAGGGTTTGTAATGGATCATAGAGTGCGCCTGTCCACAGACTCCGTTGATAGGCTCACATTCATAAAAACTAATCAGTCTTGGATCAGCATCTACCAAGCACCTGATGCTGATGTAACTGACTGAATTTGCTATGGATCTGGAATCCCTTGAAGACTGCCTATGCTGCCTATCCTATTCCTCCTCAATCTTGATGATGCTAGCTGCCAAATTTTTCTGCCCCTGTTTAACACAGACATGTAATTACAATTTTAGAAATAATATTTCACAGCAGGGCCCGTTCCTGCTCCCAACAAGAGTACCATATATACTCGAGTATAAGTCGAGGCCCTAATTTACCACAAAAAAATGGGAAAAACGTATTGACTCGAGTATAAGACTAGAGTGGGAAATGCAGCAGCTACCGGTAAATTTCCAACAGCGTGTCCCTTAACATAACATTTACCCATGGACACATTTTATATTAAGGGACACTCTAATGGGCAAATTGTATGTTAAGGGGCACCCTGATGGGCACATTTTATATTAGGGGCACTCTGATGGGCACAACAAAACGTACCCCCTAATGTAAAAACTGCCCATCAAAGTGCCCTTTAATACAAAATGTGCCCATCAGTGTTGCTCTTAAAATAAAATATGCCCATCAGAGTGCCTCTTAACATAAAATGTGCCCATCAGCGTGCCCCTTAACATAAAATAAGGGTCACGCTGATGGGCACCTTTTATGTTAAGGGGCACTCTGATGGGCACATTTTATTTTAAGGGGCACTCTGATCGGCGCATTTTATCTTAAGGGGCATGCTGATGGGTATATTTTTAATGTGCATGCTGATGGGTACATTTTATGTTAAAGGGCACTCTGATGGGCACAACAAAATGTGTCCATCAGTGTGCCCCTTAAGAAAATATGCCCATCAGTGTGCACATTAAAAATATACCAATCAGCGTTCCCCTTAAAATAAAATTTGTCCATCAGAGTGCCCCTTAACATAAAAAAGTTGCCCATCAGCGTCACCTTTAGCAAAATAAAATATGCTCAGCCATTAGTGATTACCAGTTGGCCCACATACCTTGAATGCAGGAGGGGCAGATTGCGGAAGCTGCACGAGCCTAAGCCGGGACCTGGGAACCGTGAGTAGCAGGGGGGCGGGGCGCGCACGGGACGTCACGCCCCTACTCGCGGCCAGTGAGTGCAAGCTGAGTGCGAGCTCGTCTTCTTCTGCGGTAAGGAACAGGGGGCGGGCGCACGCACGCACGCAGCGTCACTGGTTGCTGGGGAAACCCGCGGTCCCAGCAAACTAGTGACGTCAGCGAAGCCAGCGGCATGACCTTGCCCCCTTTTCTCCTCCATTACTTGGATCTTTAGTTAAATGACTCGAGTATAAGTCGAAGTGGCTTTTTTCAGCCCAAAAAATGGGCTGAAAAATTCGACATATACTCGAGTGTATATGGTAACTGTGAGGGGTTACCGTGTTCTGGTACCACCAACATCTAAGGCCCAATTTTTCAGCAGAGTATATAGTGCAGTCCGTATAATGTATATATACTGCAGTTCAGAGTATATAGTGCAGTCAGTGTAGTATATATAATACAGTGTAGGGTATATAGTGCAGTGTACAATATATAATATAGTGTATATAATATATAATATAGGGGAGACCTATGACAGAATTAAGAAAAAAAATGGCATGGGTTTTGGGAGGGACCCCCACGCCATTTTTAAAAAATTTTGGTATGGAGTTCCCCTTAATATCCATACCAGACCCAAAGGGCCCAGTATGGACTGGGGCAGGGGGGGACCCACGCTGTTTTTTTTTCAATGATTTTTTATGTATATTGCCGAGATCTGGCAATACATTACAGCCGCAAGCAGTTTTAAATGGCATTTTTTCCTTTAAAAATGTAATTTTGCTGCAGTACTGTCCTAAATATGGAAAAAATGTGCTACTTTACAGGCAGACTAAGGGACCCCCAGGCACGATATTTATAGGAATATTTCATTTTTATTGTTTCACTTTAAGCAAATCACTGCTAAAAAAACGGCCGTTTTAAAAGCTTTTTTGCATTGATCCATGTCCCCCGGGGCAGGAACCAGGTCCCCAAACACTTTTTATGGCAATAACTTGCATATAAGCCTTTAAAACTAGCACTTTTAATTTTGCACGTTCGAGTCCCATAACAGTGTTCACACCAATTTTTTGTCTGTTCGTAAGTTACGGTGCAAACCGAATGGAGGGGTGTTCAGCTCATAAGAAATATCTTATTAAGTGACACCTTTGTATAAAACAAAGACATTTTCATTTTCTTTCCTGCATTTTCCAAAGATGTGTGACAAAGAATTACATTTTAAAAAGACTCAATATGCCTTTCAGAAAATACCCGGGAGTGTTTGCTTTCCAAAATGGTGTAACTTTGTGGGTGTTTCCATAGTTCTGGTGCTCCAGGGCCTCCAAAAATGTGATAGTCAGGAAATTAGGTGCGCAATTTATGCCCCTAGAATGCCTGAAAGTGCTCTTTGGATTTTGGACTCTATGCAACTAGGTTGTGAAAAAGTCTCACACACAGGGTATCCCTATATGCAGGAGGCATAGTAGAATGTGTTTTGGGGTGCACTTCTAAATAAGCATATACTGTGTGTGAGAAATAACTTGGTAAGAGGAACGGCAGTGCATGCCGAATAATCTGACGGATCTCTGGGCATCTTTTAAATTCAGATATATATATATATATATGCCGATGAAGCTGGTGCCGGTCTGGGCACTTTAACATGTAAGCACATGGATTGTGGGATGAGTTTTTAACGGGATAATTTTAAATAAAACTGTGCTGCACGATCACTCCGTTATTTTTGGTGATTGGTGTTCATCCATTGATGGGAGAATATGTTTATTGGAGGAAGAAACGCTGATTGTCTTAAAGAGAGAGTGAAGTTTACATCTGGTCTTTTTGTCCAAAAAATATGTTGATAAGGACAAGGGCCTCATCCCCACAACCCTTGCCCGCCCAGTGGTTGTGGGGGGCTTATCGGAATCTGGAAGCCCCTTTAACAAAGGGGGGCCCCTAGATCCCACCCCCCATGTGAATGGGTATCGGGTACATTGTACCCCTATTAATTCACCAAAAAAGGTGTAAAAAACACAAAAGACAGTTTTTGACAATTCCTTGCCTATATAACAGCTGTCACCATGAAAAGACAGCAGTCGGCGGGGCGCCTCCCATCTAGGCGGAGCTTTTTTGTTTTTTCAATTTTTCTGGTCCATTGGGTGCCGTGATTACAGATGGATGGACATCGCTGAACACTTTTTTTTAAATAAAAGCAATTGTTAGACACTGTGTTTTTTTCTTTTTGACACTTTTTTTTGGTGAATGGGTAGGCGTACAATGTCCCCCCTACCCATTTACATAGGGGAGGCGGGATCTGGGGGCCCCCATTGTTAAAGGGGGCTTCCAGATTCTGATAAGCCCCCACCCACAGACCCCCACAACTACCGGGCAAGGGTTGTGGGGGTGAGGCCCTTGTCCCCAACAACATGGGGACAAGGTGCTGTGGGAAGGGACCCTAAAGCATCCTCCCCATGTTGGGGGCATGTGGCCTGGAATGATTCAGGGGGGGCTGGTCAGGATGGGGGGGAGACGAGTGAGTGCCACCCCCATCCTGACCTGCCAGGTTGCTCGGATAAAGTTCTGGTATGGATTTTGGGGGGACCCCACTCCATTTTAAAAAAAATTGATGCGGGGTTCCCCTTAAACTCCATACCAGGCCATTTAAAAAAAATAATTGGCGCGGGGTTCCCCTTAACCACTTCGATACACTATGTTATATATACTACACTGCCTGCATTGACTGAATATGGAGTCTACACTGAATATCTAATCTACACTAAATGCAGAGTACATATACACTAGACTGTATATATACAATTGTGCTCATAAGTTTACATACCCTGGCAGAATGTATTATTTCTTGGCCATTTTTCAGAGAATATGAATAACACAAAAACGTTTCTTTCACTCATGGTTAGTGTTTGGCTGAAGCCATTTATTATCAATCAACTGTGTTTACTCTTTTTATATCATAATGGCAACAGAAACTACCCAAATGACCCTGATCAAAAGTTTACATACCCTGGTGATTTTGGTCTGATAACATGCACACAAGTTGACACAAAGGGGTTTGAATGGCTATCAAAGGTAACCATCCCCACCTGTGATCTGTTTGCTTGTAATTAGTGTGTGTGTATAAAAGGTCAATGAGTTTCTGGAACTCCTGACAGACCCTTGCATCTTTCATCCAGTGCTGCACTGACATTTCTGGATTCTGAGTCATGGGGGAAGCAAAAGAATTGTCAAAGGATCTGTGGGAAAAGGTAGGTGAACTGTATAAAACAGGAAAGGGAATAAAAAAAAAAATATCCAAGGAATTGAGAATGCCAATCAGCAGTGTTCAAACTCTAATCAAGAAGTGGAAAATGAGGGGTTCTGTTGAAACCAAACCACGGTCAGGTAGACCAACTAAAACTTCAGCCACAACTGCCAGGAAAATCATTTGAGATGCAAAGAAAAACCCACAAATAACTTCAGGTGAAATACAGGACTCTCCGAAAACATGTGCTGTGGCTGTTTCAAGATGTACAATAAGGAGGCACTTGAAGAAAAATGAGCTGCATGGTCGACTCTCCAGAAGAAAGCCATTAATACGCAAATGCCACAAAGTATCCCCCCTACAATACGCCAAATAGCACAGAGACAAGCTTCAAACCTTCTGCCACAAAGTCATTTGGAGTGATGAGACCAAAATTTAGCTTTTTGGCCACAACCATAAACAGTACATTTGGAGAGGATCACACAAGGCCTATGATGAAAGGTACAGAGGTGGATTGCCAATGTTTTGGGGATGTGTGAGCTACAAAGGCACAGGAAATTTGGTAAAAATTGATGGCAAGATGATTGCAGTATGTTATCAAAAAATACTGGAGGAACATTTGCATTCATCAGCCAGGAAGCTGCGCATGGGACGTACTTGGACATTCCAACATGACAATGATCCCAAACACAAGGCCAAGTCGACCTGTGATTGGCTACAGCAGAATAAAGTGAAGGTTCTGGAGTGGCTATCTCTGTCTCCTGACCTCAATATCATTAAACCACTCTGGGGAGATCTCAAACGTGCCATTCATGAAAGACAGCCCAATAATTTACAGGAACTGGAGGCATTTTTACCAAGAGGAATGAGCAGCTTTACCATCTGAGAAGATAAAGAGCCTCATCCAAAAATACCACAAAAGACTTCAAGCTGTCATTGATGTTAAAGGGGGCAATACACGATATTAAGAACTGGGGTATGTAAACTTTTGATCAGGGTCATTTGGGTAGTTTCTGTTGCCGTTATGATATAAAAAGAGTAAACACAGTTGATTGATAATAAATGGCTTCAGCCAAACACTAACCATGAGTGAAAGAAAAGTTTTTGTGTTATTTATATTCTCTGAAAAATGGCCAAGAAATCATAAATTCTGCCAGGGTAAGGAAACGTATAAAAAACAACTGTGTATTAAATACACTGCCTGCACGCCACTAACTAACCTGCCTGCCTAATCTAGCTCAATCTATCTTCATCCACACACTATACACGGCCTCTATGTAAGCAGCCTTATATAGTGTTGGGCATGAACCTAGTCTCCCTGAGCCATGAATGGCCAAAGACACCCTGCCTTTGGGCAATTATGGCTCTCGCAGCAGAGCGCGCTGTGATTGGCCAAAGCCTGCAGGTCAGGTGCACGCTTTGGCCAATCATCAGACGTCAATGCACTGCAATTTCGCAGTGCCTTAAGGGGCGTTCCACGGTGCTCAAATTTCCCGCGAATGTCCCGTATGTTCGGTTCAATTGCGAGCAAACAAACACCCGATGTTCGAGTCGAACGAACCGCAGGCCTATTCCTAACATGGACACAGAGAAACAAGCAGCTATTTCTTCAGAATAACAAAAGGAAGGAATCTGCAACAAAGTTTGTTACAATCCTTACAATGTACAGGGATCACCCAGAGGGGAGAGGTTTTTTTTTCTCAACATAAGTGGAGTTACTCTTTAACCCTAACCCTATTGGTAACCCTTTTTTTTTCAAACAACTCTTTCTGTTACCATGTCAGTGCATGCAAAACAAAGAAACTGGTTCACCTTATTACCCCCTCCCCCATTCAAAAGCAAGTATTTACTTATCCTTTTCTCCCTCTCCATGCAGTTTGGCTATTGGATACCATGAGAGGTAATCCTGTGGAGAAACATGATGTGAATAACGTGTTGAATGTTACAAACACTTCATTTTCTGGTTAAAAATAAGACCAATACAATGTCTCAAATGTATCACTTTATTTTATAAACATTTATAATCAGACTTATGGCTGTAATTAATATCAGTATGATTCAGTATGATACAATGACCAAAAAAAGAATCAGTTTACAAAACAAAGCATAATACTACTTCCATTACCAATTGTGTGAATGAACAAACTGCTTCAGTAACCAAAACTGCGGTGTTTATCCTCATGACACAACACAGGAAGCACCTACATGGTTAACAGAGGATGGAATTAAAATTAGACTTGAGAAACTTAACATTAATAAATCACCGGGACCAGATGGCTTGCATCCGACGGTACTTAGGGAACTCAGTCAGGTGATTGCCAGACCGTTGTTCCTAATTTTTACAGACAGTCTATTGACTGGAATGGTACCAGCTGATTGGAGAAAAGCCAATGTAGCACCAATATTTAAAAAGGGCCCAAAAAACATCCCTGGGAATTACAGACCAGTTAGCCTAACATCAATAGTATGTAAACTCTTGGAGGGGATGATAAGGGACTATATACAAGATTTTAGTAATAAGAATGATATCATTAGCAGTAATCAGCATGGATTCATGAAGAATCGTTCTTGCCAAACCAATCTATTAACCTTCTATGAGGAGGTGAGTTGCCATCTAGATAAAGGAAGGCCCGTAGACGTGGTGTATCTGGATTTTGCAAAAGCATTTGACACAGTTCCCCATAAACGTTTACTGTACAAAATAAGGTGCGTTGGCATGGACCATAGGGTGAGTACATGGATTGAAAACTGGCTACAAGGGCGTGTTCAGAGGGTGGTGATAAATGGGGAGTACTCAGAATGGTCAGGGGTGGGTAGTGGGGTCCCCCAGGGCTCTGTGCTGGGACCAATCCTATTTAATTTGTTCATAAACGACCTGGAGGATGGGATAAACAGTTCCATCTCTGTATTTGCAGACGATACTAAGCTAAGCAGGGCAATAACTTCTCCGCAGGATGTGGAAATCTTGCAAAAAGACCTGAACAAATTAATGGGGTGGGCGACTACATGGCAAATGAGGTTCAATGTAGAAAAATGTAAAATAATGCATTTGGGTGGCAAAAATATGAATGCAATCTATACACTGGGGGGAGAACCTCTGGGGGAATCTAGGATGGAAAAGGACTTGGGGGTCCTAGTAGATGATAGGCTCAGCAATGGCATGCAATGCCAAGCTGCTGCTAATAAAGCAAACAGAATATTGGCATGCATTAAAAGGGGGATCAACTGCAGAGATAAAACGATAATTTTCCCGCTCTACAAGACTCTGGTCCGCCCGCACCTGGAGTATGCTGTCCAGTTCTGGGCACCAGTCCTCAGTAGGGATGTACTGGAAATGGAGCGAGTACAAAGAAGGGCAACAAAGCTAATAAAGGGTCTGGAGGATCTTAGTTATGAGGAAAGGTTGCGAGCACTGAACTTATTCTCTCTGGAGAAGAGACGCTTGAGAGGGGATATGATTTCAATTTACAAATACTGTACTGGTGACCCCACAATAGGGATAAAACTTTTTCGCAGAAGAGAGTTTAATAAGACTCGTGGCCACTCATTACAGTTAGAAGAAAAGAGGTTTAACCTTAAACTACGTAGAGGGTTCTTTACTGTAAGAGCGGCAAGGATGTGGAATTCCCTTCCACAGGCGGTGGTCTCAGCGGGGAGCATTGATAGCTTCAAGAAACTATTAGATAATCACCCGAATGACCGCAACATACAGGGATATACAATGTAATACTGACACATAATCACACACATAGGTTGGACTTGATGGACTTGTGTCTTTTTTCAACCTCACCTACTATGTAACTATGTAACTATGAAATGCTTAATACAAAAGACGATTCCGATTGTTCATATCCTGATATGTCGGTAATGAACGTGGAACGGGGAAGTTCAAGCTCCATGTATTATGACGCACAGCCAGGACATTAACCCTGAACTTTCATGGATACATTTGTTTCTACTTTACAATGACATTTCCATACAAAGTGTACTTAATAGTTTTCCAGTTTTTATGTTCCCCAAAGACTTTGACTTTCCTTCATAGACCTCTTTGATGGCTTGGGGAAGTAAAACATAATTCCACAGTTGGACATCTGAAATTTCACCCACAAAACTTTGTTTGGCATGAAAACCGGATCCAAATTTGTCCTGATCTTGGCCCTGGATCACCCTTCCACCTGGAGGAACCTGATGACCTTTCCGGTAAGTTTTACTTGCAGAGCGCTTGCCATCAAACCAAAAGGCCGTCATGCCTGATGAAGACTCCCAGGTCACGCAGATATGTGTCCTAAAGGTGCTGAGGCCGGGTAAAGAGAATTTTGCTGCAAGTTCACTGCTGCCGAGATACAGGGAAAGCTGACTGTCTACTGACCATAATTGTCTTTTAATCGCTTGCCAACCATCCACCATCATTTTACTGCGGAAGGTCGGCACGATCCCGCGAACCATCGTAGCTATACGTCGGCTCACGGGAGCGGGATAGCAGGCGCGCGCGTGCCGCCGGAGGCGCACACACACGGCTGCTGCACTGCAGGGGGTGCCGATGATCGTGGCTGACGGTCGCGATTACCGCCGGCCACGAGCGATTGCGAGCAAGAGAGGCAGAACATGGAAGTGTGTGTGTGTAAACACACAAATCCCTGTTGTGTTCTGAGAGGAGTGACAGATCGTGAGTTCCTATTAGCAAGGAACCACAATCCGTCACTTCCTCTAGACAGTCCCCTCCCCCTACAGTAAGAAACACACACAGGGAACACAGTTAACCCCTTGATCGCCCCCTTGTGTTAACTCCTTTCCTGCCAGTGACATTTTTACAGTAATCAGTTCATTTTTATAGCACTGATCGCTGTATAAATGTGAATGGTCCCAAAAAAAGTGTCCGATGTGTCTACCATAATGTCGCAGTCCCAATAAAAATCGCAGATCGCCACCATTACTAGTAAAAAAAAATAAAAAAATAATAAAAATGCCATAAATCTATCCCTTATTTTGTAGCAAACCAATCAATATACGCTTATTGCAATTTTTTTTACTAAAAATATGTAGAAGAATACATATCGGCCTAAACTGAGAAAAAATTAGCTTTTTTAAAAAAAATGGGGATATTAATTATAACAAAAAGTACAAAATATTGTTTTTTTTTTTAAATTGTCGCTATTTTTTTGTTTATAGCCCAAAAAATAAAAACCACAGAGGCGATCAATTAACTCCAATTGGAGCCTTGCAACTTCCCAGCTGGTTCCCTCTTGTGTTTGCTTGAAGCATGCTGCGCTTTGTCAATGGACAATGTTGCGGGTAAAGGAGGAGGTGGAGACAAACCTTTTGGATAGACCATTTCTCGTGCCAACGGAGGACAACGTTGACTGTGAAGTGTGGTTGAGGAAGCAAGACAGTCAATCTTACGCTGCTGTTTGATTTAAAAAGCCGTCATTTTATTGGCTCAGGCATCTAAGGGATGGGGTGGATGAGAATGCAGGAGGAGGACATGGGATAGGGGGCGAAATTTTATGAAGGCATCCCTGTTGGCATGACAAGTGCATTCACTAAACGTGTGTGTGTGTCCATAATGACTTTTAAAATTGTCAATGTTCTTGAAAGGTAGGAATGATCTTTTTAACCACTTCAGCCCCGGAAGGATTTACCCCCCCCCCCCCTCCTGACCAGAGCACTTTTTTGCAATTCGGCACTGTGTCGCTTTAACTGACAATTGCGCAGTCGTGCGACGTTGAACCCAAACCAAATTGACGTCCTTTTTTTCCCCCACAAACAGAGCTTTCTTTTGGTGGTATTTGATCACCTCTGCGGTTTTTATTTTTTGCACTATGAACAAAAAAAAAAAATGAGTGACAATTTTGAAAAAAAAAAGCAATATTTTTTACTTTTTGCTATAATAAATATCCCTCAAAAAATATATATAAAAAAATTTTTCCTCAGTTTAGGCCTAAACGTATTCTTCTACATATTTTTTGGTAAAAAAAAAATCGAAATAAGCGTATATTGATTAGTTTGTGCAAAAGTTATAGCGTCTATAAAATAGGGGATAGATTTATGGCATTTTTATTATAAATTTTTTTTTATTAGTAATGTCAGTGATCTGGGATTTTTATCATGACTGCGACATTATGGCGGACACATCGGACACTTTTGACACTATTTTGGGACCATTCTCATTTATACAGCCATCAGAGCTATAAAAATGCATTGATTACTGTATAAATGACACTGGCAGGGAAGGGGTTAAATACTAGGGGGCGATCAAGGGGTTAAGTGTGTCCTAGGGAGTGATTCTAACTGTAGGGGGGGATGGGCAGGGCCGGACATTACCATTGGGCTTGACTGGGCTCAAGCCCATGGGCTCCGGCCAATAGGGGGCCCCACCGGCCCCGCCCATTTTGAAAGCCGCCGAGAGCGGCCGAAAGCCAGCCGCCGAGATACACAGGACATCCAGCTCTGTATTTCAGCGGTGCCATTTTTTAAACTGAAAGGCTGCAATGACACTGACAAGGCTGCATTGATGGGCATTTAAATGTAAGTTTTTTCCTTAAAATTCCCTCCTAAACTTGGGGTGAGTGTTATACGCCGGAGCATGTTATACCAGTACAG
Organism: Aquarana catesbeiana; assembly: GCF_042186555.1. Taxonomy (NCBI): domain Eukaryota; kingdom Metazoa; phylum Chordata; class Amphibia; order Anura; family Ranidae; genus Aquarana; species Aquarana catesbeiana. Next base: position 7,657,947 of record NC_133330.1, read on the forward strand.
TATCCCCCACTTATACGCTTATATATTATCTACTTTTGTGAGTAGCCATTAGGCTGTTTTTTCTTGTCCAATTAAACAGAAGTTCTTTAATACTGCACTGAGTCCGGCGCACCATTTCTGTTTTATAGAGCTGTGCCTATGTATAGAAGGGTAGGGCCAGAAAGTGACTCAAGCCCAGGGGCCCCCACCACCCTAAGTCCTGCCCTGGGGATGGGCAGGGAGCAGTAGATCTCTGTCATGTTGCTAGGCAGAACAGGGAAATGCCTTGTTTACATGGGCACCTCCCCGTTCTGCTGCTCCGTGACACGATCGCGAGCACCTAGCGGACATCAAGTTTGTGGGACGCACGGGTACAGAACATGCGGCGGGTGCGTGCGCACCCCCCCCACAATGCCGCGTCTTAAAGGGGACGAACCTGTACGCCCATTTGCCCAGCCGTGCCATAGTGCCGATGTATATCCCCGTGCGCTGGTCGGCATGTGGTTAATGTAAATTCTTTTTTTTTTTTTTTAAAGGATGATGCAATTACTGCCTCAGACTGAAGTTGAAACCCCCTCCGTCAGCAGTTTTAGCAACTCTACGTGGGAGGAGAGAGTAAGCATTATTAGAAATAGCTTGATGTACCATGAAGTATATTGTGTGTAATTATAAAATGAAATAAAAAATGAACCACGGTGAATTACTATCAAACTTATTTTTTATTTAAATTATAAAAAAATAACAAGAAATCTATGTGTAACTGTGCTAAATCAAAAAAATAAATAAATAAATACATTTTTGGCAAACAAAAATCAATATTAAATGAAAAATCGTAACAAAATGAATTTTCTTTATTAACCTATAATGGTAAATATGTAAAGAATGTTTTTTTTTGGTTTATGCTACAGAGACAAATGTTGCTTGAAGAACTATGGTCATAATATCCAGAGCCAGAAAACGATTCGGCATTTCCATGTAATCCATTACGAAATAGTTCCAGGCTGCAAATCAACAGAAACTCAAGAGGAGGGTGAAACAGAACGTCTTGGGAATACGGGAATGGTGCAAGTGCAGAAAATTCATTCCTGTTGAATCCCTGTGCTGCCAGAAAATCGAGGTGGCCGGCACCATACCAGAGGGCGTGGCCTGCATTACACAGTTGGAAAATTTCCAAACTTATAGTGTGAAGGAACAAAACGTACGAGTCCATACCGTCTTCCTGCATCTTGAGGGTCCACCTACTGTCGATCCTGACAGCAACAACAACGGGTATTGATTAAATATTATTACTGATAATCAATTTCATGTTTAACCACTTGCCGACCACCCGCCGCAGTTTTACTGCGGCAGAATGGCACGCCTCGGCGAAACAACGTTATGTAACGTCGCTTCGCCCTGTGGCCACTAGGGGCGCGCGCAGCACCCGCTGCTTGCCCCCTGAAGCCAATGCGAGTGCACGGCGGTCACGATCACCGCCGGGCTCCCGCGATCGCTTCTGACACACGGAGAACCGGGATCTGTGTGTGTAAACACCGTTTCTGGTTCTCTGAGGGGAGAAGAGACAGATGGTCTGTTCATACAGAGTATGAACAACGATTTATCTCTTCCCCTACACAATCCTCTTCCCCTTCAGTTAGAACACACACAGGGAACACATTAACCCCTTTATCGCCCCCTAGTGTTAACCCCTTCCCTGCCAGTGACATTTTTACAGTAATCAATGCATTTTTATAGCACTGATCGCTGTATAAATGCCAATGGTCCCAAAAATGTGTCAAAAGTGTCCGCCACAATGTTGCAGTCCTGATAAAAATCACAGATCATCGCCATTACTAGAAAAAAAAAAATTAATAATAAAAATGCCATAAAACTATCCCCTATTTTGTAGACGCTATAACTTTTGCACAAACCAATCAATATATGCTTATTGCGATTTTTTTTTTTTAACCAAAAATATGTAGAAGAATACGTATCGACCTAAACTCAGGAAAAAATTTTTTTAATATATATTTTTGGGGATATTTATTATATCAAAAAGTAAAAAATATTGCGTTTTTTTTCCCAAAATTGTCGCTCTTTTTTTGTTTATAGCACAAAAGTAAAAACCGCAGAGGTAATCAAATACCACCAAAAGAAAGCTCTGTTTGTGTGAATAAAAGGACGTCAATTTTGTTTGGGTGCAACGTCGCACGACCGCGCAATTGTCAGTTAAAGTGACGCAGTGCCGAATCGCAAAACGTGCTCTGGTCAGGAAGGGAGTAAAATCTTCTGGGACTGAAGCGGTTAAAACTATTAAATCATTAAATATTCTCCAAGCTTTTTTTTGTGATGTAAATTTTAAAAAAAATTTCTGACAAAGACAAAGTGCAAATGGTAAAATAAGAGGTTATTTACAGTATATATTTAAAAATATATATATCTTTAGCCATGCTATTTTATTAGTAACTTAGGAAATGTAAAACTTTTTTTTTTTTTTACATAAAGTGGAGAGAGCATCTCTCATACACACACACAAACACACAAACACACACACTATCCCGAGGAGAGAGAGAGTAAATATGTATTTTATTTTTATTTCTCCTGTAATAAAGAAATAATATATGTATATTTTCTCAGTCTAACGTGTGTGTGTGAGAGAGATAGGTACAAACCTTAGATATAATGTGACCTATAACCCTTAAAAACAACATTTAAAAAGGCACACAAACAAAAATGAGAGTATTGATTTTTTTTATTTGTATTTTTAATAAATGTAACAACATTTATTAAAACATTTTTTTTATAAATTACAATAAAATTATGAGAGGGAGAGAGGGAGAGAGAGTATGTATATATTACAATGAGACAACAATTTTTAAAAACTATTTAGATAACAACAATGAACCTTGTATTATCGTTTTCATAATTTTTATTTTTTTAAATTCTCATAACCACTTGGATCTTCAACCTAGAGGATTAAAACAATAAAAAACATGAATAAAATAATAATAATTACAAAAAAGAAACAAAAAAAAGTTTGCGAATAAATTACGGTTGCATTATTTCTTGTATTGCCTACCTGCAAATGGCATAGACCAAGTAAAGATGAATTTCTATGACAGTCCTTCAGCTTCTGTAATATAATCACTGTCATACCCTCCACATCCTCTCCTGTACATACTGCCCACTGTCATACCATCCACACTCCTCTCCTGTACATACTGCCCACTGCAATACCCTCCGCACTCCTCTCCTGTACATACTGCTCACTATCATACACTCCACACTCCTCTCCTGTACATACTGCCCACTGCAATACCCTCCACACTCCTCTCCTGTACATGCTGCCCACTGTCATACCCTCCACACTCCTCTCCTGTACATACTGCTCACTATCATACACTCCACACTCCTCTCCTGTACATACTGCCCACTGCAATACCCTCCACACTCCTCTCCTGTACATACTGTCCACTGTTATACCCTCCACACTCCTCTCCTGTACATACTGCCCACTGTTATACCCTCCACGCTCATCTCCTGTACATACTGTCCACTGTTATACCCTCCACACTCCTCTCCTGTACATACTGCCCACTGTCATACCCTCCACACTCCTCTCCTGTACATACTGCCCACTGTCATACCCTCCACACTCCTCTCCTGTACATACTGCCCACTGTCATATCAGTTCTTTAAAATGATATTGAATATCCTCAATGTTACCAGCTCTAGAATGGGCACACATTTGTTAGTTCAACTAAAGGAATTCTTCTCAGTCCTCATATTTGTTCTGCCCATTATTAGTACTCATTTAATTGTGTGATTACTATTGTGATGTATAGAGGAACACAGGGGATGTCAGCTACTCTAAATAAACCACTGGTAAAAAAAAAAAAGTGTCCCTGAAAATATTTTTGAAATGTTGGTAACTATGCACTTGGGTACTGCCCAAGGGCCACCGGGTCAGTAGGGGGCCCCATGAGAGGCTCCTGGGATCCTGTGATATTAAAGTGGTGGTAAACTTCACTAACATTACTACTTTTTAGGGGCCCCGAGGTAGGTTTTCCATAATGTATGAGTATGCACAGCATATTAGCATATTAGGGTACACTTACCTGTCAGACTGAGCCCTCCAGCGCTGCGTTGTGATCAATCTGGCCGGTCCTGGGTGCTTCCATCTTCACCCGATCTTCCTTTTGGGTTCTGTGCCTTCGGTCACTTGCCTTAGCTGGGCTGCGTTGCTGTCACTCCCATGCATGCTTATGCGCATCCCCCTCTCTCTCACCCCCTTCTCTCTCTCTCTCTCTCTCTCTCTCTCTCATCCCCCTCTCTCTCATATCCTCCTCTCTCTCCCACCCCCCTCTCTCTCATATCCCCCTCTCTCTCATATCCCTCTCTATCTCTCACACCCCTCTCTCTCTCTCTCTCTCTCTCTCTCTCTCTCTCATCCCCCTCTCTCTCATATCCTCCTCTCTCTCCCACCCCCCTCTCTCTCATATCCCTCTCTATCTCTCACCCCCTCTCTCATCCCCTCTCATATCCCCCTCTCTCTCACCCCCCTCTCTCTCATATCCCCCTCTCTCTCACCCCCCTCTCTCTCATATCCCCCTCTCTCTCATATCCCCCTCTCTCTCTCATATCCCCCTCTCTCTCTCATATCCCCCTCTCTCTTTCACCCCCCTCTCTCTCATCCCCCTCTCTCTCTCACCCCCCTCTCTCTCATCCCCCTCTCTCTCTCACCCCCCTCTCTCTCTCACCCCCCTCTCTCTCTCATCCCCTCTCATACCTCTCTCTCTCACCCCCCCTCTCTCTCTCATCCCCCTCTCTCTCTCTCATCCCCCCTCTCTCTCTCTCATCCCCCTCTCTATCTCTCTCTCATCCCCCTCTGTCTCTCTCTCACCCCCCCTCTCTCTCACCCCCCTCTCTCTCTCTCACCCCCCCTCTCTCTCACCCCCCTCTCTCTCTCTCACCCCCCCTCTCTCTCACCCCCCTCTCTCTATCACCCCCTCTCTATCACCCCCTCTCTCTCTCATATCTCCCTCTCTCATCCCCTCTCATATCCCCTCTCTCTCTCTCTCTCTCTCTCTCTCATCCCCCTCTCTCTTTCTCTCATCCTCCCTCCCTTACCTCTTATCCCTCACCCCTCACTCATCCCCTCTTTCTCTCTCTCCTCCTCCCTCTCTCTATTTAATTTAATTTGTTATAACAAAAAATTGTTTGTTTACTTATTTTTTTTTTATTTTTATAAAAAGCCCCACCAAAATCCTCAGCACCAGGCCCATGATGTTCTTAATCCGGCCCTGAGTGGGGATATCTGGAGGATGGGTGCAGCTGCAAACATCATTCAGATATTTTCTTTTTCTGTCTGCGATTCCCTGCACATTAAAAACAATCACAGCAGCTAATCAGCCACCTGATTGTTTTTACAGGTGGCGGGAGGGGACATCCAGGTGATGGCTCACCTGTTCTCCAGTGCAGATCTCACTCCCTTAGATTCTTTCCCCACCATAATGGCTGGGAAAAGTGATACCAGGATCTGGATATAACGTTTTACACATCGCGTCTGGGTCATTAACAGGAAGGTGTATTAGCTCTAGAGAAGAATACTAATACAAGGCAGTACGTTCATGCTGTAAGAAAATGTAGACATCTTACCTCTAGTGGGCGCCGGTAGGCCAAACACTTGGACTTCACAGAGCGAAAGTATCTCTTCCCGGTCCGGTATGATTACTGTCACATACTTCCCCTTCATTCCTTTACAGTTGAACATGGCGGTCTCCCCAGGGCCCAACGAATAGATGACTGCACACCTGTTCAAATATGAAATTTAAAGAATAAAATTCTCAATGCTTTTAGTTATCGGGTATCTGTATTATCTGTATTTTTAAATGAACCACCTAAGGACCGGGCCTATTTTTCAGACTCTGTGTTTACAAGTTAAAATCTTTTTTTTTTTGCTAGAAAAATTACTTAGAACCTCTAAACGTTATATATATATATTTTTTCTAACACCCTAGAGAATAAAATGGCAGTTGTTGCGTTACTTTATGTCTTACTTTAGGTCTTACAAGCGCATTTTTTGGGGGGAAAAAATACACTTTTTTGACTTAAAATATAAGTCATCAATGAAGTTAGCCCAATTTTTTTTATATTGTGAAAGATAACGTTACGCTGAGTAAATTGATACCCAACATGCCACGCTTCAAAACTGCGCCCGCTCGTGGAATGGTGACAAACTTTTACCCTTAAAAATCCCCACAGGCGACGTTTAAAAATTTCTACAGGTTACTTATTTAGAGTAATAGGGTGTACACACGGTCAGACTTTGTTCGGACATTCCGACAACAAAATCCTAGGATTTTTTCCGACGGATGTTGGCTCAAACTTGTCTTGCATACACACGGTCACACAAAGTTGTCGGAAAATCCGATCGTTCTAAACGCGGTGACGTAAAACACGTACGTCGGGACTATAAATGGGGCAGTGGCCAATAGCTTTCATCTCTTTATTTATTTTGAGCATGCGTGGCACTTTGTCCGTCGTATTTGTGTACACACGATCGGAATTTCCGACAACGGATTTTGTTGTCGGAAAATTTTATCTCCTGCTCCACAACTTTGTGTGTCGGAAAATCCGATGGAAAATGTCCGATGGAGCACGGTCGGAATTTCCAACAACACGCTCCGATCGGACATTTTCCATCGGAAAATCCGACCGTGTGTACGGGGCATTAGAGAGGAGGTCTAGGGCTAAAATTATTGCTCTCGCTCTACCGATTGCGGCGACACCTCACATGTGTGGTTTGAACGCCGTTTTCATATGCGGGCGCGACTCACGTATGCGTTTGCTTTTGCTCGTGAACTCGGCGGGACGAGGCGCTTTACTTTTTTTTTTTTTTCTTATTTATTTTACTTCTTTTTTTTTTTTTTACACTGTCCTTTTAAAAAAAAAAAATGTTTGGGTCACTTTTATTCCTATTACAAGGAATTTCATCCTTTGGATTGAAGGATTAATGATCCAATTCATCCTAGTTCCTAGGCCTAAATCTTTAGCCATACTAATTACTGTTGTAATTACAGGATAATATTATAACTGTGTCTTCACCATATGATAAATCAGACTGATATATGTGATTGTTAGTGACTTCATTGTTATATACATTTTTATTTATTATTGTTGTTCCGTAGTCCATATTTTCATACAATTTTATTGTGCTTAAAATTCTCTACATAGAGAAATAGAATCACCAGGAAATAATGAATTAATTCAGTATAATCATATCTATTAATTTTGTTTTTTGTTTTTTATCTTATCAAGCCTGGAGGCTTTAGGTACTGTTGTATATCGCTTAATTGAATAATCAATATTGCTGACTTGATTAATCCCTCAAACTTTCTGGTAGTGGTAATTTTGAAATAGTTTTGATTATATTTATCTCATACCAACCTGGGATTGTTCCCCCATTCTCTGGAGTCTCCTATCCTGATCTCGGCCTTATTGATCCGCTCCCAACAACAATCCTCCCTGTTGGTTACAGCCACAGAGAAGACCGCATGGACTTCCTTCAGATCTACTGTCCACCAAGGACAATTACCCCATATGGTTTGGCTGCACTGCATCTTGAAATAGTTGCTCGAAAGAGACCCATCAATGGAGTTCCTGGAATCCCCAAAATTGTTATACAGGCCGGACTGGGATGAGACTCCTTTTAACGCCACATTAGGTGCTGAAAGTGTATAAAAAGAAAGTTAAAAGTTCCTGGAGAGACCTAATGGTGGGTTTCCAAGGTATACTGTCTTCTAGGATAAAGAAAAGTGACCTGTTCTGCTGAAGGGTGGCACTGAGTACGAGCTTCTGCCCTTTAAAATGCCCTTTGCATGTGGTCCATATGGTATAAAGCAGATATCTATTAGCACTGGTTACCTTTATTGTAATTAAAATGGTTATAATTTAGGTTTAATGTGGCCAACAGTGGAGATAAGGCTTGGTTTGAAATTAATAGGCAATGGTGATAACACTAAGCAAGAGATCAAGATGACCATAGCAAGTGAGTAGAGCCTTGGTTCCTCTTAGAATTTGGAATGTATTAATAAGCCAGCAGAAGTGTTTGCTGGCACTGCGGAGGTGATGAAGGGACGATGCTGCATATTTTCTGGGACTTTCCCAAACTTGCCCCCTTTTGGCGTGAAGTGATCAGTACAGTCAAGCACCTGACCAATGTTGACCTGGAAGGGAAAACGCGGCCTGTCTGCTTCATCTTTCAGACAGACCGATCAAGAAATATTAGGCCTCTCTCACAATCCAGCTGCTAAACGCGGTCAGAGCATGCATCCCCCTTTGTTGGAGATCGGAAACCCCCCCATCAAAGTCTCTGTGGTTCTCTAAGGTAAACGAATTGAAAAACACAGAGGATCTCACAGCTATGTTGCATAATGGGGAGGAGACCTTCCAAGAGACCTGGCGACCCTGGAACCACTTTGTATACACTGACGCATATTTACAGGAGATGGCACAAATAAGCTAGCCTTCCCAGATCTGACTCTACTCCCTGGGTGAGAGGCCCTCTACACCCTCATTTTCTCTTCCTCTATCCCTGTACCCCCAGCTCCTATTACTCTGGGGTCATCTACTCCCAACATTTGTTCCCCTGGTCCTACCCCCCCCCCCCTTTTTTTCTTTAGTTTCCTTTGGAGACCCAGTGATGGGATACACCCCTCAGATATGAAGTATATCCTGATTTATATTCTGCTTTCACATTGCCCCATCCCTGGGCTTCTTAGGTCCAAGGGAAGTACTACCTCCAGCTACACTACCTGAAAATCTTAAGCTAAGTTACTCCATTCTATTGTGTGTTATATACTTTATTTCAGTTCATCTCACTATTTCATGCATTAAAGTACATAAGCCATGATCCTCTATATAAATGTATGATAGACACCCCAGCGTGGTGCACTGAGCACTATCCACACAAACGTATTTGTTAAGATGACCGCATACTCCGTGCAATGCTGGGCCTGTTGTTTTCTGACTTGGCCCTTCATTACTTATCTGTTCTTGGTATGATATTCTGTAACAACTGTTTATTTTGATTGTTACATGTAACTTTCTTTGGTAAATAAAGGAATTATAAAAAAGAAGCCAGCAGGAACCTGAAACCAGCAGTCCTCCTCCCCTCTTTACAATAGACTTACTCTCCCCACTCAAGGTTCTCATATCTTATTTCTGAAAATACCTAATTAATGAAAATTACAAGAGAGGAAGTGAGAACTCCACACTGGCCGTGCCTTGGACGCAGAGCTGATCGCTCATCTACAGAGATCTTGCCATCAGAGTCATTCAGAGGTCCAACACAAGCCAACCTTCATCCACAACTGGAACAACAGCTTTAAATAATATATTTCCTTGGAAACTGGCTGTTCTAGAGATCATGTTAATTAAAAGGAAAGTTACCTCCATTTGAAATTCCAGGTAGGTTTGTATCCATACTGATTGGTGTTCCTGGAAAACCAAAAATGACAAGAAATATGTTTTATGCAGTTCTGTTCTTCACTGCATTAAAAGTAGAACACTTTAATTTGTGTTTAGTAAAAGCCACATGCTGAGTGGAGGTGTTGAGTATCAGCAATGGCCATAGCTCTGCGAAGGAGGAAAGTTCAGGGTCTCAGCCACTCAGGGCCAGGGCATGGGGTGGGCAGGAGGGGTGGCTGACTGGGTATCATATTAGGTTGAGGGGGGGGGGGGCACCAATACATAGGGTGAGGAGATGGTGGGGGAAAGGATTTGTGCTGGGGGGGCTTGGGGGAGGGAATGTGTGCTGGGAGGGGGAATGTGGGGGGCATCAAGGGATAACATTTGTTCTAGGAGGGACAATTTAAAGGGGGATGTGCTGGAAAGGGTGTTTTGGGGTGCTTTGTGATGGGAGAAGGAAATTTGTGCTAGGAAGGGGGATTTGGGGGGTGCTAGAAGAGGTGATTTGGGTGGGGGGATTTGTGCTAGGAGGGGACATTTTTGGGTTTATTCATGTTAGGAAGAAGGATTGTGGGGGGGAGGATTTGAGCTGGAAGGGGTGATTTTTCTTTGGGGGGGATTTCTGCCATGAGGGGGGGTTTGGGGAGAGAGAGGATTTGAGCTGGGAGAGAGGATGGGGGGGGGGCAAAGATTTGTGTTGGGGAGGAATTTTATCAGTTGGTAGATTCTTAATTCTGATAGGGGGGGTATTTGGGGAAAATTTATGCTTAGGAGGCAAGTGTGCAGATTAGTGCTTGATATTGGGGGGGGGGGGTGTATCTTCTTTTTACAGGTTGCCTATAGACCAGTTTTGTTTGGTCAACCAATAGGGTCGCTTTAAACCACAAATTTGTTTGCACAAAATATCTTTAGCAATCAGTGATTAATATGTTAAAATATCGGGCTGATAACAGAACTGGAGATATGAGTTGCAGTGTAATATACATTCACCAGAAACTTTATTAGGTACACCCGTTCAATTGCTTGGTAACACAAATTGCTAATCAGCCAATCAAATGGCAGCAACTCAATGCATTGAGGCATCTAGACGTGATGAAGACGACTTGCTGAAGTTCAAACCGAGCATTAGAATGGGGAAGAAAGGGGGATTGAAGTGACTTTGAACGTGGCACGGTTGTTGGTGCCAAACAGGCTGGTCTGAGTATTTCTGGGATTTTCACACACAACCATCTCTCGGGTTTACAGAGAATGGTGGGGAAAAGAGAAAATATCCAGTGAGCGGCAGTTGTGTGGAGGAAAATGTCTTGTTGAGGTCAGAGGTCAGAGGAGAACGGTCAGACTGGTTCCACCCACTACTATGGAGTTGGACCTAATACAGGGGGTCCAACCCACTACTAGCAAGGGGAACCTAAGAAAGGGGGTCCAACCCGCTACTAGTAAGGGGGTCCTAAGAAAGGGGATCCAACCCGCTACTAGCAAGGGGGACCTAAGAAAGGGGGTCCAACCCGCTACTAGCAAGGGGGTCCTAAGAAAGGGGGTCCAACCCACTACTAGCAAGGTGTACCTAATAAAGAGGGTCCAACCCACTACTAGTAAGGTGGACCTAATAAAGGGGGTCCAACCTGCTACTAGCAAGGTTATCCTAATAAAGGGGGTCCAACCCACTACTAGTAAGGTGTACCTAATAAAGGGGGTCCAACCCACTACTAGAAAAGTGTAACTTATAAGGGGGTCCAACCCACTACTAGCAAGGTGGCCTTAATAAAGGGGTCCAACCCACTACTAGCAAGGTGGCCCTAATAAAAGGGTCCAACCCACTACTAGTAAGGTGGACCTAAAAAAGGGGGTCCAACCCGCTACTAGCAAGGTTACTCTAATAAAGGAGATCCGACCCACTACTAGCAAGGTGGACCTAATAAAGTGGGTCTATCCCACTACTAGCAAGGTGGACCTAATAAAGGGGATCCAACCCACTACTAGCAAGGGGGACCTAATAAAGGGGGTCCAACTCACTACTAGCAAGGTGGACCTAATAAAGGGGGTCCAACCCACTACTATCAAGGGGGAACTAATAAAGTGTCCGGGGAGTGTATTTGTAATTTTTTATATTGCATGCTAATTTCTATTTTCCACCACATTAGTGTTTTAATACTGAGAAAGGCGTACCCGTTTAATTGACAAGTAATAAAACTTACCATTAGATGTTTCAGGCAATCCAAAGACCTGAACTTCACACAGGATGAGATGTTCGGTCCTCCCCGGGATTGTCACCGTCACATAACGGCCAACCATTCCTTTACAGGAGAAGAAGACTGACTCTCCGGATTCCATAGAAGTAATCACCCCACACCTGATGAAGACCAGGGAATAAAAACATGTAAAACCTTATTATAAACAAGTTCTTTCCAATTGTTACACAAGCCCTGAACCCCTTCATGACATGGTAACAGGATGTGGGCTTTAAACTTGGACACCGCATGTGTTATTGCGCTTGTGCTGGGACTGCGCTGCACAGCTCGCTCCCAACACACACACACACTGGATCTCCTACTAATGACCCGGAATTGGTATAAACTATGATCATCAGGAGCAGGAGAACTTACTTTGTGTTGTTCTTTGGTGGTCATTAATGGTAATAGCAAGAAATATACAGCTAAATAAAAAAAAACATTTTTTTTTATATTTTGGGCCAATTTCCCTTGATATTTAAAAAAAACAGGAGATATCCATTACCATTTACCACCAAATGAAAGCCCAATTTGTGCTAAAAAAAAAAAAAAAAAAATTAAAAGTACAATTTCTGTCTTTGCAGATAACACCAAGCTATGCAATGGATGGAATAACGTCCTTACAGTATGTCTCCAATTTATAAGCCGACCTCAATGCTCTGTCTAATTGGGCGACTATGTGACAAATGAGGTTTAATGTTGAGAAATGTAAAGTTCTGCACTTGGGGGCTAAGAATATGAACCATACATACTAGGGGGAGTACAACTGGGGGGATCCATAGTGGAGAAGGATCTGGGGGTTTTGGTAGATCATATGATCATTAATAACATACAATGCCAAGCTGCGGTTTCCAAAGCGAGCAAAGTCCTTTCTTGTATAAGAGAGGTATGGACTCCAGAGAGAGAGACATCATCTGTACAAATCATTAGTAAGACCTCATCAGACCTTGGGCTCCAGTTCTCAAAAAGGATATCGGGGAACTGGAAAAAGTGCAGAGAAGAGCAACCAAACTGATAAGAGGCATGGAGGAGCTCAGCTATGAGGAAAGATTAGAGGAACTGAATTTATTCTCGTGAGAAGAGGAGATTAAGGCGGATATGATCACCATGTATAAATACATAAGGGGGGATATGATCTCCATGTATAAATACATAAGGGGGATATGATCTCCATGTATAAATACATAAGTGGTCCATGTAGTGAACTTGGCGTTGAGTTACTCACTTTAAGGTCATCACAGAGGACAAGGGGGCACTCTTTTACGTCTAGAGCAGAAGTCTCCAAACTACGGGCCTCCAGTTGTTCAGGAACTACAATTCCCATCATGCCTAGTCATGTCTGTGAATGTCAGAGTTTTACAATGCCTCATGGGATGTGTAGCTCCGCAACAGCTGGAGCGCTGTAGTTTGGAGGTCTAAAGGAAAAAAAGATTTCCTCCCCAATAGAGCTCCACGATTTTGGCTAAAATGAGAATCACAATTTTTTTTGCTTAGAATAAATACCACAATTCTCTCACAATTCTCGCGGTGTAACATCTTCTTTCACAATATACAAAAAAAAATTGGGCTAACTATACTGTTTTTTTTAAAAATTAATTAAAGTGTATTTTTTTGTATAAAAAATTGCGTTTGAAAAACCGCTGCGCAAATACGGCGTGACAAAAAATAACGCAACAACCACCATTTTATTCTCTAGAGTCTCTGCTAAAAAAAATAATATATAATCATGTTTGGGTGCTCCACGTAATTTTCTAGCAGAAAATAATGATTTTTACTTGTAAGCAACAGATGTCAGAAAAGGTTTGGTCTTTAAATGGTTAAACTTCCATCATCCACACGCTGGAGTTCTTTCCTTTGATAAAAGAACAAAAAGATACTTTGTTTCTACTTATTAAGCATGTTGTAATAAAACTTGGCAGGCTGCCTGGATTTTTTTTCCAGCTGTGAGAACTCTCTGCACCTGTTAGAAAGATCATGACATGTGTTTTGAAGATCGGGAAGGGAAAAAGATTGTGATTCCGATTCTTAACGATTAATCGTGCAGCTCTAATCCCCACGTATGGAAAGGTTTCTTGACGGTAAGAGCTGTGAAAATGTGGAATAGGCTCCCTCCAGAGGTGGTTCTGTCCAGCTCAGTAGATTGCTTTAACAAAGCCCTGGATTCTTTCCTAAATGCACAAAATATATCTGCGTACGGACATTTATAGGTAAAGTTGATCGAGGGAATATCCGATTGCCTCTCTGGGATCAGGAAGGAATTTTTCCCCTGCTGTAGCAAGTTGGATCATGGTTTGCTGGGGTTTTTGCCTTCCTCTGGATCAACTGTGGGTGAAGAATTGTGTATGTGTGATTGTATTTTTTTATTTCACCAGCTCTCTGTTTAGGGAGCACTGAGAACTGAACGATTAGCTGTGTTTGATTGCTCGGTTCTCAGTCTTAGAGCCAGCGGGGGACAGGTGCAGCTTAGGTCCGCCATCAAGGTAAGTATGATTCTGAAAATAACCGCCCAAAAAAAAATTCTCTTTTAAGGTTTGTTTCAGCCTCCATCATAAAGGGGTACAGCCGTTACAACTGTAAGGGGTCCCGAGGCCTGAGGAGCCCGTCCGGGCCAGAAGAAGGCAGGACAGGTGAAGGGGAGCCGTGCTGTGCATTACAGAATCGATCTCGGCTCATTCTGCTCTCTGTGGCATTGAGCTCAGACATCAAGCTCTTTACTGCCACCTCTGGCTACTATGTGCATGTGCACCCCTCGTGTACTGGGCTTCTCTGTGCCAGAAACATGTCAGCTTTGTGAAAAGAGCTGGGACCAAGTAGGAAGATCTTCTTTACAAGTAGGGGCTGTGAAGGAAATGGATGGGGATGTTTTATGTACAGAGAGGTGTCAGAACCTTGTGTGTTGACAGGTTTGTGTATATTTGGGGCTGTGATATATACAGGCGTGTGGTGGGGGGGCTGACACATATACAGGTGTGTGGGGGGGGCTGACACATATACAGGTGTGTGTGTGTGGGGGTTGACATATATACAGGCGTGTGGTGGGGGGGCTGACACATATACAGGTGTGTGTGGGGGGGCTGACATATATACAGGTGTGTGTGGGGGGGCTGACATATATACAGGTGCGTGTGGGGGGGCTGACACACATACAGGTGTATGGGGGGCTGACATATATACAGGTGTGAGGGGGCTGACATATATACAGGTGTGTTGGGAGGCTGACATATATACAGGTGTGAGGGGGCTGACATATATACAGGTGTGTTGGGGGGCTGACATATATACAGGTGTGTTGGGGGGCTGACATATATACAGGTGTGTTGGGGGGCTGACATATATACAGGTGTGTTGGGGGGCTGACATATATACAGGTGTGTTGGGGGGGCTGACATATATACAGGTGTGTGGGGGGGCTGACATATATACAGGTGTGTGGGGGCTGACATATATACAGGTGTGTTGGGGGGCTGACATATTCACAGGTGTGAGGGGGGCCCACATATATACAGGTGTGTGGGAGGCTGACATATATACAGGTGTGAGGGGGGCTGACATATATACAGGTGTGTTGGGGGGGCTGACATATATACAGGTGTGAGGGGGGCTGACATATAACCAGGTGTGTTGGGGGGGCTGACATATATACAGGTGTGTGTGGGAGGCTGACATATATACAGGTGTGTGTGGGGGAGCTGACATATATAAAGGTGTGTGGGGGGCGCTGACATATATACAGGTGTGTGGGGAGGGCTGATATATATAAAGGTGTGTGTGGGGGGCTGACATATATACAGGTGTGAGGGGGGCTGACATATATACAGGTGTGTGGGGGGGGCTGACATATATACAGGTGTGTGTGGGGGACTGGCATATATACAGGTGTGAGGGAGGCTGACATATATACAGGTGTGTGGGGGGGCTGACATATATACAGGTGTGTGTGGGGGGGCTGACATACATACAGGTGTGTGGGGGGCTGACATATATACAGGTGTGTGGAGGGCTGACATATATACAGGTGTGTGGGGGGCTGACATATACACAGGTGTGTGTGGGGGGCTGACATATATACAGGTGTGTGGAGGGCTGACATATATACAGGTGTGTGGGGGGGCTGAGATTTATACAGGTGTGTGGGGGGGCTGACATATATACAGGTGTGTGGGGAGGCTGGCATATATACAGGTATGTGGGGGGCTGATATATATATATACAGGTGTGTGTGGGGGGACTGACATATATACAGGTGTGAGGAGGGCTGACATATATACAGGTGTGGGGGGGGGGGCTCACTAATAAATGTAAACAAGTGAGGTCATTAATGATTTATGGACAGGAACATTTTTATTTTGCTTGTTTATTGTGTGGGGGTTCTGCCCTAAAAATTCTAATTTCTTCAACAGAAATATGCATCTTAGCTCTTGAATTTGAAGCAAACTCATAAATAAAATGACCGTAAGATAAATTAGAAGATACATCGAAGACTTATATAAATATTTGTTTTAAAAACTGTTGCTTTTTCCTAATAAACCTGACCTTGGATTTAACACTCCTCCAAATTCCGCCGAGCTCCCAATACGAATTTCTGCTCCAACAATTCTCTCTTTGCAGCATTCCAGCACCCGATTGGTGATGACTACAGAGAAGATCTGGTAGGGTGACTCCAGGTCCACCATCCACCAAGGTGACAGCTCTCTTTGGGTAATTGAACATTGCCCCATGATGTGATTAGCGGCCAGGGAGCCGTCATTGGCATTACCAGCTTCTCCAGAAGAAGAAAATGTGCTGGACTGGGAGGCCGTGCCATTCAGGGCTACATTCCGAACTGGAGAAACAAAGTTGAGATATTGAATTACAAAGTTAACACAAAAAAAAAAACTTTCATAACGATCAGACAAGAACCAAGGACTCAAAAGTACATCAATTACAAACAATACTTGGAATAAACTGTTTTTGCCTTCAGTCTGTTTAAAGGTTCCCAATATTTCTTTTGAAGGACCATACATTATTATATTTATATCTCACTTGTATATCCCATAAAAGCTTCAAATTGATGTCAATACTCTAACATCTCTCATGGTCTGTGGTGACAACACCTCCCTGCCATTGTTTTAGAAACCTAAAATTGTTAACAGTTGGCAAAGACTTTTATTCATAGTAGTCCAACTTTCCCAACCCAGAAGATACAGAAGGCAATGCTCTGCCCATATGTGTGAAATGTCCTGTAGTTTGGGTGGTCATTAGGACTCATCTACATAAAGACCAGTCAAAACTCACCTTGCTCCTAATAGTGCTAAAGCGAATGGTCCATGCCACAAAATAGCACTAGTGGTGGTAGAAAGCAATCAAATACATTGGGAATAAGGAGCATATGCAATTCACCTTACCTACAATATACACTATATTGCCAAAAGTTTTGGGACGCCTGCCTTTACACACATACATGAACTTTAATGGCATCCCAGTCTTAGTCCGTAGGGTTCAATATTGAGTTGGCCCACCCTTTACAGCTATAACAGCTTCAACTCTTCTGGGAAGGCTGTCCACAAGGTTTAGGAGTGTATCTATGGGAATGTTTCATCATTCTTCCAGAAGAGCATTTCTGAGGTCCAGGCACTGATGTTGGACAAGAAGGCCTGGCTCGCAGTCTCCTCTCTAAGGTGTTCTATCGGATTGAGGTCAGGACTCAGTGCAGGCCAGTCAAGTTCCTCCACCCCAAACTCGCTCATCCATGTCTTTAGGGAACTTGCTCTGTGCACTGGTCCAAATCATTTGGTGGAGGGGGGATTATGATGTGGGGTTGTTTTTCAGGGGTTGGGCTTGGCCTCTTAGTTCCAGTGAAGGTACCTCTTAAGACGTCAGCATACCAAGACATTTTGGACAATTTCATGCTCCCAACTTTGTGGGAACAGTATGTGGACGGCCCCTTCCTGTTCCAACATGACTGCGCACCAGTGCACAAAGCAAGGTCCATAAAGACATGGATGAGCGAGTTTGGGGTGGAGGAACTTGACTGGCTAATTATTTACATTTCTTACATTTCTTTTTAAATAACTAATAATTAATTTTAATTTTAAGAAGACACCTTTATCTGCTCACAAAGAGTAGCTTTGGAGACATTCATGAGATATGTGCAGAACAAAAAAATTTGTTTAGTTGTGGTTCGTTATTTAGTTAAATTTGTTTAATTTGTTTTCAGAATTAATTTTGTTTATTCGAATTCAAATCAATTCAAATTTTTCCAGTTCCATTGAAATTGCATTCCAATCAAATTCCATTCAAAATCAAATTTATTCTATTCGAAATTCGAATATTGGAAGATGGTTATATTTTTTCTATTCCATTCTATGCTGTTGTTTTTTCTATTATATATATTTTTTTATTTTCTATTCTGTTCTTTTCTTTTCTACTATATTCTATTCCAAATTATTCTATTCAAAATTCCAATTTATTCTATTCGAAATGTGAATTTCGGAAAACGGTTATATTGTTATGTTCTTTCTATTGTATTCTATTCTTTCTATTGTTTATTGTATTGTATGCTATTTAATTCTTTTCTATCATTTTATTTTCTATTCTATTCTTTTCTATTCAAATTCAAATTTATTCTAATCGAAATTTGAATTTCAGAATTTTTCTATTTTATTTTATACTATTCTGTTGTTTAATCTAATCTATTCCTTTATTTTCTATTCTATTTTATTTTATTTTGTTCTTTTATTTTCTGTTTTATTTTGTTCTGTTTTGCTCTATTCTTTATTTTCTACTTTTTTAATGTATTCTAATTTTTTCTATTCTTTTATTTTCTTTTGTTTTACTTTATTATGTTCTCATATTTTAATTTCTATTATATTATTTTTCTATTATTTTTCTTTATTTTTTTATTCTATTTTATTCTCCTTATTTGGAAATTCTAATTCAATTTGAAAAGTATTCTAATTCGATTTGAAAAGTATTCCAATTTGATTCAAAAACTATTTCAATTCGATTCGAAAACTATTCAAATTTCATCCGAAATTGTGATTCGTTATTTCAGATTTGTTTAAATTCGTTGCATCCAAATTACCGAATAACAAAAAACTTGCCAGAATTTCAGTTCAGAACGAAACGAACCGCACATGTCTAATATTCCTGTCTCTGGGGCCAATGAATGGAGAGCTCTTTCTAACACATACAATAAGCTAGAATCTAAGACACAATCCCTACTTTACATACACATTTCTTCTCTTCGCTCTTCAACTTGCTCAGCAAACACTTGGACATCACATAAAGTCAAATGTTCTGCTCTTTTGGGTATAAAAATTGTAACAAAACGTCCTTTCATCCCATCACAGTCATAGATGATGGTCTGTCTATTGGGGACGATCTGAGCACACCTGCAAAAGAATGAAGAAGAACATTGGACCGGGCATCATGATGGACAACACCCAGCATCAGTAGTAAGGGTTACATTGTGGAAAAAAAAAAAAAAAGTTCCAACAATTATGGACTTTCTGATCACAAACATTAATAAGGGGGAACAGAACATCTCAGAATGGACAAAGAAAAGTTTTGAAGTTTTCAGTGGTGCATCTTTTAATCAAAGTAAAGAGCCTATGACGTAAGCACTTTACCATGTGATCAGCTGTGTCCAATCACAGCTGATCACAGTGGAAATAGGAAGTGCCGGTTATCGGCATTCCTCTCCCCACACTGACAGCGTGTGAGAAGAGGAGAGCTGATAAGTGGCTTTACTCACAGGGGAGATCTGCACTGATAATCAGTGCAATGATTATGGGTGCAGCCCCACCAGTGATGCCCACCAGTGCCCACCAGTTATGCCAATCAGTTCCAATCAGCGAGGTCAATCAGTGCCCATCAGTTCTGCCTTTCAGTGTCCATCAGTGCCGCCTATCAGTTCTGTCTATCAGTGTCTATTAGGGATGGGCTATCTGTTCGAGTCGAACATGAGTTCGACTCGAATATTGGCTGTTCGCCCATTCGCCGAACAGCGAACAATTTGGGGTGTTCGCAGCAAATTCGAAAAGCCACGGAACACACTTTCAAATAAAAATCTAAAGTTCTCATTTTAAAGGTTAATATGCAAATTATTGTCATAAAAAGTGTTTGGGGACCTGGGTCCTGCCCCAGGGGACATGGATCAATGCAAAAAAAAGTTTCAAAAACGGCCGTTTTTTTCAGGAGCAGTGATTTTAATAATGCTTAAAGTCAAACAATAAAAGTAAAATATTCCTTTAAATTTCGTACCTGGGGGGTGTCTATAGTATGCCTGTAAAGGGGCGCATGTTTCCCGTGTTTACAACAGTCCGAGAGCAAAATTACATTTCTAAAGGAAAATAAAAACATTTAAAAGTTCTAGCTCTAGTGGCGGCTATTAATGAATTGTTGGTCCCGGCAATACACATAAAAGTCATTGAAAGTCATTAAAAAAAATGCGTGGGGGTCCCCCAAAATTCCATCACCAGGCCCTTCAGGTCTCGTATGGATATTAAGGGGAACTCCGCGCCAAAATTAAAAAAAAAATGGTGGTGTGGTTCCCCCAAAAATCCACACCAGGCCCTTTTCCGAGCATGCAACCTGGCAGGCCGCATGAGAAGAGGGGGGGATGAGAAAGCGCCCCCCTCCTGAACCGTACCAGGCCACATGCCCTCAACATGGGGAGGATGTCCCCATGTTAATGGAGACAAGGGCCTCATCCCCACAACCCTTGCCCGATGGTTGTGGGGGTCTGCGGGCGGGGGGCTTATCGGAATCTGGAAGCCCCCTTTAACAAGGGGACCCCCAAATCCCACCCCCCCATGTGAAATGGTAAGGGGTATATTGTACCCCTACCATTTCACAAAAAGAAAGTGTCAAAATGTTAAAAATCCACAGGAGACGGCTTGGGACAAGTCCCTTATTAAAAATAAAAAAATAAAAAAGAGATTCCAGCGATGTAATCCCATAAATCCATGCTCCTACTCCAGCGATGGATGATCTCCAGCGACTTCCGCGAGGAACACGCACAGGATCCTGCCTCCACCGGAGGCACCCAGCCAATGATGCGGTGCCAGCTTGACAGCTCTTATGTAGCTGAGGGCGGGGACACCCGTCACGTGACTCTGTCCCCCTCTGACAAGGGGAAACGCCGGAGTTTCCCAGTGATTTGTACGGCCCCGCCCCCTCTTATGCAATGGGAGTCCTGGTTAAAAAAAGTTGCGATAAGCGTATATTGATTGGTTTGCACAAAAGTTATAGCGTCTACAAAATAGGGGATAGATTTATGGCATTTTTATTACAATTTTTTTTTCTGTATTAGTAATGGCGGTGATCTGCAATTTTTATCGTGACTGCGACACTATGGCGGACACATCGGACACTTTTGACACTATTTTGGGACCATTGTCATCTATACAGCGATCGGTGCTATAAAAGTGATATAAAATTGCACTGATTACTGTGTAAATGACACTGGCAGGGAAGGGGTTAAATACTAGGGGGGCGATCAAGGGGTTAAGTGTGTCCTAGGGAGTGATTCTAACTGTGGGGGGTGGGCTCACTACAACATGACAGCGATCACTGCTCCCGATGACAGGAAGCGGTGATCTCTGTCATGTTGCTAGGCAGAACAGGGAAATGCCTTGCTTACATCTCCACATTCTGCCACTCTGTGACATGATCGCGGGCACCAGCAGACATCGAGTCCACGGGACCCACGGGCATGGTCACAGAGTACGCAGCGGGAGCGCGCACGTCCACAATGCCGCGATTGAAAGGAGACGAACCTGTACGCCCATTAGCCCAGCCGTGCCATTGTGCCAATGTATATCAGCGTGCGCTGGTCGGGATGTGGTTAATGTACCGTAGTTTGTCTCCATTCCACGGGCGTGGAATGTTTGGCATCTATTTACTCAATGTAACATTAGGTATTATATTGTGTTTGTGTTCTCCAGAATTCGTTAAAGTCTATTTTTTTTAATTTGCATTTAAAAACTGCTACGCAAATATTGTGCAACATAAAAAATTGCAACACCCACGTTTTATTCTCTAGGGCCTCCACTTAAAAAAAAACAGATATAATGTTTGCTGATGTTCTTAGTAATTTTCTATAAAAAAAATTTAAAAAGCAGATTTTTACATATGTAAGATGTCAGAATTGGCCTGGGGGGTCAAGTAGTTAAACTACAGAGGTCCAAATGCCTTCATCTTACCTGGGGTTATGTACACCACCTCGCTCCTCAGAGTCTCCGATAAGGATCTCAGCTCCATTTAAATGGCTTTCACAGCATTCTCCGTGGCTGGTGATGGTAACATACAAGACTCGCATTTTGTTTAGTAGGTCCACACGCCACCAAGGACCAAAATCTACGAGTGTGCCGGTGCAGCTTCTATCAGAAAAACTTGCAGATCTGTCGCCATCAACGACTAATCTTGAGGGTAGGTTATGATCGAAATAGCTGGACTGGGAGCAGAGGCCTTGTGGAGCAACATTGGCAACTGAAATTAAAGTTTGGAAACCAATTATTTTTAGACATGTGCACAACAAAAAAAAATTGTTTCATTTCTTTACATATACATTGATTCGTAACAATTCGTAATTTCATAAGACGCGAGTTTTCATATTCGGACTCGTTCGTATTTTTGTAACAGTTATATTTTCGTTGATATGAAATGATTCGTAATTCCGTCTAATTTTCTTTGATTCGAAATTCGTAATTTTGTTAGATGATAATTTTCGTTTATTCGGTACACTACTCGGAATTTAGTAATTGTTACTTTTGTGGGATTGCCTTTTTCGTTGATTTATACTTTCGTAGGAAATAAAGATTTATAGTCATATATATGACCGATGGTCAGCACGTCTCGTACGCCCGCACTTGAAGTACCGCCACTGCGCCTCTAGAAAAATAAAACAAACTGCCCCGCTGCCACTTTAATGATGTAAAATGTGAACCGTATTTTTAACCCCTGTCTAGACTTGATAGTGAAAAATAAGTGGCGCTAAATTACACACATGTGTATTAAACTACAATAGTGTAAAAATCCTGAACCTAAAAATAAATGAAAATAACTTCATAAACAATACATTTTAAAGTATCGCTGTAAAGAAAATAAAAATAATCAGTGCAACAATGTAATGATTTTAATTATCAGTGTAACAATATCACCCTGTGACAAGTGAAAATAAACTAAATTCAACTTAAAAGACCATAAGCATAATCAGGTTCATCCAGAAAAGAACTGATTCAGTGTAAACTTTTCTGATCTTCCACCACACCAATAAGTGCCAGTGAGTCCGCTCCCTTTGAAAGACACACTATTGTAGTTTAATACACATGTGTGTAATCTAGCGCCACTTATTTTTCACTATCAAGTCTAGATAGGGGTTAAAAACATGGTTCAAATAATAATCCTATGCTTGCTTTTCTAATAAGCCTTGTACTTACTCCAATCCACTCCCTCACCAGACCTGACTCAGTCTCCTTCTCAACTGAATGCAGGCATGTACTGGTCATCAGGACTACCGGGAGTTTTCCGGTGGGCCGATGGCTCAGTGGGCCGGTTTCAGTGACAGGATCCTGGGTCCCAGGCACTTTCATTCCGGGACAATACAGTGTCCCGAAATTGCCCCCTGTGCCGATCTGATGCCCCCTAAAAAGGCCACCAGCACCGCTTTACTGACTGTCACTTGTTCTGGCCGGGCAGGCCGGCCGAGACCCGCTGTACCTTGTAGTTGCACAGCTGCTGGCTCACTGCCCGAACTGGTTGCTAGCCGCCTGGCGTATAGCAACCAGTGACGTCACCAGAGCGATGCCCCAGAATTCAGAGCGGAGGAGGATTTAACTTCCTCCTCCTCCGCGCACGCCTAGTACTTAGATCCACCCCCCTCCTCTGAGCTGAAGCCGAAACTAGTGGAGCCTGGAGGACATGTGTGGGACACAGTGCACAGGGAGCCACCACGCCAACCTCCATTTCCTGGTTCTCATCTGACAGGTATAATGTGATCTGTGTGCTCCCGCTGCTGCAGCTACACTTTCTTCACCCACAATCTCTCCACCAACTCTTTCTGTGAGTGGGGGATCTGATGGTAAAGAGGGATCTTTCTGTGAGTGGGGGATCTGATGTTAAGGGGGGGTTCTTTCTGTGAGTGGGGGATCTGATGGTAAAGGGGGATCTTTCTGTGAGTGGGGGATCTGATGTTAAGGGGGGGGGGTTCTTTCTGTGAGTGGGGGATCTGATGGTAAAGGGGGTTCTTTCTGTGAGTGGGGGATCTGATGGTAAAGGGGGATCTTTCTGTGAGTGGGGGATCTTTCTCACAAAAATAAGTACACCCCTCAGTCACATTTCTGTAAATATTTTCTTCTATCTTTTCATGTGACAACACTGAAGAAATGACACTTGTCTACAATGTAAAGTAGTGAGTGTACAGCTTGTATAACAGTGTAAATTTGCTGTCCCCTCAAAATAACTCAACACACAGCCATTAATGTATAAACCGCTGGCAATAAAAGTCAGTACACCCCTAAGTGAAAATGTCCAAATTGGGCCCAATTAGCCATTTTCCCTCCCCAGTGTCATGTGACTCGTTAATGTTACAAGGTGTCAGGTGTGAATGGGGAGCAGGTGTGTTAAATTTGGTGTTATCGCTCTCACTCTCTCATACTGGTCACTGGAAGTTCAACATGGCACCTCATGGCAAATAAATCTCTGAGGATCTGAAAAAAAGAATTGTTGCTCTACATAAAGATGGCCTAGGCTATAAGAAGATTGCCAAGACCCTGAAATTGAGCTGCAGCACGGTGGCCAAGACCATACAGCGGTATAACAGGACAGGTTCCACTCAGAACAGGCCTCGCCATGGTCCACCAAAGAAGTTGAAGTCACATGCTCAGCGTCATATCCAGAGGTTGTCTTTGGGAAATAGACGTATGAGTGCTGCCAGCATTGCTGCAGAGGTTGTAGGGGTGGGGGGTCAGCCTGTCAGTGCTCAGACCATACACCTCACACTGCATAAAACTGGTCTGCATGACTGTCGCCCCAGAAGGAAGACTCTTCTAAAGATGATGCACAAGAAAGCCCGCAAACAGTTTGCTGACGACAAGCAGACTAAGGACATGGATTACTGGAACCATGTCCTGTGGTCTGATGAGACCAAGAAAAACGTATTTGGTTCAGATGGTGACAAGCGTGTGTGGGGGCAACCAGGTGAGGAGGACAAAGACAAGTGTGTCTTGTCTACAGTCAAGCATGGTGGTGGGAGTGTCATGGTCTGGGGCTGCATGAGTGCTGCCGGCACTGGGGAGCTACAGTTCATTGAGGGAACCATGAATGCCAACATGTACTGTGACATACTGAAGCAGAGCATGATCCCCTCCCTTCAGAGACTGGGCTGCAGGGCAATATTCCAACATGATAACCACCCCAAACACACCTCCAAGACCACCACTGCCTTGCTAAAGAAGCTGAGGGTTAAGGTGATGGACTGGCCAAGCATGTCTCCAGACCTAAACCCTATTGATCATCTGTGGGGCATCCTCAAATGGAAGGTGGAGGAGCGCAAGGTCTATAACATCCACCAGCTCTGTGATGTCGTCATGGAGGAGTGGAAGAGGACTCCAGTGGCAACCTGTGAAGCTCTGGGGAACTCCATGCCCAAGAGGGTTAAGGCAGTGCAGGAAAATAATGGTGGCCACACAAAATATTCACACTTTGGGCCCAATTTGGACATTTTCACTTAGGGGTGTACTGACTTTTGTGGCCAGCGGTTTAGACATTAATGGCTGTGTGTTGAGTTATTTTGAGGGGACAGCAAATTTACACTGTTATACAAGCTGTACACTCACTACTTTACATTGTAGCAAAGTGTCATTTCTTCAGTGTTGTCACATGAAAACATAGAAGAAAATATTTACAAAAATGTGAGGGTTTTTTTTCCTTCTTGGATAGAGTAAGGGAAGGGTTTAACCCCTGTAAGGTTTATTTCTGCCATTGTTGTCCCATTGGGAAGATTTGCTTTAATTTCCTGTCCCATAGCCAAACAGGAAGCGAGAGGAAAATCGTGCTATTAATTAATTAAAGGGAATCTCTTGGGGACCATCAGGTCACAGAAACTAGTGTCCCCATTGAAAGTTTTCCCCCCTATTACTTTTCTGGGGACAGCCCAAAATTTGGGATTTTCTTTTACTTTCACTCTTAGTAATAACAGGTAAACAGAAAAATAGGGGGGCACGGACAGCAATCAAAAGTTACAGGTGTTCTAATCTTTTTCCACTCCATCCAAGAAATTAAAAAAAGGTTTTACCTTAAAGCTCTGTGCACACTTGTACAACTCCAAAGTAGTTCGACTTTGGAATGCAACTTTGGATGGGTATGACTTGGATGAATCTTTGGCTTTGACCAAAGATAATGGACAACTGTTGCATGTAAAACATTCAGGTACATTTCTCATGGAACTTTTGAGGATTAACATTGAAGTCTATGGCCATCCAGTTGCATGAAAATCAGACCAAAGTGGTGCATGAACTACTTTGAAGTCGCAGCAACTTTAAATCGCACATATATGAACGGTTATCATTGTAAAATATGGGAAACAACTTCTCATTTGACTTTGAATTCCAAGTGTGAATACTTTAAATACTGTATGTGCCTAACAAGTGTTTGTGTGTGTGCTGCTTTTATTGGGGATCTGGTTGTTTTCATTCCCTGCTTAGCAACAAGATCCCCTGTCGCTGAACACAGCTCTGTGTTTTTTACATTCACAGAGCTGTATTCCGTGAGATTCAGATCCGATCTCCGGGTTCCAGCGGCAGTGGCGGCTGGTGTTTTTTTGTTTGGGGGGGCAAACAACCACCCCCCCACATCACCTTCAACCCCCCACCCCCTTGCTGTCTGCCGGTCCACCGGCATTTACCCCATCTAATCAGGGGGCACATTGGGCAGCGGTGGGGATCGGGCATTGGCGGGGATCGGGCATCAGCAGGCACATCGAGCAGTGGCAGGGATTGGGCATCGGCAGGCACATCGGGTAGTGGCAGGGATTGGGCATCGGTGGGCACATCAGGTAGTGGCAGGGTTTGGGCATCAGGGGGCACATCGGGTAGCGGCAGGCACATCAGATAGCAGCGGGGATCGGGCATCAGTGGGCACATTGGGAAGCGGCAGGCACATTAGGTAGCGGCGTGGATTGGGCATCGGCGCACATCGGGCAGCGGCGGGGATCAGGCATCAGCGGGCACATCGGGCAGCGGCAGGCATCGGGCAGCGGCTCCTGCGTCTTCTCCTTCTCGATTCTGCCGCGTGTCTCCTCCCCAACTCCTAGGCATTCAAAGGGATCACCTGTCCTTTCAGCCAATCGGGAAACAGGTATCAGACCCGCACTTCCTGAAAGGCGATTCAGTGATAGAATAGCGAATATTCATTTGCTTTTCTAACACACCTGGGTGGGCTCAGAGCGCAATGCTCTGCTCCTCGAGCCCACCCTATTTTGAAGCCTATTAGAGCCTCTGACTCTAATCAGACACTTAAAAAAAAACTCCCCCGCCAATGTAATTCAAGTGCCCGGCATCCTGATAGGGGCCGGACGCATGAATAGGGGGTGGCGGCGATGGAAAGGGGAGGCAGCGCCCATGTGCCCTTAATGGACAGGCCGCCCCTGCCCAGCGGTCAATCACTGGCCGGGACCTGGTGATCGGCATGTGCTGTGATAACGGGTGGTGAACGTATCCCCATCTGTCTGTTATTAGTTGACCGGATTGGATCGGATGGCAGCGTGTGACAGTGGACACATCCACCGCCCCATAGAAAACAATGGGTGGTCCTATCGGTCCGCTGGTGTCAAAGGAGCCTTACAGTTTTCTCTCTTTTTTTTTTAGAAAGAGTATAAAAGCCTGTGTTCTGTATGGAAGAAGTGGTCTGTCTGCAGAGGTCCAATGTTACTAGTGTGTCCTAATTAGTTAGGGTGCATTTTAAAACAAAAAATCAGCCAATGGTGATCGGTCCTTTATGTGTATAATGCAAGCCATTACCTCCATGACTTGGCTGCTGGGACTTGTCATCTCCAACCGAACCTGGAAGGCCATCTAAGAAGTTGAAACACAATGAGATATTGAGATAAACTGAAAGGACAGGTCCTCACTGCTTAAATGAATTCAACTAAAGCTAAATGAACAATAATAATCAGCCACAAATGGCAACATATTGCTTAATGGCACACATATAATACATTTTATACAGCATAAATAAAACAAGTAAACCGCGCTAAATATGAGTCCAATTAACAATCAGTGAAAATAAAATAAAATCAATTAAGTCCAGAATAATGCAGTAAATTCTTCTATGCGATGAGGTGAAGAAAAATGGAAGATAACTGTGTGGTGAACTGCTTACCAGAACGTAAGCCAAGTCAGGTCTGACCTGAGCTCAATTTTGAGTGTCTTGGCAAAGGCTGTGAATACATATGCAGCTTCTCCTCTTTGAACATATATACCTATCTGAGCCTGTGAAGAGCCTGCCATGACGGGATCGCGGTGACTCCGCCAAAGTTTCGTTTTGGGCTATTTCCAGTCAATCTTCTGGTGAGCAGGAACCCCTATGGGTCTATCCAAGTTTATACTCTGGGTTACACAGAGGCAATAAGCCTACCGCTGATTATATTCTCACCAGTTTACCATCTGGTAAGCGGCCTCTTGTGTTTGTGCACCGGGTGTTCTCTCTGCTTTTTGATGTTTGGTCTGCTTGTCCAACCTTATTTCTGGTAAACAGATATATTTGGTGTTTTATATCATATTTCCAAGGACACCATTCATTGCATGCTGCATGTCACTTTTTTTCACGTCCCTGTATTTGCTACACATTCAGGGTGCATTTATGATTTTTATGATTATTTGTGTGAACACTCCTCTTTTTTTGATGTAATATGTTTATGTCAGTATCACGCTATGGTCTTTGTATTTTTATGTAATTAAACCCTATGTGGACCCGTTCTGCTGCATGAGCATGACGGATTCTGCCCACTTTGGAGTGCTCCTAAAGGCCCGGGCTGGGTTTAAGCCATCTGCCTGACTTGGCTTACGTTCTGGTAAGCAGTTCACCACACAGTTATCTTCCATTTTTCTTCACCTCATCGCATAGAAGAATTTACTGCATTATTCTGGACTTAATTGATTTTATTTTATTTTCACTGATTGTTAATTGGACTCATATTTAGCGCGGTTTACTTGTTTTATTTATTCTGTTGGTGGGCCCCACTTATAACCGCAGCTTATCGAACTTCATTCATGATACTTGTATTAAGGTGTCATCCTATTTCTATTCACATTTTTTTCACTGGTATTTATTTTATTTTATTTTTTCCAAGCGCAATTTTGTTTATTTCTATTTTATACAGCAGAAACTTTTCCATAGAAGGGGGGGAGGGGCGGGGGGTCTCAGGAGATGGTCATTATAATAAAAAAACAAATTCCCTGATGGTAATCTATAAATATTTAAAGTTTATGTTTTATATATGAATGAAGAACCGGACAAGTGAGTACATCAGAGCTGCTTTGTTGTGAAATTGGGAACCCAGTGGATTTGGATCCCCGATTGGTTTTATCCCGGTTTAGACGTCGCTGCAGCCGCCTTATCTTATATTGTCATCTGTAACTAATATGCGCTCTAATGCCTAGCACTGGCCATAGTGCTATATATGTGAGTACCTGTCTTTTAATTAAAGGAATCGTTTTTTAAAGCCATACAGAGAGCACTATGTATTTTCTTTGTTTATTCCATGCATATTGGGAAGAAAGGTGTTGAGCCCTATTAAGGAAGAGTTTTCCAGCTTTCCAGCCAAGATACTACCCTGACCACTAATTAAGTAGTGACGCTTATGAGACCTTCCTGTTAGTTCAGGGGTCCCTATAACAAGGTGAGCGGTTAGACTGGCAAGAGAGGGAGCACGGATTTAAGAGCACTGTGGATTTGCATGAAGCACTCTGCATCACCGTTGATACATATTGTTTCTCTATCTATGGACATTTCTAATTATTGATTGAGATTTTTAGTGCTGCACTATTTTTTATTGTAGGTCAGTGGGGCAAATTGGGGGAGAAAGAGAGTACTGTACAGGGGGGACCGATGGGCACAGTACAGGGTCTGTAGGAGGGCACAGTATGGGGGCTGAAGAGCACAGCACAGGGGCTGTAGGAGGGCACAGTATAAGGGGAGGGGCAGGAGGATACTGTACAGGGGGGCAGAAGGGCACAGTACAGCTGGGCAGGAGGACACAGTACAGAGGGGGCAGAAGGACACCTTACATGTGGTCAGAAGGGTAGAGTACAGGGGGGGTCAGGAGGGCAGAGCACAGGGAGGTCAGGAGGGCAGAGTTCAGGAGGGCAGAGTACAGAGGGGTCAGAAAGGCAGAGTACAAGGGATCAGAAAGGCAGAGTATGGGGGTCAGTGGGGCAAAGTGGGGGAGAAAGAGAGCACTGTACAGGGGAGACCGATGGGCAGAGTACAGGGGCTGTAGGAGGGCACAGTATGGGGACAGAAGAGCACAGCACAGGGGATATAGGAACACACAGTATGGGGGGAGGGGCAGGAGGATACAGTACAGGGGGCAGAAGGGCACAGTACAGTTGGGCAGAAGGACACAGTACAGCGGGGGCAGAAGGACACCTTACATGTGGTCAGGAGGGTAAAGTACAGGGGGGTCAGGAGGGCAGAGTACAGGGGGGTCAGGAGGGCAGAGTATAGGGGTCAAGAGGGTACAGTATAGGAAGGCAGGTGGGTACAGTATAGAGGGGGGTCAAAAGGGCAGAGTTTGGGGGGGTCAGGAGGGCAGAGTATAGGGGTCAGGAGGGTACAGTATAGGAAGGCAGGTGGGTACAGTATGGGGGGGTCAGGAGGGTAGAGTACTGGGGGGTCAGGAGAGTAGAGTACAGGGGATCAGGAGGGCAGAGTATAGGGGTCAGGAGGGTACTGTATAGAAAGGCAGGTGGGTACAGTATAGGGGGGTCAGGAGGGTAGAGTACTGGGGGGTCAGGAGGGTAGAGTACAGGGGGTTAGGAGGGCAGAGTATAGGGGTCAGGAGGGTACAGTACAGGAAGTATAGGAAGGCGGGTGGGTACAGTATAGGGGGGGTCAGGAGGGTAGAGTACTGGGGGGTCAGGAGGGTAGAGTACAGGGGGTTGGGAGGGCAGAGAACAGGGGTCAGGAGGGTACTGTATAGGAAGGCAGGTGGGTACAGTATAGGGGGGGTCAGGAGGGTAGAGTACTGGGGGTCAGGAGGGTAGAGTACAAGGGGGTCGGGAGGGCAGAGTACAGGGGTCAGGAGAGTACTGTATAGGAAGGCAGGTGGGTACAGTATAGGGGGGTCAGGAGGGTAGAGTACATGGGGGTCAGGTGGGCACAGTACGGGGGTCAGGAGGGTACAGAATAAGAAGGCAGGTGGGTACAGTGTAGGAAGGCATGTGGGTACAGTATAGGGTGCAGTAATGTATAATACACAGATGTCTCCTCAGGCAGAGCAGCCCAGGGAAGCTGCTGTTACCTGTTCTGGCACTTCCAGTGCTTTGCAGGGGTGAAGGAAGAACCTTCAAGGTGGAGCATCTTACTACTGCCACTGCTTGTATTGGTGGGATGTGTACTGCTTCGATGACATGGGATAAATAGGAGAGGAGAGCCAGCAGGGAACGGAGCAGTACACATCCCGCCCAAACAAGCAGGCGCAGTAGTAAGATGCTCTCCCTTGGGGGTTAATCCCTGGGAAGAGTGCTGAAACTGCAGGTCGGGAACTGTCACCCATTTACCCGGGGCCCCTGGACAGTGCCCAGTAGTGTCTGTGCATGAAGATAGCCATGCAAAATGTGCCATGAACTTACCTGATGCTCCAGCTTCTTGAACAAACACCTGGACTTCACACAGGGCAAGTGACACCGTCTTGTCTGGGATAACTATGGTGATGAATTTTCCCTCCAGCAAGTTACATGTAAATAAGTAGGTTTCACCAAGTCCAATAGAGGAGACTTTGCCACAGCTGGAAAGGGGAGATAATTAAGATTCTGTTAGAAGATGTATCTTTCTGTGGAAGAGTGATCAAAAGCCACCAAGACTTGGTGCAAGATCTGAATGGTGCCACTCATATCTCCCACAATGAATATGCACTATATTTCCAGTTCAGAAGCAAAGAGCAACCAGCTGGCCAGTTTTCAGTAATGAACATGAAATTAAATGAATAATAACAATGGTCAAAGAGGGACTCACACAGTGAACATTGTAATGTCCCCATACATTGGAGACTCTCCATCATTGGTGATCAGTGGATTCCTGAAATGTGTTGGCTGATGCACCTATTTCATGTTTGGAATAAAACCTTCACACTTGAATCTTTACATTCAAATATTACCTTTGCATCCTAAAGATTCCTGTGGCAGTTCTTTAGTGCATGGAGGCAACCCACATATCACCCAGATGCCCCATTGGGATAATACCCGTCTGTGGACGTTGCTTATCGCGACTGGCAATGGAACTTACTCATTGACATGAGGATGAGGGGAAGATATCTTAAAAGGGCCTTCCAGATTACAATAAGGTTCCCCCGTGGACCCCATATACACTGGTCCAGGGATTGCTGGGGGAGGGGGGCCCTAGCAACCTTCCAATACTGAGGATATGGGGCCTGGTATAGTTCAGGAGGGGGGGGGGGGGGTGCAAGCTTGCTGTCAACCCTTTACTGGTCAACCATTTTGGTATTTTTTTGATCATATAGTAAAAAATAAAACACCTGGCGGTGATCAAATGCCACCAAAAGAAAGCTCTATTTGTGTGAAAACAATAATATAACTTTCATTTGGGTACAGTGTTGCATGACCAGGTAATTGCCAGCTGTTTTGGTGCTCAAGCACAGGTTTGGTGCCCCCCTAATCCATGCGCCCGCCCCCTAATCTACATGCAGGGTGCCGGACGCATGGATTGCAATGGGATTATTTTTTTTAAGCACATGATTAGAGCCCGAGGCTCTAATTGGCTTCAAAAAAGGGTGGGCTCGGGGCGCAGAGCACTGTGACCTGAGCCCACCCAGTTGTGTGACAATAGCAAATTAATATTTGCTATTGTCACCAGGGCTGGACTGGGATAAAAATTTGGCCCTGGACTTCATCCAGACCGGCCCAATTTATTTGTGCAAACAAGCACAAAAACAGTATATAAACTATACGCAATTGTGCAAAAAAACATAAGTAGCATAACATAAGGAGTCCTCACTAACCTCTTTTACTATTTCACTTATTCTCCTCTGTATTTTTCTCATCTTTCTCACATCACTGTGTGAAGTTGAGGGTGAACCAAGAAAGCCATTACTTTGACAGGCTGTCACTGAAACCAGCCCACTGAGCCATCGGCCCACCGGGAAACTCCCTGTAGTCCCAATGGCCAGTACAGGCCTGATTGTCACACTGATTCCCCTCCCAGAGGGTCCTGAGACTCGCTTGGCCAAGAGGAGAAGTGACTGTAATTGGCCGGCACCGGGGAGGATGTACGGGGAGATCTGGGAGATGGCCGTCCTCACCGGAGCGATCTCTCTGCTCTGTATCGCCGCCAAAACAGCCAGCTGACAACAAGCCAGAGCCCGACCGCGAGTACCACCCACCGACCCACATGAAGAGTATGATAGGGATAGGGACATAGGGATCTGATAACCATCCCACCGACCGAACGGGGGGGTTGTGGGTGTTCTGAGTCGGGCGGTTTATTTGCACAAGACTTGCCTTCCTTTTCTGTGAGGCCCTACCCCTCCCCCCCTAGCTACATTAACCCATATTCCTGATAATTCTGACTTACTCCTCCACCCTCCACATCAACCTCATTAACCGCCTGCACAGTGAGCAGAGGGTTCCTTTCAAGGTTGTCCTTTCTGCTCAGTGTAGCAACTTTCTCCTCCAGATCTCTAATGTGAGCTTGCAGAATGGCAACCCGCTCACATCTGTCACAGCTGTATCCTGTATCATGGAGCTGTTGACATACATGTGACCAACTGACACCAAGCAAAACCTTCAAATTTGCTAGCACCCATTATCCCAATTACAATATTATTGCTTACAGGAAATTTAAGATGTTAGCGGTTGGAAGACTCCCATTTTAAACTCTCCACTTTAGTCAAAAATTACATTTTTTTTCACAAATTCCACATGCAAGCCAGCATCAAATGTGAGCAAACTCCAATAATGAATGCCCATGTCATACTTTGCCACCTATGAGTATCCTTGTTAAGACTAGTTCAACCACTTCCCGCCCGCCATATAACAGAATGACGTGCGCCAGGGCATTTTTCAGGGGGGAACGTGGGGGAACGCAGTTCCGGCACCTGCAGCAACTCCAGTACTAAATGTATTTAATGGCAAGGGGTGCTGGGGATGTGCTGGAGGGTCTATTGATGATTGCCACCAACGGATCTATACTCTATAGCGACTACCCTGGTGGGGTTCTATTTTTGCACGGGGTGTATTGTTGCTGGTGGAGGATCTATTGTTGCTGGGAGGGGGTTTTATATTCCTGGGGGGGTCCGTTGTTGCTGAGAAGAATCTACTGTTGAGAGAGATGTCTATTGTTGCTGGCTGCTGGTTTGTTCCCTATACAAATTACTTAGCGCCACAGAATGATACTTGGTTCTGTATTCTCTAAAAGGGGCGGTACTGGGAGGTGGGTAGGGGGTGGAACCAAGGTAAGGTGCTCGGAGGTGGGTAGGGGGCGGAGACTAGGGGTGACTTAGAAGGGGGGGTTCCTGCACCTATTTTCTGAGAAAAAAAGCACTGACGTGCGCAAAGTGGTTACGTTATCCTGACTGGATGTTATATGTCAGTCCGACACACCGCATCTCCGATCTCCACTTTCGGTAAAGATCCTCTGACGTAAGCACTTTACGATGTGATCAGCCATATCCAATCACAGCTGATCACAGACGCGAGTAGAGGAGAGCCGAACGGCTGCTCTCCTGATGGGGGGGGGGTCTGCGCTGATTGATTATTAACGCAGTCCCCCTCAAGGATGCCCACCCAAGACCATCAGGGATGCCCACCATGGATGCCCACCCAGGGCCACCAAGGATGCAACCCAGGACCACCAGGTATGACATTAGGGGTGACAATCAGTGCCCAGCAGTAATGCCTGCCAGTGCCTCCTCATCAGTGCTGCCTATCAGAGCCATCAGTGACGCCTATCAGTGCAACCTATGAGTGCCCATCAGTGCCGCCTGTCAGTGCCCATTAGTGCTGCATATCAGTGCCACCTATCAGTGCCCATCAGTGCCGCCTATCAGTGCCAATCAGTACTGTATATTAGTGCCTCATCATCAGTGCCCATCAGTACCACCTCATCGGTGCCACCTCAGTAGTGGCACCTCACCATTGCCCATCGGTACCGCCTTTTCAGTGCCGGTCAGTGAAGGAAAAAACGTACTTATTTACAATGTTTTCTAATAATTATTTGTTTAGCAAAAAAAAAAAAAACCCAGTGGTGATCAAATACCACCAAAATAAAGCTCTATTTGTGGGAACAAAATGATAAAAATTTAGTTTGAGTACAATGTTACACGACCGCGCAATTGTCATTCAAAGTGTGAGAGCGCTGAAAGCTGAAAATTGGTCTGGGCAGGAAGGGGGGAAGTGCCTGGTATTGAAGTGGTTAACCACTTCCCGACCACGGTCATCCAGTTCTGGTGGGCGCCCGGCACACAGATCAGGGTCCAATCACAGCTGATCACGATGTAAACACACTTGCTGGTTATCACGCTGTCACAGTGTCAGGAGAGGAGAGAGCCGGCTCTAATCACGTGCTTCAAAAACAAAAACAAAAAAACATTGGAATCCATGCGTCTGTCCGGCACCCTGCATGTAGATTAAGGGCCAGGCACATGGATTAAGGGGGCGGCGCCCTTGCACCCCTCATGGACGGGCTGCCACTGGTGAAAGGGGACATCTACACTGATGATCAGGGCACTGATCATCAGTGTCCTGATTGTCAGTGCAGCCCTAACAGTGCCCATCAGTCCTGTCCATCAGTGCCTCCCCATCAGTGCCACCTATCAGTGCCCATCAGTGCTGCCTATTAGTGGCCATCAGTGCTGCCTATCAGTACCCTTCAGTGCTGCCTATTAGTGCCCATCAGTGCCACCTATCAGTGCCACCTATCAGTGCCACCTCATCAGTGCCCATCAGTGTTGCCTATCAGTGCCACCTCATCAGTCCCCATCAGTGCCACCTCATCAGTGCCACAAATGCCACCTCATAAGTGCCCATAAGTTCAACCTATCAGTGCCACCTCATTAGTGCCCATCAGTGCTGCTTATCAGTGCACATCAGTGAAGGAGAAAAATTGCCCGTTTGCAACATTTTATAACAGAAACTTAGAAAAATTTGTTTTTCAAAATTGTTGGTCTCTTCATTTATTTAGCAAAAACTAAAAACCCAGTGATGATTAAATACCACCAAAAGAAATATTTATTTGTGTGGAAAAAAATGATAAAAATGTCATATTTGTACAGTGTTACATGACTGCGTAATTGTCATTCAAAGTGTAACAGCTCTGAAAGCTGGAAATTGGCCTGGGCAGGAAGGGGGTAAAGTGCCCAGTAGGCAAGTGTTTAGGAAACACTGCTTTAGGATAAGCATGTTAAATATTATTGGTCTGTAACCAAATGTAAACCATACACACTACTGCCCAGTGCCCATCATTTTAATGCAGAACACTCCATGTATTCTGGTCATTGAATGTACCAAGCAAATACAGGTTCTTACATGCTGCTATTCCTCCAGTCCGAGTCATTGTGTCCGACACGAATCTCGGCCCCGCTGAGATCAGAACCACCTCTATTGGTCAGTGCCACGGAGTGAATTTTATAGGTTTTACTCAGGTCTGCCCTCCACCATGGCTCATACTGCTCTTCGGTTATGGCACACTTAGTTGAATCTTGTGGTGGCTTCACCTCAGTGTTGTTCTTTGTACTGGACAGAGATATCTTGGACAGTATAATTTCTTTTCCAAAAACTGAAAGATAATCAGAAGATTATTGTAAAGAAGCATTGGATTGCTTTTAGGGCAGGGGTCTCCAAACTTTCTAAACAAAGGGCAACCTCCTTCAGACTTTAGGGGGGCTGGACTGACGATCATGGAAGTTGAAAGTTCCCTGCAGTCAGTGGGAGTAAGAAAATTATCATTGGTGCTCATAGAAGGAATATTGTCCCATTGCTGTTGTCAGTGGGAGGAATAGTGCCCCATCACTGGTGTCAGTGGGAGGAAAGGTGCCCATATCATTGGTGTCAGTGGGAGGAATAGTACCCTCAGTGGGAGGAATAATGACCCATTGTTGGTATCAGTGGGAGAAATAGTGGCCCATCATTGGTACCATTGGCACCACAACCCACTGAATAATAATTCTGCCCCGCCACTCTACTGACGCCAAATGATAGAATACCTGGAGCTGCTGGAATGCAAACAACATTGCCGGGAATCCTGAGTGGCATCATTGACAACATTTTAGCAGCCAGGGATTCAGGTGGACCAAATGGCCAAGTAGGAAGGTTCTACCCCAACCCAAAGCTCATGCAGAATTTTTGCTCTTTGTTTTAGTTACTCTTTGAGAACCAAGCAGGCACATGATTTGCAGGTACACTATGTAAATATAACAATTACCCAGAAGCCCTTTTCATCCTTGAAAGTTTTATTTGCAGGACTGGAACCAGAAACTTACCTCTTACCTGTTTCTACCTTTGATTTAGATACATTTTTTCCATCTTCATCTTTTGGTTTCACTGAGGAAATGTAACAAAAAAAAGATACAGTTTGTAATATACGTTATACGGAGCTGTATATTTACCGTATATACTCGAGTATAAGTCGAATTTGTCAGCACAGTTTTTTGTGCTGAAAGTGCCCCCCTCGACTTATACTGGAGTCAAGCACTTTTCTGCAGCAAAAAAAAAATCATTTTCCGAACCGACTTTGGGGCCCCATATCTCAGGGCCACTTAGTGCGAGGAACCCCAAATTTGGTGTACAAACCCACTGGAACTGGTACCATAACATATCCAAAGCTAGGGTTCCTAACTCCAAGTGGCCCTGAGATACGTGGCCCCAAATCTGGTTCGGAAAATGTCATTCTCTGCTGCAGAAAAGTGCTTGACATTTTCTGAACTGATGTTTGGGGCCCTGTATCTCGGGGCTACTTGGTTCTAGAAACCCCAGCTTTGGAAATTTTATGTTGCTAGTTCCACTGGGTGTGCACACCAAATTTGGGGTTCTTAGCACTAAGTGGCCCTGAGATACGGGGCCCCAAATTCGGTCAACTGTGTCCATCTGCAGCAATGTCATTTCGGGACCCTTTGGGTTCAGAGACCCCAAATTTTTGCTGCAGCTAGGGGGCATCTAGGAACCCTTAACTACCAAGTTTGAAGTTCAGGGGACCTATGGCTGCAAATGGGCACAGTGAGGCATGCAAATGGGCACAGTGATGCTGCAAATGGGCATTGTTGACCCTCTTTTCCACTTGCAGTAGCTGTGCATTTCTCACCCTCGTCTTATACTCGTGTCACTAAGTTTTTCCCATTTTTTTGTGGTAAATTAGGGCCTCGACTTATACTCAGAACGACTTATACTCGAGTATATACGGTATATACATCAGACAAC
This sequence comes from Aquarana catesbeiana, assembly GCF_042186555.1. Lineage (NCBI taxonomy): Eukaryota > Metazoa > Chordata > Amphibia > Anura > Ranidae > Aquarana > Aquarana catesbeiana. Next base: position 7,696,234 of record NC_133330.1, read on the forward strand.
AGTTCACAGATTTCCCCGATAATCACTATATATTTATATATATATATATATATATATATATATATATATATATATATATATATATATATCTATATATAGTATCTCCCAAAAGTGAGTACACCCCTCACATTTGTGTATTCTATCTTTTCATGTGACAACACTGAAGAAATGACACTTGTCTACAATGTAAAGTAGTGAGTGTACAGCTTGTATAACAGTGTAAATTTGCTGTCCCCTCAAAATAACTCAACACACAGCCATTAATGTCTAACCGCTGGCAACAAAAGTGTGTATATCCCCTAGGTGAAAATGTCCAAATTGGGCCCAATTAGCCATTTTCCCTCCCCAATGTCATGTGACTCGTTAGTGTTACAAGGTCTCAGGTGTGAATGGGGAGCAGGTGTGTTAAAGTTGGTGTTATTGCTCTCACTCTCTCATACTGGTCACTGGAAGTTCAACATGGCACCTCATGGCAAAGAACTCTCTGAGAATGTAAAAAAAAAGAATTGTTGCTCTACATAAAGATGGCCCAGGCTATAAGAAGATTGCCAAGACCCTGAAACTGAGCTGCAGCACGGTGACCAAGACCATACAGCGGTATAACAGGACAGGTTCCACTCAGAACAGGCCTCGCCATGATCCACCAAAGAAGTTGAGGTCACGTGCTCAGCATCATATTCAGAGGTTGTCTTTGGGAAATAGACATATGAGGGCTGCCAGCATTGCTGCAGAGGTTGAAGGGGTGGGGGGTCAGCCTGTCAGTGCTCAGACCATACGCCGCACACTGCATCATCCCAGAAGGAAGCCTCTTCTAAAGATGATGCACAAGAAAGCCCACAGTTTGCTGAAGACAAGCAGACTAAGGACATGGATTACCTGAACCATGTCCTGTGGTCTGAGGAGACCAAGATAAACTTATTTGGTTCAGATGGTGACAAGCGTGTGTGGCGGCAACCAGGTGAAGAGTACAAAGACAAGTGTGTCTCTACAGTCAAGCATGGTGGTGGGAGTGTCATGGTCTGGGGCTGCATGAGTGCTGCCGGCACTGGGGAGCTACAGATCATTGAGGGAACCATGAATGCCAACATGTACTGTGACATACTGAAGGAGAGCATGATCCCCTCCCTTCAGAGACTGGGCCGCAGGGCAGTATTCCAACATGATAATGACCCCAAGGACTCCTCCAAGATGACCACTGCCTTGCTAAAGAAGCTGAGGGTAAAGATGATAGACTGGCCAAGCATGTCTTCAGACCTAAACCCTATTGATCATCTGTGGGGCATCCTCAAACGGAAGGTGGAGGAGCGCAAGGTCTCTAACATCCACCAGCTCTGTGATGTCATCATGGAGGAGGGGAAGAGGACTCCAGTGACAACCTGTGAAGCTCTGGTGACCTCCATGCCCAAGAGGGTTAAGGCAGTGCTGGAAAATAATGGTGGCCACACAAAATATTGACACTTTAAGCCCAATCTGGACATTTTCACTTAGGGGTGTACTGACTTTTGTTGCCAGCGGTTTAGACATTAATGGCTGTGTGTTGAGTTATTTTGAGGGGACAGTAAATTTACACCGTTATACAAGCTGTACACTCACTACTTTACATTGTAGCAAAGTGTCATTTCTTCAGTGTTGTCACATGAAAAGATAGAATAAAAGATTTACACAAATGTGACTGAGGGGTGTACTCATTTTTGTGAGATACTGAATACATGATCTGACACTTAGCGGGCGGGACTGCGTGCCGTTGGTGGTTCGCCCCCTGCTGTGGGAGCCAATCGGCAGGTACTGCAAACTCATTGTCCACCAGCACCCTCCTATCATACAGCAGAGAGGCAGAATGACAATCTGCCTATCTAAACAAGGCAGATCGTTTTTTTGACTGGAGGGAAGGGATGGATCCTGTGTTCCTGCAAAGCAGAGACATGGATCCATGTCTTCCCCTAGTAAAAGCACCTCCCACAGTTTAGAAAAACACTGGCTAGGCAAACATTGTTTTTTTTTTCAAAATGTCTGTCTTTTAAAGACAAAAGCTCAAAAAATAAAAACCGCAGAGGTGGTTTCAAATACCACCAAAAGAAAGCTCTATTTGTGGGGGGGGGAAAAAAAGGACATACATTTTATTTGGGTACAACATCACACGACCGCGCAATTGTCAGTTACAGTACCGTATCACAAAAAAATGGCAAGGATGCATATGCAAAAAAAAGTTAAGTCAGGTATAGAGATGTTCCATTGGAGTTCAGAAGTGCCAAAAATGGAGAAATCTAAAGAACGTTTCTCAGCGTGTAATAACATACATACGTTTAGGTTGCTCGGACTTTGGAGGTTGGGTGGAAACTTCCGTACCTGGAAAGGCAAAAATATTTGTACGTTTTTGAAGAATAATAATTAGGTCAGAATTCTTGTCCTCGGTTTATTGATATTTACCGCTTTCTGGCTCCTCAGATGGCAGAGCAAAGACCTGAACCTCACAGAGGGTGAGGTACTCTCTACGACGTGGGATGAAAACAGACACGTAGCGCCCCTCCATGCCACGGCAGTTCACGGCCAGAGTTCCTCCTTGGTCCACGCTGGTAAGGCTAGCACACCTGGAACATAGAGGAAGAGCAATCATCAATCAATTAATTTTATGCATCTTTCATTTCCAAATTCAATTGCTATTAATTTATTTCTAGCATATATACAATGCTTTCTAATTTCTGTATAAGAAAATCAATAAACATTATATTGTCAAAAGTATTGGGGCACATGAACTTTAATGACATCCCAGTCTTAGTCCGTAGGGTTCAATATTGAGTTGGCCCGCCCTTTGCAGCTATAACAGCTTCAGCTCTTCTGGGAAGGCTGTCCACAAGGTTTAGGAGTGTCTATGGGAATGTTTGACCATTCTTCCAGAAGAGCATTTGTGAGGTCAAGTACTGTTGTTGGACGAGAAGGCCTGGCTCGCAGCCTCCGCTCTAATTCATCCCAAAGGTGTTCTATCAGGTTAAGGTCAGGACTTTCTGCAGGCCAATCAAGTTCCTCCACACCAAACTAGCTCTTTATGGACCTTGCTTTGTGCACTGGTACCTATATCATGTTGGAACAGGAAGGGGCCATCCCCAAACTGCTCCCACAAAGTTGGGAGCATGAAATTGTCCAAAAATGTCTTGGTATGCTCACTGGAACTAAGGGGCCAAGCCCAACCCCTGAAAAACAACCCCACACCATAATCTCCCCTCCACCAAATGATTTTCCTTGACTTCTGATAGTTTGGGGGGGGGCTCTTGGCATCTGATGTAAGGGGATTGGGGTGCTCTGGACACATCCTTACAGATACAACTGGCCCTTTGAGGGCAACCTTAATACCGATGTGGCCCACGATGAAACTGAGTTTGAAACCCCTGTCCTAAGGTGACAACTTTATTCCTCTGTAGATACAGTATAGTGAGAGACTGTTGTCCCCAAGGGACAGGAAGTGAGTTGCTGGCAGGATTAGCAGGTGGACATGAAGAAAGAAAACACCTACCAAAAAAAGAAAAAGAATGCAGCCACCACATTTGAGAACCGGTAAGCTGCACGATATGACATTTTGGTTTTGCATTTAGATACACTTTTATGTTATTGTTGGTATTCCTGCGCCGTTATCTTCAATATAATTAATTTTGAATCATGTGACTGTAAAACGTGTTTAAATATAGGAGTGGCATCAATGACAATAGTACATGTAGTTCACCAACATGACACCCCACTGTATCCTTACCTTGCATTATTTCTCACATCTTTAGAGAACCCTATACGAATTACGGCCCCGTTGAGTCTGAAGCCACAACAATCTTTTCGGTTGGTGATGGCGATGGAGAAGATCCTCATCCTGGATTTCAGATCCAAATTCCACCAAGGCTCAAAGTCATAATGTGTGTGACTGCAGTGCGAGTAGTCATTTGTTAGTGAGCCATCATTGGCCAGTCTGGCTTTGGTCTCGTAATTATAATTGTTGGATTGGGTGGCTGTTCCTTTTGGGGCCACATTAGGAGCTGGAAAATTCATCAAAAGCAGTCTCAGCAGTCTTTGATTCTTACAACAAAGGTCACAGGTGATACATAAAGACAACACTCCCTCCACCTACATTTTTTTATTTCTAACGCCCTCCTACCACTTATGTAGCGTTCTCCTCGATTCACATATTCATCTACCCAGAGGATCCAGCATTGTCACACTGTGATCTGCTGCTCAGGCCCTGTGCCACCATTAAGTCCCCTATGCTATACCATTTTGTTGTAACGGGTTCTCTTTAATGCAGGGGTCTCAAACTGGTGGCCCTCCAGCTGTTGCGAAACTACAAGCCCCATCATGCCTCTGCCTGTGGGAGTCATGCTTTTGTAGCACCCTGGAGTTTAGGCAGGGTTGCTTCTCACAAATGTACTTGCCAGGAGTAGTTACCCTGGTTGATTGTTAGAGAACCATTGATTTCTCCCCAAGTTTGGCCTTGCTGCACTTTTCTCCTCTACCACTAGGTGGCTGGGTACTTGATGTTACTAGATATGAGAAGGGCAACATAAGGTCAGGTTATGGGTATGTGGGGTGTCTCAGCCAATGGGCCAGTGGCGGACCCCCTCCTGTAGTCACAAAAAATTTTTTAAATGGCCCCTTTAAGAAAAAAAAAATTGAAAAAAAAATGTCCTTTAACTAAGTGCACTGTGTTCGGGCGCTGGACACAGTGCACTATGGGAAGCGCCACGTCAATGCAATCACAAGATTGCAGACGTGGCGCTTCATTGGTGGGGTTTATAGCTGCTTTACGGCACAATCCATTGCGCCGAGCAGCATCCGCCCAGCCGGGTGCTTTGTTCTCATTGTGAGAACAAAGCCACTTCCGACGGTCTACAAAAAGATGGCTGCCATGAGGACTAATCCCCTTGTGTTCTTGTGTTCAGTGGAGAGGGGAGGCCCCTCCCCTCTCCACTGAACACATGGAGAAAGCCACGAACTAGCTACAGACGTGGCTTGAAGGAGTGCTGTGCTGCTGGGGACACAGATGTGAGGAGGACCCTGCTGCTCCGCTGGGGACACAGATGTAAGGAGGGACTCCGCTGGGGGCACAGATGTATGGAGGCGCTCCGCTGGGGACACAGATGTAAGGAGGGATTCTGCTGGGAACAGATGCAAGGAGGGGCTCCTCTGGGGACACAGATGTAAGGAGGGGCTCCGCTGGGGACACAGATGTAAGGAGGGGCTCCGCTGGGGACACAGATGTAAGGAGGGGCTCCGCTGGGGACACAGATGTAAGGAGGGGCTCCGCTGGGGACACAGATGTAAGGAGGGGCTCCGCTGGGGACACAGATGTAAGGAGGGACTCCACTGGGGACACAGATGTATGGAGGGGCTCCGCTTGGGACACAGATGTAAGGAAGGGCTCCGCTGGGGACACAGATGTATGGAAGGCTCCGCTGGGGACACAGATGTAAGGAGGGGCTTCGCTGAGGACACAGATGTAAGGAGGGGCTCCGCTGGGGACACAGATGAATGGAGGAGCTCCGCCGGGGACACAGAAGTAAGGAGGGGCTCCTCTGGGGACACAGATGTAAGGAGGGTCTCTGCTGGGGAAACAGATATAAGGAGGGGCTCCGCTGGGGACACAGATGTAAGGAGGGGCTCCGCTGACGGGGACACAGATGTAGGGAGGGACTCCTCTGACAGCAACACAGATGTAAGGAGGGATGCAGCTGACGGGGACACAGATGTAAGGAGGGACTCTGCTGATGGGGACACAGATGATGTAAGGAGAGACTCCGCTGGGGACACCTGATGTAAGGAGGGACTCCGCTCGGGGCACCTGATGTAAGGAGAGACTCTGCTGGGGGCGCCTGATTAAGGAGGGACTCCGCTGGGGCACTTGATGTAAGGAGGGACTTCACTGGGGGCAACTGATGTAAGGACAGACTCGGCTGGGGGCACCTGATGGCATCTAGTGGCAGGTAACATGGCAAGTGACACACTCAGGGCTTCCACTGATTTTGCATTATGGTGAGTTGAATGATTTCATTTTATATTACAATATAATAATAGAAATAATGTGCTTCAATCATCCTGACACCATAACAGTCATGGTGCTGGGATGATTGAAGTGCTAACACCAGGTGTTTGGAGTATCTTTATCTGCTGATTGTTAAACTTTCTAGAATACACATATTTATATTGTTGTGTAGGATCTGGGCCTGCTGTCCCTCCCTCTCTCCCTCCCTCTCCCTCCATCCCTCGTTCATCTCAGACGCTAACCACACCACCTTAGAGCAACGCCCACTATTTTGCTGAAACCACGCCCATTTTCACCAAGTGGGAGGGGTCAAAAAAGAAGGGCGGGGTCTGGCGCCCCCATCATGTTCTCCCTGTGCCTGCGTGGGTTTCCTCCGGGTACTCCGGTTTCCTCCCACACTCCAAAGACATGCTTTTAGGTTAATTGGATCCTGTCTAAAATTGTCCCTAGTATGTATGAATGTGAATTAGGGACCTTAGATTATAAGCTCCTTGAGGGTAGGGACTGATGTGAATGTACAATGTATATGTAAAGTGCTGCGTAAATTGATGGCGCTATATAAGTACCTGAAATAAATAATAAAAAAAAAAAATCCTAAAACTTCACCAGCTGCCATTGCAATGGGCAGGGGTTTTCTTGAATCCCTTGGCCTGCTGGGAGAGCCTATATATTCGGGTGAGGTCAGGTGATCGGTGGTGTTCTGTGCCACCTGAACGGCTGTCTGGGTCAGCTGCTAGGCCGGAGATTGGGCCTATCCAGGGGCAAGAGAGCAGCGCAGGGTTGGGATTGCGGTTTGCAGCCCAACCAAGAGTGCCGGTTCTGTCGGCTGGAGAACCTGTTGTGGTCGGAGGTAGAGGGGAAGCTGTCGCCATTAAGGCAATATCCGCCTTATTACCAGGGACCACTGTGAGTAACTGAAGCAAGTACCGGAGAAGCATTCTCACCAACCGGTGGCGGTGAAGAATCGTGAAACTTCAGTGGGAATCAAGTCAGGGACCAGCCAGCAGAGGTGATGCTTGCAGAGCAGACTTGTGTGTCAATCCAGGGACCGAGCAGGCCAGCGGGGTGAAGCTTGAGAGGTATCTGGACCCAGCAGCTAGAGACCCAGCAGAGAAGTGGGGGTGACACTTGAGGAACATACCACTGTGAAGATTGAAGGAGCTCAAGGGAATCAGTAGCAGTGAATCAGCGGATCTAGTGAGAGACCGGGAGCTCAGTGGGCTGAAGAACTACAAGGAGTGATTGTAGTGAAAGTGAAGGAATTGTTGAGCTTTGTGTTTGGAACTGTTAAAGGTTGTTGCCATAGGAGACAGCATTCCTGCACATGCAGCTGTGGCATCTTGCTGGATGCCTTTCCCTGCATGGCTGTCCTCCTATTGAAATCTCGGAGTCGGCCAATTAAAATTGCAACTACCTAAGGGTGTCCTGGCCCTAACCCTCTCTCCCCCCAAAAAAGTTTGTCAAGAGAAATAAACTTTCTATTGCATTCAATAAGTGTCTGGCGCCCTATAACTAACTACTCTTCACCCACAATGCCTCACAACCCACAACATACAGAAGGATGTCAGCTGTCCCTGGCGGTTCTCATCAGATCAAAGGAGGCCTGGGACCTTGCTACACTTGTAACTGTCAGCCTTGCAATGCCTCATGGGACTTTTAGTTTCACAACAGCTGGAGGACCGTCAGTTTTAGACCCCTGTTTTAATGAGACATCAGGGGGAGGCTTAGACCACTGATGTCTCACCTGCTCTCCATTGAAGCTAATGGTGAGTAGATCATGGCCAGGCAATGTGACGGCAAAAATCAGAAGTGACATTTTACATGCTTCTGGGTTCTTATCCCCTTGGAGCCGGCATCTGCTGGCCCTTTAAGGGGTTTAGAATGCTGGGAGGCGGGGTGGGGTTTATGGTCGTGTGACCACCGTGATTGGCTGTCATGGCGGTCACATGATCAGAAAGCTCTCGTTAGCTGCCTGAGCTGTTTTTGCACTATTGCATTCAAATATTCGGATGCTCAGGCACCAAGGCCCACCCACTGCGTGCGACTGCCCCCAACAAGGTAATAGGAAGGGGAGATCAGCAGACATTCACCAGTCTCCCTCCCCTCTTTCCGGCGGCACCCTCCATCCTAGTCCCAGGCCCACCAATGGCAGGGGCGGCCCATCCATTAAGGGTGCACGGGCACTGCCCCTTCTCTCTCCAGCCACCCCCTCTATGTAGAATGGATAGATTCATACATTGCATGAATCTATCCATGGCCACCGCCGCCACCCGCTACTCAAGCGTCCAGGCCCCTTTTCAGACGCCGGGCGCCTGAATTACAGAGGCGTTGGTGTATTTTTGAAGCACCTGATTAGAGCCAGAGGCTCTAATAGGCTTCAAAAAAGGTGGACTCAGAGTACAGAGTATTGTGCTCAGAGCCCACCCAGGTGTGTTTGAAAAGCAAATTAATATTTGCTTTTCTAACACTGAACCGCTTCTCTGCCAATCAGGTAGCGTGGGTCTGATACCCCTCACCTGATTGGATGAAAGGACAGGCGCTGCTATTGGACGCCTAGCAGGAAGCAAGAAGAGACACACTGAGGACTCAGCTTACCGCTGCCTGAAGGTGGACATGGGAGGTGTACAGAGGTGGATGGAAGGATACAGAGGTGAACGTGGATGGGGGGTACAGAGGTGGATGGAAGGATACAGAGGTGAACGTGGATGGGGGGGTAGAGGTGGACGGGGGGCACAGAGGTGGACAAGGGATACAGAAGTGAACGTGGAAGGGGGGTGCAGAGGTGGACAGGGGGGTATAGAGGTGGACAGAGATACAGAGGTGAACGTGGATGGGGGGTACAGAGGTGGACGGGGGGATACAGAGGTGGACGGAAGGATAAAGAGGTGAACGTGGATGGGGGGTACAGAGGTGTACGGGGGTGTACAGGGGTACAGAGGTGGACAAGGAATACAGAGGTGAACGTGGATGGGGGTACAGAGGTGGATGGGGGGGCACAGAGGTGGACAAGGAATACAGAAGTGAACGTGAATGGGGGATTGCAGAGGCAGACGGGGGGTACAGAGGTGGACAGAGATACAGAGGTGAACATGGATGGAGGGGTACAGAGGTGGACAGCAGGATATAGAGGTAAACATGGATGGAGGTACAGAGGTGGACGGGGGGATACAGAGGTGAACGTGGATAGGGGTTACAGAGGTGGACAGGGGGGGGTACAGAGGTGGATAAGGGATACAGAGGTGAATGTGGATGGGGGTACTGAGGTGGACAGGGGATAAAGAAGTGAGCTGTGGATAGAGGGGTACAGAGGTGAGCTGTGGATGGGGGGGGTACAGAGGTGAACGTGGATGGGGAAACAGAGGTGAACTGTGGATGGGGGGTGGTACAGAGGTAGACAGGGGATACAGAAGTGAGCTGTGGATGGAGGGAGTTACAGACATGAATGTGGAATACAGAGGTGAACTGTGGTGAGCTGTGGATGGAGGGGGGTACAGACGTGAACAGGGAATACAGAGGTGAACTGTGGTGAGCTGTGGATGGAGGGGGGTACAGACGTGAACAGGGAATACAGAGGTGAACTGTGGTGGGCTGTGGATGGAGGGAGGTACAGAGGTGAACTGTGAATGGAGGGGGTGCAGAGGTGAGCTGTGGAAGGAGGGGGGTACAGAGGCGAGCTGTGGGTGGAGGGGGGTACAGAGGTGAGCTGTGGATGGAGGGGGGTACTGAGGTGAGCTGTGGATGGAGGGGGGTACAGATGTGAGCTGTGGATGGAGGGGGGGTACAGAGGTGAACTGTGGATGGAGGGGAGAACAGAGGTGAACTGTGGATGGAGGGGAGTACAGAGGTGAACTGTGGATGGAGGGGGGTACAGAGGCGAGCTGTGGATGGAGGGGGGTACAGAGGTAAGCTGTGGATGGGGGGGGGCAGAGGTGAGCTGTGGATGGAGGGGGGTACAGAGGTGAGCTGTGGATGGAGGGGGGTACATAAGTGAGCTGTGGATGGAGGGGGGTACAGAGGTGAACTGTGGATGGAGGGGAGTACAGAGGTGAACTGTGGATGGAGGGGAGTACAGAGGTGAACTGTGGATGGAGGGGGGTACAGAGGTAAGCTGTGGATGGGGGGGGGCAGAGGTGAGCTGTGGATGGAGGGGGGTACATAAGTGAGCTGTGGATGGAGGGGGGTACAGAGGTGAACTGTGGATGGAGGGGGGTACAGAGGTGAACTGTGGATGGGGGGGTACAGAGGTGAGCTGTGGATGGAGGGGGTACAGAGGTGAACTGTGGATAGAGGGGAGTACAGAGGTGAACGTGGAATACAGAGGTGAGCTGTGGATGGAGGGGGGTACAGAGGTGAACTGTGGATGGAGGGGGGTACATAAGTGAGCTGTGGATGGAGGGGGGTACAGAGGCAAGCTGTGGATGGAGGGGGGTACAGAGGTAAACTGTGGATGGAGGGGGGTACAGAGGTGAGCTGTGGATGGAGGGGGTACAGAGGTGAGTTGTGGATGGAGGGGGTTACAGAGGTGAGCTGTGGATGGAGGGGAGTACAGAGGTGAGTTGTGGATGGAGGGGGGTACAGAGGCGAGCTGTGGATGGAGGGGGGTACAGAGGTGAGCTGTGGATGGAGGGGGGTACAGAGGTGAACTGTGGATGGAGGGGGGTACTGAGGTGAGCTGTGGATGGATGGGGGTACAGAGGTGAGCTGTGGATGGAGGGGGGTATAGAGGTGAGCTGTGGATGGAGGGGGGTACAGAGGTGAGCTGTGGATGGAGGGGGGTATAGAGGTGAGCTGTGGATGGAGGGGGTACAGAGGTGAACTGTGGATGGAGGGGGGTATAGAGGTGAGCTGTGGATGGAGGGGGGTACAGAGGTGAGCTGTGGATGGGGGGGCACAGAGGTGAGCTGTGGATGGAGGGGGGTACATAAGTGAGCTGTGGATGGAGGGAGTACAGAGGTGAGCTGTGGATGGAGGGGGGTACAGAGGTGAGCTGTGGATGGAGGGGGGTATAGAGGTGAGCTGTGGATGGAGGGGGGTACAGAGGTAAGCTGTAGATGGAGGGGGTACAGAGGTGAACTGTGGATGGAGGGGGGTACAGAGGTGAACTGTGGATGGAGGGGGGTACAGAGGTAAGCTGTGGATGGAGGGGGGTACATAAGTGAGCTGTGGATGGAGGGAATAACATAAGTGAGCTGTGGATGGAGGGGGGTACAGAGGTGAACTGTGGATCGAGGGGGGTACAGAGGTGAGCTGTGAATAGAGGGGGGTACAAAGGTGAGCTGTGGATGGAGGGAGGTACAGAGGTGAGCTGTGGATGGAGGGGGGTACAGAGGTGAGCTGTGGATGGAGGGGGGTACTGAGGTGAGCTGTGGATGGAGGGGGGTACAGTGGTGAGCTGTGAATGAAGGGGGGTACTGAGGTGAGCTGTGGATGGAGGGGGGTACAGAGGAGAACTGTGGATCGAGGGGGGGTACAGAGGTGAGCTGTTAATGAAGGGGGTACAGAGGTGAGCTGTGGATGGAGGGGGGTACTGAGGTGAGCTGTGGATGGAGGGGGGTACAGAGGCAATCTGTGGATGGAGGGGGGTACAGAGGGGAGCTGTGGGTGGAGGGGGTACAGAGGTAAGCTGTGGATGGAGGGGGGTACACAGGGGAGCTGTGGATGGAGGGGGATACAGAGGCGAGCTGTGGATAGAGGGGGGTACAGAGGTGAACTGTGGATGGAGGGGGGTACAGAGGTGAGCTGTGGATGGAGGGGGGTACAGAGGTGAGCTGTTGATGGAGGGGGATACAGAGGCGAGCTGTGGATAGAGGGGGGTACAGAGGTGAACTGTGGATGGAGGGGGGTACAGAGGTGAGCTGTGGATGGAGGGGGGTACAGAGGTGAGCTGTGGATGAAGGGGGGTACAGAGGCGAGCTGTGGATAGAGGGGGGTACAGAGGTGAACTGTGGATGGAGGGAGATACAGAGGTAAGCTGTGGATGGAGGGGGGGTACAGAGGTGAGCTGTGGATAGAGGGGGGTACAGAGGTGAGCTGTGGATAGAGGGGGTACAGAAGTGAACTGTAGATGGAGGGGGTACAGAGGCGAGCTGTGGATGGAGGGGGTACAGAGGTGACCTGTGGATAGAGGAGGGTACAGAGGTGAACTGTAGATGGAGGGGGGTACAGAGGTGAGCTGTGGATGGAGGGGGGTACAGAGGCGAGCTGTGGATGGAGGGGGGTACAGAAGTGAACTGTAGATGGAGGGGGGTACAGAGGTGAGCTGTGGATGAGGGTGCAGAGGTGAGCAAAGTTGTGTGCAGAGGTGATCTTGGGGGGGGATATGGTTACTTATTTTATTTTATTTATTTCAGGTACTTATATAGCGCCGTCAATTTACACAGCGCTTTACATATACATTGTACATTCACATCAGTCCCTACCCTCAAGGAGCTTACAATCTAAGGTCCCTAACTCACATTCATACATACTAGGGACAATTTAGACAGGATCCAATTAACCTACCAGCATGTCTTTGGAGTGTGGGAGGAAACCGGAGTACCCGGAGAAAACCCACGCAGGCACAGGGAGAACATGCAAACTCCAAGCAGGTAGTGTCGTGGTTGGGACTTGAACCAGTGACCCTTCTTACTGCTAGGCGAGAGTGCTACCCACTACACCACTGTGCCGCCCATACTTGGGGGGGATATGCAAGTCATCATTTTCTGTATGATACAAACACCTCACAGTACACACTCCCAATCCCTGTGTGTGATCCTGGACTCCTCTATCTCCCCCTTCCCCCCATCATCCTGGACTCCCCTATCTCTCCCCCCATCATCCTGCACTCAGATATCCCCCCCACCCATTATATTGGACTCCTCTATCCCCCCATCATCATTATTATTATACAGGGTTTATATAGCACTGAAAGTTTGTGCAGCGCTATACATGAGGGCAGACAGTACAATTACAGTACAATTTAATACATAAGTTTACATGTGTTTTGTTTTTCGGAATGTTGGGGTGGAGAGAAAATTTGCATGGGGGGGCTCAAGAAAATGTTTGCCCAGGGTCCAATCAATATTAAAGATGGCCCTGGGCATCAAGGATGGGCAGCCAACAAATCTGAAGCAACTGCGTGATGCTATGATGTCACTATGGAGCAAAATCTTGCCTTGAAAAATGAAGGGGGTCTAACCAGGTACTAGCAAGGTGTACCTAATAAAGTTGACGGTGAGTGTAAATTACTTGTATTTGTCCATGGGGAACATGGACCCCCCCAGTCCTCCCCTGGTCATCTCATGTAAGCTTGTTCCCACATTGCAATAATATGCTTGGTCAGGTTAGGTGATCACAGCAGGGGAGGGTAGCTGCTTTGGCCATCACGCTGGATGTATGCCTACTCTTTTTTTTCATAGAAATCCAGCCCAGGTTAAAGGTATTGCCAAAAGGAACGTTTATTTCAGCACTATGAGAAGAATGTATAGATGGGCTCCAACAAAGGATGAACTGATCTCTGTACACCACCATGATGCAACTCTCAACTTGTATACACACTTACCTCCATGGTGCCGACTCTGCCACATCTGATTTATAGTCCAACTTTCATCAACTAGAACAATTGAAGAACAAAGTTTACATTTTCCAATGGGTTCTATCAGATTCTACATCAGAGAGTAATATATACTAAATGATGAAATGCTGATCTATCACACGTGAAGAGCAGGGCTGGACTGGGACAAAAATTTGGCCCTGGACTTCATCCAGACTGGCCCACTTTGACAGGTCTCTCCCATGCCGGCTTGCCACCCAAGCCCCCCTCCCCCACTAGCCATTAGCCGTTCTACATTATTTCTCTTATAGGCAGTACCAGTGGGGAAGCTAGACATTATTTCACCTGGGGCAAAGAATCAGTTTGGCGCCCCCCCCCAATGGGACAAGATTAGGCAGGAAAGTGAGGCCGCCCTCCTTCCAGATCGTATGATGAGCTTCTCAGTGTTGACTCCTAAGCATCATGTCTGTATTCAGGCGCGCTGCATAACTAGCCAAGGAGAGGAGGTGAGCACTGCGGGGGGGGGGGGACAGAGGACCGGAGGGAGGCAGCGGTCCACTGTCACTGAAATCGGCCCACTGAGCCATCGGCCCACCGGGAAACTCCCTTTAGTCCCAATGGCCAGTACATGCCTGGTGAAGAGCAAATAGTTACTCCTAACTGGACACTGAAAGCTCAAATGAACCAAGACCAGACCCTAAAAGTGATATTAAAGCTTCAGCATAAACAAAAAACATGAAATACTTACTTGCTCTGTAATGGTTTTGCACAGAGCAGCCCCGATCCTCCTCTTCCCAGGTCCCTGGCCAGCGTTCCTGGTTCCTCCCCCTTGATAAGTGCCCGCTCTATGTGCCCATGACACATAGAGCTGTGGCTCGACCCTGCCCCTGCTCTCTCCTCATTGACTCACAGAGAGACCCAGGACAGCCGAGGCTCCCGTGAACATCACTGGATGGAGAGGGGGCTCAGGTGAGCATTGGGGGGGGGGGCTGTGAGAGACACAGCACACAGAAGGTTTTTTACCTTCATGCATAGAATGCATGAAGGTAAAAAACCTTCAGCCTTTATACCCACTTTAATCTCGACCTTACTGGTAACCCGAATGCTCTAAACTGGAACCTGACTTCTAGACCTCAAAGGAACCTAAACCAGACCCCTAACCTCAACCTCACTGGTAACCCTAACAATCCAAACTGTAGCCTAACTTCTAAACCTTATATTAAGCTAGACCAAATCCGTAGCCTCAACCATACTGGTAGCACTGGAGCTCTAAACTGTAATCCAACTTCTAAAACTCACATTAACCTAGACCAGACCCTTAACTTAAACCTTACCAATAACTCCAGTGTCCTAAACTGTAACCTAACTTCTATACCAACAAATAAACCTAGAGCAGACCTGTAACCTCAACCTTACCAGTAACCCTAACACTGTAAACAGGAATCTAACTTCTAAACCTCTGATTAACCTAGACCAGTCTCTTAACCTAAACCTTACTGGTGGCTCTAACGCTCTAAACTGTAGCCTAACTTCTAAACCCCAAGGGAACCTAGATCAGACCCTTAACCTCAACCTTACCGAAAACCCTAACACTCTAAACTCTGGCCTAACTTCTATACCTCAAATAAACCTAACCTTAAACTCAACCCCAGCGGTAATCATTACATTCCAAACCCTTACATTCTAAACCTTGTATTAACTTAGACCAGACGCTTAACCTCAACCATACTGGTAGCACTAAAGTTCTGAACTGCAACTTACCTTCTAAACCTCAAAGGAACCTAGATCGGACCCTTAACCTCAACCTTTCCAGTAATCCTAACACTCCAAACTGTAGTCTAACTTCTAAACCTTGTATTATCCTAGACCATGACCCTTAAACTCAACTTTACCAGTAACCCTAACGCTCTAAACTGTAACCTAACTTCTATACCAACAAATAAATCTAGAGCCGACCCGTAACCTCAACCCTACCAGTGACCCTTACACTGTAAACTGGAATCTAACTTCTAAACCTCAGATTAACCTAGACCAGCCCCTTAACCTAAACCTTACTGGTGGCCCTAATGCTATAAACTGTAACCTAACTTCTAAACCCTAAGGGAACCTAGATCAGCCCCTTAACCTCAACCTTACTGGTAACCCTAATGCTCTAAAGTCTGGCCTAACTTCTATACCTCAAATGAAACTAAACCAGACCCTTCACCTCAACCTTAATGATAACCCTTATGCCGTGTACACACGGTCGGACTTGCCAATGGGATAACCTCTGTCTGCATTTCCGCCGGAAAAATTTAGAACATGTTCTCTATCTAAGTCCGTCGGAAATGCCGACAGAAAAAGTCTGATGGGGGGCATACACATGGTCGGATATCCGACCAAAAGCTCCCATCGGACATTTTCTGTTGGAAATTCCGACCGTGTGTATGGGGTATTACATTCTAAACCTTGTATTAACCTAGACCAGACCCTTAACCTCAACCACACTGGTAGCACTAGTGTTCTGAACTGCAACCTACCTTCTAAACCTCAAAGGAACCTAGATCGGACCCTTAACCTCAACCTTGCCGATAATCCTAACACGCCAAACTGTAGTCTAACTTCTAAACCTTGTATTATTCTAAACCAGACCATTAACCTCAACCTTACCGGTAACCCTAACCCTCTAAACTGTAACCTAACTTCTAAACCTCAGATTAACCTATACCAGACTCTTAAGCTCAACCTTAAAGGTATCCCTAATGCTCTAAACTGTAACCTAATTTCTAACCTCAAATGAACCTAGATCAGGCCCTTAACCTCAACCTTACCAGTAATCCCAACACTGTAAACTGGAACCTAACTTCTATACCTCAAATAACCCAGACCAGACTCTAAACCTCAACCGCACTGGGAGCTCTAATGCACTAAACTGTGATCTAAATTTCTAAACCTCAAATGAACCTAGACCAGATTCTGAACCTCATCCTTAAAAGCAACCCTAATGCTCTAAACTGTAACTTTTCACAAAAAATATTTTGTTCCAAAAACTGTATACAATTGATACATACAATGACATTTTTCAGCATAATAATTTACTTTTTTTTATTGCACTTCATTTATAATTTTCTTCATATATACTGACAAGCCAAGATGGCCAGCCAAAGCGACAACAATAAACTATAAC
Source organism: Aquarana catesbeiana (assembly GCF_042186555.1). Taxonomy (NCBI): domain Eukaryota; kingdom Metazoa; phylum Chordata; class Amphibia; order Anura; family Ranidae; genus Aquarana; species Aquarana catesbeiana. The sequence goes on from NC_133330.1 coordinate 7,712,947, forward strand.
ACCTCCAGGGGTTCTTACAGCAGTCATTGTGGGTAAAATCTTCTTTGACCCCCAAATACCTGCTATAAGGATATAACATTCTTAGTTACTTCTCACAATGCCCACAGAATACTATTTAACAGCCCAGCTGATAACTAGCAGTATGCACCTGTGCACGCCATTAGTTCTGTGACCACGCTGTCAATGATTACTGCAGGTCTTATTGTGGCCATATACACTTTGATTAATGCTTGATTTATTTTCCAAATTGAATTCTTTCAATAGGAATAGTCAATCTATAACTAATCGCTGATTCCATCAATATGCCACATACAGAGAAGTGGATGTAAATAATTGACACAATCCTCTTTCCCAAAGACTAAGGTAAAGCTTTCGGAATCGACACTGCCGACAATCTTTTTTGTGAAATTAAATGATTAAGGAAGAGACAAGTTGACCTTGAGCTACACGGCCAGACGCTTTCTGAGTACTACAGAACAAAAAAGATACCACCTGGATTCCTCATTAAAAATTAGCCCACAATTGGCCGCCATAAACGTGAGTTCGGTGAACGTTGGTGCAAAGTAGCCACTGAGAACTCGCTTTACTTTATGCTGATTGTCATTGAAGAGGTTAAAGTCCAATTATGTCAAGTCAACAGAGAGCTAAGCACACTGGAACTATCGATCCAGGACAAAGACAAACAACCTGATACATTGCAAAATCTCGACAGTGAGATGTCAACATATACAGCAAGACAAAAACAAGGCAAGCGTGACAAGTTCAAATTGTTCAACCAGGACTACCAGGAGGGTTTCAGTCACCCAAGGCGTAGACTCTACACATGGCCCCCCAGAAAACCATTTAGAAATGATCGTTTTGCAACATCAGATAGCGATCATCCCACAGAGAATCCATCAACCGACAGCGACTCCAGAAAAAGGGGTCCCCAATCCCCATTTTCCAGTTTCAAGAGAAGACGACGATCCAGGAGGGGCATCAAGAGGCCGCGGCACCCTGCCGACATGCAGCTCCCGCCAGGGCGTGAGGTGTGCCCAGTAATTAACCTTTCATCTAGATCTATGGTGAATGGTGAGTTACGACTTTATCAAAGGGCCTTTCCTTTTGCCCTACTGCTAGATTTCAGAACTTTGACTTTGAGGTTGATATGTTTAAATTTGAAAGAACGCTCAAAATTAAACAATATTTCCATACAGTACCCAAAACAATTTCCACAAGATCAGTGACACCATTTAAACTTAAAAGCAAATTTTTTCCACCGGGACATTTCCACTCTATTGATAGCTTTATACGAACAATTAAACATGATGTGCGTAACAATGTTTTCAATAAAACAAACACCAACCTAAGCCCGGATGAGTTTATTGCACTAAGGACACTTAAAGAAGACAAAAGTATCATCATTAAACTTGCCGATAAAGGTGGTGCTATAGTGGTCATGGACTACGTTGACTACAAGGAGGGTATGACTGCCATGCTGTCAGACACAACAAGTTATGTTGTACTTAAACAGAACCCTGTACCAAGTATTAGAAATGCATTAAACTCCTTGATTAACCTTGGGAGACTGAACAGCTGGTTATCTGACATAACTGCCGAATTTTTATGCAATAAACACCCTTGCTGTCCAGTCATTTATGGCCTACCAAAAATCCACAAAGGTATGAACCCTTTGAAATTTAGACCCATTGTGTCTGGCACAGGGTCGATCACCCAAGCTCTGGCCCAGCTCCTTGACCATCTCCTACAACCTTTGGTAAAAAAGTTACCAGCCTATATTAGGGATACAAATGATTTCTTGAGAAACTTAGTGCATTCACAGACTTCGGTGAAGGATGGAAACCTGCAACTATGAATATAGGATCCCTGTACACATGCATACCCAATGATGCTGGATTGCAGGACGTTAGACATTTGCTGACTGACATGGAATCAACACCAATACCCAAAGAGTTTCTTATCGAACGTCTCGATTTTGTTCTTACAAACAACTATTTTACATTCGAGGGCACCAAGTATGCACAGATCCGAGGTACAGCCATGGGGAGCTCAGCAGCCCCATCTTTTGCCAATCTCTTTGTAAGCCTACTTGGGGAACGTTATATCTATCCCTTTGATGCCTTTACCAACCACATCAAATGTTGGTTTAGGTACATCAATGACATTTTCCTTATCTGGACTGACAAGGATGCTCAGTTCTTTGACTTTGTGGATTTTCTGAACAGTATCTTTACAGGGTTTTTCTATATATTTTTTCTACTTTTTTCTTTTTCTATTTTTATTTTCGTGTTCATTTTTGTTTTATTTAATTTAATTTAATTTATTTTATTTTGTATTTATTTATTTTTATCCTTATTTATTTCTTAATACCGTTATGGATATCTCTTTTCTTTTCTTCTCCTCTCTACATCTTCTTCCTTTTCTTGACCTGTTTTACTAACCCATATTTATTCATATCTCTCTTTTGTTTTCTAATACTCCTTGGTCCCAAACTTTTTTTTTCCTTTCATGTCTCTCTCTCTCTTTCTTTTGTCTTTTTTTCACTTCCTGTGCTCCTTTCCTTGTTCTACTGCTGCTTTGAGGGCTGTGTTTCTCTCCAATCACTCACGTTCCTCACATTCACTTCTCTTCCCCACTTCCCTTTGATTGAACGCAATCTACCTTGATGGGCGGGGTCCGCCGACGTCATCCGTTTCTGTGACATCGGCGGCCCCAGCACTGCAGCATCCCTTGTTTCTTGGTTACCGCTTACTGTTTACTGTTGTAATCCAAGCCGATCTGCAAGCATCGATCCCCACACTGGCGCTGATCTGTGTCTGGATCGTGCACTATATATAGAATGGGCGGGATTTGCCGACGTTACACGTTTCCATGACGTCGGCGGCCCGAGCACTGCATCATCCCCTCGTTGCTCGGTTACCACCAGCACATCGCGCATGCGTGGCCAGCGATTGCTGCTGTGATCCATCCTGCAACTATTGATCCCTGCACTGGTGCTGATCTATATCCAGATCATGTGCTGTATACCGATGCTCCCTAGCAACAGGTCCGTTCTCACGGTGACTAAGGATCCACATCATCAAGTCCATCATGACATTACACAGGTAGTGATAGTATGTTATTTGGCAACCCCCTCTTCTCATACGTTTTTTCTTAAATCTGTGATATTGTGCTCATTTTTTTTGAGTCTTTTGGTGGGATTTGTGATGTCATACCTGTCTAGGGTTGGGAGGAGTTTTGATTTTCTTTTTTTTCTGATTGGTTGATGGTTATTTAAATTCTTTTCATTGTTACCCCACATTTATTACATGCCTGACGAAGGCGTGACTCTGAAACGTTGTACTCTTCTTGTGTTGTGATCATGCAATAAACTATCCGTTTGGACACTACTTTTTTGTCGATTCATGGTGTGCTGGCAAATATCTACGATGTAAATAATTGATCGCTTCTTTGTTTCCATCGTGTAATCTCATAAACTGATCCGATTAAAATACAAAAGAAAATATCCCAGTCCTTCCAATTGATGCAAAACAATCAATAATAGTATGAACAACTCAGTTTGATTGAATCCGAATCAATCTAAATCAATCGGAAGGGAAGTTATGGTTATTGGATTTCTTGCGGATTCAATCATTTTGATTGAGTTGCACATTGATCTGAATTAAAAAAAAAATAAAAAAATCAAAGTTTGTGGAATCACCATTTTATCAACTGGGAACTATTCCTGGTGATTGCCGGAAGTCTGCTTGCATAGACGAGAGAATAATTTTAAATTAAATAAATAGTATCCCTGGGATTCCAAATTCCATTGGATTTTCAACTAGGCAGAAAGAATAATGCCGCGTACACACGGTCGGATTCTCCGACAGAAAATGTTAGATGTGAGCTTGTTGTCAGAAATTCCGACCGTGTGTAGGCTCCATCGGACATTTTCCGTCACACAATATTTGAGGGCTGGTTCTCAAATTTTCCGACAACAAAATCCGTTGTCGTAAATTCCAATCGTGTGTACACAATTCCGATGCACAAAGTTCCACGCATGCTCGGAATCAAGCAGAAGATCCGCACTGGCTATTGAACTTCATTTTTCTCGGCTCGTCGTATGCGTTGTATGTCACTGTGTTCTTGACGTTCGGAATTTTCTACAAGATTTGTGTGACTGTGTGTAGGCAAGACAAGTTTGAGCCAACATCCGACGGAAAAAATCCATGGATTTTGTTGTCGGAAAATCCTATCGTGAGTACAGGGCATTCAAGTAACCTAGATTAAGCAGAAGGGAAGTTATGGTTATTGGATTGCTTGTGGAATCAATCATTTTGATTGAATTGCACATTGATCCGATTAAAAAAAAAAAAAAAAATCAAAGTTTGTGGAATCATCATTTTATCAACTGGGAACTACTCCTGGTGATTACAGGAAGTCTGCTTGCATAGACGAGAGAATAATTAAAAAAAAAATTACAAAAATAATAAATAGTATCCCTGGGATTCCAAATTCCAGATTTTCAACTAGGCAGAAAGAATTATGCCCCGTACACACGGTCGGAATTACCAACAGAAAAAGTTGGGAGCTTCTGGTCGGATATTCCGACCGTGTGTGTGCCCCATCGGACTTTGTCGGAATTTCCGACAGACTAAGATATAGAACATGTTCTAAATTTTTCCGTCGGAAGTGCAGACGGAGGTTATTCTGTTGGCAAGTCTGACGGTGTGTACGCGGCCTCAGAGTAACCTAGATTAAGCCATTTAATTAATTGAGTCTGATCATTAATATTTTTTTTTTATAGATATTTAATGTGTATAGTTAAATAATATTTTAGGTATTCATTTTTAGTAATTTTATTTTTTAGTTAATTAATATCTTTAGTATTAAGTTATAGGTCTATTTATTCAATTTTTTTATATATTTTTTTTAATTCTTTATTTTATTACATTTTTAAATATTACAAAAAAAGAAATTCTGATATATCCAAAAACTAATAGATAAATGATATATTGTCCAGAAACAAAGGAAATAGCGAGTATAAATGATTTCTAAAATGCTCAATATTCACTTATTATGCCATTTTCCTTTCCATTATGATTTAAATTAAATTTAAAATTAGCATTCCTTATATTTAATGACATAAAGTTATCGACCCATGAAAAGAAAAATGAAACAATTTTATACACCCTCAAGATTTTGAATAGAACCAGGTCATCCCAAAAAAAGGAAAAACAAAAAGGGAATGTTTTTAGACTTCTATTTATTTATTAGGAATGTAATTGATCACTTTGTTTATTTTATTTGTGTACTTATTTATTTTTTTTAATACTCAAACTCAAATGCATTTCCCCTATTTTAATACATTTGTCGGCATAAAAATAAAATAAGTCCACAAAATATCACAAAGAACAAAATAACATTTTGTGCTGAGAAGTATTCGGAAATCTCTCCTTACCTGACTGATTTTTGGGCCGTCCAAACACCTGGACTTCACACAAGGTCAGAGATACGTTCTTCCCCCGTATTGCAATGGTGACAAACTGGCCCTCCATTCCATGGCAGGCAAAGGAGTAGGTTTCTCCGAGACCGATTGATGAAACAATGCCACATCTGTAAGAAATATGGAACTCAAAGTGTATAGTTTATATTGATGTTAGTATCCCTCTCTCTATTTATCCAGTTGACCATTTTCTATTACCAATACAGAAAGGGAAGGGAAAATCCAAACTTTTAGAGTTATCACCATATTAGGAGGTTGGGGTAAATCTTCCAATGGGGGCACTAATTTCACAACCGCGAAAAAAAAAGGAATCCCCCCTCAATTGCTGTTGTGTAAACATGGTCTGAACACCCCCCTGTTCGGTTTGCAGCCAAACAGGGGAAAAGTTCTAACCTGAACGGCAAACCCCATTGAAGTCTATGGGAGCCGAACAGGAAAAATCAAAAGTGCCCATTTTGAAAACTTCTATGCAAGTAATTGGCCATAAAAGTGGTATGAGGGTCTGGGTACTGCCCTGGGGGACATGTATCAATGCAAAACATTTTTTTTAAAATGATAGTTTTTTTTCAGGAGCAGCAATTTTAATTATAAAAATGCAACAATAAAAATGAAAAAAATTGATTTAACCAGTTCCCGACTGGCGCACGCCGATGTACATCGGCAGAATGGCACGGCTGGGCAAATGGGCGTACCTGTACGTCCATTTAAATTTGCCGCCGTACCATCGCGTGCGCACCGCCAGCCGGGCCCTCCCTGAGTCGCGTTGCGGGTCCCGCAGACTCGATCGCCGCAGAGATACCCGCGATCGCCTCACGGAGAGGAAGAATGGGGAGATGCTAATGTAAACAAGCATCTACCCGTTCTGCCTAGTGACAGTGTCACTGATCTCTGCTCCCTGTGATCGGGAGCAGAGATCAGTGATGTTTTACATGTAGCCACGCCCCCCACAGTTAGAATCACTCCCCAGGACATACTTAACCCCTACACTGCCCCCTAGTGGCTAACCCCTTCACTGCTAGTGTCATTTACACAGGAATCAGTGCATTTGTATAGCACCGATTGCTGTATAAATGACAATGGTCCCAAAAATGTGTCAAACGTGTCCGATCTGTCCACCATAATGTTGCAGTCACGATGAAAATCGCTGATCGCTGCCATTACTAGTAAAAAAAAAAAATATTAATAAAAATGCCATAAAACTATCCCCTATTTTGTAGAGGCTATAACTTTTGCGCAAACCGATAAACGCTTATTGCGATTTTTTTTTGCCAAAAATATGTAGAAGAATACGTATCGGCCTAGACTGAGGGAAAAAATGATTTTTTTAATATATTTTTGGGGGATATTTATTATAGCAAAGTGTAAAAAATAATGCGTTTTTTCAAAATTGTTACTCTTTTTTTGTTTATAGCGCAAAAAATGAAAACCACAGAGGTGATCAAATACCACCAAAAGAAAGCTCTATTTGTGGGAAAAAAGGACGCCAATTTTGTTTGGGAGCCACATTGCACAACCGCGCAATTGTCAGTTAAAGCGACGCAGTGCCGAATCACAAAAAGTGCTCTGGTCTTTGGCCAGCAAAATGGTCCGGGGCTTAAGTGGTTAAATATAGTGCCTGAGGGGTCCCCTTAATCTGCCTGTAAAATGGTGCATCTGTAGCATGTATAGAACCTGCTGCAGCAAAACTGCCATTTTTAAAGAAAAAAAAACAAGCCAAATCCAATTTAAAATGACTCGTGATTACAATTGCCTGCCCCGGCTATTGAAAAAAAAAAAAAAACAGCGTGGGGGTCCCCCCAGTCCATACCAGGCCCTTCAGAAATAAATACAAATTCCATAAATATTTCCCATAGTTTGTAGACACTATAACTTTTGCGCAAACCAATCTTATTGGAATTTTGTTTTTTACCAAAAAACATGTAGCAGAATACACATTGGCCTAAATTTATGAAGAAATTAGATTTTTTACATTTTTTTATTGGATATATTTTATAGCAGAAAGAAAAAAAATGTTTTTTTTTTCCAAAAACTGTTGGGCTTTTTTGTTTATAGCGAAAAAAAAACAAAAAACGCAGAGGTGATCAAATACCAACAAAAGAAAGTTCTATTTGTGGGGAAAAAAGGCATACATTTTATTTGGGTACAACGTCGCATGGCCGTGCAATTTTCAGTTAAAGTAACACAGTTTGCAGAGTTCGCGCTCAGCATCCAAACTTCTTTGAGGTTTGGTGAATAGGGTTGCCACCTGTCCGGGATTCACCCGGACAGTCCGGGTTTTCAATCATGTGTCCGGGTTGCAGACCCAAACACATTATTCAGGCCAGGCTGTGGCTCCCCAAGTAACCAAGATAGCCACACACAAATCTGTTCCTGTCCGGGGTCTGCAGGTGGCTGTCTGGGGGGCAGGTTTGGCATCACTGGGGGGTAGGGCGATAATGTCAACATGAGCAATTTGGCCGCACCCAGTGTTTGCTGTGGCACGCTATGCGCACCACGTTACTACTCTCCTTGGAGCACCCAAAGGTTTCCCAGGTTGCTAAAGTGTTCGGGTTTGGTTTGAGGAAAAATGTGGCAACCCTATCAGTGAACCCCTCTTGAACCGCACCCACGGCAGTTTAGCTCATCACTACTAGATATTCTCCCTTGCTGGATTGCTGTACAAGTTGTTTTTTCAGTTTATGTCTTATGCCGCGTACACACGAGCGGACTTTTCGACCGGACTGGTCCGACGGAACGAATCTGGCAGACAATCTGACCGTGTGTGGGCTCCATTGGACCTGCTGCGGACTCTTTCGTGTGAAAATCTGACGGACTTTAGATTTGGAACATGTTTCAAATTTGTCCGACGGACTCGAGTCCGGTCAGGAAATCCGCTCGTCTGTATGCTAGTCCGACGGACCAAAACCGACGCTAGGGCAGCTATTGGCTACTGGCTATCAACTTCCTTATTTTAGTCCAGTCGCCGGTCATCACATACGAATCCGTAGGACTTTGGTGTGATCCAATGTTCATTCAAAAGTACATTGGAAGTCCGTCAAAAGTCATTCGAAAGTCCGTCGGAAAGACTGTCGGACCTTTGTTGCCGAAAAGTCCACCTGTGTGTACAGGGCATTATTGCTCAATGTATGATGTAATGCTAGTTATCTCCAGCAAAGATGGACATGTTATGAAATCCTCCTAATTATTGATGAATGTTTTCCTTTCCTGGGTAGAGTGTGTGCTGCAGACAGATATTGTCTGGAACAAAAGTTCTGAACAGTTTTCACCGCAAAGAGATCAACGGATTTCGCAACACTTGCAGAGGTCGCCCTATTTATAGCCAAAATAATGAAATTGTCGACGTACCTGGGGTTCTCCTTCCAGTCTTTGAGGTTTCCTATCCGAATTTCAGCTCCGCTCAGGCCCTCGGCACAACATTCTCTCCTGTTCGTAATGGCCACAGAGAAGATAGCGTGGTTTGATCCTAGATCTAGACTCCACCAGGGCCCATATTCCACTTCAGTTGAAGCACATCGAGAAGAGAGCTGGCCATCGGTTGCATATCTGGAAGCTGCTCCCTCTTTAGTGCTGGACTGAGATGTTTTTCCTTTGGGAGCCACATTGTACGCTAAAAAAGTGTATTTCATGTGTTATCTTCATGATGTAATATCTTAGTAATGAGGTGCATTAAAAACCACAAGTTTTGAAACCTCTCCCTTCTGCTCAGATTTCAGTTACAGTGCACACCTGGTCTAATCAAGAAAGCGTTGATGTAGACTGCTGGACATTCTGCCAGTGCCTGATCAACAAGTTGCCCTGTCTGCTGATGCCCTGGGTTCTGATTTATATCTGTGCATGCCCTGGATTATTCCAGCAAAATGTTTGGACTCTATACTTGGCTTGTCTCCTCTTCTCCTCATCATTAGCCTGTTATCCCTGTTATAGATTGTTTATTTGTCTGATAATGTGACTCTGCTGGATCAGGTTTTTCTGTGATGGATCTGACCATCAGACTGCTAACTTTACTATTGTCTGCTGTAAAATCACATGTGTAGTTGAGGAGAGATGTTCACAATGAAAAACAATTGTTTTGTTTCGATTTGTTATTTATACAAATTTGTTTAGATAAATTCGTTTAATTAGCTTTCGGAATGCATTTCGTTAATTCAAATTCGAATCGATTTGAATTTTCCGTATTCGGTCCAGTGGAACTAAATTCGACCGAATTCAGAAGATTCAAATCAATTCAAATTCAAATTCCATTTCAAATCCAATTTATTCTTTTCAAAATTAGAATTTTGGAAGATGGTTATATTCTTTCTATTCCATTCTATTCTATTCTATTCTATTGAAGCTTGGAGAATAGGTTAGGTGACCCTATAATTTCCAGCCCCTCATCCCTATTCATTGAATGGTAGCAACAACAGGGTGCCAAGAACAAAGAAAAGTACACACACATATATATATATATATATATATATATATATATATATATATATATATATATATATAATAGAAATTGTATTACATGCATATGCAAGAACAAAAAGTAGGGTTCAATAAAAACATTAGCAGAGCATAATGTAAGTCATGTTACTGGTTACTGATATCCATATATATAGTAGATGGTCAATACTTGATGTCATCTCCCAACGTGTTTCGCCAACATTGGCTTCCTCAGGGGATTTTTATAAAGGAGGGCAGGGGCGACCATTGTCATTTTGTGCTGCGCAGCATGAGTGGTCTATTTGTGACAGTATCACACTGTATGACTGCAGTCTCATGCTGGTGCCCCCTGCATTAATCTTTATGTATAGCAGAGTCTACCTGGTCCCCATACATCCCCTGGTATTACAAAGAGCCTCCTAGTTCTGTGGATATTCCTGGTGTTTCCCTCTGAAGCTCCTTTGAGCTGTATGGAAACTGGTGGTCCATATAAAATCCCCTGAGGAAGCCAATGTTGGCTAAACATGTTGGGAGATGACATCAAGTGTTGACCACCTAATAAATATGGATATCAGTAACCAGTAACATGATCTACATTATGTTCTGCTCATGTTTTTATTGAACCCTACTTTTTGTTCTCATATGTAATAAAATTTCAATTTTTTATATATATTTATGTATTATTTTTTTGTTCTTGGCACTGTAATAATTTTCCTATTCTATTAATTTATTTTCTATTCTATTTTATTCTGTTCTGTTGTTTTATTTTCTATTTTGTTCTGTTTTACTTTATTCTTTTCTATTCTATTCCTTTATTTTCCATTCTATTTTATTATCTTTGGAAATTCAAATTCAAATTTCGTCTGAAATTTTGTTTCATTATTTCAGATTCGTTATTGTAATTTGGAAATTCAGATACATCTGAATTTCCGAATAATGAAAAACGTGTATGAATTTTGATTTGGAATGAAACAAACTGCACATGTCTGTAGTTGAGTCCTTTCTAAAGTGCTCCATTGAATAAACCAGGTAGTCCCTCTTGTTGCCCGGCTCTTCATTGAAAGACACTTTTTTAGAACAAACATGTATTTGTAATGAGATTATTAGAAGAGGAAGGAATGAGACTGCAGACTGTGGAGAAAATCGTAAAGAAGACACGTCTTATATAAATATGAGGGTCCAAGACAGTAAAAGTTACCTGGAGTGGAGAGTTTTCTGATGTCTTCTACTTCCGACTCCCATATGTCTATAAAAGATTGAATGTAGAACTTAAAGAACATTCAAAGATCAAATACATCTGAAGGGATGCTGGAGACACCCTCCATTCACCCAACACAAGAATTACGGGATGTTTGCCTCTACTGTCTCCTTTCCAAGGAATTTTATACTACTAGATAATTACCTCCCAGCCACGGTTACATCCAGGATAGTTATAAACTAAAGAAATCATAAATGTAGGGATGCAAACTGCTGTAAAATTATATTTATAATGTATCTGGTCAATGGCTCCATATTTAGGATATATCAGGGCTATAAACCAGAGGCTCTGGATGGAAAGTTGGATAAATGGTTCTATATTTAGGATGTATCCAGTTTATAAACCAGAGGTTCTGGATGGACAGTTGGATAAATGGTTCTATATTTAGGATGCATCTGGTCTATAAACCAGAGGCTCTGGATGGACAGTTGGATAAATGGCTCTACATTTAAGATGTATCTGGTCTATAAACCAGAGGCTCTGGATGGACAGTTGGCTATATGGCTCCATATTTAGGATATATCCGGTCTATAAACCAGAGGTTCTGAAAGGACAGTTGGAAATATGGCTCTTCATTTATGATGTATCTGGTCTATAAACCTGAGGCTCTGGATGGACAGTTGGATAAATGTTTCTATATTTAGGATGCATCTGGTCTATAAACCATAGGTTCTGGATGGACAGTTGGATATATGGCTCCATATTTAAGATATATCAGGTCTATAAACCAGAGGCTCTGGATGGACAGTTGGATAAATGTTTCTATATTTAGGATGTATCCAGGCTATAAACCAGAGGCTTTGGATGGACAGTTGGATAAATGGTTCTATATTTAGGATGTATCCGGTCTATAAACCAGAGGCTCTGGATGGACAGTTGGATATACGGCTCTATATTTAGGATGTATCCGGTCTATAAACCAGAGGCTCTGGATGGACAGTTGGATAAATGGTTCTATGTTTAGGATGTATCCAATCTATAAACCAGAGGTTCTGGATGGACACTATAGTTGGGTAGATGGGTTTTATATTTAGCACTAAATTAAGCATTAGGTAGAAAAATAGAAGAATGTCCTAATACTCACTTCCAAAATCAGGGCTTGTTTCCAGTTGAGTAGGAGCGTCTATAACAAATAATGGAATTTTTTAATACAACACAAAATCTACTATTTTTTTAATAAGCAGGAACTTATTAAACTCTGACACTTAAAACATTTCAATAGGAACTCCAGGTATAACAAAAATGTCACCCCACCTACCACTTAAATAATGTGAAATGAGGCGCTATCCATCTGTCTGTATTCGGTTTCAGAAGGCTTTGTTCCATAATGGTTTAAGCTTTGGCAGCAGGGCCGAGACAAGGGATAGGCAGGAGGGGGCACTGTGGTATCATGTGAGGTTCAGGCGGCACCGCAAGGAGATTGCGGGGAGGGGATTTGTGTTGGGAGGGGGAATTTGGGGTGGGGGGGGTGGCAGGAGATAAGAATTGTTCTACTAGTGGAAATTTGGGGAGGTGTGCTTGGAATGGGGATTTGTGTTGAGAGGGGGATAGGGGAAGAGGATTTGTGCTTGGATGGGGGATTTGTGCAAGAAAAGGTAATTTGGGAGGGGGATATGTGCTAGTAGGGATGATTTGGGGGAATTTGTACTAAGAGGGGAAACTTGGAGGGGGGATTTGTGCTAGGATGGAGGATTGGGGAGGGGAATTTGAGCTGGGAGGGGGGCTTTGGAGTGGGGGGTGATTTTTTTGCACTCGGAGGTGAAATTTGAGGGGTGGAGGATTAGGGAGGGGGCTTTTTTGGGGGGATGGGGGGGGAAATGTGCTGGGAACATATGTGGAATGAGAGGATTTGAGCCTTCCGTGGCTTTACCGGGATCTCCCATCCCACCAGGGGTCCTGATCGACCATCCGGCTCTTATGTCAGCTGATCACAAAGCCCAACAAGGACCAGATCGGCTTTGTTCAGCTCTCAGCTATAGTAACCTGGAAGCGTTGACCTGACATCACCTCTGGTTTACCCGGATGTCAACGTCACCATTTTTAAAAATCAAAGGCATTCAATCACGATCTTGGTGTATTGAATGCCTTTAAGGACAGAGGAGTTGGATTTGGGGTCTTAGAGACCCGAGATCTGTCCATAAAAAGTATCTGTCATGTGCCTATTGCGGTCACAAGGGATATTTACAGTATTTTAAGTGATAAAAAAAAAAGTGACAGTGTAAGAATAAATAAAATTATTTAAAAAAAAATTAAAGTCCCCCCCCCCCCCGCTTGCTTGCCCGCACCCACGCAAACAGAGATTGTCCCACATATGTGAGGTATCATCAAGTAGGTCAGATCATGGGCAGTAATTCTAGCACCAGACCTCCTCTGTAAATCTAAAGCGGTAACTTGTCTAACCTTTTAAAGTGTCACCTACGCTTCTTTGGGAGCAGGAACTACAGAGGCACTCATCTTCCTCTCCTTTAACCAGCCGCTGCTCTCCATTTATAGTACAAGATGGGGATGTCCTCTCTTCTGTCCACTGACCCTTCAACCCCTCACTTCGTTGTTTGATCACCCTGCATTATCCCAAGGTATGGGTTCTTCTGTGGTGGGTCCGTTTACACGTTCCTCCCCCCATTTTTGTCCCTGTGGGTTTCTTCTCTTTATTTTTCCTTCTCTCCCCGATCACACCGGGATCTATCGCCTTCTACTCTTCCTTCTCCCTTCTTATTTTTATTTTCTTTTTTATTTCTCTATTCCCCCTTTGATATACTTAAGGGAAAGCACCTTCGACCTTGGGTTTTCCTAACTCTGAAGGTTTGTTTGTATATGCTTTTTTTAGCCTGGGTTGCATACCTTTATTGCTCAGTTGTCTACGATTATGTTTTTTCTACCTCTGTTATATAAATTGTACAATATTACATGTATGATAGATAAGAGGATGTACCTCTACTGCTCTAATAATTTATTTTTTTATGTACAAAAAAATATATATTTACCTCTAAAGAGTCGCCTACGGATAGTAAAATTTACATCTGCCGCCCGTTGGGTTTTGTTTTTTTTTGGATTCGAATGAAAAATAAAGTGTACTCCCCCCCCCCCCCCCCCCCCAAAAAAAAATATGCTGCATGGATACCATGTGATATACAAATTTGTAAAACCCCACAATTTATTCTCTAGGGCCTCTGCTTTATAAATATTTTATATATATATATAGATATATATATAGATATATATCTATATATATATATCTATATATATATCTATATATATAGATATATATATATATAAAATGTTTGAGGGTTCTAATTGTTTTTCTAGCAAAAAATACTGATTGCTACATGTAAACAAAAAGTGGCAGAAAAGGCCCGGCCAGGAAATTAACCAAAAACAATTCTACTTACATCAGATGGAATAAAACAATATAAATAATTCATAGGCTTACATTCATTTTTTGGGCCCGAATCCGACCAATACTGAGGTGCTGCAAAATATATAAATTAATTCGTAAGACTTTTCGGAAGTTAAAGCAAAATTATGTCTATCACATGTAGAGTGGTGGGATTAGTAGTTTACAGAAAGACCACAAAGCTTTTGCTTTCAGTTCCTCCTACAGGAAGGGTCAAGGACACGGCATTTACTGACAAGATCAAAAGGTATTTTTTGTAATTGCTAAAAAAAAGTTCTTATCCTGAACTATGAAAAATGACTTCATCCACCACACCTAAGGATTGGTAGTAGAGTTGCCACCAGTCCAGGAATCACCCGGACAGTCTGGGTTTTGAATCATGTGTCCAGGTTTCAGTCTGCCCAAAACCCGGACACATTATTCAGACCAGGCTGTGGCTCCACAAGTAATCAAGATAGTCACACACTCAAATCTGTTGCCGTCCGGGAGATGCGGGGGGCTGTCTGGGGGGCAGGTTCGGTCATCACTGGGGGGCGATGATGTCAGCAAGAGCAGTCTGGCCACACCCACTGTTTGCCGCGGAGCACCTAGTTACTACTCTCCTTGGGGCACCCAAAGGTGTGCCAGCTCTTTTACAATCCTATAGTATACAGCTGTGGCGAAAAGTTTTGAGAATGACACAAATATTAATTTTCATAAAGTCTGCTGCCTCAGTGTTTTTAGATCTTTTTGTCAGATGTTACTATGGGATACCGAAGTATAATTACAAGCACTTCATAAGTGTCCAAGGCTTTTATTGACAATTATATTACGTTTATGCAAAGAGTCAATATTTGCAGTGGTGACACTTCTTTTTCAAGACCTCTGCAATTCTCCCTGGCATGCTGTCAATCAACTTCTGGGCCACATCCTGACTGATGGCATTCTTCCATAATCAATGCTTGGAGTGTGTCAGAATTTGTGGGGTTTTTTTTTTGTTTTGTTCACCCGGAACTTGAGGATTGACCACGAGTTCTCAATGGGATTAAGGTCTGGGGAGTTTCCTGGCCATGGACCCAAATTTTGATGTTTTGTTCCCCAAGCCACTTAGTTATCACTTTTGCCTTATGGCAAGGTGCTCCATCATGCTGAAAAAGGCATTGCTCCTAAGAGAAGGGAGAAGTTGGTCTCGGAGGACGTTTTTGTTCCATTCTTTATTCATGGAGGTGTTCTTAGGCAAAATTGTGAGTGAGCCCATCCCCTTGGCTGAGAAGCCACCCCACACATCACTGGTATCAGGATCCTTTACTGTTGGCATGACACAGGACTGATGGTAGCACTCACTTTTTCTTCTCCAGACAAGGTTTTCTCCTGGATGCCCCAAACAATCGGAAAGAGGATCCATCATAGAAAATGACTTTCCCCCAGTCCTCAGCAATCCTTGTACCTTTTGCAGAATATCAGTAGTTCCTGACCTTTTTCCTGGAGAGAAGTGGCTTCTTTGCTGCCCTTCTTGACACCAGGCCGTCCTCCAAAAGTCTTCTCCTCACTCTACGTGCTGATGTCCTCACACCTGCCTGCTGCCATTCCTGAGCAACCTCTGCACTGGTGGTATATATTCTAAATAACCGCGCTCAAATTTGAATAATTTATATAGTTTAAGCTAAGTGAAATAATGAAAATCACAAAAAATGAAACTTCAGTGATAATGTTAGGAAAAAAGTCCCGAACCCATATCTTTGATAGATATCTGGCATAAAATATGTGACTGAGCCTGAAAAAAACAAAACAAAACAAAAATCCTTAAAGAACTAAACACTTTGCACACGGTGATGAAGTTGTCAATAAAAATCACCCAGTGAATATCCTCCACCTATAAAATTGAACGCTTACCAGAGGCAAGCTTTGTTAAAGCTTGTAAGATTAAACACTCCTGGGGGGGACCCTCACATCGATCTCCACAAGAGAGAGGCAGACAGGACCCTTAGACGGATGAAAAAAGCCTTTCAATCTTTACGTTTGGTAGATGTCCGGCGGACCCAGCATTCTAGTGACCGCGACTATACTTTTTATTAATTTCCTTCATTTCCTTAGACCCTTCTTTCAGATGTAGTAAGCTCTTCAATCGGCACACAGACTGTTTCTTATCACGCCCTGGTTTTAATAGATCTTTGCTTGGATACCCCTGGTCCTAGACCATGGGCGTGGAAACTCAATGAATCTCCAGGAAGGCCCCTTGCAAAAATGATCTCTCGATGGCCTTAAGCAGAATTTTCTCTGAAAAATGATACATAGGGCATCTCTCCGGCGATCGTTTGGGAAACCCATAAATGTGTCATGAAAGGTCTGCTGATTCAAAAGGCTTCGGAACTGTCTCCATGTGTTCATCTCTAGCTGCACTGGTGGTGCCCCCGATCCCGCAGCTGAATCAACTGTAGGAGACGGTCCTGGTGCCTTTTGGACTTTCTTGGGCGCCCTGAAGCCTTCTTCATAAAAGCAATGGAAATGTTTTTTTGTATGGGATTAAGTTCATTTTCATGGCAAAGAGGAACTTTGCAATTAATTGAAATGCATCTGATCGCTCTTCATAACATTCTGGAGTAAATGCAAATCGCCGTCATAAAAACTGAGGCAGCGGACTTTGTGAAAATGTATATTTGTGTCATTCTCAAAACTTTTGGCCACGGTTGGATACTAGGAAAAAAAAAAAAAATTGGCCCTGTGCAGTTAAAGTACCGTATTTATCGGCGTATAACACGCGCCAGCGTATAACACGCACCCCAAGTTTAGGAGAGAATTTTAAGGAAAAAAACTTTTAGGAGAGAAGTTTAAGGAAAAAAAACTTACATTAAAATGCCCATCAATGCAGCCTTATTTGTCCATCTGCAGCCTTTTCAGTGTCAGTGCAGCCTTGCCCCAGTGCAGTCTTGTCAGTGCAGCCTTGCCCCAGTGCAGCCTTGTCAGTGCAGCTTTGTCAGTGCAGCCTTGTCAGTGCAGCCTTGTCAGTGCAGCCTTGCCCCAGTGCAGCCTTGTCAGTGCAGCCTTGCCCCAGTGCAGCCTTGTCAGTGCAGCCTTGTCAGTGCAGCCTTGTCAGTGCAGCCTTGCCCCAGTGCAGCCTTGTCAGTGCAGCTTTGTCAGTGCAGCCTTGTCAGTGCAGCCTTGTCAGTGCAGCCTTGCCCCAGTGCAGCCTTGTCAGTGCAGCCTTGCCCCAGTGCAGCCTTGTCAGTGCAGCCTTGTCAGTGCAGCCTTGTCAGTGCAGCCTTGCCCCAGTGCAGCTTTGGCAGTGCAGCCTTGTCAGTGCAGCCTTGCCCCAGTGCAGCCTTGTCAGTGCAGCCTTGTCAGTGCAGCCTTGCCCCAGTGCAGCTTTGCCCCAGTGCAGCTTTGGCAGTGCAGGTTTGCCCGTGCAGCTTTGCCCCAGTCCAGCCATGTCAGTGCAGCTTTGTAATAGATTTAAATATGGCGCCGAGACTACAGGGATACTTCGGAGCCGAGATACACATACCCGAGTGTAACACAGGTCCAGGGGCGGGACTGGGCGTGACGGCGGCGCCGAAAAAAGCCAAGTACACTCGGGTATGTGTATCTCGGCTCCGAAGTATCCCTGCAGTCTCTGCGCCATATTTAAAAGTACCCACGGCTGTGTATGTCGGCGGCGACCGCGGCAATTGCCGCGATCGCTCCGATAAAACACAAAATCGGCCTATAACACGCACCCACGATTTTCCCCTGATTTTCAGGGGAAAAAAGTGCGTGTTATATGCCGATAAATACGGTAATCGGGTTTGGCTTGAAGGAAAGGTGGAGACCCTAAGGCCCCTTTCACACTGAGGTGCTTCTAAACTGCCAGCAAAACACTGAGCGCTTTTGAAGAGCTTTCCATTCATTTCAATGGAGAGGGGCGTTTTTTCACCGCCCGGCCAGCGCACTGCCCCGGTGTGAAAGCATTCATTGATTTTAATGGAAATTGTTTTTCGTGAGCTTTTCAGACGCTCTTTTTTAGCGTGAAATCGCCTGAAAAACGCCTCAGTGTGAAAGGGGTCTAATTTGTAGGGTGCAGTAGATTACAAGTCCATCTTATATTTAGCTCTACTTTAAGCTGAAGTTATATTTTGACCTTCCCTTCCCCCATTTTCTGCTTCCACAACAATATGTAAATGTTTCCAGGGCATACTTTTAGACTCAGTGACAACACCACCGAGTCTCTATTCCCCTCTATGCAATGCAGGCAGATCATGACTGGCGGGATCTACGTAAACATGACAGGGATATAAGAAACAACTCACCTGTCGGGAGCGGTGTAGGATCGTTGGTGTCCCAGTCATCATATTCGTCAATATACCTTGACAGCAAAGAAAAAATGGATTCACCTGATCTGAAAGTACAACTTTTGGATAGAGGGGAGATTTACCTTCATTTCCTGTCTCCATAACCAAAACAGGAAGTGAAGGGACATCCCTCCAAAGTGAGGAAATCCCTGGTTGTCACCAGAACTTGCGTCCCCCATTTAAAAGGTTTCCCCTCTATTCCTGTTTTGGTGACAACTCTAAATTTGGGATTTTCTTTCATTTCTTGCTTTTCGGCGATGTCGGTCACCAGGACAAACAGAGAGGGGGAATTTCCCTGTGAACTTTAAGTATAAGTAAAGGCAAATCTTCTTTTTAGTTTTGGAAAGAGTAGAGAGGGATTGGAACATCTGTCAGGTTTTAACCGCTCTCTGTGTCCCCATTTAGGGCATTTGCTCTCCTGGTGACCACCATTGCCAAAAAATGAAAGTGGAGAAAAAGAAAATCCCACATTTTGTGTTGTCAACAAAAAAGAAATAGAGGAGAAATCTTCCCATGGGGACCACCAAATATTCCCTCCCTTTTGAGGGATTTCCTCTCACTTCCTGTATTAGTTATGGAACAGGAAGTGAAGGGAAATCTCCCAAATGGGATACAGATGGCAAAAAACTGACAGGGGTTGTAACCTTCCCTTAATTTAACCAAAATGAAAAAAAAAAGCTTTGTCTTATTTTCTACTTTACAGTGCCTTGAAAAAGTATTCATACCCATTGAAATTTTCCATATTTTGTCATGTTACGTAAATGTATTTTATTTGGGATTTTATGTGATAGACCAACACAAAGTGGCACATAATTGTCAAGTGGAAGGAAATTGATAAATGGTTTTCAATTTTTTTTCAAATACCGTATCTATCGGCGTATAACACGCACCCCAATTTAGGAGGGAATTTTAAGGCAAAAAAAACTTTTAGGAGGGAAGTTGAAGGGAAAAAACTTACATTTAAATGCCCATCATTGCAGCCTTCTCAGTGCAGCCATGTCAGTGCAGCCATGTCAGTGCAGCCTTGTCAGTGCAGCCTTCCCCAGTGCAGCCATGTCAGTGCAGCCTTGTCAGTGCAGCCTTGTCAGTGCAGCCATGTAAGTGCAGCCTTCCCCAGTGTCCATTGTAGCCTTGCCCCAGTGCAGCCTTGCCCCAGTCCAGCCTTGCCCCAGTCCAGCCTTGCAGCTCGCTGAGCTTCAAAATCGCCGACCGCGATTTGAAAATGGCGCCGCCGGCGCCGAAATACACAGAGCCAGTCCTCGGCTCTCCTCGGCGGCTCTCGTTCACTTTCAGCTCCACTCGGGATAGGCGTGACGGTGAGCGGAGCTATCCGAACCTAGCCAAGTACACTCGGCTAGGTTTGGGCGGCGCTCGAGTGAAGCCATAAGTGGCCGAGAAGAGCCGAGGACCGGCACTGTGTATTTCGGCGCCGGCGGCGCCATTTTCAAATCGCGGTCGGCGATTTTTTAGATCTGACAGCGGGGGATCGCAGGGGATCGGCGTATAACACGCACCCGCGATTTTCCCCTGATTTTAAGGGGAAAAAAGTGGTGTTATACGCCGATAAATACGGTAATTATTTGAAAAGTGTGGGGGGCATTTGTATTCAGCCCCCTTCACTCTGATACCCCTAACTAAAATCTGGTGGAACTAATTGCCTTCAGAAGTCACCTCATTAGTAAATAGAGTCCACCTGTGTGTCATTTAATCTCAATATAAATACAGCTGTTCTGTGAAGCCCTCAGAGGTTTGTTGGAGAACCTTAGTGAACGAACAGCATCACGAAGGCCAAGGAACACACCAGACAGGTCAGGGATAAAGTTGTGGAAAAGTATAAAGCAGGGTTAGGTTATAAAAAAATCCCCCAAGCTTTGAACATCTCACAGAGCTCTGTTCAATCCATCATCGGAAAATGGAAAGAGTGTGGGACAACTGCAAACCTACCAAGACATGGCCGTCCACCTAAACTGACCGGCCGGGCAAGGAGAGCATTCATCAGAGAAGAGCCAAGAGGTCCATGGTAACTCTGGAGGAGCTGCAGAGATCCACAGCTCAGGGGGGAGAATCTGTCCACAGGACAACTATTAGTCGTGTTCTCCACAAAGCTGACCTTTATGGAAGAGTGACAAGAAGAAAGACATTGGTGAAAGAAAGTCATAAGAAGTCCTGTTTGTAGTTTGTGAGAAGCCATGTGGAGGACACAGCAAACATGTGGAAGAAGGTGCTCTGGTCAGCTGAGACCAAAATTTAACTTTTTGGCCTAAAAGCAAAACGCTATGTGTGGGGGGAAACTAACACTGCACATCACCCTGAACACACCATCCAAACCGTGAAACATGGAGGTGGAAGCATCATATGGTGGGGATGCTTTTCTTCAGCAGGGACAAGGAAGCTGGTCAGAGTTGATGGGAACATGGAGGGAGCCAAATACAGGGCAATCTTAGAAGAAAACCTGTAATGCCCCTGTAATGCCCCGTACACACGATCGGACATTCCGACATCAAAATCCATGGGATATTTTCCGACGGATGTTGGCTTAAACTTGTCTTGCATACACACAGTCACACAAAGTTGGTTGGAAATTCCGAACGTCAAGAACTCGGTGACGTACAACACGTACAACGAGCCGAGAAAAATTAAGTTCAATAGCCAGTGTGGCTCTTCTGCTTGATTCTGAGCACGCGTGGCACTTTGTGCGTCGGAATTGTGTACACACAATCGGAATTTCCGACAACGGATTTTGTTGTCAGAAAATTTGAGAACCAGATCTCAAATTTTGTGCGACGGAAATTCCGATGGAAAATGTCTGATGGAGTCTACACACGGTCGGAATTTCTGACAACTAGCTCCCATCAAACATTTTCCATCGGAAAATCCGACCGTGTGTACGAGGCATTAGAGGCTGCAAAAGACTTGAGACTGAGGAGGAGGTTCACCTTCCAGCAGGACAACGACCCTAAACATACAGCCAGAGCTACAATGGAATGGTTTAGATCAAAGCATATTCATGTGTTAGTATGGCCCAGTCACAGTCCAGACCTAAATCACATTGAGAATCTGTGGCAAGACTTGAAAATTGCTGTTCACAGGCGCTCTCCATCCAATCTGACAGAGCTTGAGATATTTTACCAAGAAGAATGGGCAAAAATGTCCCTCTCTAGATGTGCAAAGCTGGTAGAGACATCCCCAAAAAGACTTGTAGAGAAAGGGGGTTCTACAAAGTATTGACTCCGGGGGGCGCCATACAAATGTACCCCACATTTTTCACATATTTATTTGCAACAAATTTGGAAAACCATTTATCATTTTCCTTCCACTTCACAATTATGTGCCACTTTGTGTTGGTCTATCACATAAAATCCCAATAAAATATATTAACATTTTTGGCTGTAACATGACAAAATGGGGAAAATTTCAAAGGGTATGAATACTTTTTTAAGGCACTGTACATGGAAAATGATTACATCATCACAGGGTGGTACTGTGGATGTACAAGTTAGTAACAAAGTGCCACCTCCCAATAATTCCAGCAAAGTAGAATGAACAGACCATGGACTTTTTAGGCGCCAACACAACAAAGGGTTTATATAAAATTACAGAATTTTATTTCACATTTAAAAAAAACATTGAATGTGTCTAAAATCTCATGAAAAAAAAAATATTCAAAATAAGCTACTAGTATGGTCAAAAGACACACACCAATCCTAAACAATTGTATACGTCTCAGCAAAAAGAGATAAGGCTCTCACTCTCCCGAAATTATTGACGTATAATGACGTACACCATATTACCAAAAGTATTGGGACGCCAATGGCATCCCAGTCTTAGTCTGTAGGGTTCAATATTGAGTTGGCTCCGCCCTTTGCAGCTATAACAGCTCCAACTCTTCTGGGAAGGCCGTCCACAAGGTTTAGGAGTGTGTCTATGGGAATTTTGACCATTCTTTCAGCCTCAGCTGCACTGAAAAGTGAATGAATGGGAAGCGCTTTGAGGCTCCCAGTTCATTCACAAACTTTAGCATAGTAAACATAGCTTACTTTGCTTCAATTATGAAAGGACACAGTGAGTGATCAGTGCCAATTGCTCACTGTGTTCATTCAGGAAAGGAAGAAGCTGGTAAATAGGACATATCTCTTCATCCTGATACAACCCCCTATGTGCCCTCAGCAGCTGCTGGCGGGAGAGGAGACGAAGGAAGCTTGCAATGCTGCAGGGGAGGGGGGTACACAGGGAGGCACGGACAGCAGGGGGGTGGGGACACAGATACCAATCCCTCCGCAGTGCAGCAGGAGGAAGAAAAAGGGAGGAAAAGACGGCAGAGCTCAAAGAGTTGGCAACAAGGCAGTACAGCCATTGCTCCATTTTTTTTTTTACAACAATCTACTGCTGAATCCATTTTTTTCCTAACATGAAGCGATTCTACTCCATCTGCAGCTTCATGAGTCTGTTTTTATCATTAGGTCCTGATGAAGGGGAAGTTTTGTGACCAAAACGCGTTGGTTCGTTACCATTGTATTCTATGATGGTATAAACACTACAGGACTCTGACATTATTGGGGAGCTGCTCGGTGAGCTGTCTACCGAATTAAGAAGGATGAAAATCTTTAATGTCTTTATGGATCTCTGCACCCCAAAGAAGAGATTTCCCAATCCCAACCCTGAAACACATAGAAGAAAAAAATCCTTAGTCTGGCTGGAGTTCAATCGTAACTCAGGAATAAAAATGCCCGTGTAATCAGCTGACGGTCGTGGTATATCAGGTCTACGGATCATCTTGCTTGATGGAAACCGAGTCCGAAGTCTGCGTAGTCTGCATAACAGAAATATTGGAAAAGGATGATATTGATTGAAACTTCTTCTCAAATTGCTATCATGTAGATGATTAATAAAAATATTTGTAATCTGCTACTGCTTGATTACCAACAATGTCCATTTCATATTAGAAGCAGCCCTGACTGTACTCACCTGACACCTCTCATACATCTGTACTCACCTGACACCCCCCATACCTCTGTACTCACCTGACACCTCTCATATCTCTGTACTCACCTGACACCCCCCATACCTCTGTACTCACCTGACACCTCTCATATCTCTGTACTCACCTGACACCCCCCATACCTCTGTACTCACCTGACACCTCTCATATCTCTGTACTCACCTGACACCCCCCATACCTCTGTACTCACCTGACACCTCCCATATCTCTGTACTCACCTGACACCTCTCATACCTCTGTACTCACCTGACACCCCCCATACCTCTGTACTCACCTGACACCCCCCATACCTCTGTACTCACCTGACACCTCCCATACCTCTGTACTCACCTGACACTTCCCATACCTCTGTACTCACCTGACACTTCCCATACCTCTGTACTCACCTGACACCTCCCATACCTCTGTACTCACCTGACACTTCCCATACCTCTGTACTCACCTGACACCTCCCATACCTCTGTACTCACCTGACACCCCCCATACCTCTGTACTCACCTGACACCCCCCATACCTCTGTACTCACCTGACACCTCCCATACCTCTGTACTCACCTGACACTTCCCAAACCTCTGTACTCACCTGACACCTCCCATACCTCTGTACTCACCTGACACTTCCCAAACCTCTGTACTCACCTGACACCTCCCATACCTCTGTACTCACCTGACACCCCCCATACCTCTGTACTCACCTGACACACCCCATACCTCTGTACTCACCTCATACCCCCCATACCTCTGTACTCACCTGACACCTCTCATACCTCTGTACTCAACTGACACCTCTCATACCTCTGTACTCACCTGACACCTCTCATACCTCTGTACTCACCTGATACCCCCCATATCTCTGTACTCACCTGATACCCCCCATATCTCTGTACTCACCTGATACCCCCCATACCTCTGTACTCACCTCATACCCCCCATACCTCTGTACTCACCTCATACCCCCCATACCTCTGTACTCACCTCATACCCCCCATACTTCTGTACTCACCTGATACCCCCCATACCTCTGTACTCACCTGACACCCCCCATACCTCTGTACTCACCTCATACCCCCCCATATCTCTGTACTCACCTAACACCTCCCATACCTCTGTACTCACCTGATACCCCCCATACCTCTGTACTCACCTGACACCCCCCATATCTCTGTACTCACCTGATACCTCCCATACCTCTGTACTCAGCTGATACCCCCCATACCTCTGTACTCACCTAACACCTCCCATACCTCTGTACTCACCTGATACCCCCCATATCTTTGTACTCACCTGATACCTCCCATACCTCTGTACTCACCTGATACCCCCCATATCTCTGTACTCACCTGATACCTCCCATACCTCTGTACTCACCTGACACCCCCCATATCTCTGTACTCACCTGATACCTCCCATACCTCTGTACTCACCTGATACCCCCCATACCTCTGTACTCACCTGATACCCCCCATTTCTCTGTACTCACCTGACACCTCCCATACCTCTGTACTCACCTGACACCCCACATATCTCTGTACTCACCTGACACCTCCCATACCTCTGTACTCACCTGACACCCCACATATCTCTGTACTCATCTGACACCCCCCATACCTCTGTACTCACCTGACACCTCCCATACCTCTGTATTCACCTGACACCTCCCATACCTCTGTACTCACCTCATACCCCCCATACCTCTGTACTCACCTGACACCTCCCATACCTCTGTACTCACCTCATACCCCCCATACCTCTGTACTCACCTGATACCCCCCATACCTCTGTACTCACCTGACACCCCCCATACCTCTGTACTCACCTCATACCCCCCATATCTCTGTACTCACCTAACACCTCCCATACCTCTGTACTCACCTGATACCCCCCATACCTCTGTACTCACCTGACACCCCCTATATCTCTGTACTCACCTGATACCTCCCATACCTCTGTACTCAGCTGATACCCCCCATACCTCTGTACTCACCTGACACCCCCCATATCTCTGTACTCACCTGATACCTCCCATACCTCTGTACTCAGCTGACACCCCCCATACCTCTGTACTCACCTGATACCCCCCATATCTTTGTACTCACCTGATACCTCCCATACCTCTGTACTCACCTGATACCCCCCATATCTCTGTACTCACCTGATACCTCCCATACCTCTGTACTCACCTGACACCCCCCATATCTCTGTACTCACCTGATACCTCCCATACCTCTGTACTCACCTGATACCCCCCATACCTCTGTACTCACCTGATACCCCCCATTTCTCTGTACTCACCTGACACCTCCCATACCTCTGTACTCACCTGACACCCCACATATCTCTGTACTCACCTGACACCTCCCATACCTCTGTACTCACCTGACACCCCACATATCTCTGTACTCATCTGACACCCCCCATACCTCTGTACTCACCTGACACCTCCCATACCTCTGTATTCACCTGACACCTCCCATACCTCTGTACTCACCTCATACCCCCCATACCTCTGTACTCACCTGATACCCCCCATAACTCTGTACTCACCTGACACCCCCCATACCTCTGTACTCACCTCATACCCCCCATATCTCTGTACTCACCTAACACCTCCCATACCTCTGTACTCACCTGATACCCCCCATACCTCTGTACTCACCTGACACCCCCTATATCTCTGTACTCACCTGATACCTCCCATACCTCTGTACTCAGCTGATACCCCCCATACCTCTGTATTCACCTGACACCCCCCATACCTCTGTACTCACCTGATACCCCCCATATCTTTGTACTCACCTGATACCTCCCATACCTCTGTACTCACCTGATACCCCCCATATCTCTGTACTCACCTGATACCTCCCATACCTCTGTACTCACCTGACACCCCCCATATCTCTGTACTCACCTGATACCTCCCATGCCTCTGTACTCACCTGATACCCCCCATACCTCTGTACTCACCTGACACCCCCCATATCTATGTACTCACCTGATACCTCCCATACCTCTGTACTCACCTGATACCCCCCATACCTCTGTACTCACCTGATACCCCCCATACCTCTGTACTCACCTGACACCCCACATATCTCTGTACTCACCTGACACCTCCCATACCTCTGTACTCACCTGACACCCCACATATCTCTGTACTCATCTGACACCCCCCATACCTCTGTACTCACCTGACACCTCCCATACCTCTGTATTCACCTGACACCTCCCATACCTCTGTATTCACCTGATACCTCCCTTACGTCTGTACTCACCTGAAACCTTCCTTACCTCTGTACTCACCTGATACCCCCCATACCTCTGTACTCACCTGACACCCCCATATCTCTGCACTTACCTGATACCTCCCTTACCTCTGTACTCACCTGACACCCCCAATACCTCTGTACTCACCTGACACCTCCCATACCTCTGTACTCACCTGACACCTCCCATATCTCTGTATTCACCTGATACCTCCCTTACGTCTGTACTCACCTGAAACCTCCCTTACCTCTGTACTCACCTGATACCCCCCATACCTCTGTACTCACCTGACACCCCCATATCTCTGCACTTACCTGATACCTCCCATACCTCTGTACTCACCTGACACCTCCCATACCTCTGTACTCACCTGACACCCCCAATACCTCTGTACTCACCTGACACCTCACATACCTCTGTACTCACCTGACACCTCCCATATCTCTGTACTCACCTGACACCTCCCATACTTCTGTACTCATCTGACACCCCCCATACCTCTGTACTCACCTGATACCTCCCTTACCTCTGTACTCACCTGACACCTCCCATACCTCTGTATTCACCTGATACCTCCCTTACGTCTGTACTCACCTGACACCTCCCTTACCTCTGTATTCACCTGATACCTCCCTTACGTCTGTACTCACCTGACACCCCCATATCTCTGTACTTACCTGATACCTCCCTTACCTCTGTACTCACCTGATACCTCCCATACCTCTGTACTCACCTGACACCTCCCATACCTCTGCACTTACCTGATACCTCCCTTACCTCTGTACTCATCTGACACCTCCCATACCTCTGTACTCACCTGACACCTCCCATATCTCTGTACTCACCTGACACCTCCCATACCTCTGTACTCACCTGACACCTCCCATACCTCTGTACTCACCTGACACCTCCCATACCTCTGTACTCACCTGAAACCTCCCTTACCTCTGTACTCACCTGAGACCTCCCATACCACTGTACTTACCTGACACCTCCCTTACCTCTGTATTCACCTGAGACCTCCCGTACCTCTGTACTCACCTGACACCTCCCATACCTCTGTACTTACCTGAGACCTCCATACTTCTGTACTCACCTGACACTTCTCATACCTCTGTGCTCACCTGACACCTCCCATACCTCTGTATTCACCTGACACCTCCCATACCTCTGTACTCACCTGACACCTCCCATACCTCTGTGCTCACCTGACACCTCCCATACCTCTGTACTCACCTGACACCTCCCATACCGCTGTGCTCACCTGACACCTCCCATACCTCTTTACTCACCTGATACTTCCCATACCTCTGTACTCACCTGAAACCTCCCTTACCTCTGTATTCACCTGAGACCTCCCATACCTCTGTACTCACCTGACACCCCCCTTACCTCTGTATTCACCTGAGACCTCCCATACCTCTGTACTCACCTGACACCTCCCGTACCTCTGTACTCACCTGACACCTCCCTTACCTCTGTGCTCACCTGACACCTCCCATACCTCTGTACTCACCTGATACTTCCCATACCTCTGTACTCACCTGAAACCTCCCTTACCTCTGTATTCACCTGAGATCTCCCATACCTCTGTACTCACCTGACACTTCCCTTACCTCTGTACTCACCTGACACCCCCCATACCTCTGTACTCACCTGACACATTCCATACCTCTGTACTCACCTGACACTTCCCTTACCTCTGTACTCACCTGACACCTCTCATACCTCTGTACTCAACTGAGACCTAAAACAATAGAAAACTCTCCTGCGCTCAGGTGTCCAGTGACTAAATATGTGGTGTGACCACCTTAATGGGGTAATGCCTGATGTCTTTCAGCCCTCCTTTGAACAATGGGTACTCATATGCTAAAAAGAAAAAAAGAAAGAAAAGGAGGGCGTACCGACCTAGTGCATTACCACTGGTAAACTTTATTACAGCATAAAAACAGCAAGAAATATACTCACAAACGAGCTACCAGAAACGGCTTTAACAGGGGCGCAAATGCGCTGTTCTGTAGATCGACACACCAGGACCTATTGTCAAGAGGGTCAGACCGATATAGATGGCCGATGGCTAACGCGTTTCGGGGGAGCACCCCTTTCTTCAGAAATGCGTTAGCCATCGGCCATCTATATCGGTCTGACCCTCTTGACAATAGGTCCTGGTGTGTCGATCTACAGAACAGCGCATTTGCGCCCCTGTTAAAGCCGTTTCTGATAGCTCGTTTGTGAGTATATTTCTTGCTGTTTTTATGCTGTAATAAAGTTTACCAGTGGTAATGCACTAGGTTGGTGCGCCCTTCTTTTCTTTCTTTTTTTCTCAACAGAGACCTCCCATACCTCTGTACTCACCTGAAACCTCCCTTACCTCTTTAATTTGCTTTTCACTAATTAGTTCAGACTCACATTGTGACTTGCATTGACCAAGAAAACATTTTTTCAATAAAATGGCTTGTGTGACTTCTATCTATTAGAAGTGCTGTGGGCCAGAAAGACTTTTAAAAAAGTGTACAGATATTATTCACTATATACAATGTACACAACTAAATGTAAATGTTCTAGATAAATATACAGAGCTTCCATTACCTCTCACTGTTCCATGGACCTAAAAAAATGAAAATACATTTTATGTTTTACTGTGATATACTTTGAATCCTTGGATCTATCTATCTATCTATCTATCTATCTATCTATCTATCTATCTATCTATCTATCTATCTATCTATCTATCTATCTATCTATCTATCTATCTATCTATCTATCTATTTATCTACACTACATTGTCAAATGTATTGGTACGCCTGCCTTTACACACACATGAACTTTAATGGCATCCCAGTCTTAGTACGTAGGGTTCAATATCTTGAAACACCCAATACAAGGACAATGTGCGACCGGTCTAAACTATGTGGCATGTTCACCAATGCCAGGAGCATGGTGGACAAGAGGGGTGAACTAGAGATACTGTTGTACGAGGAGGATTTGGATTTTGTGGGAATTTCAGAGACCTGGTTCAACAGCTCTCATGATTGGCTGGCAAGCATTCAAGGGTATACCCTTTACCGCAAGGATAGAGAGGGTAAAAAAGGGGGAGGAGTATGCCTATATATCAAGAATAATGTACAAGTGAATGTGAGAGATGACATCACTGAGGGAGCTATGGAGGAGGTGGAATCCTTATAGGTGGAGCTCCAAAGGGATGAAGCTAAGGGCAAAATAATACTGGGAGTATACTATAGGCCCCCTAACCTGAGGGAGGAAGTGGAGACAGATCTCCTATCACAATTTGGATTAGCAGCAAGGATGGGAAGTGTTATCATAATGGGGGATTTTAATTATCCAGACATAGACTGGGCAGAGGGAACCGCACATTCATTTAAGGCTCGCCAGTTCCTTAATGTCTGGCAGGACAATTTTATGGGTCAGATGGTAGACGCACCAACTAGAAATAAAACATTACTGGATCTACTGATTACCAACAATACAGACCTGATCACGGATGGGGAAATATGGGGCAGTTTAGGTAACAGTGATCACAGGTCAATTAGTTTCAGTATAAATCACACAAATAGGAAACATAAAGGGAATACAAAGACACTGAATTTCAAAAGAGCCAACTTCCCTAAACTACAAACCTGGCTAAAAGGCATAAATTGGGATAAAATATTAGGAACGAAGAATGCGGAGGAGAGATGGGTTTGCTTTAAGAGCATATTAAATAAGGGCATTAGCCAATATATCCCATTGGGTAATAAATTTAAAAGAGCGAACAAAAGCCCTGGATGGCTTAACTCCAATGTAAAAATACATATAAAAGCAAAGGAGAAGGCCTTCAAAAAATACAAGGTTGAGGGATCATCCACAGCATTCAGACTTTATAAAGAATGCAGCAAGAAATGTAAGGGTGCAATTAGGACGGCTAAGATAGAACATGAAAGACACATAGCGGAGGAGAGCAAAAAAAATCCCAAGAAATTCTTTAAGTATGTAAACAGTAAAAAAGGGAGGACAGACCATATTGGCCCCATAAAGAATGAGGAAGGACATCTGGTTACAAAGGATGGGGAGATGGCGAAGGCATTGAATTTATTCTTCTCCTCAGTCTTTACGAGTGAATCGGGGGGCTTCAGTAACCAAAATTGCAGTGTTTATCCTCAGGACACAACACAGGAAGCACCTCCATGGTTAACAGAGGACAGAATTAAAATTAGACTTGAGAAACTTAACATTAATAAATCACCGGGACCAGATGGCTTGCATCCGAGGGTACTTAGGGAACTCAGTCAAGTGATTGCCAGACCATTGTTTCTAATTTTTACTGACAGTCTACTGACTGGAATGGTACCAGCTGATTGGAGAAAAGCCAATGTAGCACCAATATTTAAAAAGGGCCCAAAATACATCCCTTGGAATTACAGACCAGTTAGCCTAACATCAATAGTATGTAAACTCTTGGAGGGGATGATAAGGGACAATATACAAGAATTTAGTAATGAGAACGGTATCATTAGCAGTAATCAGCATGGATTCATGAAGAATCGTTCTTGCCAAACCAATCTACTAACCTTCTATGAGGAGGTGAGTTGCCATCTAGATAAAGGAAGGCCCGTAGACGTGGTGTATCTGGATTTTGCAAAAGTATTTGACACAGTTCCCCATAAACGTTTACTGTACAAAATAAGGTCCGTTGGCATGGACCATAGGGTGAGTACATGGATTGAAAACTGGCTACAAGGGCGAGTTCAGAGGGTGGTGATAAATGGGGAGTACTCAGAATGGTCAGGAGTGGGTAGTGGGGTTCCCCAGGGTTCTGTGCTGGGACCAATCCTATTTAATTTGTTCATAAACAACCTGGAGGATGGGATAAACAGTTCAATCTCTGTATTTGCAGACGATACTAAGCTAAGCAGGGCAATAACTTCTCCGCAGGATGTGGAAACCTTGCAAAAAGATCTGAACAAATGAATTGGGTGGGCGACTACATGCCAAATGAGGTTCAATGTAGAAAAATGTAAAATAATGCATCTGGGTGGCAAAAATATGAATGCAATCTATACTGGGGGGAGAAACTCTGGGGGGATCTAGGATGGAAAAGGACCTGGGGGTCCTAGTAGATGATAGGCTCAGCAATGGCATGCAATGCCAAGCTTCTGCTAACAAAGCAAACAGAAGATTGGCATTAAAAAGGGGATCAACTCCAGAGATAAAACGATAATTCTCCCACTCTACAAGACTCTGGTCTGGCCCCACCTGGAGTATGCTGTCCAGTTCTGGGCACCAGTCCTCAGGAAGGATGTACTGGAAATGGAGCGAGTACAAAGAAGGGCAACAAAGCTAATAAAGGGTCTGGAGGATCTTAGTTATGAGGAAAGGTTGTGAGCACTGAACTTATTCTGTCTGGAGAAGAGACGCTTGAGAGGGGATATGATTTCGATATACAAATATCGTACTGGTGACCCTACAATAGAAATAAAACTTTTTTGCAGAAGAGAGTTTAACAAGACCCGCGGCCACTCATTACAATTAGAAGAAAAGAGGTTTAACCTTAAACTACTTAGAGGGTTCTTTACTGTAAGAGCAGCAAGGATGTGGAATTCCCTTCCACAGGCGGTGGTCTCAGCGGTGAGCATCGATAGCTTCAAGAAACTATTAGATAAGCACCTGAATGACCGCAACATACAGGGATATACAATGTAATACTGACACATAATCACACACATAGGTTGGACTTGATGGACTTGTGTCTTTTTTCAACCTCACCTACTATGTAACTATGTAATATTGAGTTGGCCCACCCTATACCAGCTTCAACTCTTCTGGGAAGGCTGTCCACAAGGTTTAGGAGTGTGTCTATTGGAATGTTTGACCATTCTTCTAGAAGCGCATTTGTGAGGTCAGGCACTGATGTTGGACGAGAAGGCCTGGTCAGGACTCTGTGCAGGCCAGTCAAGTTCCTCCACCCCAAACTTGCTCATCCATGTCTTTATGGACCTTGCTTTGTGCACTGGTGCACAAAGATAGAACACCTTTGGGATGAATTAGAGTGGAGAGTGTGAGCCAGGCCTTCTCGTGGAACATCAGTGCCTAACCTCACAAATGCTCTTTTGGAAGAATGGTCAAACATTACCACCTAAACCGTGTGCACAGCCTTCCCAGAAGAGTTAAACCCTAGCTACTAAGGCTGGGATGCCATTAAAGATCATGTGCGTATAAAGGCAGATGTCCCAATACTTTTGACAATATAGTGTATTTATTGTCTGTCTGTCTGTCTATCTATCTAGTTCCTGTATTTATCTACATTTATGAGAAAAAAGTGTACTCACTGCCTTCACCATATATTAGGAAGGAGTTTGCTGCGGCAAGAAGTGCCGGAATCCAGAGGAGCCCCATAGCGAGGGATCTGGGTGATATCCCGGGATTTGTGATCCTGATAGACGCTGCAGCTACCTCTTATAATAGCAATAGATTGCAACATATTATTTGTGGGAGATTTTCCCGTTTGAAGCCTGATATGTGTTCCAAAAGTCAAGATATATGTAAATGTTTTACAAATTCCGTTTCCAGATAAACAGTGATTAAAGTTCAATCCACCCCAAAATAGAGTTGGAACTTTTCAAACAAAACAAATAAAGAGAAGTTCCACATTTAACACAAGCTGTTAAGTGAAAGTTTTCTATTAAAAAGCCCCCTAAAGGCTCAAGTCTGCGTTTTAATGAAAAGGTATGCTGATGCATTCAAGGGTTAATTCTCCACCCCCTTTTCCCATCCTGTGATTTCTCCGGGATAACACGGATCAGGGATGAGCTGAAAGATTTGGCCAAATCCAGAAACTATGGGATGTTTGGTGGGAATTGCGAATACCCCAAAATGCATTAGAATAAGGAAGGGATTTCGGCACTGTGACGGGAGGAACCCAGAATCCCTTGGTAAGGTTGGGAAACCCTTGTTTCAGCTCCTCATGCACCTCTTATGTCTAAGTCACCCTGTGACATCTTGGCACAGGGTGACTGAGAAAATATATCTTGGATTACTTAAAATGGGACAGTAATATTTATCCACAATATCTCCCAGGATATATGTAAAAGACTATTCTTGGTTTGTTTGATTCTGAACTCAATTCTGAATTGTGAGAAGGTGTCCTGTGTTTATACTTATGATAATGTATAATGTATTGTGTGAAGCTCGGTGACAACAAGTCTGACCTGTAGTGAAATCCTGATAATCATACAATTCTCAGGAGGGCACGGAGTCACATCGGCTGCTTTAAGGGATTAGTTAATTAGCTCATGTTAATTCTGTTTCTGGTTACAGGTGTATTGTTAGAGTAATATGATTAGGAGGGGGGGCCTCCTCTTCTACTGTATATAAGACTTGTATTTTGGTTCTAATAAACAGTCCATGTTCAGCAACTAAACAAGTATAGTCAGGTTTTGTGCTTGTGAGCGGTTGGAATATCTGATATCTATATTCAGACTGGGAGTAAGTGGTATATGATGAAAGCACTCAAGCAGCGTGCGGGACGTTTCGTTACATTGGTGGAAAGCAGTGGTACGCTTCCTGCAGTCTGGGACATCCAAACTTACACCTGGATCCAAGGTCCGGATAGCAGGAGAGGAGAGGTACAGATACCAGCCGCCATGGATGAGGAATTCAGAAGGAGGTTGCGAGAGATGCAGATACAGCACAGAGGACCAGTATCAGAGCAGGTCCTGCTGGGATGGTTTGATTCTATCCGCTGCAAACTCTGGAAGGAAGCGCTAGCCCGTGAGCAGCGACACCAGGGAAAAGTTCTCCCCTCCATCCAGGAAAGGTATTGGTCACAGTATGGATTGCGGGTGCGGTTTTTGGGAGAAAAACCGCACAAGGAGCAGACAGCTGAATTAAGCAGGCTGGTCTGGGCAGAGATCAAGCTGGATGAGAGCTACAGAGCCCTCCGGTGGCATGTATCCCAAGCATGTCCCTGGATAGCGGATGACAGCCCATAGGGAGGCTTTGGCTACGGTGGCCTGGGACTGTAGTATGTGAAGCTGACAGGGGACCCTAACTTTGGGAGTGATTTGGAGTGGCGGTTGGGCGAAATCAGAGAAGGGTTACTGAACGTCTCGGAAGTGCACTGGGCACTGGAAGATATAGAGTTTCTGGCCCTTCAGGAATGGGAGCTGGAGATTGCCTACAGATGGCTGCTAGACTCTGCTCAGTGTCAGGGCTGGGCTCCCTTTGCCTGAGACTATCAGGAAATACCAGCAGACAACTCTGAAATCCTGGCTGAAGAGTCGGCAATGTGGCAGAGTAACAGTGTGCTTTGCCAACCTGCCCCCGCAGTTATGGATGTGGAGGTCTTATGGCGGATGCAGCAAGTGCTGACTGACCTTGATGATTCTGTTTCTGCATGGGATGATCTTGGATGGAGGAATGTGCCTGTCCAGCAGCATGCCAGAGAATCTGCAGTGGAAAATCTGGAGATTGCCATCCCCAAAGCTGAAGTGCTGACAACAGGGCAGAGCTCTGCTAACCTCTGCCCAGCACTGATAGCATCTTCTGGGTACCACGGACAGGAGATGGTGAACCTCTATCCCCAGACACCAGCTGTAGAGATAGGGGATTTGATAGACTTTTCGCTGAGGAAGAACAACCTGATTAGCCTCCAGCAGAAGAGCTGTTATCAGGGCCAAACTTCACTGAGCTCTGCCCAGCACCAACAGCAGTATCTGTAGAGTTGCAAGGAACTTCTCCAGCTGGTCACCAGACAGAGGGTCCAAGACCTCTGCCCCACACCTCTGGCAGTTCCGGAGGCTCAGGGTGAGTAGGCGGTGATTCTTCCCAGCAGCAGATACAGGGGGAAAAGGGAGAGGAGGTGTTCGTTGTCCCTCCACAACAGTCGGCCAGGGTGCTGTTCATACTTTAGGGGGGCCTGGACTGTGGCTAGTGGGAGAGGATAATGCCTCAGGCCTGAAGGTCAATAGGAGTAAAAAAAAATTGCATAGCTCCCTAACTGTGGTCAGTAAAGGTGGATTATTTTCCCATCACTGGAGCTAGTGGGAGGGATAGAACCCCATTGATTGTGTGTGTGCAAGAAATAGTACCACATGTTTGGTGTCAGTGGGGGGAATTGTTTCCCATTGTTGATACCCGAAGGAGGAATTATGCCCCACTGTTGGTGTCAGTGGGAGGAATAAATCCCCATTGTTGGTATCAGTGGGAGGAATAAATCCCCATTGTTGGTATCAGTGGGAGGAATAATACCCAATTGTTGGTGTTAGAAGGAGGAATAGGTTGTTGGTGTCAGTGGAAGAAATAGTGCTCCATTGTTGGTGTATGTGCAATAAATAGTACCACATTGTTGGTGTCAGTGGGGAGAATAGCTTCCCATTGTTGGTGTCAGTAGGTTGAATAGTTCTCCATTGTAGGTGTCAGTGAGAGGAATAGTGCCTCATCATTTGTGTCAGTGGGAGGAATAATACCTCAATGTTGATGCCTGAAGGAGGAATTATTTCCCACTGTTGGTGTCAGTGGGGGGGATAGCTTCTCATTGTTGGTGTCAGTGGGAGGAATAATTCCCCATTGTTGGTGTCAGTGGAAGGAATAGTTCCCCATTGTTGGTGTCAGTGGGGGCAATAGTTCCCCCATGCTGGTGTCATTGAGAGGAATAATGTCTCCCCGTGGTGACAGAGAAAGAGGTTATGCCTCATCATTTGGGTCAGTGGGAGGAATAATACCACAATGTTGATACCCGAAGGAGGAATTATGCCCCACTGTTTGTGTCAGTGGGAGGAATAGTACCACATTGTTGGTGTCAGTGGAGGGAATAGTGCTCCACTGTGGTGATGAGGGATGAGCCGAACAGTCCCCGGTTTGGATTGCACCAGAACTTGCGAACAGACCGTTAAAGTCTATGGGACATGAACATGAAAAATCAAAAGTGCTAATTTTAAAGGCTTATATGCAAGTTATTGCCATAAAAAGTTTGGGGACCTGGGTCCTGCCCCAGGGGACATGGATCAATGCAAAAAAAAGTTGTAAAAACTGTCATTTTTTCAGTTGCAGGGATTTTAATAATGCCTAACGTGAAACAATACAAATTAAATATTCCTTTAAATATCGTGCCTGGGGGTGTCCTTAGTATGCCTGTAAAGTGGTGCATCTTTCCCATGTTTAGAACAATACCACCTCAAAATTACATTTCTAAAGGAAAAAATGTCATTTAAAACTGATCCCAGCTGTAATGAATTGTCGGGTCCCGGCAATTTAGATAAAAATCATTGAAAAAAAACAGCATGGGTCCCCCCCCACCCCCCAGTCCATTACCAGGCCCTTTAGGTCTGGTATGGATATTAAGGGGAACCCTGCGCCAAAATGAAAAAAAAATGGCTTAGGGGTCCCCCCCAAAATCCATACCAGGCCCTTCAGGTCTAGTATGGATTTTAAGGGGAGCCCCAAGTTAATTTTTTTTTTTTTAAATGGCGTAGGGGCCCCCCAAAATCCATACCAGACACTTATCTGAGCACGCAGGAAAAGGGGTGGAATGAGAGAGTGTCCCCCCTCTTGAACCATACCAGGCCACATGCCCTCAACATGGGGCAGATGCTTTGGAGTCCCCCCAAAATACCTTGTTCCCATGTTGATGGGGACAAGAGCCTCATCCCCACAACCCTTGCCCGCTGGTTGTGGCGGTCTGCAGGCAGGGGGCTTATCGGAATCTTGAAGCCCCCTTTAACAAGGGGACCCCCAGATCCGGCTCCCCCTATGTGAATGGGTACATTATACCCCTACGCATTTACCAAAAAAGTGTCAAAATGGTAAAAATTACAGTAGACAATTTGGGACAAGACCTTTATTAAAAAAAATTTAAAAAGTCCATTCACCTTCGATCACAGCGAGCGACGGACCGAGAAAAGTTTTTTCCGTTTTTTTTTTCTTGGGTCATCGGACGCTGTGATCAAAGATAAATGCACATCGCGGGACACTTTATTAAAAAAAAAAAAAGGACTTGTCCCAAATTGTCTACTGTAATTTTTACCATTTTGACATTTTTTTTGGTGAATGTGTAGGGGTACAATGTACCCGATACCCATTCTCATAGGGGGGGCCGGGATCTGGGGGTCCCGTTGTTAAAGGCCCTTGTTAAAGGGGGCATCCAGATTCCGATAAGCCCCCCGCCGGCAGACCTGCCTTTGGACAATCAAGGCTCTCACAGCAGAGCGCACTGTGATTGGCTAAAGCATGCAGGTCAGGTGCATGCTTTGGCCAATCAGCAACCATCAATGCACTGCAATCTTGCAGTGCATTGATGGTCTCACCATTCATTATGGCGTGTTCTGCGGGCGCTTGAATTTCCAGCAATTGCGCCATAATGTAAATATTCAGCGAACGGGCGAACACCCGATGTTCGAGTTGAACTTATGTCGACTCGAACATCGAGCTCATCCCTAGTGGTTAGGGATGAGCTTCGAGTTCGACTCGAACATCGGCTGTCCGCAAGTTCGCCGAACAGCGAACAATTTGGTGTGTTCGCGGCAAATTTGAATGCCGCGGAACACCCTTTAAAAGTCTATGGGAGAAATCAAAAGTGCTAATTTTAAAGGCTTATATGCAAGTTATTGTCATAAAAAGTGTTTGGGGACCTGGGTCCTGCCCCAGGGGACATGGATCAATGCAAAAAAAAGTTTTAAAAGCGGCCGTTTTTTCAGGAGCAGTGATTTTAATAATGCTTAAAGTCAAACAATAAAGGTGTAATATCCCTTTAAATTTCGTAGCTGAGGGGTGTCTATAGTATGCCTGTAAAGGGGTGCTTGTTTCCCGTGTTTAGAACAGTCTGACAGCAAAATGACATTTCAAAGGAAAAAAAGTCATTTAAAACTACTCGCGGTTATTGCATTGCCGGTCCGACAATACACATAAAAGTTCATTGATAAAAACGGCATGGGAATTCCTCACAGGGGAACCCAGAACCAAAGTTAAAAAAAAAATTATGTGGGGGTTCCCCTAAATTCCATACCAGACCCTTATCCGAGCATGCAACCTGGCAGGCTGCAGGAAAAGAGGTGGGGACGCGAGAGCGCCCCCCCCCCTCCTGAACCGTACCAGGCCACATGCCCTCAACATTGGGAGGGTGCTTTGGGGTAGCCCCCCAAAACACCTTGTCGCCATGTTGATGAGGACAAGGGCCTCATCTCCACAACCCTGGCCGGTGGTTGTGGGGGTCTGCGGGCGGGGGGGCTTATCTGAATCTGGAAGCCCCCTTTAACAAGGGGACCCCCAGATCCCGCCCCCCCCCTGTGTGAAATGGTAAGGGGGTACTTCATTTCACTAAAAAACTGTCAAAAATGTTAAAAATGACAAGAGACAGTTTTTGACAATTCCTTTATTTGAATGCTTCTTCTTTCTTTTTTCTTCTTTCTTCTATCTTCCTTCATCTTCTTCTTCTGGTTCTTCTGGCTCTTCTGGTTCTTCCTCCGGTGTTCTCATCCAGCATCTCCTCCGCGGCGTCTTCTTCCCTTCTTCTCCTCGGGCCGCTCCGCATCCATGGCATAGGGGGAGGCTCCCGCTCTTCTCTTCATCTTCTTCTCTTCTTCATCTTCTTCTCTTCTTCATCTTCTTCTCCGGGCCGTTCCGCATCCATGCTGGCATGGTGGGAGGCTCCCGCTGTGTGATGCGTCTCCTCTTCTGACGGTTTCTTAAATAATGGGGTGCGGGGCCACCCGGTGACCCCACCCCCCTCTGACGCACGGGACATGACGGGACTTCCTTGTGGCATTACCTGTGATGTCACAGGGAAGTCCCGTCAAGTCACAGTGCATCAGAGGGGGGTGGGGTCACTGGGTGGCCCCGCCCCCCATTATTTAAGAACCGTCAGAAGAGGAGACGCATCACACAGCGGGAGCCTCCCACCATGCCAGCATGGATGCGGAGCGGCCCGGAGAAGAAAATGAAGAAGAGAAGAAGATGAAGAGAAGAGCGGGAGCCTCCCCCCATGCCATGGGTGCAGAGCGGCCCGAGGAGAAGAAGATAGAAGATGCCGTGGAGGAGATGCTGGACAAGAACAGCAGAGGAAGAACCAGAAGAACCAGAAGAGTCAGAAGAAGAAGAAGATGAAGGAAGATAGAAGAAAGAAGAAGCATTTAAATAAAGGAATTGTCAAAAACTGTCTCTGGTCATTTTTAACATTTTTGACAGTTTTTTTTGTGAAATGGTAGGGGTAAAAGGGGGCTTCCAGATTCCGATAAGCCCCCAATAAGCCCCCCACCCGCAGACCCCCACAACCACCGGCCAGGGTTGTGGGGATGAGGCCCTTGTCCTCATCAACATGGGGACAAGGTGTTTTGGGGGGCTACCCCAAAGCACCCTCCCAATGTTGAGGGCATGTGGCCTGGTACAGTTCAGGAGGGGGGGGCGCTCTCTCGTCCCCCCTCTTTTCCTGCGCCCTGCCAGGTTGCGTGTTCGGATAAGGGTCTGGTATGGATTTTTGGGGGGACCCCACGCCATTTTTTTTTTATTTTGGCCGAGGTTCCCCTTAATATCCATACCAGACCTGAAGGGCCTGATATGGAATTTAGGGGGACCCCCACGTCATTTTTTTTTTAAATTTTGGTTCAGGGTTCCCCTGTGGGGAATTCCCATGCTGTTTTTATCAATGAACTTTTATGTGTATTGTCGTACTGGTGTCCTGCCGAGAAAGTTCCTCTCGGCGGATAAGGACCCCCCTCTACTGCGCAGGCGCAGCGCTTGCGCCGTAGGAGCCGGCGAAAATAGCTGAAGGTGAATAGAAGAGAAATCAGCTGTACACGGCGCCTTAAGAGGGCCCCTCGCGGGCTCGCTTCGCTCGCCACGCTTCGGGCACGGCCTCTCTTCGCTCAGCACTTTTTTGTTCCCCCTTTAGGTCCACTTGGATGGTGGGGCTTCAGCCTGGACCCAGGGCGCAGGCGCCGTGTACAGCTGATTGAAGTTTTTCATCTTCGGCTATTTTCGGCGGCTCCTAGTCATTCGTACTGTGCAAGCGCTGCGCCTGCGCAGTACAACGGGGACCTTATCCGCCAGGGGAACTTTATCGGCAAGACACCGGCAATGCAATAGCCGCGAGTAGTTTTAAATGACTTTTTTTCTTTGAAATGTCCTTTTGCTGTTAGACTGTTCTGAACACGGGAAACATGCGCCCCTTTACAGGCATACTATAGACACCCCCAGGTACGAAATTTAAAGGATATTACACTTTTATTGTTTCACTTTAAGCATTATTAAAATCACTGCTCCCGAAAAAACCGCCACTTTTAAAACTTTTTTTTGCATTGATCCATGTCCCCTGGGGCAGGACCCAGGTCCCCAAAGACTTTTTATGACAATAACTTGCATATAAGCCTTTAAAATTAGCACTTTTGATTATTCATGTTCGTGTCCCATAGACTTTAACGGTGTTCGCGTGTTCGAACGAACTTTTTTCCTGTTCGCATGTTCTGGTGCGAACCGAACAGGGGGGTGTTCGGCTCATCCCTACTAGTGGTGACAGAGAAAGAAGTTATGCCTCATCATTTGTGTCAGTGGCAGGGATAATACCCCAATGTTGGTGCCCAAAGGAGGAATTATGTCCCACGGTTGGTGTCAGTGGAAGGAATAGTGTCCCAGGGGCCACATAAAGGCAAGCAAAGAGCTGCATCCGGCCCTTGGGCTGCAGTTTAAAGACCACTGCTCAAAGGTCTGAAACAGTCATGGGCAGCATGGTTTCAAGCACAGGTATGCACTTCTACTTCATAGCTGGACCATTAATAAGCATTCTCCTGTCATGTGGAACCTTGCCTGAGAATTTTATATCCCAATAGAAGGAATCTGGGGGTTATAGAAAATTTACCCACAGCGATTGTTGTAAGTACCCCTGGCAATGTTACAGTTTCTTACAGTCACTTTGACTAGACAGTACATGTGGACAGTATTATACTAAACACTGTCATGAATCAACTGCATTCAGTTTTTAGAATAACATTTTGTTTGTTTTTAATGATTAGACTTGGTGGTGAGGTTGAAGCTCACGGGTTGGACTCACGGCAGTATTACCGGCAAGGTTGGAGTTAAGGGTCTGGTCTTGGTTCATTTGAGGTTTACAGGTTAGGTTATGGTTTACAGAAGTTTTTTTTTTTTTTTTTTTTTTTTACTTTTCAGGTGTCAATTAGCATTTCAAGGATTAGAATACATTTTGGGCTTTGAGTCCTCCACAGCCTAATTAACGGCAACATTTGTATAAAGTTCAAAGCACACGTACTGAGAATCTCATGGAACCCAATGGTAAATGTGAACTTTGCTCTCTAATGATTCTAGTTGATGAAAGCTGGAATATAAGTCACATGTGGCAGAATCATCACCATGGAGGTATGTG
This sequence comes from Aquarana catesbeiana, assembly GCF_042186555.1. Classification (NCBI taxonomy): domain Eukaryota; kingdom Metazoa; phylum Chordata; class Amphibia; order Anura; family Ranidae; genus Aquarana; species Aquarana catesbeiana. The sequence goes on from NC_133330.1 coordinate 7,755,439, forward strand.
TGTTTACGCTGGTGTACAAGGATCTGTTCATCCTTTGTTGTAGCCCATCTAATACATTCTTCTCATAGTGCTGAAATAAACTTTCTCATTTGCAACATCTTTAGCTCGGGCTGTATTTCCAGTGAAGGAGCCAGTAGGCTTCCATCCAGTGTGAATACCAAAGTATTACCGCCTCTGCTATGATCACCTAACCTGACCTGACTATGAATATTCAGACAATTAGGGATGAGCTGCCAAGATAATCCATACACTAGTTCAGACCACATTTCTGGTGTTCCACTGGTTAAACAACATTGGTGTTTAGCTGAGCTGAACCTAAGGCTGCAGTGGAAAGTGAAATATTTAGAAGTGGTATTATTATAGCTTCCTGCTCAGAGCTCCTGGTTGCTATGGAGTCAGCAGCTGGCAGAGTCCCAGCAACCAGTGTGGGGTCCTCATAAAATTCATACCAGGCCCTTCAGGTCTAATATGGATTTTAACCACTTCAATATGGGAACCCCCCCCCCATCCTGCCCAGGCCAGCTTTCAGCGCTGAATCCTGGACACAGGATCTAAAACCCAGACTGAATCCCAGACAGGTGGCGACCCTACTGCACCTACAGGCATCATTCCGGTATGTATGTTTGCAACCAGCCATTGCCTTTCAGGCATAAATGATTTGAGTGGCTAATCTCCTCCATATAAAGCCTGCCCTTTACATTCAAGTGACAATAGAAAAAGTTTAACCTGCATAAAAACAAAAAAAAAAAATCATGTTCAGACAGAGACCTAGAGTAATAGTAGAAAAGGGGTAAATAGACGCAGGGAAGAATTTATGGTGGGAAAGGGGTTGCCAGGGGCCGAGCTCCATTCAGCTGTCTATCAATGCTATTTCAGACCATTGGCATACACCAAGTTACAAGAGTAACCAAGATCTATCAAAATCTTTAGGGGAGATAGTATTCTGTCCATGGGGACCACACCCGCTTAAGTGTGCTTGTCCTATCATTAAATATGGCTGCCATTTTCTAATGGATTAGGTACCATAACATATTTTACTTAACTTATTCTACCTGCAAACACAATTTCACCCACATTTCTCCATTCATTCCTAGTTAGAAGAAAAAAGTATTTAAAGAGATAAAAGACTATGGACATCTTGGTGTCTTGAAAGAAGCATAGAGACACCAAAAAATAAGAAGATAAACAGTGGACATCTTGGTGTCTTGGGGGAAGCACCAGGAGATAAGATACAAACAGTGGATATCTTGGTAACTTGGGAGAAGCACCAAGACACCAAAAGATAAAAGATAAAAGATAGACATTGGACATTTTGATATCTTGGGAGAAGCACAAAGACACCAAGAGATAAGAGGGACAGTGGCAATCTTGGTATCTTGGGAGAAACACCAAGACACCAAGAGATATGGGAGACAGTGGACATCTTGGTATCTTGAGAGATATGACCATAGATTATAAGCTCCTTGAGGGCAGGGACTGATGTAAATGTATAATACATGTAAAGCTCTGCTTAAATTGAGGGGGCTACATACTGTAAGTACTTGTAATATTTAATAATAAATACATAAATAATAGGAGAGACAGTGGACCTTGGCATCTTGGGAGAAGCACCAAGTGTGCTTGTCCTATCATGTATGGCTGCCATTTTTTCATGGTTTAGGTACGATAACATATTTTACTTAACTTTTTCTACCTGCAAAATGAATTTCACCCAAATTGCTCCATTCATCCCTAGTTAGAAATAAAAAGTATTTAAAACTATAAAAGACTATGGACATCTTGGTGTCTTGGAAGAAGCATGAAGACACCAAGAAATAAGAGATAGACAGTGGGCATCTTGGGTAAAGCACCATGACACCAAAAGATAAAATATAGACATTGGAAATTTTGGTGTCTTGGAAGAAGCATGAAGAGACCAAGAAATAAGAGATAGACAGTGGACATCTTGGTATCTTGGGAGAACCACCAAGTTTTTCAACAGAACTGTTGTAAGACAGATCAAGTTTTTGACATTACAGGGGAAAGAAGTTTGTTGATAATATCTGATATACATTGTAAGTAATGAGCCATAACACATTTAAATCTAATATGAGATCCCCCTTTTTTTCTATATATTTGAAACTATAAATGGTTTAATTTTATCCTTTTTCAGATATTTATTTTAGTCTGTTCCTGCTATTCCTCCTGTGGTCACACACAAACCTGTTGCCTGACATCATTGTGAAATTCGTCTGGTACCTTAAATGATATATGACAAAACATAGAGCAAGCATGAGTAGGCCAACATTGTTGAATGGCAAACTTTTCTTAAAGTATTGTGATTTATTATCTGTCTTGTATATTTATATGTTGTCTTTTTTATATAGCGTTGTGATCATTAGCAGTTAACACTTCCCCTAAAGAAGCCCTATGGGCGAAACATGTTGGGATTTTATACTATGGCACCGTTATGGTAATAAGAACAAAAAGAAATGTGTTAAGATTGTATTATGAAATGTTTTTAACATTTTTGATTAATAAATGATGATTGTTTTTAAAGATATTTATTATTGTCTACATTGAGCACCTTTAAAGTCCCAATACTTTTTCCTCAAGTCTCCTATATTAGGGAATGTGGTGCTGCAACATGGTGGTCACTCACCCACACTAACAACCTACATCCATAAGAGATAGACAGCGGACATTTTGGTGTCTTGGGAGAAGCACCAAGACACCAAGAGATAAAATATAGACATTGGACATTTTGGTGTCTTGGAAGAAGCATGAAGAGACCAAGAAATAAGAGATAGACAGCGGACATTTTGGTATCTTGGAAGAAGCACCAAGTTTTTCACCAGAACTGTTGTAAGACAGATCAGGTTCTTCACAGAGAAAAGAAGCGTGTTGATAATTTGGGAGAAAATGACCAGTAGGTTCATCACGGTGTTGGTAAGAAAAGGGCTGCAAAATGACAGGAGAAATGGACAGATTGTCACACTGAATCATTTTTATGTTTTGTGATTCGGATCAGCGCATTCTTCACGTCTTTGTTCCTTAAACTATATATTAGAGGATTCAGCATGGGAGCAACAGCTGCATACATCACCGAGAACGTTTGGTCCAATTCACTGGAATACTGTGAGGTGGGCTTCATATACATAAAGAGAATGGTTCCATAGAACATAAAAAGGACCATCAGGTGGGACGTACAAGTTGAGAAGGTTTTTCTTCTACTGCTGGCTGACATGCGTAAAACAATTTTTATTATCCTTATATAAGAGCTCATGCTAAGCAAGAGAGGGCAGAGTCCAAGAACAATAACTTCTACATAAATAAGGGCATCAAATCTGGTATCGGGACAGGAGATTTGCGCCAGGGCCTTGACGTTGCAGAAAAACTGTTGAATTTTATTTGAGTAGCACAAAGGCAAAGTGGAGGCAAAAAACGTGACCAGAGCAGAATTGACGCAACCAGGAATCCAGATTCCAAACAAAAGCAGGACCAAGTTTCTTCTATTCATGATGAGGTGATATTGTAAAGGGTTACATATAGCAATGTAGCGATCATAGGCCATGGAAGATAATAAAATGACCTCAATGCTGCCTACAAAGGTGAAAAAGAACATCTGGGTGAAACACTGTACAAAGGATATTGCGTTATCTCCAGTAAGTAGCATGTCCATCAGTTTTGGCAAAGTGACGGAGGTGTAACTGATGTCTACGAAGGACAGATTGCACAAGAAGAAGTACATTGGGGTGTGTAAGTGAACGTCTGCGCAGGTTACAGTTATTATAATTAGATTTCCCAGTAATCCGATTAAATATATAAATAGAAACACAACAAAAAGGAGAGGCTGCTTTTCATGGTCGCTAAAGAACGCTAAGATCTGAAAGTCTTTAGTGGTCGTCTCGTTATCCAGAAGGTTTGTCATCTTCTAAAAAAAAAAAAAAATATGGAAACAACATTCAGGGGATAATTCAAATACAAACACAAAAATGTTTAAAATATGTCAGTTATTTTTTTTTATAAGGAATCTACAGTGTATTTTTCCTGAGCATGTGTTTGAGTTTTAATGCATTCTTTGCCTTTCACATTTTAATTTTTTTATTTTTATTTCACTTATCTTAATGATGGTCAGATTTGTAGATCCTCACACTAGACTGGGTCGGATAATGCAATTAGCATCCTTTCTAATATACTACAGAGACAAACCTAGTGACTTTGCACTGCAGCCAAAGAAAAAACATAGGTTGGTGTTGACCCCTCAATTCGTTAACATTTAGGGGCCTATTTATAAAACATTTGTAGCACGAAAGTCAGAAACATTCATGCAAACTGCACTGAAGTTCTCTTTGACTAGATTAAAAGAGAAGTATGGCCAAAGATTTTTGTGACCATACTTCTCTTGTGAGTCACCGATAGGGTTGCACCGGCACCGTTATCGGTATCGGTGCTGGTACTAAGCATTTGCACGATATCTGAAATACCTGAAACTGACACTTTCAGGCTCGGTTCTTTCAGCTGTCAGTGGAATTCCCCCATTAACAGCTGAAATGTAAATAAAAACCAAAAAAAAGGGCAATTATCGTTTGTTAACTGCTTCAGCCCCGGAAGATTTTACCCCCTACCTGACGCACTTTTTGCGATTCGCACTGCGTCGCTTTAACTGACAGTTGCGCGGTCGTGCGACATTGCTCCCAAACAAAATTGACGTCCTTTTTTCCCCACAAATAGATCTTTCTTTTGGTGGTATTTGATCACCTCCGCGTTTTTTTTATTTTGTGCTTTAAACAAAAAAGTGCGACAATTTTGAAAAAAAAAGAAATATTTTTAACTTTTTGCTATAATAAATATCCCCAAAAAATATATAATTTTTTTTTTTCCTCAGTTTAGGCCGATACGTATTCTTCTACATATTTTTGGTAAAAAAAAATCTAAATAAGCGTTTATTGATTGGTTTGCGCAAAAGTTATAGCGTCTACAAAATGGAGGACAGTTTTATGGCATTTTTATTAATAATTTTTTTTTTTACTAGTAATCAGTAAGTTTTATCGTGACTGCGACATTATGGCGGACAGATCGGACACTTTTGGCGCTATTTTAGGACCATTCACATTTATACAGCAATCAGTGTGATTAAAAATGCATTGATTACTGTGTAAATGTGCAGTGAAGGGGGTTAACCAGGAGGGGGCGCTGCAGGGGTTAAGTGTGTCCTAGGGAGTGATTCTAACTATGGAGGGGAGGGGCTACGTGTGACACGACATTGATCACCGCTCCCGATTACAGGGAGCTGTGATCAGTGTCAGTGTCACTAGGCAGAACGGGGAAATGCTTGTTTACATTAGCATTTCCCCGTTCTTGAGCTCTGTGAGACGATCACGGGTATCCCGGGATCACACTCACGGAGCTCGCGGCAGGGTCGCGCGTGCGCTGCCGGCGGCGCACATGCGACCACACAGCGGCTAATTCAAAGGGACGTACAGGTTTGCCCATTTGCGCAGCCGTGCCATTCTGCCGACGTAAATGTACATGCGGCGGTCAGCAAGCGGTTAAAAGAGAAGTATGGCCAAAGCTTTTTGTGACCATACTTCTCTTGTGGGTCACCGCTAGAGATACCTGAAATACCTGAAACTGACACTTTCAGGCTCAGCTCAGTTCTTTCAGCTGTCAGTGGGATTCCCCCACTGACAGCTGAAATGTAAAAAAAAATTAAAGCTGCAATTATCGGTTGTTAAGGAGCAAAACCGCCGCAGCCTTAACAACCGGTGGCTCATTAAGCTGTTAGTGGGGTTCCCCTGTTGACAGCTGAAGTGTTAAAGTAAGTCCGGCAATTGGAGCTGTCAAAAAGGAAAAAAAAAAGCAGCCCGGCAATGTTTATCAACAACATTGCTCAGCCCCTGAAACACTAAGATAAAAAGAAACATTGTTTCCTTTTGTAACTTTCTGTTTCTTCATCTACAGATCAAAAAGGATGAACTTCGATCTGCAGATGAAGTCAGTTTAACCACTTCAGCCCCGGAAGGATTTACCTCCTTAATGACCAGGCCATTCTTTGCGATACGGCACTGCGTCCTTTTTTTCCCACAAATAGAGCTTTCTTTTGGTGGTATTTGCTCATCTCTGCGTTTTTTATTTTTTGCGCTATAAACAAAGAAAGGGTGACAATTTTAACGAAAAAACAATATTTTTTACTTTTTGCTATATCCCAAAAAATATGTAAAAAAAAATCATAAATCAGTTAGGGCCAATATATATTCTACATATTTTTGGTAAAAAAAAATCTCAATAAGCGTATATTGATTGGTTTGCACAAAAGTTATAGCGTCTACAAAATAGGGAATAGATTTATGGCATTTTTATTATTATTTATTTTTTTACTAGTAATGGCGGCAATCTGCGATTTTTGGCGGGACTGCGACATTGCGACGGATAGATAGAACACTTTTGACACTTTTTTGGAACCACTGACATTTATACAACGATCAGTGCTATAAAAATGCACTGATTACTGTATAAATGTCTCTGACAGAGAAGGGAATAAACACTAGGGGGCGATCAAGGGGTTAGGTGTGTTCCCTCGTGTGTGTTTCTAACTGTGGGGGGATGTGACTGACTGGAAGAGGAGCCAGATGGCTGTTCCTACTTGTTTTTCATTGGGGGTCTGGGTTAATCGAGTTGCCAGCCATATATTTCTTGATGTTCACCTTTCTGATATATTTTTGAATGCCTACATAGGTTTGGAATTTGTCTAAATTCTTTATGGGTGCGTACTTTAACCCTTTGTCTGGTACTCAGCTTCTTTAGCAAGGCAGTGGTGGTCTTGGAGGTGTGTTTGGGGTGGTTATCATGTTGGAATACTGCCCTGCGGTCCAGTCTCTGAAGGGAGGGGATCATGCTCTGCTTCAGTATGTCACAGTACATGTTGGCATTCATGGTTCCCTCAATGATCTGTAGCTCCCCAGTGCCGGCAGCACTCATGCAGCCCCAGACCATGACACTCCCACCACCATGCTTGACTGTAGACAAGACACACTTGTCTTTGTCCTCCTCACCTGGTTGCCCCCACACACGCTTGTCACCATCTGAACCAAATACGTTTATCTTGGTCTCATCAGACCACAGGACATGGTTCCAGTAATCCATGTCCTTAGTCTGCTTGTCTTCAGCAAACTGTTTGTGGGCTTTCTTGTGCATCATCTTTAGAAGAGGCTTCCTTCTGGGACGACAGCCATGCAGACCAATTTAATGCAGTGTGCGGCGTATGGTCTGAGCACTGACAGGCTGACCCCCCACCCCTTCAACCTCAGCAGCAATGCTGGCAGCACTCATACGTCTATTTCCCAAAGACAACCTCTGGATATGATGCTGAGCACGTGCACTCTACTTCTATGGTCGATCATGGCGAGGCCTGTTCTGAGTGGAACCTGTCCTGTTAAACCTTGTGTGTGCCTTTACCTGTGTTCAGGCTACTTCATGGTCCCCAGCCGTGAACCATAGACTGTTCCAGCCTGCCTTTACATATGATTAGGCTACTTCTTGGTCCCCAGCCGTAAACTGTAGACTGTGCCACTCTACCTTTACCTGTGCTCAAGCAACTTCATGGTTCCCAGCCTTGAACCTGTAAACTGTTCCAGTCTGCACTTACCTGTGTTCAGGCTACTTCATGGTCCCCAGCCCTGAACCTTAGACTGTTCCAGTTTGCCTTTACCTGTGCTCAGGCTACTTCGTGGTCCCCAGCCATGAACCTATGGACTGTTCCAGTCTGCATTTGCCTGTGCTGAGGCTACCACATGGTTCCCAGCCATGAACTGTAGACTGTTTCAGTTTGCCTTTGCCTGTGCTTAGGCTACTTCATGGTCCCCAGCCATGAAACGTAGACTGTGCCAGCCTGCCTTTACCTGTGCTCAAGCAACTTCATGCTCCCCAGCCATGAACCGTAGACTGTTCTAGTCTGCCTTCACCTGTGCTAAAGCTATTTCATAGTCCCCAGCTCTGAACCTGTAAAGTGTTCCAGTCTGCATTTACCTGTGCCGAGGCTACCACATGGTCCCCAGCCATGAACTGTAGACTGTTACAGTCTGCCTTTACCCCGTGCTCAAGCTACTTCATGGTCCCCAGCCGTGAACCTGTAGACTGCTCCAGCCTACATTTACCTGTGCTCAAGCTACTTCATGGTCCCCAGCCAAGAACTGTAGATTGTTCCAGTCTGCTTTTACCTGTGCTCAAGCTACTTCATGGTCCACAGCTGTTACCTGTACTCAGGCTACTTTGTGGTCCCCAGCTGTGAACCTGTAGACTGTTCCAGTCTGCCTTTACCTGTGCTAAGGCTACTCCGTGGTCCCCAGCCGTGAACCTGTAGACTTTTCCAGTCTGTCTTTACCTGTGCTCAAGATAACAAATTAACCATAACCATAACCATAGATTGCTCCAGCCTGCCTTCAGCTGTGATCAAGCTACTTCATGGTCCCCAGCCGTGAACTTATAGACTGTTCCAGTCTACTTACATATGCTACTCTTAAGCGAGAAGTGTCCTTTTCTAGCAATACCTCATGTTTTGGAGTACCCCCATACCACCCAAACTTCCTCCTGTTACAACTTCTACAAGCAAATAAAATTCAAAAAGGCAACCCCTAGACTGTTTAATGAGCCAGAGTGAATGAAGTGTTGGTGTGTGCCTGTCTGCCTCTGTGCTTGTTGGGAAAAAAACCCGTCTAATCTACTGCGGCCCCTCCAGGGGTACATACTGTATGTAGCATTCTAACTGTACAACCTTCTTTAGATCTACAAACCACTATGAGATGTAAGGGCATACAAAAATATGATTGTACAGTAAATTGTAACATGCCTGGGGAACTTAGCATTCTTCTAAACAGGGCAGGAAAGTAAAGATGTAGACAATACCTTTGGTTGGCTCACTGAATATATATGGGGGTGCAAGCTTTCGAAAAGACTCAGATTTCTTCATCAGACATGGATTTATGCAAATAACTGAAAAGTCATATTTATATACAGTATACACAAACACAAGAACATCGAACAACATCAAAGAACATCGAAGAACATTAAAAACATCAAAGAACATTGAAGAACATTGAAGAACATTGAAGAACAAATGTTAATTAAACCAACACCAAGTAGCGATCGGGTGACAAAGATACAGATGGGTGTATATGGTTGTATCAGTAATGCCCGGACTGGAAGATCAAAATCTCCCGAAAGATATCACCTGTTATTGCAAATAGAAAAATATTAATATACAGAACTCAACTGTTACGTTCACTAATATGGCTACACTTATTATACACATTTCATCACCCAATAATTGTGTATTTTTCATAATTAGGAATTTTTTTGCAGTCACATAGAACATTAACTAGTAAAAAAAAATGGGCAAACATGAATGAATAATTTATATGAAGGAGCATTTTTTTTTTTTTAACATGAGACTTTAGGCTTTACTTGGATCACACTGTGCCAGTCCAAACATACACTATATTGTCAAAAGTATTGGGACGCCTGCCTTTATACACACATAAACTTTAATGGCCTCCCAGTCTTCGTTCGTAGGGTTCAATATTGAGTTGGCTCCGCCCTTTGCAGCTATAACAGCTTCAACTCTTCTGGGAAGGCCGTCCACAAGGTTTAGGAGGGTGTCTATGGGAATGTTTGACCATTCTTCCAGAAGCGCATTTGTGAGGTCAGGCACTGATGTTGGACGAGAAGGCCTGGCTCGCAGTCTCTGCTCAAATTTATCCCAAAGGTGTTCTATCAGGTTGAGGTCAGGACTCTGTGCAGGCCAGTCAAGTTCCTCCACCCCAAACTCGCTCATCCATGTCTTTATGGACCTTGCTTTGTGCTCTGGTCCAAATCATTTGGTGGAGGGGGGATTATGGTGTGGGGTTGTTTTTCAGGGGTTGGGCTTGGCCCCTTAGTTCCAGTGAAGAGAACTCTTAAGCATATCAAGACATTTTGGACAATTTCATGCTCCCAACTTTGTGGGAACAGTTTGGGGACAGCCCCTTCCTCTTCTAACATGACTGCGCACCAGTGCACAATGAAAGGTCCATAAAGGGGATGTCCTCAAACTCTTCCCACAAAGTTGGGAGAATGAAATTGTCCAAAATGTCTTGGTATGCTGACACCTTAAGAGTTCCCTTGACTGGAACTAAGGGGCCAATCCCAACCCCTGAAAAATAACCCCCCACCATAATCCCCCCTCCCCACACCATAATCCACCCCTCCACCAAATGATTTGGACCAGTGCACATAGCAAGGTCCATAAAGACATGGATGAGCGAGTTTGGGGTGGAGGAACTTGACTGGCCTGCACAGAGTCCTGACCTCAACCCGATAGAACACCTTTGGGATGAATTCGAGCGGAGACTGCGAATGCTCTTCTGGAAGAACGGTCAAACATTCCCATAGACACACTCCTAAACCTTGTGGACGGCCTTCCCAGTAGAGGTGAAGCTGTTATAGCTGCAAAGGGTGGGCCAACTCAATATTGAACCCTCCGGACTAAGACTGGGATGTCATTAAAGGTCATGTGCGTGTAAAGGCAGGCGTCCTAATACTTTTGACAATATAGTGTATTGATGAAAAAAAAAAAATTAGAAAGGAGATTACCAGCAGGAGGGGTGTAAGTGGATTCAAGCATGATTGGGACAAAGATAGATCTGTACTCCGATGAAAAATGTAAAAAAAATTACAAATATGTATAAATGAATGAATTTAAAAATGGGACGGATTTGATGGATCACTTGGTCTTTTTTCTGCCATCACTTTTCTATGTTTCTATTGTTGAGTAGTATGTGGTATATCAATGAATGTACTGACCATGGGGGTCTATAAATTGGAATTATTTATCATTTTCTTCTTTTCCTTTATCCATCTTCTATTATTCACTTTTCAGAAACGACAGCTGGAAATGTTATCACAAAGGGGGACGCTTTTATACCTCACGGATCCTTGTTTACGGTGAAACACGAACGCGCGTCCCATAGAGACGTAAATACATTGTTAATAAACACGTTCGGCCTCTGCAGGGAATTCATATCTCTATATAAAGAATAATAATGTCACAGTCCCTTTGGGTTTTACACTTTTTTTTTGCTTCTTAATTGCCATTTTTTTCATTGTGTGTGAAATATCGTTTTCTTTTATTCATAGACTACAAAAGGAAGGTTGCAGAAATGTAACAACAAAATTCACCAAACTTCAGGAGCATTAACCACTTTCCCTCCGGAATATTTACCCCCCCCCATGACCAGGCCATTATTGGCTCTACGGCAGTGCAGTTCTTTAACAGACAATTGCGCGGTGGTCGTGCGCCGCTGTACACAAATAAAATTGACGTCCTTTTTTTCCCCCCACAAATAGAGATTTATTTTGGTGGTATTTGATCACCTCTGCAGTTTTTATTTTTTGCGCTGGAAACAAAAAAAAGAGCGAAAATTTTCAAAAAATATTTTTTACTTTCTGCTATAAAACATCTCCAACAAAAAAAGTCTAAAAAAAAAAAATCGAATTTCTTCATCAATTTAGGCCAATATGTACATGTGTTTGGTAAAAAAAAAATATCCCAATAAGCGTATATTAATTGGTTTTACACTACTTTTTTAAGACCGTGTACAAGTACTGATGTTTGTTTTTCAAGTACTCACTGATTTAATGCCAGTGGCACTAATATGCAGCACTGATGAGGTGTGGACTGTGTCAGTAGTTTTTTTACTTTCTTTTTTTTTTTTACAATTCTATTTTTTACAATTTATTTATTTTTTGTTATTTTATTACAGTGCTTTCTTTTATTTATTTTTTTTTTTTTTGGGGGGGGGGGGGAGTGGACAATGTTTTTCTTTCTTTTACAATTTAACTTTGATTTTTTATTTTTTTTTCCAAATGTTTTCTTTCATTGAAATTGAAAAGTGTATAGCATATACAGAAAAACAGGAACAATAGCGTAACAGTAGCAATACAAAAGTTATCCCCGCACTAGTTTAGGTCTCACCAGGTGTAAAGCTGATCTTGCTCTCCAGAGATGAGAGGTTCCAGGTGCTGGCTCATGCTTGGCTACATTTGTTAATTTGTCTTTTGTTATGTCATATAAATGATCGTGTAGGCGATCTTTGAGTCGCCGTGTTGTGCGGCCAACGTACTGGACTTGGCATATGTCGCAAGTAATGACATACACCAAGAACTGTGTGTTGCAATTGATGAAAGAAGGGACTTGAAAGTTTTTTACCATTAGTGCATGAATGTATATTTTTATCCACCTTGATATGGCGGCAATAATTGCAGCCCGTCTTCCCACATCTATAGTTTCCTGTGAAATTCAACCAATTTGTTTTGTTTCATTTCTTTGGGAACAAACTCGGTGATAGAGAGTTTCCCAAAGTAGGTGCTCTCCGTGAGATCACTTTTATACCTCTAGAGAGGATTTTACTGTAAATTGGGTCATTAAATAGGATAGGAAGGTACTTGTTTATGACCATTTATTTTACTCGAGTTTATTTTTATGTATTTTGTTATTTTATTTATTCATGACACTAACTAAATTCACATAAATTCCTTTTATCACCTATTACAATCAATTTATGTTTGTATCACCACATTTACACCCATTTTGTGGTCTCTTCACTTATAATTGATTTCAGCATTCATTACAATTATATTTTGGAATTTTTATTTTTTATTTTTAAATTTTATATAATATATTTCATTATTCCAACTCACAAATAATTTTTATGCACTTTTTCATACTAAATAATTTTGACACTTTCACATTTACCTCTACTGCTCACACATATACACTTTATATGCATAGTGACTTTCAAGATTTAAATGCTCACTCACACTCACATTCCCCACAGCTGAATCTCAGCTGCTTCATGTGTTTGCATTGATTACTTGGTCACGTGATCAATAATAGTTAGTATATATGTGGTCTGATTTTCTATTATCATTAGCTATGAGTAAGCACTTGGACAAGTGTGAAACGCGTTAGCCTATGATCTGTACATTCAGTCTATGATGTCCTGTATCTGATGTGTTCCTGATTTTAAAATAAAAAAACTTGGATTATTACTTCCTGGAGTGCGGCTGTCCAGATCTTCTTGTTTGCAAATAGCATAACAGTAGTTCAATAACAGGTAGTCATAAAACTATGCAATACCGTAGCATATAGAAACAGTCACTTCAACACTGGGTTATTCGTGAAGGGGAATGGAGGCCCGCTCCGTAGATCCAAATGGAGTCAAGGTTGGAGGGAGAAATTAACTTGGAATAAAGGTAAGTGTGAATTTGATAGTATTATTATTATTATTATACAAGATTTATAGAGCGCCAACAGCTTACGTAGCGCTTTACAACTTGAAGGTAGACAGTACAAATACAATATACTTTGATACAGTAGGAATCAGAGGGCCCTGCTCCTTAGAGCTTACAATCTAAGAGGGAAGGTCAAGAGATACAAGAGGTAATAACTATGGGTGATGTGCTGATTGAGAAGATAAATGTACAGTTGTTAGGTGGGGGCCAGATAGGCTTCTCTGAAGAGATGAGTTTTCAGGGATCGTCTGAAAGTGGATAAAGTAGGATAAAATCGGACGGATTGGGGTATTGCATTCCAGAGGATGGGGGAGGCTCTGGAGAAGTCCTGAAGGCGAGCATGGGATGAGGTGACAAGGGAGTTTGAGAGCAGGAGGTCTTGGGAGGAGCGAAGAGAACGATTAGGTTGGTATTTTGTGACTAGGTTAGAGATGTAGCTGGGGGCCAGGTTGTGGATGGCTTTGTAAGTTATAGTTAGTATCTTGAATTTAATTCAGTGACTGAGTGGCAGCCAATGGAGGGATTGGCAGAAGGGTGTAGCAGACGCTGAGCGGTTTGTGAGGTGGATGAGCCTGGCAGCAGCATTCATGATGGACTGAAGTGGGGATAGCCTATTTAGAGGTGAACCAATGAGGAGGTAGTCGCAGTAGTCGAGGTGGGAGATGACCAGGGAGTGGGAGTAGTAGCGTGGGATTGTGGGACCTGTAATATAGGGGGAGGTCCTGACTGATAGGAGAAGTAAGTAAGGTATAGATCGGATTGGAGTTGGGTATGGTCTAGTGATAAGTAAATAAAATATACTGAGAGGATCAGGCTAATCATGTGAGGGCCTATGCCTATGGCATGTAGGACCACTGTCATGTAGTCCCAGGACACTCTGTCAAATGCCTTCTCCGCATCTAGTGACAGGAAGAAGCCTTTCTGTTTTGTATGGGTGATCATATGATGTAGGTTAATAGCTTTTATGGTATTATCCCTGGCTTCACGTCCAGGGATAAAACCTACTTGGTCCTGAGAGATGATCGAGGGAAGGAGTGGTAGGAGTCTGTTTGCAAGTATTTTGGAGAATAGATTGATGTCTGAGTTTAACAGTGAGATTGGCCTGTAGTTCCCAGTTTGAGTGGGGTTCTTCTCGTCTTTAGGAATGACCACAATGTGGGCTTCCAGCATCTCCCGGGTAAGAGGATTTGTGGAGGAGAGAAAATTGAAGGCTTTCAGGAAGGGCGTTTGAAGGGTTTTTGAGAATGTCTTGTAATATACTGAGGTCGTCTGGACTTGGGCTCTTTCCAGGTTTTAGTTGTTTAATTGCCTGTTCCCACTCTGAGATGGTGATCGGGGAGTCTAGGGTAGCTGCTGTGTCTTTGGAGATTTTCTCTGGAGCAAATTGGTCTAGGAATGGGATCATTTCTCTTGATCTTGTGGGAGGCGATGTCGTGGAGGGGTCTGATGTATTACATACATACACCACCGTTATCCACATGGAACCATGCAGGGTTAATTTTTTACACAACACTCACTATTAATTTAAGATTGTCCTATTATTTACACTTATCACAACATTTTTTTCTAGATAATTTGTGTGATGAGCCACACACCATCACTATTTGCTACATGGACACCATCCACGCACCCATGCACCCATGCACTTCCCATTACCACCTGAAGCTGCAACTTTTGTACACACCACCTCAGCCCCCGCGGCGTGGTCTGTACCTCCTGCACATCCTGTGCCGGTTACCACATGCCACTTTCACTGTTCGCCCTGGTAAGTGTGCTTGGCTAACCATTTATATATTAAATATCCTTTATTTTTATCCTTCTCTAAACAGAGTTGGTTTACCTATCTATATATTCTACAGGCAATTGTCGCATCTGCTCCTGATGAGTGAACGTATTCACGAAACGCGTTGAGCTTAAGCCACCTCTGATGACACATTTATATGAATAATCATGTTTTATCCCTTTTATCATGTAATCACGGATGCAGTTATCGGGCATGCCACCCTTGGCACCTGTAGGCCATGCTATTATGTTATGTGCGCTATTCAACCACCTACGATATGTGTTTACTGATATGTATTTTACTCAATATGCTATATTTTGTGCATATCCCATTCATGTACATATATGAAATATGGAATATGAAATAATCATCTGTCTATACCACTCTATGAATAAAAATCTTTTACCTATACCTCCGCATTCCAACTGCTTCATTTTAAAGTCCCAATTTCCTTTCCTTTGACATGTACCTTAATAGGGATGGAGGCGCGAACCCGTGCCTCATTAAAGTCCTAAAACTCCTCTTTTACAGTATAGGGAGAAATAGTAATTTTTTAATTCTTTCGCTATGTCTACGTTGTTTGTAATGATTTTACCCATCGGAGAGTGTAATTGGTATATCGTGTTGTTAGCTTTTTTTTTTTCGTGTTGCCTGTGCAAGGAGGTGGCCGCTCTTGTTTCTGTACTCATAGAAGAATTTTTGAGATAGAATGTAGTTTTTCTTAAGGTTATAATTAAGTTCTTCTTGAATGAGTGTACAGGTTTCAGTCAGTTCGGAGTGCGTTTTCTGAGCTAGGTTAAGTTTATGTAGAGATTCTAGTTTTTTCAACTTAGTAAATAAGTTAGCGAGTTTAGTTTTCTTTGCTTTCTTAATTGTGGCCGCAAGAGAAATCAGTTTGCCTCGTACAACACATCTGTGTGCTTCCCACTGTGTCAGCTTTGATGTGTCTGGGGTATCGTTCTCAGTGAAGTAGTTAGACAGTCACGGATTTCCTGCTCATTCTTTTTGTCAGTCAGGATCGATGGGTCAAGTTTCCATGTGAATGTGTGGTGGAGTTTGTCGGGGAAGGTGAGCGTCATTGATATGGGGTGGTGGTCAGAGAGTGTCATTGGGTCTATGGTTGCCATCGTCAAGGTTGGGAGGTCTTGTTGCGTAAGAAAATAAGCAATCAATGCGTGAATATTTAGAGTGGGGGGCAGAGAAGTAAGTATAATCCTTATCTTTTGGGACATTAAAGTCTCCCCCTAAAATTAAAATACCTTCCTGGAAAGAGGATAGCTGTCTAGTTATTTCTCTGAAAAAGGGGACTTGGGTAGTGTTGGGACTGTATATATTTGCTAATGTGATTGGTCTGTTCCTAAGGGTTCCCTTTAGGAAGATGAATCTCCCTTGGTCATCAAGGAGAGTGTCTGCGATCTGTAAGGGTATGTTTTTGGACAGGAGTATGGAGACTCCTTTAGATTTTGAGATAGGGGAAGTGGCATGGTAACTGTGGGGGAAGGTGTGAATTTTCAATTCAGGTATGTTTTTGGAGCAAAAATGGGTTTCCTGGAGGAAAACCACATCTGCTTTTGAGCTACGCATGTTGGCTATTAGTTGGGAATGCTTTTCTGGGGTGTTCAGACCCCTGGTATTAAGGGACAGTACTTTAAAAGAGAAGTCTGAGGTCTTAGGATTGAGAGAGGCCATACTGGTTAAAAGGCAAGAATGACGGTTTGCTGTGTATATTTGTAGAAGGGAAGGACGGAAGAGGGGGAGGAAGAGGATCAGAGATGGGGAGGTAAGGGGGGGGGTAGAGGAGAGGGGGTGGGACTGGGAACAGAGTGGATAGGTGTTAGGTGTTGGGTAGTGGGTGTGTCAAAAGTCCCGGGAGGGTGATCCGGGGGTTGTACCGGTTGTGGGGATTGTCCTGCAGTCCCACCTAAAGAGTTTGGGGGAACCGGTGCGGATCAGCGGTGTCTACTGGAGTCCGCTGGGTGTGGGAGTAGTAAGTGGCGTTCAACCAGAGGAGGGAGTTCTGCGTCCCTGTGAGGTTGAACAAGCTACGTGAGAAATCTAAGAGCTATGCTGTCTGAGTCCAGTCGGGGAGGGTATGGTCCTCGCTGGATGTTCCTGACAGTAAGAGGGAAATTGCTTACCATGGTGAGGGGATATATTACTGGGTTGGGGAGGGTGGATATGCGGAGGTATTTCTCTCAGAGTATGTGGTACTAGGGTAGTTAAGGCTATACACTGTATCTTGTCTTGTAAGGAATGTTTGTTAAATGTCGTGTATAAGAGTAGGGTTTGGTAGAAAAACTCTATATAAATCAAGTTGTACCAGTCATTAAATCATAAACATGTAACTGAGGAACTTAGATATAGGATTTTTAACCTGAAGATTTTAACAGAAGGTTTAAGGTCTACATGACACAGAGTGAAGTAATAAACATAGGTCATTATATAATTTGCAAGTTTAACTTTGATTGTAAGAGTTGAAAGAGTTGGATGCATACCTGTGGGAGTAGCATAAAGGCATTTACTGGCCATCGTTTCCGGGTCCGAGGGTGACATGCTCAGTCTCGGTCCAGTCTTGGTCCAGTGGGTCACACTCTGTGTGTGGGTCCCACTAAATCAAATGGAAGGGTGTGTATTGAGAACAGGTTAGGAGGAAGAATTTGTTCCTTTGTGTATTACGTGTCTAGGAGTAGTTGGTGGTGTTTCTAGTGACTTTCTTACCTGAGCATGTCTCTCTCGGTTTCCGGATAGTCTTTTCAGGTCTAATGTAGTAGAATTCTAGGCAGTAGATTTATCTAGAGCAGGAAAAAGAGGAGGTTTAAATGTATAGTGACTTGACATACTGTAATAACACAAAATTCCTAGATATGTAAGCAGCATGAGGAGGATGAGAAGAAGTATGGTTAGGTGAGGAAGGGGATGGAGATTCGCGTAGCAGAGTAGAGAGGGGAGGGGAGGGAGGCAGGAGAAAGAAAAGAGAGAAAAGAAAAGGAAGAAGAGAGGAAATAGGGGGAGAAAGAGATTTGGGGAAATGTTTGATATTTCTGATTGTCCTTAAAGTGATCTTGTACGTGTTTTCTCTTCTTTTTTTTTGCTTGTACTGCTCAGGACAATGATCAAACAAAAATCTACATACTATTGTTAGGTCCCTCTGTGGGGTGCTATTTGAGCCGGATGAGGGTTCTGTTTATGTTTGTGGTTGAGATGGTTTGTGGGAGATTATCAAGACTGTCTGGAGTGCGAGTCTTCTTCTACTCTTCTTGGTAAAAGTTCAGATTATATTGCCGATCAATGTAGACGGTGAAAGTGGATCTCTTCAGGCGTGTGTCCCAAGCTTTTGTGAGGTTTGGCAAAACATGTGCTATCTGGTGTAGGGTGCGCAGAATAATGTTGTTTATAGGATGGAGAAGGTTAGAGGGTAGAGCAGATAAGGGGAATTGTCGTGGCCCCTTTTGCAAAGTAAGTAGGTTAAGGTTGCAGGCTGCAATGTCGGTGTTTCAGTCAGACTGGTTGGTGGAATTGATGGAAGAGGGATTGCTGGACTTCAGTGTGGTGGTGTATCCAGAGAGTATAGTCGGGATGTTATATTGATTCTTGAGACTGTATTAGAGCGTTTTTCAATAGTTCGTCTTGTCTCACACAGGTATGTGTATTAGAGAGAGAAAAAAAAAAGGAAGCATAAGAGGAGGGGTGTCAAACTTGGAGTTAACTTGTCTGTGTCATGTATGAAAAGGAAAGGGAGCGCATTTACCTGGTTAGTAGGGATGAGCTTCGAGTTTGAGTCGAAGTTATGTTCGACTCGAACATTGGCTGTTCGCAAGTTCGCCGAACAGCGAACAATTTGGGGTGTTCGCTGCAAATTCGAATGCCGCAGAACACCCTTTAAAAGTCTATGGGAGAAATCAAAAGTGCTAATTTTAAAGGCTAATATGCAAGTTATTGTCATTAAAAGTGTTTGGGGACCCGGGTCCTGCCCCAGGGGACATGGATCAATGCAAAAAAAAGTTTTAAAAAGGACCGTTTTTTCAGGAGCAGTGATTTTAATAATGCTTAAAGTCAAACAATAAAAGTATAATATCCCTTTAAATTTCGTACCTGGGGGGTGTCTATAGTGTGCCTGTAAAGGGGTGCATGTTTCCCGTGTTTAGAACAGTCTGACAGCAAAATGACATTTCGAAGGAAAAATTCCATTTAAAACTACCCGCGGCTATTGCATTGCCGACAATACACATAGAAGTTCATTGATAAAAACGGCATGGGAATTCAACACAGAGAAACCCCAAATCAAAATTAAAAAAAAAAAAATGACGTGGGAGTCCCCCTAAATTCCATACCAGGCCCTTCAGGTCTGGTATGGATATTAAGGGGAACCCCGGCCAAAATTTAAAAAAAAAAATGACGTGGGGTTCCCCCTAAATTCCATACCAGACTCTTCAGGTCTGATATGGATTTTAAGGGGAACCCCGCGCCAAAAAAAAAAAAAAAAATCGGCGTGGGGTCCCCCCAAAAATCCATACCAGACCCTTATCCGAGCACGCAACCTGGCAGGCCGCAGGAAAAGAGGGGGGGACGAGAGTGCGGCCCCCCCTCCTGAGCCGTACCAGGCCACATGCCTTCAACATTGGGAGGGTGCTTTGGGGTAGCCCCCCAAAACACCTTGTCCCCATGTTGATGAGGACAAGGGCCTCATCCCCACAACCCTGGCCGGTGGTTGTGGGGGGGTCTGCGGGCGGGGGGGCTTATTGGAATCTGGAAGCCCCCTTTAACAAGGGAACCCCCAGATCCCGGCCCCCCCCTGTGTGAAATGGTAAGGGGGTACTTACCCCTACCATTTCACTAAAAAACTGTCAAAAATGTTAAAAATGACAAGAGACAGTTTTTGACAATTCCTTTATTTAAATGCTTCTTCTTTCTTCTATCTTCCTTCATCTTCTTCTGGTTCTTCTGGCTCTTCTGGTTCTTCCTCCGGCGTTCTCGTCCAGCATCTCCTCCGCGGCGTCTTCTATCTTCTTCTCCTCGGGCCGCTCCGCACCCATGGCATGGGGGGAGGCTCCCGCTCTTCTCTTCATCTTCTTCTTCATCCTCTTCTCTTCTTCCTTCTTCTCTTCTTCTCTTCTTCATTTTCTTCTCCGGGCCACTCCGCATCCATGCTGGCATGGAGGGAGGCTCCCGCTGTGTGACGGCATCTCCTCGTTTGACGGTTCTTAAATAACGGGGGGCGGGGCCTCCCGGGGACCCCGTCCCCTCTGACGCACAGGACATGACGGGACTTCCCTGTGGCATTCCCCGTGACGTCACAGGGAAGTCCCGTCAAGTCACCGCGCGTCAGAGGTGGGCGGGGTCACCGGGTGGCCCCGCCCCCCGTTATTTAGGAACCGTCAGACGAGGAGACTCCGTCACACAGCGGGAGCCTCCCTCCATGCCAGCATGGGTGCGGAGCGGCCCGGAGAATTAAATGAAGAAGAGAAGAAGGAAGAAGAGGATGAAGAAGAAGATGAAGAGAAGAGCGGGAGCCTCCCCCCATGCCATGGGTGCGGAGCGGCCCGAGGAGAAGAAGATAGAAGACGCCGCGGAGGAGATGCTGGACGAGAACGCCGGAGGAAGAACCAGAAGAGCCAGAAGAACCAGAAGAAGAAGAAGATGAAGGAAGATAGAAGAAAGAAGAAGCATTTAAATAAAGGAATTGTCAAAAACTGTCTCTTGTCATTTTTAACATTTTTGACAGTTTTTTAGTGAAATGGTAGGGGTAAGTACCCCCTTACCATTTCACACAGGGGGGGGCCGGGATCTGGGGGTCCCCTTGTTAAAGGGGGCTTCCAGATTCCGATAAGCCCCCCGCCCGCAGACCCCCACAACCACCAGCCAGGGTTGTGGGGATGAGGCCCTTGTCCTCATCAACATGGGGACAAGGTGTTTTGGGGGGCTACCCCAAAGCACCCTCCCAATGTTGAGGGCATGTGGCCTGGTACGGTTCAGGAGGGGGGGGCCGCACTCTTGTCCCCCCCTCTTTTCCTGCGGCCTGCCAGGTTGCGTGCTCGGATAAGGGTCTGGTATGGATTTTTGGGGGGACCCCACGCCGTTTTTTTTTTTTTTTAGCGCGGGGTTCCCCTTAAAATCCATACCAGACCTGAAGGGTCTGGTATGGAATTTAGGGGGAACCCCACGTCATTTTTTTTAAATTTTGGCCGGGGTTCCCCTTAATATCCATACCAGACCTGAAGGGCCTGGTATGGAATTTAGGGGGACTCCCACGTCATTTTTTAAAAAAAATTTTGGTTTGGGGTTTCCCTGTGTTGAATTCCCATGCCGTTTTTATCAATGAACTTCTATGTGTATTGTCGGCAATGCAATAGCCGCGGGTAGTTTTAAATGGAATTTTTCCTTCGAAATGTCATTTTGCTGTCAGACTGTTCTAAACACGGGAAACATGCGCCCCTTTACAGGCATACTATAGACACCCCCCAGGTACAAAATTTAAAGGGATATTACACTTTTATTAAACAAAGAGAAGTCTTGCGAGCCACAATAATCCAATGCTCCGTGTGCACAAAACGTGAAAATCAAAAATAAGAAATGAAAATAGATATCTAGCAGCAAACGCAGTTCACGTATTCATAAACGTGCAAAGAGTGTAAATAAAAGATTTTTGCGCTGCGCTTGATAATATAACATAAGAATAATACCAAAAATCACTTAAAAATAAATAAATTTCAAACAAGGTGAATATATATTTCTACACGATAACTTCATGCGTGCAATGTGCATATATATATTGGAGATGATTATATGCACATTGCACGCATGAAGTTATCGTGTAGAAATATATATTCACCTTGTTTGAAATTTATTTATTTTTAAGTGATTTTTGGTATTATTCTTATGTTATATTATCAAGCGCAGCGCAAAAATCTTTTATTACACTTTTATTGTTTGACTTTAAGCATTATTAAAATCACTGCTCCTGAAAAAAGGGCCGTTTTTAAAACTTTTTTTTGCATTGATCCATGTCCCCTGGGGCAGGACCCGGGTCCCCAAACACTTTTTATGACAATAACTTGAATATAAGCCTTTAAAATTAGCACTTTTGATTATTCATGTTCGTGTCCCATAGTCTTTAACGGTGTTCACGTGTTCGAGCGAACTTTTTTCCTGTTCGCATGTTCTGGTGCGAACCGAACAGGGGGGTGTTCGGCTCATCCCTACTGGTTAGGTAATACGGGCCCTGCGGTGCACCGGAGAAGCTGTAGGGATCCCGTTCCGCGGTGTCCCTAGGTCTCTCAATGGAGAGTGAGGAGGTATTGGATGAGGGCGGCGGTGGCGGCGGCCAATACTAAAGTTGCCCGCCTCAGCAATGCCTTCCATTGATGTGGCTCATTTCAGCGAGGGTAGGCGGAAGTCGCTGTATCAATCAGGCAGATCTACAAGAGGAATATCCAGGGTGGAGCAGAAATGTTCCATGTCTTCAGGGACCCTTGGAAGAGCTGTACGGCCTTGGTGCTGAGAGGCTGAAGGGAAATTTCCAGCGGTATATGATGAACCTGGTCCTCAGGATGTCTAGTAAAGGGCCGTAGTTCGCGCCTTCTTTGCAGGGCTGATGTTTGATAGATCTTGATATATCTTGATCATTGAGCCTTGGAAGGACAGCTGATTACGATTTTTGAATGCACGTAGGATTTCTTCTTTGAGTGGGAAATCTGTAAGACAACAAACCGTATCTCTGGGGGGATCTGTATCTCTTCCCCTCGGGCGCAGTGCTCTGTGGACGCGCTCAAAAGCGATCGGTGTGTCCAGAGGTCGTTCAAGTAGATCGTTAAAGATGGAAGCGATCGTTTGGGAGAGCTGGTTGGGATCAATCATTTCTGGTACTCCCCTTACCTAGAGGTTGCGGCGCCTCCCGCGATTATCCACTTCCCTTCCTTGTGTTAATGAATAGATGTTTACTATGCCTCAATTTATGAATGAACAGGAAGCCTCTGTTCACTGGCAATAGAAGCACTGGCTAATAGATTCAGACAATCTAAAATCTACAAAGGTATCAGGGTGGGGGAAAAGATTGAACATATAGGATTGTATGCAGACAACATCATACTATACATGGAAGATGTGCACACTTCATTAGGGGAGGCAATGAAAATAATAGAAACATACTATCTGGGCTTAAAATAAATTGGCAGAAATCCACATTGATGCTATTGGGGCCAGGAAAGGAAGGGAAACCTCAGACCTCATTAAAAATAGTTGACACATATAAATATTTAGGAATAAATATTACATTGGAACCAGAAGAAGCTATCAAAGCAAATATAGACCCTTTGGTAGAGTATGTGAAGAATAAATTGGGAATATGGAAAAAATGACCGTTATCAATGGCAGGGAGATTACAGTTGATTAAATCTATTATACTGCCGAAGTGTCTATATGTGATGGCGCATTCGGTGGTAAAGATACCAAAATATATATTTAAAAAATTAAACTCCAAGATGACGAGGTTTATTTGGGCATATGGGAGATGTAAATTAAAACTCTCTATGTTACAAAGACCCAAAACTGCAGCAGGGTTGGCATTACCAGATTTATACTTATACTAGCAAGAATGGGGGGAAGTTGTGACTTCATATGAGGCAGAGACTTGGCGGGGACTCGTGCCTCCATCCCTGTCTAGACCTACCAATTGATCTCCTACCTGCATTTTATTTAACAAAAATTCCTCCACCCTCGTTTCTTGTTCCTGCATTACCCAGGTTCTTAGATGTTTTAATTGCCCCGCCAGGTAGTATAAGTATAAATCGATAAAGGAGAGAAGGCGGGACTTTAAATGAAGCGTGCAGTCGATAGTGAAGGGTCAAAAGAAGGGAGATATTATTGTATAAACATGATAAATATTCCATACAGATAGGTACATGGGTCACAAAAGTTCATCATTTACATATATTTATATTATATCGGTATTACACATTGCATGTACAAGGGTTAGTAGTTCATCTATAATAATTATATCTGTGTTACATTGTTACTACACATTGTATATACAGAGGCTCTACGCGTTTCGTGGAGTATTCATATCCACACTTCAGGAGCGACAATGTGTATTAACTGAAAATAAAACATATAATACATTTTAAGGTCAAATGCTTGTAAAAAATAGGAAAAAATTATAGAAATGTATATAACTTGGGAATAACCCCTAGCCATAAAAATACTCAAAACTACCATGCAATAAGAGCGCAGTGGTGAGGGCTGGTGGCTCCCCATAGGGGCATCTTTTCCGGGAGCTGTGCCAGCGGCGAGCGCAAGTGGGACCCCCCCACATTACAACACCGGGGGGTGGACAAAATTCCAAAGGGTGGTGGTCCCTGATATGGATTGTGTGGGTGATTTGGAGACATCTTAAGGGGTATCTGGAAAAAATGTGAGAGTGAATGGGATGACGTAAAAAATAAATAAATAAATAAATAAATAAATAAATAAATAAATAAATAAAAAATTAAAATGTATAATTAAAATAAAATTGAAATATGTGTGAATGTGAAAATGTATGTCTGATGTGAAGGCAGCATTTAGAGCTTCTGTCAGAAGTGGTAAACGTGCATTTGACCTTAAAATTTGACCTTAAAATTTATTATATGTTTTATTTTCAGTTAATACGCATTGTCGCTCCTGAAGAGTGGATATGAATACTCCACGAAACGCGTAGAGCCTCTGTATATACAATGTGTAGTACCACTGTAACACAGATATATTTATTATAGATGAACTACTAACCCTTGTACATGCAATGTGTAATACCGATATAATATAAATATATGTAATAAATGATGAACTTTTGTGACCCATGTACCTATCTGTATGGAATATTTATCATGTTTATACAATAATATCTCCCTTTTTTGACCCTTCACTATCGACTGCGCGCTTCATTTAAAGTCCCGCCTTCTTTCCTTTATCGATTTATACTTATACTACCTGGCGGGGCAATTAAAACATCTAAGAACCTGGGTAATGCAGGAACAAGAAACGAGGGTGGAGGAATTTTTGTTAAATAAAATGCAGGTAGGAGATCAATTGGTAGGTCTAGAAACAACAGAACTAAGAAGGGTCAGAGTAAAAATTCCCCTTCTAATGCCCCGTACACACGGTCGGACATTGATCAGACATTCCAACAACAAAATCCATGAATTTTTTCCGACGGATGTTGGCTCAAACTTGTCTTGCATACACACGGTCACACAAAGTTGTCGGAATTTCCGAACACCAAGAACGCGGTGACGTACATCACGTATGACGAGACTATAAAAAGGCAGTTCAATACCAAGCGCGGCACCCTTTGGGCTCCTTTTGCTAATCTCATGTTAGTAAAAGTTTGGGGAGAGACGATTTGCGCTTTTTCAGACTCGTGGTTTTCAGATCGTATTTCTGGTGTTCAGTTTTTGCTTGTGGGTTTGTATCTGTTCTTCAGTGCATGCAGTGAGTTCCCATTGATTTGTCATTGTGTTCTTGTCCGTTAGTTACTAATTTTCAGGTCGCTCTTCACAGGCCTTGCTGTTCTTCAGTGCGTTCTGTTACTTCATTCTGACCAGCCGACCGTTTTCTAGCCATGTTGCGTATACGTACTCCTCGTAGAGTTTGTGCTGTGCGGGGGCTTGGTATTGGGGTCCTGACCTTGACACAAGTCCAGTCCATGAACAGGATGGGGAGGAGTTCATGGACCAAGAATTGGTTGCTCCAGCGTGACCAGTTCTGTCATATGCCTTTGTTCCGTGTGATCCGTATGAATAATCCTGACGATTTCAGGAACTTTCTCCAGATGACGGACCCCGTATTTCACCGTTTGTTGGCTTTGCTGACCCCTTATATCAGCAGGCAGGATACCTGCATGAGGCAAGCCATCACTCCGGAGCAGAGGCTCGTCGCTACCCTGCGGTACTTGGCGACGGGGAGAAGCCTGCAGGACCTCAAGTTCTCGACAGGCATCTCCCCCCAGGCTCTGGGGATCATCATCCGAGAGACCTGTTCTGCCATCATCCAGGTCCTGCAGAAGGACTATATTAAGGTAAGATTTTTATCCTTTAACATCACATTTTATTGTATTTAATGTTTGTTAATATATTGTATTTCTTTCCTCAATCCCTAATTACCATAACTGTAATATGCTGTGAATGTCCCCTTTGTCCTCATGCATGCTGGAATTTTTAAAATATTTTTTTGTCCTTCATGCATATTTGCCTTCACTTACCTCCCCAGCATGCTCTCCTGGGCCCATATACACCTTGTCTACTCAATTAACAATGTATTTTGTCAGCTCCATAGTAGTGCTTTACCCTAAATACCCCCTAAAATGTTTAAAATTGTGATTTGTGCTTTAAATTCAGGCAGAGTGCCAGAGGTTTTTTTTTTTGAGTCCCAAAATCATTTGGAACCCTCCGTCCCCCCAACTGCTAACTCAGCTGATACCAATCCTCTATCTATCCTCAAGCCTCTATCTGCTGACTTTGCCAAACCCATACACACTATACCCATCTCTTTTGTGGTCATATTTATGGATGAATTCACCAAAGCATGTAGTGCAAGGGCCTGCCTGAATACTTTCAAATGGTACTGTTTAAAGTTTTTGTATCCTATTATTATCTTGATAGGTAATAGCAGAATGTAAAAATGTGCTAAAATGTGTACAGTGTGTATTTATATCTTTGTATTATGACACTTCTTACCTGTCCAGTGGGCTGCCAATAGTGTAAGTAAGGAGGGGCTGGCCAAAGTAATACACATTATTTTAGGCATTCATCTCTCAATGAAGTGGAGAGGGTTACCTGGCCAAAACATCTCCCCCCCTAAAATTTTTAAAATGGCCCATGAGAGGGTTGGGGAGGAATCTGATAGGAATCTGATGGCAGACTGTGGCCTCCCACTTTGCCCAGCGGTGGGACTTTCCTAACTGCGTCGGTGCAATTGATGGGAAACACGTCCACATCGTCCCACCACCCAACTTGGGGTCCTGCTATTACAACTACAAGGGGTTCAATAGTATTGTGATGTGGGCGATGGTGTCGGATACTTACGAGTTCCTGTATGTGGACGTGGGGAAGAATGGCCGGATGTCGGATGGTGGAGTCATCGCCCACACAGAGTTCTACAGGCGTCTCCAAAATGGCAGCTTGGGCTTGCCACCTCCATAAGACAATGCGGAAGGACTTCCATTCGTCTTCGTTGCGGATGAAGCGTTTGCGCTGGGGGACCATCTTATGCGGCCATTCCCTATGAGGACCCTCACCCCCAGACCAGAGGGTTTTTAATTACCGGCCGGTTCCGCCTATTTCTTACACCGATACACATGGCGGAATATAAACTCAATCACATCATCCTGGCTTGCTGTGTTCTCCATAACTTTTTAAGGAGAAATTCTTAGAACTATGCTGGCTCAATTGGGCCTGAGGCCGGAATTAATATTAATGAACCAACCCTGATGGCGTTTGAAGCTGGCCGTCCTGGCTTGCCCCCCCCAGAGTGTCCGCGAGGTCTGCATAAGATACATGGAATACTTTTCGGGTAGGGGGGCCATCGATATGCCAGACAATGTCTGAGACATTTTTTAAATAAAAATATATTTTAAACTGAACAAATATTTGCTTTGATTTACTGCTTGGCTTTCTTTTAGATGACCATGACCGAAATTTGTGAAGTCTTGAAAATGGCGTGATTGTGTAAAGGAACTAAAGTGTAAACTTACACTACAAGTGCACTTGAGACTGCACTGAAACTGCATTTGTAGTGCAAATTGGATTTGCCTTTAGTAAATAACCCCCATTGTCACTGAAAACACCAACTTTACTACAAAAAATGCTTTTGAGCATTGAAAGAAGAAGCCACACATTGTTGATTCTCAATTTTTTTAATCAAAGCACAATCACATGTGCATTTCTAAAAGGTTTTTAGAACAAACCAACATGTTTGTTGTATAACAATTTTTAGGTCACATTAAAAGTAGAAATTGCCTTTTAAGGTAAAACAGGCATGTTTAAAACCATAAAAAAATACACAACTCTGGAACTTACAAAGTTCAACTTTTATAGAAATTGAAGGCAATATCAAACATGAGTATTTTTAAACTGCGTTTGATATTGCGTTCAGCAAATGGGGTGAAGTCACCCCTGGAAAAGACAAATTTTGAAGATGCACACAAATTGCCGAATGTCAACATGTGCTAGCTGCCATCATGGGGGATCAAGGGACGTGTTTTGTGGGTGCAACCCCTTCCTCTCAGCTACTTTATTATTGAGGAAGGGGTTGCACCCACAAAACGCGTCCATTGATCTCCCGTGATGGCAGATAGCACATGTTGACACACTGTGTGCATCTTCAAAATTTGGCTTTTCTATAATATGTCAAAAAATTGTCAGAAAAAAACCCAATAATAAAGCAGAAATAAGTTAGGGTTTTCTAGGGGTTTTAAATTCTCCCTAAAACATCAATGATGTTCTTCATTTTGTTTTGCTTGATGTTTTCCAAGTCCCTATTACACCCCATTATCTCGCCGATCAGGATCTGGGCACTTTCACTGGTGAAGTGACATTCCTCTTCCACAACATCAAGATCACCTAAAATATAAAAAAAAAAAACACACCATGTATTATAAATATGCCGGCATCCATCTCCTACCTGAGCCTCTGGTCGCAGACACTCACCTGTTGTGGTGACAATTTCCACCACGTCTCCCTCCTCCTCCTCCTCTGGTTGGGTTTGGGGGATTTCCCCTTCTTCCTGAGGTGGGGGGTTTGTTGTATCCTCTGATGAGTGGTGTCCTCTGAGTCTTTTCTCCCCTATGTGAAAAAAAAATAGGTATTCTTAGCACACAGATATTTGATGTCAGAAATAGGAATATGAAACATTGCTTGGAAGTGGAGTACAATTGTCTATTTTGGCAGAGTTCCAAGATGAAGAAATATTGTTTTCCTTTGTCAAGCTTGAATACTTACCTGTTCTGTACAAGCTTCACAGATGGAGACACCCCTATAGTATACACTGGAGCACCTGTGTGGACCCCCTAATAAAAAGGGTGTTCTTGTGTCCCACACTAGTGCTCCAGCGTCCAGATGTGTAAACAGCTGCTGGGTGTCCTCTCCTTACACAGAATCTAGTTTGCATTTCATTCTAGTTACTAACCGATCTACACAACAAAATTATTTTCAGAGAAGTAGGCCAGAAAAAAATGTATTGAACTGCATCTGGACAAAACATGGTGTTTTATTGGCCAAACAAACAATGTTTCCTACGAACGAATAATGTGTCCATGAACATGAAAGTTGTCATAGGCGTGCGCACAGGGTGTGCCGGGTGTGCCCAGGCACACCCTAATCCCCCCATGCGCATTAGCGTTATCGTTCTGTGTAGCATCAAGATGGGAAAGATCTCCCTCTTACTGGCTCTGCCATAAGAGAAGTGTTTATCCTTTTCTCTTTCACTGTGCCAGCAGGGGGATCAATGTGCCGGAGTCATATATATGTAGATACATACACATGCATGTGTGTTTGAGCTTAAGGGTGCACACCCTAATGCATTAGGCTGCGCACACCTATGAAAGTTGTCATTTTAAACTGTACAACAGTATAAAGAAAAGCACATGGAGCAGCACGAACGTAATAAAAATAAAGAAAAGGGACACAGGACAACTACCGTATTTATCGGCGTATAACACGCACAGGCGTATAACACGCACATTCATTTTAAGAGGGAAGTTTCAGGAAAAAAACTTAAATTTTAAATAAGGAACTTTGAAGCAAAATAAGGGTCAGTGCCCATCTGCAGCCTCACCATTGCCATCAATGCAGCCTGATCAATGCTCATCTGCAGCCTCACAAGTGCCATCAATGCAGCCTCATTATTCCACATCAGTGCAGCCTCATTATTCCACATCAATGCAGCCTCGCCATTGCCATCAATGCAGCAGCCTCACCATTGCCATCAATGCAGCCTGAATGATGCCCATCTGCAGCCTAGAGGAGACAGGGAGGGGGGCGGGACGAGCGCCGACAGATTACATACAGATACAGTGAGAATCTCCTATGATAGACAGAACAGTGGTCCAATGGTGGCCCAGGAGATGGGACTTCCTATTACAGAGGCCGCCAAGTAAACAGAAGATTCAAACTGTATGTATTCTTACGGCTCTTGTCACGCCCCCCTCCCTGTCCCCTCCGAGGCAAAATTGAAGTATTGGCGTATAACACGCACACGCTATTTGCACCCGATTTTCATGGTGAAAAAGTGTGTGTTATACGCCAATAAATACAGTACTTACTTTTTTGCAGCACTCTCCTGATCCTTCTTTTAAAATATTTTATTGTTTTGAGTTAAATATAGTACAAGTTTACAAAGAAAGATTATAACATTCTTGTATATATAAAGTAACTGGCAATTGTAATGTATCACATGGGCGAGCATGGTATGAAAAGTAGCACGCAATATATCTTAAGTGTTTATATCATATAATGTGAAACCATGGTCCCCATAAGAGTGCTGTGGCTGGATCAGGAAGCAAAGTAATATTAAACATAGTGGAAAGCATCTTAAACACCTCCAACCAAAAGGATTCAACTATTTTACATTCCCACCACATGTGCATTTGTGTACCTAGTACTGAACATCCTCGGAAACAGTGGGACGGGTATTGTGGAGAAAACTTGGAGATTCTGGCAGGGACTAGGTACCATCTAGTGAGAACTTTGTAATTAGTTTCGAGAGCGACAATATTAGGTGATGCTGATTTGGTATTATGCCATATTTGGGTCCAGTTTATTTGTTCTGGTTGTAATTGAAGGTCTGTTTCCCATTTTTTGGTATATGTCAATGGGGATGAAGAGTTTTGTGAGAGTAGTTGAATATATATCTGAGATGAGTCCTCTTCTATGAGGATCAGTTTTTGCAAGCTTTTTCGAATACAGTAAGATTAGGAGATGTCGAGTCTGAAGGTGCATTTGTAGACAAGAAATTTTTGATTTGTAGGTACCAAAACATTTCTGAGGGCGGGATATTACGTGTATCGCAGAGAGTTGGAAAGGGTGTGATATCCCGGGTTTAGTGATATGCCCTCGTTAATCCCGCTTTTGACCAAGCTAGGAAAGAGTTTGGGGAAGACCAGGCCGGGTAGAATGATGGATTTTGTAAGAACGAGAGGAGAGGATTGTGTGAAGATTGGAGGCCAAATCGAGTTTTCAGTCTATCCCAGATTGAAAGACTATGTTTGGTAATTGGATTTGTAATCCTCCGATGTTGTGATGGAGAAAGCCACAAAAGATTAGCTGTAGAAAGAGGATCACATTCAACCGATTCCAATGCCACCCATAGTGGAATTTCAGATGTAGCATGGTATTTAGTTAATTGTGACAGTTGTGCTGCATAGTAGTATTTGGTAAAGTCTGGTACACCTAGACCCCCTTTAATTCTGAGGGAATACAGGGTAGGTTTAGGTAATCGAGGTTTGGCATTGCCCCAAATATATTGGGGCAATGCCAAACTAGCCATCCTAGGTGTGCTTGTGTTTAATCCAGTCACTGGATTAAACAGCACACCTAGAGCACACCTAGAATGACTACAATGACAGGTCTAAACAGCTTCTGATGGCTGACTGAGAGAAACTTGGGAAATACCGGAGAGGAGAAAAGGTGTTATTATATCCGTTTATCAAGAGACTGTGGTTGGGTCATAAGCCTCAAAGCGGAATTGATCTCCTGATAAGAGATCGGGGCAGCTGGTAAGAGGCTGTGATTTTCCAGGTGGAAGGACTTTTCTATCTTATATCACTACTTTTATGCCCCGTACACACGGTCGGATTTTCCGATGGAAAATGTCCGATCGGAGCGTGTTGTCGGAAATTCTGACCGTGTGTGGGCTCCATCGGACATTTTCCATCGGATTTTCCGACACACAAAGTTTGAGAGCAGGATATAAAATTTTCCGACAACAAAATCCGTTGTTGGAAATTCCGATCGTGTGTACACAAATCCGACGGACAAAGTGCCACGCATGCTCAGAATAAATAAAGAGATGAAAGCTATTGGCCACTGCCCCCTTTATAGTCCCGACGTACGTGTTTTACGTCACCGCGTTTAGAATGATCGGAACGCGTGTATGCAAGACAAGTTTGAGCCAACATCCGTCAGAAAAAATCCTAGGATTTTGTTGTCGGAATGTCCGAATAAAGTCCGACCGTGTGTACGGGGCATTATGGTGTTTTTCAAGTTTGAAGTCACTGTTTTATATGAAGAAGAAACTTTTCCCATAATGTGATTTACTACAGTACCAGCTTACTTCCTCTTGATTTAACAACCTCCTCATGTACTCCACTTTAGATGTGATCCCTTTCTTATCTTGTAATGTGATTATTGTACATGTTTTTAGAGTTCTAAACACTGCTAAATATATCAATTTCACGTAGGGATTTGAACCTTATATTTAAGGTATACAGTACCTATTTTATATCGGTCACACCTAGCGCGGTTTATTTCTTGTATTATTATATTGATTGTGGGTATCTCACGGTTTAAACTGCAGCAAGACCATTTTACCATTATTATTTTTATTTATATTTGTATCGTCCAGAGTAGACAGGTGATTGCTGTCTTGTCTCCCCTGGAAGTTCCTTTTAGACAGCGATGTATGTTTTACTATTTTTACATATATGTTATTATGTTGGAAGAAAATAAATGTAAAATTATGTCAAATAATATGCAAGTAAAAAATTTTGTAATAAAGAGTTTATAAAAAAAATTATATATATATATATATATATATATATATATATATATATATATATATGTAAAAAATAATAAAAAATACAATCATACAAAAATAATATATAATGGTAAAAAATTATAAATAAAAAAAACAATAAAAATAAAAAATCTACTGACACCAGTGGCAGAACTACCAGGGTTGCAAAGGTCGCACTTGCAACTGGGCTCTGGCGTTCCACCACCATGAGGAGACCTCAAGACAGCAGGAAGGAGGCCCACTGTGGGACTGTAATAAAGGGTCCCACGATGGGAGTAAAGGGCCCCGGGATTAGTAGGAAGGTCCCCGGTCGGAGCCAGGGGGGCCCTTCGTAGTTTTTAGCCCCAGGGCTCTAAAGGTTCTAGTTAAACCTTTGCTTACTTTCATTGACGGACACAGCTCTTCCATATTCTTGACCGCAGTGACGTCCCAAAGCAGTGCCTCAGTGAGGGGTGGCTAACTGGAGAAGAACATGCAACAACACCCGAGAACCCCCCCAGAAGAGGAATGAGAACAAACAGCTGCCTGCAAAACCTTGTGGCCGAATCACGCATCCGAAGATGTCAAAACATCAACTTTGTAAAACTTGGTAAAGGTATGCACAGATGACCAGGTGGCCACCTTGCAAACACTAGACACAGACAATGGATGTCGGAACTCCCAGGATGCACTGATCGCTCTGGTAGAACGTGCCGCAACATGTAAGGGAGGAGCCTACCTTAATTGGCATAAGCCTTAAAGTGATACTAAACACTCGCTGTTTAATTTACATCTATTATGTGGATGACGGCTCCAAATGTGGATGAAATTATTTTTAATTTAAAAAAACATCTAAGTCCCTTTTTCCTAATGGATATCCAGCTGTCACATGACCCGGCTCTCTCCCAGCCGGTCTGCCGGGAAACATAAGCAGGAGGAGCTTCTAGCCCTCTGCTGCAGGTCACATGTTAAAAAAAAACAGCCTTTGGAATACAGAGTAAAAATAAATAATTAATATTAATAAACTGTTTTCAATTGTCATACGAATATATATTTGAAATGAAATCTTTATTGTTTTGTGTAAATAACACGGTGTGGGCAGATTCCTGCCATTCACACCCCTCCATCCTATGTCTAAGAATAAGAGGGAGGTGAAGCCTCCATCAATCTAACATGTAATATCCCCCCCCCATTGTGTTTAGCTAGTTAGTGGGCATGGAGGAGGAGGGAGGGAGTGGCCTGTCATTGTGTATACGCCCACATGTGTGACTCTGTAGTCACATGGGCTGCTTAGATGTGATAGGGAGGAAATGCTCAGCATAGAAACTCACTGAGAACTGAGCATGTGCAGAGGTGCCAACACTGCTCTGCAAAATCACTAGCTGAATTGGGGACATGGACAGGAGGGGGAGCTAGAGAGCAGCAGGATCAACCAGGTTTTTTGCAGAATACAGAAAAGGAATCGCATAGTGATGATTGAGTTGGGCAGCATGGAATACAACATTTATTCATCGTTTTTTTATGATGGGGGTTTAGAGACACTTCAACAACAATCTGCCTGACCCATCAAGACATAGTGGCCTCCAATCCTTTGCGTGGGCCATCAGCAATCACAAAAAGAGTATCCAAGCTGCCTATAGCAGAAAGGGTGGTGGACTACCAGTTAGGACTGCCCATATGGGGGCGCTGTGTTCCTTTTTTTGCCAGGTGTCCTACTCCTGAAGGTGGCGCTATAACCCTAAAGTCAAGTATATGGAAGAAATGTGTTCATCAATGAATGAAAGAAAAAAATAATTATGGTAACATACGAGCTTATTTAACCACTTGACTCCCTGCGACGTTTTATCCCAAACTACTTTTTTTACCAGAATGATTTTTTGTTCTCTGTTTGTCTTCCACTTCATATGGAGCTAAACATCAAGTATGCTATTCTAGTTTCAAGCCAATTTTCTAGTTGCATCATGTTTGAATTTGTGATTCAAGGTACCACTCTGACCACAACATCTGGGCGTATCGCCAATTATTATAACATTATTCAACCTTTTTCTTTCTATAAAAAGAAGGGTAAAAATCCTGATGTTCATTAAGTATTTCAAATATCATTATTCCCCCACTAACACTAATGATGGGGCACTATTCCTCCCAATGACACCAATAATGGGGCTCTATTCCTCCCACTGACACCAATGATGGGGCACTATTCCTCCCACTGACACCAATGATGGGGCACTATTCCTCCCACTGACACCAACAATGGAGCACCATTCCTCCCACTGACACTAACAATGGGGCCCTTTTCTTTCCACTGAAAATGAAGCTAATACATTTCTCCTGGGCTTGGACAGCAGGACATGTGTTAATAAAGAAGCTCTCACGGGGGCGCATGCGCGGCAGCTCCCAAGATGGCTGCTGGCTACTAGAGCTCTGCTCCACCACCGCCCACTAAAAGCCACCAGAGCTCTCAGAGCGGTCCCTCAAGCCTCACACTGGGACCAATAAGCCGGGGAGACCCCCGGGAACCCTCGGCTGACTGCGGCGCAAGCCAGGAGGAGCCTCACGAGCCAGATGGCTGCGGCGGCCATCAAACATAGGAAGCTTTTCCAACTTTTCCATTCCATGCATGAAGACATACTCTTTCTCCAAGAGACTCACTTCCCCTCCTCATATAAACCTACTTTCCTCCACCAGCGCTTCCCCCAATTTTTTATTTCTTCGGCAGCCAACAAAACAAAAGGGGTGGTCATCTGCTTTGCTAATCACATTGACCTCTCCCAACCAGAGACTGTAATTGGCCCTCTGGGACGATACATTCTGGTCTCGGGGAACATTGATGGGGAACTATACACCTTTGTCTCTTACTACGCCCCTAATAAGGGACAGAAATTTTTTTGACTCCCTGCTACGCAAATTGCAACCACACCTAAAGGGAACGATCTTTATTGGTGGGGACTCTAACACCGTTTTCAATTTCTCTCTTGACAAATCTGGTGAAGGGAAACTGAAACCTAGGTGCCCTTCCAGACAGAGCATTAAAATAGTGAAACTACTTCATGACGCGGGATTGATAGACAACTGGAGGGAGGCTAACCCTCATGCTAAGGACTACACTCATTTTTCGGCACCTCACAACTCCTTTGCCAGGATAGACCACATCTTCACACGACCCACTACGATTCCTTTAATTAAAGGAGCCAAGATTGTAGATTCCCCCTTATCAGATCAATCGATGGTCACTCTAATCACACAAAGAACAACGGGACTTAGGGGCCCCCCTCAGTAGCGCCTGCAGTAATCCATTTTAAGAGATCCAATACAATGTACCGTATTAGAGGAGGCCATAAAGGAATACTTTGGTATAAATTCAACAAGTGGCGTCTCTCCTGCGACCGGTTGGGTGGCTCATAAGGCCGTTATCAGGGGGGAAAATTATCCAATTGACAGCTAAACTTAGGGCGGAACATAGAGCTGACACAATGAAACTAACCGAGGATTTCCGATCTCTAGTTAAGTCACACAAACACCACCCCACACCAGAGTCTCTAGCTAATTTAGACAAAGCCCGGGCCCTCCTTAACCTGCACTTGACAATGGCTGCTGAAAGGCACCTCAGGTGGACAGGGGCGAAATTCTACTCCAAAAAAGATAGGATTGGTTCGAGACTGGCTGTTAAGATTAGTCCCAAACCCCGCTCCCTAGCATTCCTGAAAATTAGATTACCCTCAGGAGATCTGACTCAGAATCCAGCCAAGATCATGGAAGCCTTCCTTCAGTTCTATTCCGAACTTTATAAACCGAACCTCCCACCCTCCCGACCGACACAGAATATGTTTATAGACTCCCTCTCGCTGCCCACCCTTTCTAAAGACCACAAGGACCTCCTGGAGAGCCCGTTCAGCCAAGAAGAGGTACTAGACACAATCAAATCTTTAAGTAGGTTCTTCACCTGGACCAGATGGTTTTTCCACTGGTTACTACTAAAAATTTGGATCCTGCCTGGCCCCACACTTAACAAGATTATTCAACTCCCTTAGGGAGGGTACCCCTTTGGGGGAAGACCTAAACTCAGCATATATTTCGGTAATACCCAAACCAGGGAAGGATACAAGCAAGGTAGGGATTTATCGTCCGATCTCTCTGATAAACAACGATATCAAACTTTTGACAAAGATACTAGCTAACAGGGTAGCGAGTTTCATCCCATTATATATTCATAGAGATCAGGTGGGTTTTATCCCCAGGAGAAAAGGCCCAGATCAGATTCAACGGACCATCAATGTCATCTCACTCCATAAATCCCAATGGGATGGGGGCCCCCCTCAGAAAGGTTTTATCCTCTCTATTGACCTACACAAGGCCTTCGATTCCATTGACTGGGCATACCTGTCTGATATCCTACGGAGATGGGGCATTGGCCCATACTTTTTAAACCTAATCCAATCGCTTTACTCTAACCCATCATCTCAGGTACGCCTGATGGGCAGATACTCGGCCTTGTTCCCTATAGGCAGGGGCACCAGACAGGGATGCCCACTCTCCCCCCTCCTCTTTGCAATGGCCATCGAAACTCTCGCCATAGCAAATAGATTGAATCCCGACATTAAGGGGGTAGCTTGCGGGGACCAGGAACACAAATGTGCACTCTACGCAGACCTCCTCCTCTATATAACATCTCCTCTAATTTCCACCCCTGGGATTTACAAAGTGCTGAGCTCATTCAGCTAAATTTCTGGCCTGAGGGTCAATATGACTAAATCAACAGCTCTGAATATAACTGTTCCTCCTGACCTGCTTACACAGCTTGCAAGCAACTTTGTCTTTTCCTGGGCCCCTGCAGCGATTCCTTACCTAGGGATCAATCTAACACCGTATATCAATAACCCTTTTAAAGCAAACTACCCCCCTATGATTCTCTAATGTAGGGGCGAATTGGAAAAGTGGTCTAGATGTGGCCTGTCCTGGCTGTGCATGCCGTAAAGATGACGCTCCTTCCCCGTCTTTTATACTTATTCTGCTCTCTGCCAATCCCACTCACAAAGCGATTACTCAGTTAATTTCAGTCAGAAGTAATACGCTTTGTCTGGGGTAACAAGGGGTATAGGTGACCATCCAGAACCCTTCTTCGCCTGAAATCCCAGGGTGGTCTGGGGCTACCGGACCTCTGGGGATACTACCAGGCTGCGCAATTATCACAAATTTCAATGATCTTTTCCAGGGGCCCAAAACCTGACTGGCTCATGGAAAGGAAAGCAATCCCCCTCAACACCATTGATTTTCTCCTATGGAGTGATCCAAAGACCAGGCCGGCTATAATGTCCCCCACCCTCTCTCACTCCATGCTCTAAGTTAGACACACACCACTCCCTGACATCCCCCCTGAAATGACTAGCTCATATATTCCATAATGCGAACTTCCCTCCGGGGCTAAATATACCGGCGTTCAGATGGTGGACGGATAAAGGCCTCTACCACATAGGCCACTTTCTTTCCCCAGCAGGTCCTCTTACCTTGTCCTACTGCAGGAGGAAACTGGACATGCCTGATACGGAAATATTCAGATTCTCCCAAATCTCAAATTTTTTAAACTCCATCTGGACTAACAAAACGGAACCTCCTACAATAACCCCTTATGAGCACTGGTGCTCCAGTACTATGGACCAGAAAGGAGGCATCTCCTTGATTTACACAGCTCTACTGACAAATCTGGAAAAGCCGACTTATGCTCGGGCCTGGGAGGAGGACACGGACAGAACGTGGACTGCACCAGAATGGTTCCGGTCCTCGATACGCTCCTATAAAGGTATTTGCAATATTTCTATCATAGAAGCCAGTCTAAAGGTTTTGACCAGGTGGTATTATGTTTCCTCCAGATTAGCATTGATTTACCCAGGGACCTCCCCATTATGCTTCAGAAGATGTGAGCTTGAGGGCACAATGCTACATATTTGGTGGACCTGCCCCCGCATTAGATCCTTCTGGCAGAAAATCTTTCGAACTACTAGCTCTTTAACGAACGAAACGGTAAATCCTAACCCCAACATAGCACTACTTAATCACAATATCCCTAACCTACCTAAGCACCTACAGGCCCTCTCTTTCTTTATTTTGTTAGGAGCTAAAATTACTATAGCTAAGGCATGGAAGAGGCCCACCGTTTCCTTCCAGGGTTGCAGGCGGAAAGTATCCTGGATTATGGCTCAGGAGCAAATAGTAGAAAAACTTAATGACAAAATTGGGAGGTTTAATGCCACCTGGGAACCTTGGGCTACATTCTGTAATATACTTTAACTTCCTGAAATGGAGACTGGAACCAAGAATGCTCCCTCCCCTCCCTGACCCCATCCTGTACTTATCTCCTTTCCTTTCACCCGTTTCTTCTCCCTCCTTTCTGGGATAATCTAGTCCCTCGCTCACCTATTGTGCAGAAGGACCTGCAGTTACCCCTATGGGGGATGATTTAGTGATTGTTGGTCAGGCTGTCAGGGGGGACTTGCCCTCACTATTATGCAGTTAACATTCAACCACCATGGATTTACTCTTTGACATGGAAGCCTCCGCTTTTATAGCCTCTCCATTCGATGAATATTGACCTCAGCTACGGGAGTGGTCGTGGACTCTGGGGGGGGGCTCTGTACATACCCACAGAGAGTTCCCACAGGGGTGGTGCGTATGGGACCTCTCGGGCCGTCCGACGACCACCTCCCGGAGTCTAGTTACTCCCCTCACTGTTAATCTCTCAGTTATAGTCTCCCTGACAGTCCTGACCAGTGGCGTCTCTAGGGGGTGGCTGTTGGGGCTATAGCCCTGAATCTGGGGCCCATAGCCCAGAGTCTCTGCAGGGGTCCCCAAGGGGAGGGGAGGCTCTCTGGGGACCCTGATGTAAGTGGGGGGGCTCTCTGGGGAGCCTGATGCAGGGGGGAGGCTCTCTGGGGACCCTGATCTAAGGAGAGCTCTTTGGGGACCCTGATTTAAGGGGGAGGCTCTCAAGGGACCCTGATTTAAGGGGGATGCTCCCTGGGAACCCTGATGCAAGGAGGAGGCTCTCTGGGAACCCTAATGCAAGGGGGAGGCTCTCTGGGGACCCTGATGTAAGGGGGTCTCGCTGGGGACCCTGATGTATGGGGGGGAATCTCTGGGGATATATATACACACACACATGTATATTATATACATGTGTATGCCCGCT
Source organism: Aquarana catesbeiana (assembly GCF_042186555.1). NCBI lineage: Eukaryota > Metazoa > Chordata > Amphibia > Anura > Ranidae > Aquarana > Aquarana catesbeiana. Next base: position 7,795,452 of record NC_133330.1, read on the forward strand.
CAAGCATACGACTTTTTTTACTACGTTGCTATGGGCTCTAGCCCCAGATCTTTTGTAGACCTAGCAATGCCCCTGTGGCATCTCTAGGGGGTGGCTTTTGGGGCTATAGCCCCCGAGTCTGGGGCCTATAGCCCAGAGTCTCTGCAGGGGTCCCCAAGGGGAGGGGAGGCTCTCTGGGGACCCTGATGTAAGTGGGGGGCTCTCTGGGGACCCTGATGCAGAGGGGAGGCTCTCTGGGGACCCTGATCTAAAGAGGAGGCTCTCTGGGGACCCTGATTTAAGGGGGAGGCTCTCTGGGGGCCCTGATTTAAGGGGGAGGCTCTCTGGGAACCCTGATGCAAGGGGGAGGCTCTCTGGGAACCCTAATGCAAGGGGGAGGCTCTCCGGGGACCCTGATGTAAGGGGGTCTCGCTGGGGACCCTGATGTACGGGGGGAATCTCTGGGGATATATATACACACACACACGTATATTATATACATGTGTATGCCACCCCCATCAAATCATTCTTTGCAGCTATTACCTTTTGTACCACCACCCCCTCCCTTTAGAATGTAAGCTCTACGAGCCGGGCCCTCCTGTACCTTTTGTATTGAACTGTACTGTAATTGTGTTGTCCCCCCTCTACATTGTAAAGCGCTGTGTAAACTGTTGGCGCTATATAAATCTCGTATAATAATAATAATGCCCGCTCAAGCATACGACTTTTTTTACTACGTTGCTATGGGCTCTAGCCCCAGATCTTTTGTAGACCTAGCAACGCCCCTGGTCCTGACCATATATATTGAGTACACCAAAACTGGTTTATTTTTATACCTTTCTCCTTATTTTACCTCATTTTACCAATGCGGTTAAACTGGTTTGTTTCATGATTCAATGTATAATACTCTGCCAAGTATAACTAGCTATACATCTATACGATGTATGAATGTTGTATCCAATAAAAATACTTTAAAAGCAAAAAAAAAAACAGAATGGTAAAAATGCAGTATGTTTCCTCATTGAGCTATTTAAAAAATAATTGCATTATGGCTGCTAATCATATTGGACACAATATATGGCATTTTTCCGCGTGGGCTTCCCTTGAGGTTGTGTAAATGTATATAACATTCCTATGGTGTTTGCAAATTGTTATACATAGACCCCAAAGTGTTTGTAGATTAAAAAAAAAAAAGAAAAGCATGCAGACCCCTCAAAAGGTCCCCTAAAAATACATAGCAGGCCATTAGGGGCCTGCTATGGATTTTAAAGGATCTTTGGGGTCTGTGTGTAGTCTTGCCTTCTAAAACCAAAAAAAGAAACCAGCAGGGAAATGTCATTTGCCAGCATTTTAAAACATTCATTTTTTCATTCATTTTTTCCTTTGTCAATTCACTGCTTTAAACACTTTACCTCCAGAAGATTTACCCCCCTCCCTTTGTGACCAGCCCATTCTTTTGCTATACTGAACTGCATTTACTAACAATCAGTGCATGCTGGGTTGGCGACGTCATCTGGGGGCGGTGTTACCAGGTGACGTCGTCAGGTGGCCCTGCCCCTCACCTATTTAAGAACTGTCAGATGCCGGAGCAGGCAAATGGCGGTTAGCCATTGTCGTGGGTGGAGCGTTTTTCTTTTTTCAGGTCCGGCGGTGGCGTCGGCGTCGTGATTGAAGATGGATCAAAGAACATTATTATTATAAGGAATTGTCAAAAACTGCGTATGTGTTTTTATTTCTTTTTGACACAATGGGTAGAGGTACAATGTACCCAATACTCATTCACATGAGGGGGGGGATCTGGGGGTCGCCTTGTTAAAGAGGGCTTCCAGATTCCAATAAGCCCCCCGTCCGCAGACCCCCACAACCACTGCCCGGGGTTGTGGGGAAGAGGCCTTTGTGGGGTGGGCTCGGGTCGCAGAGAGTGCGCTCTGATCTAGACATGTGCGGTTCTTTTCATTCCTAATTAAAATTTATCCAAATTTTCATTTTCCGGAATTCGGATTTATGCGAATTTCCGAATTAGAATAGTACCGAATTTAAACGAATCCGCAACCACGGAAAAAAAATTTGGACAAAATTCTAATCGTTTTCTAAGTGCTTTCCAATACTTTTCAAATTCTAATAGTTTTCAAATTCGGATTCGAAAACTTTTTAGATATTAATAGTTTTCCGATTTCCAAAGAGAACAGAAAATAAAGGAATAGAATAGAATTTTTTTTTCTATTCCTTTATTTTCTATTATATTTTATTCTCTTTGAAATTGGAAAATATTTCGAATTCGAAAACTCCTCAAAATTGATTCGAAAACTATTTGAATGGATCTGAATTTGAATTTAAAAAATTTAAATACTTTTCAAACCCTAATAGTTTTCAAATTCGAATTAGAAAACTTTTCAGATTTTAATAGTTTTCCGATTTCCAAAGAGAATAAAATAGAATTAAAAAATTAAAGGAAAAAAAAAAAATATTTTTTTCTATTCCTTTATTTTCTATTTTATTCTCTTTGGAAATTGGAAAACGTTTCGAATTAGAAAACTCCTCAAAATTGATTCAAAAATCTATTTGAATGGATCTGAATTTGAATTTGAAAAATAAAAAACGATTTGAATAAACGAAACGAATTCCAAAAATGAATGAAGCAAATTTAACTAAACAAATTTATGTGGGGGCTGTTTTTTTTTTAAGCTCTGATTAGAGCTAGAGGCTCCAATAGGCTTCAATGTAGGGTGGGCTCGGGTCGCAGAGAGTGCTCTCTGATCTAGACATGTGCGGTTCGTTTAGTTCCGAATTAAAATTCGGCCAAGTTTTCATTTTCCAGAAATTCAGATTTATCCAAATTTCTGAATTAGAATAGTACCAAATTTAGGAAAAAAAATTGGCTAAAATTTGAATTGTTTTCTAATAGTTTTTGAATACTTTTCAAATTCTAATAGTTTTCAAATTCGAATTCGAAAACTTTTTGGATTTTAATAGATTTCCGATTTCCAAAGAGTTATTCCAAAGAGTCTTTGCTCTCTGACCCCGTTAGAATAATGGAACTAAGAAAAGCCCTTAAATAGTACTTTACACTTAATAGCACCGAGGAAACTTCCGCCGAAATGCTCTGGGCTGCTCACAATGCATTCATCAGGGGCAAGCTCATTCAGATCTCTACCCAAGTTAAATGGGAAAGGAATGCCGATATGGATCGACTTGACAAGGTTTATACTTCACTTAAAGCATCTCAGAAAAAGGACCCTTCCAAGTTCCCCATAAACCTAATTGATAAAGCTAGACTAGATCTCAACGTCGCATTTACAGCAAAGGCCGAAAAATCGATCAGATGGAATGGACACAAATTCTATTCCCAAGCGGACAAAATGGGCCCCCTATTGGCAGCTAAACTCTCTCCTCGCCCCAGATTTCACAGTATGCCCAAAATTTGGATAGAAGGACAACCCCCCACAACCAATCCAGTCAGGATACTCAATGCTTTTCAAGGGTTCTATTCCAAGCTTTGCAGCACTACCACTCAGACCCATGCAGACTCGATCTCGCGGTTTCTGGAGGGTCTGTCCATCCCCTCCCTGAAAGATACCCACAAAAACAGGCTGGACTCACCCATCACAGAGGAGGAGGTGATGGTAGTCATCAAGGACTTCAAAAAGGGGTCAGCCCCAGGACCTGATGGTCTATCCATACGTTACTACAAAACTTTCACAGACACCCTCATGCCACATCTGACCAAATTCTTCAACTCTAAAACCAAAGGACAAAAAAAAGCAGAGATATTGCCTGGATCAACCTATTAGTTAAATTGATTTAATAGATGGCCACTGTTGCAGGTAAGTGTAAAGCAATCATGCAGGGTTAAGCCTGCATGCAGTTCAAGTTGCCCTAAAGTGCATATAGGGAAAAACTGGGAGAAAAAATTCTCCAAAGAGGGTCAACAGAGAACACTAGTGTGAAAACAAACCAGCTTTATTAATTACCAAAAAATAGAAAACCAAATTGAGATACAAAAATGTGAAAAAGAGCAATATGGACAGACGGCACTCACAAACCAATTAAAAAATTGGACAACGTTGTCACAGGGGATAATTAAAAACATATGGGAGCCGCAGCTACACACCCACACATACACATCATTCAAACAACTACCATATATTAGGGTATAGTGGTGATTATGAAAGTCCAGCTCTGTTAGAGTATTAGATTTGGTAATAAGGTATCCACAAATGATGTATCCCATAACGTGAGAACAGTCTAGTACCCCTAAAATATTTTTGATGTTGGTGGGCGATCTGGCTGTAAGGTTAAATATAATATTGTTGAACACAGATGAATTGATCTCATGCAGGGTTGGTTCAAAGAAAGGTTGTATGAACACCAGCTGTTTGCCAAAATTCAAATCAGACCACTTCAAAATTCCAACAGGAGGGGGTGCATATTAATCTACAAAGGCAGCAGGTTATATGTCCATGGAGACAACAGTAGGGGTGTGCAAAGAAAACTGACATACGTTTTTGAAGTGCCGAATGGAGTGGAAGGATCTCACCAACCGCACTGTCTCCATCGTCAGTTTGCAGTAATCCTTTCGTTCCTGAGTCTCTATATGGATATGTGCCGTCTAGTTGCTCAGATGATAGAGCCTTCCCTCGCTGTGGAGCCGCTGTTGGAAAAAATGCCTTGGTCTGGTGCGTGGTCAGATGAGAGGCAGGTGTCAGCTGTATTAGCTGTATCAGCTGTTGGATCTGTGTGGAGACAAGCCAGATCGAATAGCGCGCAGCTCCCAATGACGTGCTGACGTCACACCACTGACGCGTTTCACCAGCCAATGGACGCTGGCGCGCGGCTCCCAATGACGTGCTGACGTCACACCGCTGACGCGTTTCACCAGCCAATGGACGCTGGTTTTAACCAGACGGTCTAGCCCCTCTCTGGATGATTTATTAGCATCCTCAAGTGGGACGTGTTGACAGCCCACCCATACTTTCCTTCCGTTGTATAAACTTTCACTAGCATTCTTGGACTCTATGTATGTTCTTGTATTACTTTGGGGGCCTTCCCCCCGGAGCGATTTACCATGCTACAATTGTACTTTTTGTCTTCACATGTTAAACACAATAAACATTTATTGAAAGTAAAAATGTAACGCAATGTCTGGAGAGGAGTCTGCTCTGCGGTATGAACCTTGTAAATCATTCCTCATCTCTGTATAACAAGGAAGGGATCGGCAGGTAGTGTTTTCACTTCATCAGCCAACACTCAGCTTCGGCCGTCTCGTGAGAAATTCAGAAGATGGGTCCTACATGGATGGATTTCTCCCGTTCCTCCGGTCAGATGGGAAGCTTGTCTGTCTTCGTTCTGCTGCTCTTTGTGAAGACTCTTCTGGTTTTCTCATACAGCTGTCATGAAAAGATAAAGAGCGGCAGAGCCTACGGCCACCTCTACTTCATCCTGCCGGTCGTCTTCCTGTTCATTCTGGGCTTGTTGCTGAGGCCGAGAAGATCTCCGGGTTTGTTTTCCACAAGGTGTTGCTCCTTCCGCTACTTCTTGTATGTGACGGTTCAGGCCGGGAAGGCTCCGCTCATCTGGATTCTGCTGTGTATGATTGACCAAAGTTATATTTCATGCTTTGCAGAGAATATATACGACATATATAACTATGATTATCTTATGGAACGAATAATAATTGTCCAGGTAAGACGCAATGGAGCTTAATCCAAAAAAAGAAGAAAAGTGCCCCTTTAACCCTTTAACCCAAAGCCATTTTTTTTTAAATAATTTTTGCACACATGTTTAAAAAATTATTTTAGGCCTGAAGATTAGTTAAAACCCCAAAATATGTCTGGAAAACATAAAGACAAGACACAAAACCCAGAGTGTAGCCTGTAGAAATAAATTAAAACATTTATTAAAATGGTATTTTGACTGCTGTGCACAGCCTATGGTCCTAGGGTGTGCACCCCAGAGCACAAACACTCATGTGTGTATATCAGCAGAGCAGTAGACGGTGTGAGTAGAGTAGAGATTGGTGTCAGTAAGGCAGTGGATGGTGTCAGTAGTTTTTTTTATTTTTATTATTTGTTTTATTTTTTACAATTTAATTGTTTTTTTTTTATTATTTTTTATTTTTTTTATTTATTATTTTTTACAGTATTGTTTTTATTTTTTTTTTACAAGCAACAGTAGGCAGTGTCAGTACAGCAGAGACTAGTGCCAGTAAGGCAGTGGATGGTGTCAGTAGTTTTTTATTTTTATTATTTTTTAAATAATTTTTTACAATTAAATTTTTTTTTTTAACAATTTTTTTAAATCATTTAAAAAAAATGTTTTTATTTTATTTTTTTACAAGCAGAGCAGTAGACAGTGTCAGCAGAGCAGAGATTAGTGTCAGCAAGGCCATGGATGGTGTCAGTAGTCTTTTATTTTTATTATTTTTTTAATTATTTTTTACAATTTATTTTTTTTTTTTACAATTTTTTAAAATAATTCTTTACAATATTGTTTTTATTTTATTTTTTTACAAGCAGAGAAGTAGACAGCATTAGTAAAGCAGAGATTGGTGTCAGTAAGGCAGTGGATGGTGCCAGTGGTTTTTATTTTATTTTTTATTATTTTTTACAATTTCTTTTTAAATAATTTTTTACAATTTTTTTAAAATAATTTTTTACAATATTGTTTTTATTTTATTTATTTTTTACAAGCAGAGCAGTAGACAGTGTCAGTAGAGCAGAGATTAGTGTCAGTATGGCAGTGGATGGTGTCAGTAGTTTTTTATTTTTGTTATTTTTTACAATTTAATTTGTATTATTTTAAAAACAAAAATAAATAATTTTTTACAATATTGTTTTTATTTTATTTTTTTTACAAGCAGAGCAGTAGACAGTGTCAGCAGAGCAGAGATTAGTGTCAGTAAGGCAGTGGATGGTGTGAGTAGTTTTTTTATTTTTATTATTTTTAAAAACAATTTTACAATTTAATTTTTTTTTGTTCTTTTTTACAATTTTTTTAAATCATTTTTTTAGAATATTGTTTTTATTTTATTTTTTGACAAGCAGAGCATTAGACAGTGTCAGATTAGTGTGAGTAAGGCAGTGGATGGTGTCAGTAGTTTTTATTATTATTATTTTTTAAATAATTTTTTACAATTTAATATTTTTTTATTCTTTTTTACAATATTGTTTTTATTTATTTTTATTTTTTTTACAAGCAGAGCAGTAGACAGTGTCAGTAGAGCAGAGATTAGTGTCAGTAAGGGAGTGGATGGTGTCAGCAGTTTTTTATTTATTTATTTTATTTATTTATTTTTTTGCAATTTAATTTTTATTTTATTATTATTATTTACATTTTTTAAATAAAAATAAAATAAATAAATCGGTTATCCCTGCCAAATGGAATTTTTAGTTCCCCAAAAGTTCCCCAAAATACACAGCAAACCCTTAAGGGCCAGCTATGTACAGCCGTGGCCAAAAGTTTTGAGAATGACACAAATATATATAAATATATATTTTATTCCAAACATGTTTTATTGCAAATTTTATTTGTCACAAAGTCCGCTGCCTCCGTCTTTATGATGGTAATTTGCATTTACTCCAGAATGTTATGAACAGCGATCAGATGAAGTTCCTCTTTGTCATGAAAATGAACTTGATCCCATAAAAAAAATTTCCACTGCATTTGTGAAGAAGTCTTCAGGGCGCCCAAGAAAGTCCAGCAAGTGCCAGGACTGTCTCCTACAGGTGATGGTGGATTGGGGCACCACCAGTACAGAGAGGGGGGTGATCGGGGCACCACCAGTGCAGAGGTTGCTCAGGAATGGCAGCAGGCAGGTGTGAGGACATCGGCATGCACAGTGAGGAGAAGACTTTTGGAGGATGGCCTGGTGTCAAGAAGGGCAGCAAAGAAGCCACTTCTCTCCAGTAAAAACATCGGGGACAGACCGATATTCTACAAAAGGTTCAGGGATTGGACCACTGAGGAGTGGGGAAAAGTAATTTTCTCTGATGTGATCAGTGTTCACAGCTGTTCCCTGCCGCATCGATCATTCCCAGGAGTTCGGGAGGCGCTTGCGAGTGTGCGGGAGCCGCCGCAGAAATGGGGACCGGCGTTATGTCCGTCATAGGACCCGGGCCAAGGGGCAGAACTGGGCGTGACACCAAGCTGAGTATACAGGGCATCCGTGTCCTGTTAAGAAATGTCCCCCATCGGATAGTGTCCGCCCTGTACTGCGCAGGTGCAGCGCTTGCGTGGTACGGAGGATAAAGGAGACGCAGAGGTGTCTGTAACATGAACAGCTGTTCATGAGCTGTACACGGCGCATGCACAATTAACACTACATTGTGCCACACGCTCCCAATGCTCGTGCAACTCTGCAAGGGGCAGGTGTAGGGCCGGATGCATACAGAAGATGGCATCCGCCCCTTTGAGAAATCCACCACCATCGTATGAGCTTTGGCCGTCTTCTGTATGCATCCGCCCCTACACCCGCCCCTTGCAGAGTTGCACGCGCATCAGGAGCATGTGGCACAATGTAGTATTAATTGCGTCTCCTTTGTCCTCCATACCACGCAAGCGCTGCGCCTGCACAGTAAAGGGGACTATCCGATGGGGGGACCTGCAGATGGACACTGATAAAGCTGCAGTGAGGAGCAGTGCTGCAGATGGGCACTGATCAGGCTGCATTGAAGCTGCAGATGGGCAATAATCAGGCTGCATTGATGCTCTGACCATTATTTTGCTCGTTTTGCAAGACAACACTCGCAAACCGAGTTATGATTTTTAAAAATACAGTGTAATTAATGTCGATTTGTCCAGCCGAGCCAACCTGCCACAGTAAAACTGCGGCGGCTGGTTGGCAAGTGGTTAAGCTTTTCTATTTAGTAAGAGATTTAGCAGGAATATTGTAAAATTAGCTGTGTTTCTATCTGCTAATCTTGATTTTAGTGGATTTTTAGTAAAAATATGGATAGAAAAGGAGATACCCCCCAAGGAAATTGGGACTTTAAAGGAAACGAAGTACAAGATACCATAAAAAATGATTTATTTAAAGGTTGTATACAAATATATAATTTTACAATCAATAAATCAATAAAAACACTGATGACTATGGTGATAGATTTCCATATGAAGTCCAGACAGCCCGACGCGTTTCAGGACCCAATATGTCCCTTTGTCAGGGTCGTAAAAATATTGTTTTGGTAAACATTTGCGCAAATATCGTGGAAAATCAGTAGCACCTTCTTTTTTATTCTACTGGTCATGTGCTTTCAGAAAATATATGGTTTGGGGGGTCTTTTACAAACTTTGAAAGCTTTTTAGTGAAAATTAAAAAAGCAAAGGAAAAATTGCAAAAATGGTCTGGCCACCTGAGGGTAAAAATGGGGCACAGGACCTGGCAGCAAAATGGGTTAATCGTGTGCTTCTAAAAATAAAAATAAGCCCCCATTGGAATTGATGCGTCAGGCGCCCTGCATGTAGATTAGGGGCCAGGCGCATGGATTAGAGGGGGCGGCGCCGCCACTGGTCCTCTAAATAGCACTGACTTGACAATAAGGAGAAAAAAAAAAGAGTGCCTTTCTGAGATTATCTGGACTACAACAAAAATACGTGGGCAACGGATGGGCAGTTGTGGCAATACGCAGGCAACAAACATGCAATTCTGACCCTATGTGGGTAATAAATGGGGAAGTCATGGTAATAATCCAAAGAGATCCCATTTATGTTTATGATAGACAGAGGCTCTGGCTAACTAAATATCATTCCTTTCTTATTTTAATAAGATAAAGGAAAACTAAAGCCCCCTCCCCTGGGATAAATCCCAACAATTTATTTCTATATAAATATATTTACATTTTCTTATATTCCTTTTTTTCTTCCTGCAGATTGTCGGTCTAGCAGGCCTGGTTGTACTTTTGATTTTGGATTATGGAATACCGCAGTCCACATGGGCACAGAATTACTTCTCCTACTACTTCCAGAAGCGGAATGAAGATCTCATCCTGGAGGAAGTGGAGGTTGTGCTACAACAGAAAGCGAAGGAGAAAAGGAAGGCCTTTGTGGAGGACTTGATCCGATCTGATTGGGATAAGTTATCACCCGAAAAACTCTTTAAGAAGGGGACGGTGCCGATGCTTGTGTGGAAGTATAAGGAGATTGTGCAGAAAAAATGTGTTGAGGGTAGTCAGCAGCTAAATTACGTAAAAAATGTTATAGAATTAAAGCTATGACACCTACACAATAATCAACCTACAGTAAATTTTTACTAAAATGTAACTTCAAACGTAAAGGTTTTTAACCTTCCTGATCAGAAAGGGTTACAACCTCTGTCAGATTTTTATTGCATTTTCTGGCCCTTATGGGGAGATTTGATCTCACTTCTCCAAGTGACCATCCACTTTCACTCTACACTGTCAATGCATTTGTACCTATTAAATATATATATATGTCTCCATTTGTTTCCTGTTCTGCTGGCCACCTGTCACCAAGACAAGACGTGAGGGGAAATTCCCACAATGGGAAATTACTCTGTGGGCTGACAAATGCACTGCTGTGGCTCATGTGGAACAAAGAAATAAAAAATAAGAAAAACATTTTTGCAAATTAAATTTTTAGTCCAGAACATAATCATTAAATAAATAAACTATATTTGAAACATTCTAAGTATATTCCATGTAGAGTGAAAAATATACTGTAATTAGCATAAATTCTTTCTGTTGTGACTGTTCTTGTGTATACTCTATGCTGTGTATGCTTTAACTGTATTATCTACCCATTCTCTGAGCATGGTGTGCCTGTGTGAGCCTTGTTTGTGTGCTGTGCCTGTGTGCGCTCCCTCTGTGTGCTGTGCCTGTGTGCGCTCACTGTGTGCAGGTGTCAGACTCTTCCCAGTGCATGTGCAGGTGTCAGGCTCCGCTCACTGGTGTGTGAGGGTGTCAGGCTCCACTCACTGTGTGTGCAGGTGTCGGGCTCCACTCACTGTGTGGGCAGGTGTCGGTCTCCGCTCACTGGTGTGTGCAGGTGTTGAGCTCCGCTCACTGTGTGTGCGGGTGTCGGGCTCTGCTCAGTGTGTGTGCAGGTGTCAGGCTCCGCTCACTGTATGTGCAGGTGTTGGGCTCCGCTCACTGTGTGGGCAGGTGTCGGGCTCTGTTCACTGTATGTGTAGGTGTTGGGCTCCACTACTAGTGTGTGTGCAGGTGTCGGGCTCCACTACTAGTGTGTGTGCAGGTGTCGGGCTCTGTTACCAGTGTGTGCCCAGGTTTCAGGCTCCGCTCACTGTATGTGCAGGTGTCGGGCTCCGCTCACTGTATGTGCAGGTGTCAGGCTCCGCTCACTGTATGTGCAGGTGTCGGCCTCCGCTCACTGTATGTGCAGGTGTCGGGCTCTGCTCACTGTAAGTGCAGGTGTCGGGCTCTGCTCACTGTGCATGCAGGTGTCAGGCTCCGTTCACTGTATGTGCAGGTGTTGGGCTCCGCTCACTGTATGTGTAGGTGTTGGGCTCCGCTCACTGTATGTGCAGGTGTTGGGCTCCGCTCACTGTATGTGCAGGTGTTGGGCTCCGCTCACTGTATGTGCAGGTGTCGGGCTCCGTTCACTGTATGTGCAGGTGTCGGGCTCCATTCACTGTATGTGCAGGTGTCGGGCTCCGTTCACTCTATGTGCAGGTGTTGGGCTCCGCTCACTGTATGTGCAGGTGTCGGGCTCCGTGCACTGTATGTGCAGGTGTCGGGCTCCATGCACTGTATGTGCAGGTGTCGGGCTCCGCTCACTGTATGTGCAGGTGTTGCGCTCCGTTCACTGTATGTGCAGGTGTTGGGCTCTGCTCACTGTATGTGCAGGTGTTGGGCTCCATTCACTGTATGTGCAGGATGTCGAGCTCCGCTCACTGTATGTGCAGGTGTTGGGCTCCGCTCACTGTATGTGCAGGTGTTGGGCTCTGCTTACTGTATGTGCAGGTGTTGGGCTCTGCTTACTGTAGGTGCAGGTGTTGGGCTCTGCCCACTGTATGTGCAGGTGTTGGGCTCCGCTTACTGTATGTGCAGGTGTTGGGCTCCGCTCACTGCATGTGCAGGTGTTGGGCTCCGCTCAGTGTGTGCAGGTGTCGGGCTCTGGTACTAGTGTGTGTGCGGGTGTCAGGCCATAAGTTGGGGGACTGGGATCGAGGAGGTACAGACAAAGTAATACCCAAGCTCAACTGCTGAACATCTGAAATTCTCGCTGAAGTCCAGTGCTTAGGCTGGGATGTCCAACTCTCCATCTAAAAAGTCCAAAGCAAAAAGAAGCCAGCCACCCGCTAAGACCTGTTAGTATTCTTTATTGGCTACATAATGTAAAACAAGATAAATGCTTAAGCTCTGAGGAAGGCTGTAATAGCCGAAACACGTTAAGGTAAAACAAGATAGATGTTAACGTGTTTTGGCTATTACAGCCTTCCTCAGAGCTTAAGAATTTATCTTGTTTTATTATGTAGCCTATAAAGAATACTAACAGGACATACTGGGTGGGCGGCTTCTTTTTGGTTAGAATGGAGAAGGTGGTGGTCCATTAAGGTCCAAGGGGTTCGGTTCTAAAGAACTGGCAAGTGGTCGGTGTTACAGGGATGATGCACACAACTGCCTTGATGAAAAGAACATTAGAAGCCCCCCCCTTCATGTCACAGTTCCCCAATTACATTGGTGTCCCCCCCGTAATGTCAGAGTTCCCCCTTTACCTCAGATGCTCCCCATCTCATCAGAGACCACCCTGTACATTAGAGACCCCTTTATACATTGTTATGGTGCTGGAGACTAACCTGTTGACTCTATGGAAACTCATGATGCTAATCCATTGCATACTGGGTCCCGTGCTCACAGCACCCCCCTTGAGAAACACTGCCCTAGAGCATCATGGTTCATTATGGTGATAGAAGCCAGCCCGCCTGCACCCTTGCATCGCATGATGCAAACTGGGACCAGTGCTCACAGCACCCCAGTTGAAGACACTGATCTGGAGCACATTACCACTTTATATTTATTAAAAGTTGTTAGAGGTGTAATGCTTCTTGGAATTGCAAGCAACACTTAGGCCACTTTCACACTGAGGTGCTTCTAAACTGCCAGTAAAAACACTGAGCGCTTTTGAAGAGCTTTTCAGGCGCTTTTAAAGAGCTTTCCATTCATTTCAATGGAGAGGGGAGTTTTTCACAGCCCTGCCAGTGCACTGCCCCAGTGTGAAAGCATTCATTGATTTTAATGGAAATACGCTTTTTTGAGCTTTTTAGGCACTGTTTTTAGCGTGAAAGCGCCTCAGTGTGATTACGATAAGGGGAGGACACATATAGAAGAGATGGAAGGAGCTGCACACCCCGAAATTTAGGTTATAGAAGAATTTTTTCCCCAATAGGGCTTTAAAACAGCAATGTACAGAATCAAGGAAGAAGTTCTTGATGGATATATAGAAAGTGATTTTGTCAAATATCATGGTTTAATAAATTACAGTATATGGAAAAAAGTATCTGATACAGTAACACAATTCATATTCCACAGTGCAGTAACAAACACATCTTTGTACACATTGTTACATTACATAATGTTACATGATAGGGACAATTGGATCTAAAGAATGGTTACATGATTTCAGAATTAAAAAATAATAAATATATATGTTATTAGGCATCACTTTAATTAGACCATGATAGTATGTTTTTACCGCTCAAAGGTGGAATGAGTGTTCTATGATCCAAGGTAGATAATGGGGGCCGTTGAAGACACTGGAGGGCCCGGGGGGCGCCCCTGATTGCCCAGGGGAGCCAGCCCCAAGGAGCTTTCAAGGAGCCACACTTTGCACGCCCCCGGGGGGGAAAGGGAGGAGCACAGACCTGCAACAGATACCCAAGGATAGCCGTATATTAGTTTGAGAAAGCGCCTCAGTGTGAAAGTGGTCTTAGTCTCTCCAACAGCTTCTGCACTTACACAGCCAACTTAAAAAATTCACCACGGCTTGAAGTGAGGACCTGTGGTTGTCTTGTGGCCTGTGAATATTGTTTTTACACTGTGTGACCTGAATTATGCTTCCTCCTGTTAGTGCATAGAGGAAATGAAAGAGACAAACTTCAAAACAATGTATGAAAGAATAACCTATCTGCATTATAAATTGTAGAAACTACCAACCCGTGCAAATGGAAGCTGGTAATTGAAATTGATTTAGGAGCAGCACGTTATAAAGTAGGTAAAAAGACAATAATTAACAAATTAATTACAAACCGCGCTCCCTTTAAAGTGCAAGTAACAATTATAACACAAATTATGTGTCAGTAGTGCCAATCATAAATAGCTTTCGGCTAGGTGAAGTCAGAAAGCAATAGAGCATCAAAATATTAAAAATAAAGTGAAAACAACAATGCAAAAATTTGCCCAGAAATTCAAAAAACATTCAAAAAACAAATAATGTTCAAAAATGGTGTAAATATCTTCTGGATAAATCCTCCTAGATTTCAGCGAAATGTCAGGGAACAGTAATCCACCACCATCACCGGCCACACAGCCTACTCACCAGATTGTGGTGACTCCCATGACAGGAGTCAAAAGCGCGTCAAAGACAGTCAGAAAGCTTCACATGATCCTGGCTTGGTTCTGGTGCTGGAACTCAGGAAACGCTGTAGCTGCTTGGATGGATTCATGTGAATTCCTCTAAAAGAGATGGGTCATTGAAGACGTTTGATCCCTGATGACATCAGAACGCACTGACGAAACCGGTCGGACTTACCGAACGTGACACGTCACTTCTGTTCGCTACGCAGCATCGTAGCCACGCTCGTTGTTTTGTTTGTCCGCACAAACCCACATGTGGTTAATGCAGTTTTTAGCCTGTTTTTAGCTTGCTTTAGTAAATTTTTGGCATACCTCACGATGGGAGTTTTCCATTAATTTCCTTCCCATTTATGGCACTAACGGTCTTCAAGGACCCATCGCTGTCTGAGGAGTTCACTTGAATCCATCCAAGCAGCTACAGCGTTTCCTGAGTTTCAGCACCAGAACCAAGCCAGGATCGTGTGAAGCTTTCTGACTGTCTTTGACGCGCTTTTGACTCCTGTCATGGGAGTCACCACAATCTGGTGAGTAGGCTGTGTGGCCGGTGATGGTGGTGGATTACTGTTCCCTGATGTTTCACTGAAATCTAGGAGGATTTATCCAGAAGATATTTACACCATTTTTGAACATTATTTGTTTTTTGAATGTTTTTTGAATTTTTTGGCAAATTTTTGTATTGTTGTTTTCACTTTATTTTTAATATTTTGATGCTGTATTGCTTTCTGACTTCAACTAGCCCAAAGCTATTTATAAAAACGTATCTGCATGTAAAATATACTGTACGACCAAACATTTGTGGACACCTGACTATCACATCTACAGTTTATAAGCCTGTTGGACGTTACATTTCAAAACCATGGGCATCATTATGAAGGTACAGTGGAACCTCGGATTACGAGCATAATCCATTCCAGGAGTATGCTCGTAATCTGATGTACTCGCATATCAAAGCGAGTTTTCCCATTGAAGTCAATGGAAAGGAAAATAATTAGTTCCGCATTGACTTCAACGGGATGCAATACAGCATGCGGCCAGAGGTGGGGGGCGCCGGAGAGCCTCGGAAACGGCCAAAAAGGCCAGAGGACACTTCTGCGGACCTCGGCAAACCTCTGAAAGACTTTGTTCACGAGCCTTTCCGAGGTTTGCCGAGGTCAGCTGAAGTGTCCTTGGCTCTTTCCATGCATTTCTGAACGCCGACGATTGGTGCTGTTCAGCTCCGGCGTCCCCCACCTCAGGCCAAAAGCGGTACTGCACACTGCTTTTGGCCTGAATCCTGCTCGTTTTGCGAGACAACACTCGCAAACCAAGTTAGGATTTTTAGAAATACAGTGCTCGTTTTGCGACACGCTCGTTAACCGCGTTACTCGCAATCTGAAGTTCCACTGGACCCCCCTGCTTTAGGACTATACCTTCCTCCACTCCTATAGGAAGACTTTCCGCCATTGTGTCTGTGGGAATGTGTGTCCATTCCGCTAAAAGAACATTTGGAGGTCAGGTACTGGTGCTGGACAGAAAGACCCGGCTCACTATCTGACACCCCAAAGGTCAGTAGGGATGAGGTCTGGGCCCTGTGCCGGACACTCGACTTCCTCCACACCAAACTGGTCACACCATGTTTTCATGGAGCTGGATTTGTGGACACCTGACCATCAAACCTCTATAAGCTTGTGGGGAACCCCAGTCCAAAACAATGGCCATTAATTAACCACTTAAAGACCGCAATATATATTATATATATATATATATATATATATATATATATATACACACATTGTGCGGCCTTGAAGTGATTTACCGGGGGTTAACGCTGAAGCTATCAGCCATGACCTGCTTTTTTTTCACCTGAAGCTTCTCTTTCTCAAAAAAGTGATCCGAACGGCTGGATCACTTTTTGAAGCCGCCCTACTGCCCGCCGCTCGCCAGTGTTTCTCAAGCTTACTGCCGAGCCCGATAAATGATCTGATAGTTCACCTGGCTGGCAATAGAGATGAACAGAAACCAGATTGTCTCTCCCCACCTCTAAGATCTGCTAACTATGGCCCTCCAGCTGTTGTGGAACTACACCTCCTATGAGGCATTGTAAAACTCTGACATTCACAGACATGACTAGGCATGATGGGACTTGTAGTTCCTGAACAACTGGAAGGCCGTAGTTTGGAGACCCCTGATCTAGGAGGACCGGAGCGGCGTTGTGACGTCACTTCGGGTCTAGGGCAGGAGTAAACATTTTTTATTCTTTTTTTAAAGCAAAAAGATCACTTTTTATTTTTTGATCTTTCGTTTTCAGTGGCAGAGGAGAAATTTGGGGGTCTTATAGAGCCCAGATGTCTCCATAAGGAGGACCTGTCACCCCTTTATTACAAGGGATGTTTACATTTCTGGTAACGAGAATAAAAGTTAAAATTAAAAAAGGGACAGTGTAAAATAAAATGAAATAAGAAAAAAAAATTAAAATTAAAGCTCTCCCATACCTCCGTGCTCACGCGCAGAAGCAAATGCACACATAAGTCACACACGCACATGTAAACAGTGTTCACACCACACGTGTGAGGTATCACCGCAAATATTATAGAGAGAGCAATAGTCATAGCACTAGACCTCCTCTGTAGCTCTAAACAGGTAACCTGTAAACATTTTTAAAGCGCCCTTTACCACGTGATCAGCTGTCAGCCAATGACAGCTGATTACGGAAATAAACAAATGCCGGTTATCTTTTTTTTTTTTCCTTCGCGCCATTAGCGTGAAGGAAAAAGAATCCGCGGCTGCTGTTAGAGGGACATCGGTCCTGATCTTGCTGCAAATCAGTGCCCACCAGTGCCATCTATCAGTGGTGCCAATCAGTGCTGTTTACCAGTGCCTATCAGTGCCACCTATCACTGCACATCAGTGATACATATGAGTGCCCACCATTGCCATCTATCAATGCCCATCAGTGCTGCCAATCAGTGCCCCTTATCCGTGCCGCATCATCAGTGCCCATCAGTGAAGGAGAAAAATTAGCTGTTAGCAAAATGTTATAACAAAATTTGGAAGACTTTTTTTTGCAAAATTCTTGTTTTTTTTTTGTTTGTTTAGCAAAAAATATCCCCCCCCCCAGCGGTGAATAAATACCACCAAAAGAGAGCTCTATTTGTGTGAAAAAAATAACAATTTAATTTGGGTACAGTGTTACATGACGACACACAATTGTCATTCAAAATGTGACAGCGCTGAAGGCTGAAACTTGGCCTGGGCAGGAAGGGGGTACAAGTGCTCGGTAAGCAAGTGGTTAAGTCATAATGTGCTAGTGTGCATTGCATACTATACTAGCACATTATGACAGACTTACCCAAAAGCAAAGCCTTCCAGCAGCACATGGTCACCGATGAAGGCGCTTCCATCTTCACCTGGTCTTCTTTCCGGGTTTGCAGGCTTCGGCTATGCGATTGGCCGAGCCGGCGACGACGTCACTGCCACACATGGGTGGGAGTCGCTGTTTATGGCACAGCTCCTTCAGAGCGCATTGATGTCACCACCTGCATCTAAAGTAAATGTCTCCTAAACGGCGCACATTTAGGAGATATTCACAGTACCTATAGGTGAACCTTATTATAGGCTTACCTATAGGTAAACCTCATACATGGGAGTTTACTCCACTTTAATTAATTGATGAGTTCCTGTGCCCTGCAGGGGGTGGGAGATGAGGTTGATCTTCGCAGGAAGCTCAGACAGCGTGGTGTCCTGTAGCTGGAGAATACAGATGGGCCAAGCACCTCTCCGGTTTGGCTCGCACCAGAACTCTCGAACATGGAAAAAGTTTGGACCCGAACCGTGAACCCCATTGAAGTCCATGGGACTAGAATTTTAAAACTCAAAAACCCCCATTTTGAAGGCTTATATGGAAGTTATTGGCCATTAAAAGGGGTATGGGGGCCCGGGTACTGTCCTGGGGGACATGCATCAATGCAAAAAATAAAATAACTTTTAAAAAAGAAAAGTGCAGTGATTTTAATTATGCTTAAAGTAAAACAATAAAAATTCAAAATTCCTTTAAATATAGTGCCTGGGGGTCCCCTTAGTCTGTCTGTAAAGTGGTGCATCTGTACTGTGTATAGAATGTGCTACAGCAAAATGAACATTTGTAAAGCAAAAAAAAGACATTTAAATGGATTATAATGGCCACAAGTCATTGCTGGCAATACATATATGAAAAAAAAATGAAAAAACGGTGTCAGGTTCCCCCGCTATCCTTGCCCCCATGCATGCCAGGTCTTTTGGGTCTGGTATGGATTTTAAGGGGAACCCACACCAAAGTTTTTTTTTTTTTACATGCGTGCCCCCCTCATGGAATTTTCCCATGAGAGGAACCCCCATGGAATCTTTTTTTAATGGCATGGGGTTCCCCCAAAATATATTTTTTTTATTTTTTCCGGTGCGGAGGGCGTTGTAATTGGGGGGCATTTTTTTAAATTTTAAAAGAATTGTCAAAACCTGTGTTTTTATTTCTTTTTGACACTCTTTTTGGTGAATGAGTAGGGGTGCTCATTCACATTGGGGGGGAGGGGGTGGAATCTATGGGCCCCCTTGTTAAATGAGGGTTTCAGGTTCCAATAAGCCCCCTGCTCGCAGACCCCCACAACCTCCGCCCAGGGTTGTGAGGAAGAGGCCCTTGCCCTCATCCCCCATGGGGACAAGGTGATTTGGGGTGGGGGTGCCCCGCTGCCCCAAAGAAACCCCCCCATGTTTAGTGGCATTATAGTGTGGGGTGGGACTATGGCCACTGAGACATGACATTTTCTCTTAGGGGTGTACTGACTTTTGTTGGCAGCGGTTTAGACATTAATGGCTGTGTGTTGAGTTATTTTGAGGGGACAGCAAATTTACACTGTTATACAAGCTGTACACTCACTACTTTACATTGTAGCCAAGTGTCATTTCTTCAGTGTTGTCACATGAAAAGATAGAAGAAAATATTTACAAAAATGTGACTGAGGGGTATACTTACTTTTGTGAGATACTGTACCTGATATGGCGCACAGCTGCCGCGCTGTAGCAGTAAAACTGTTATGCGGCGGATGGCAAAACATTAAATGTGAATAAAAATGTCTTCTCTATCTGGTAATGTGGCTGTATTGTAGCTTTGTAAAAAATGTAAATATCGACTTTAAACCTAGTACTTTTTTTAAAATAAATTATTTGAAAAAAAAAAAAACAGGATTTATTTCTGTTACTCACCATAAAATCTCTTTCTCCGAGTTCATTGATGGACACTGCTCTTCCATAATCTTGACCATAGGGCCATATTCTTGTCCACAGGGTACCGCCTTCAGAAGTAGGAAGAACACCTGGCAGAAAAAGGGAACACAGCACCGCCTATGGGCAGTCCTAACTGGTAGCCAATCCCCTCTCTGCTTATAGGCCTTTTAAACACTTCAGCCCTGGACCCTTTGGATGGCCAAAGACCAGAGCACTTTTTGCGATTCGGCACTGTGTCGCTTTAACTGACAATTGCGTGGTCGTGCGACGCTGTACCCAAACAGAATCGACGTCCTTTTTTCCCCACAAATAGAGCTTTCTTTTGGTGGTATTTGATCACCTCTGCGGTTTTTATTTTTTTGCGCTATAAACAAAAAAAGAGCGACAATTTTGAAAAAATATTTTTTACTTTTTCTATAATAAATATCCCCAAAAAATAAAAAAACTTTTTTTTCCTCAGTTTAGGCCGATACGTATTCTTCTACACATTAATGGTAAAAAAAAATAGCAAAAGGGTGTATTGATTGAGCAAATATTGTAGCGTCTACAAAATAGGGGATAGTTTTATGGCATGTTTATTAATAATTTTTATTGGCAGCGATCAGCGATTTTTATCGTGACTGCTACCTTATGGCGGACAGATCGGACACTTTTGGTGCTATTTTGGGACCATTCACATTTATACAGCGATCAGTGCGGTTAAAAATGCATTGATTACTGTGTAAATGTGACTGGCAGTGAAGGGGTTAACCAGGAGGGGCGATGAAGGGGTTAAGTGTGTCCTAGGGATGTGTTCTAACTTTAGGGGGGATGGGCTACGTGTGTCATGACATTGATCTCCGCTCCCGATCACAGGGAGCTATGATCAGTGTCCTGTCACTAGGCAGAACGGGGAGATGCCTTGTTTACATCAGCATTTCCCCGTTCTTCCCCTCCGTGAGACGATCGTGGGTATCGAGTCCGCAGGACCCGCGATCACACCGCGGCAGGCGCGCCCGCCCACAATGCCGCGTCTTAAAGGGCCACGTACAGGTACGTTAATATGCCTGTCCGTGCCATTCTGCCGACGTATATTGGTGTGAGCCATTCGGCAAGTGGTTAATATGACACGAAGCAATACAAGGATTAACAAAACCATCTAACAGAGAGGTGAGTGCTGTGTCTGTCAATGAACTCGGAGAAAGAGATTTTATGATGAGTAATCGAAAAATCCAGTTTTCTCTTACATTCAGGGGCGTACATACAGGGGTCGCAGGGGTCGTCATTGAGACCCGGCCCGTGCGGCCCCCTGTACACCTGAATAGGAGTGTGGTGGGGGGGCGGAGGCAGCAGACAAACCGATGCCTCCATGCAGCCGCTGAATGCCTGCTTCTCCTCCTCTCCCTCCCGCAGGCACTCAGTACCTGCAGGAGGGAAATAGAGAAATCAGTTCCCTCCACATGCCGCTCCCGCCGCCTACCTATTCCTGTCCTGCTGCCCCAGACCCCTGTGTGCTTCCCTGGCTCCCCTCTGTGCTCCTTGTCCCACCCCTTGCTCCCTGCATCGCTGCTGGGTTTCCCCCTCCCACCTCCTGCAGCTGATCTGTCAGGATGGAGAGCGGGGAAGGGGCCGGTAAATGTGTCTTTTACTGGCCCCTTCCTTGTGTTAATGAATAGATGTTTACTATGCCTCAGTTTATGAATGAACAGGAAGCCTCTGTACAGGGCTATTCCTGCTCATTCATTCTGTGCAGCTGAGGCTGCAAAGAAAGGGACTGAGGACTCTGTCCTCAGTCCCTTTCTCTGTCTCAAAAGTGAGACTCCAGGGGTCCAATTTAGACCCCTGATATTTCACCAAAGTACCCTAACTTGGTCCTAAAAATATGTAAAAAAATAATAAAAAATAAAATTATACAAAAATAAAATAGAATGGTAAAAAATGATAAATAAATAAAACAACAAAAATAAAAAAAACTACTGACACCAGTGGCAGAACTACCAGGGTTGCAAAGGTCGCACTTGCAACTGGGCTCTGGCGTTCCACCACCATGAGGAGACCCCAAGACAGCAGGAAGGTGGGACTGTAATAAAGGGTCCCACGATGGGAGTAAAGGGCCCTGGGATCAGTAGGTAGGGTCCCCAGTCAGGGCCAGGGGGGTCCTTCATAGTTTCTTGCACCAGGGCCCTGAAGGTTATAGTTAAACCTCTGCTTACCTTCAGATCTTCCATATTCTTGACCGCAGTGATGTCCCAAAGCAATGCCTCAGTGAGGGGTGGCTAACCGGAGAAGAACATGCAACAACACCCGAGAACCCCCCAGAAGAGGAATGAGAACAAACAGCTGCCTGCAAAACCTTGTGGCCGAATCACGCATCCGAAGATGTCAAAACATAAACTTGGTAAAGGTAAGCACAGATGATCAGGTGGCCACCTTGCAAACACTAGACACAGACACCTGATGTCGGAACTCCCAGAATGCACTGATCGCTCTAGTAGAACGTGCCGCAACAGGGAAGGGAGGAGCCGACCTTTATTGGCATAAGCCTTAAAGTGATACTAAACACTCGCTGTTTAATTTACATCTATTATGTGGATGAAATTATTTTAATTTAAAAAAACATCTAAGTCCCTTTTTCCTAATGGATATCCAGCTGTCACATGACCCGGCTCTCTCCCAGCCTGTCTGCAGGGAAACATAAGCAGGAGGAGCTTCTAGTCCTCTGCTGCAGGTCACATGTTAAAAAAATTGATTGAGTCGGAACAGCGTGGAGTATACCATTTATTCATTTTTTTTTTTATGATGGGGGTTTAGAGACACTTCAACAACCGTCTGCCTGACCCATCCGGACATAGTGGCGGAGGAGACCTCCAATCCTTTGCGTCGGCCATCAGCAATCACAAAAAGAGTATCCAAGCTGCCTATAGCAGAGAGGGGGGTGGACTACCAGTTAGGACTGCCCATATGGGGGGCGCTGTGTTCCTTTTTTTGCCAGGTGTCCTACTCCTACAGGTGGCGCTATAACCCTAAATTCAAGTATATGGAAGAAATGTTTCCATCAATGAATGAAAGAAAAAAATAATTATGGTAACACATGAGCTTATTTAACCACTTGACTCCCTGGGACCTTTTATCTCAAACTACTTTTTTTTTACCGGAATGTTTTTCTTGTTCTCTGTTTGTCTTTCATATGAAGCTAAACATCAAGTATGATATTCTAGTTTCAAGCCAATTTTCTAGTTGCATCATGTTAGAATTTGTTATTTCAAGGCGCCACTCTGACCACAACATCTGGGCGTATCGCCAATTATTATAATATTATTTAACCTTTTTCTTTCTATAAAAAGAAGGGTAAAAATCCTCATGTTCAGTAAGTATTTCAAATATCATTATTCCCCCACTAACACTAATGATGGGGCACTATTCCTCCCCCTGACACCAATGATGGGGCACTATTCCTCCCACTGATACCAATGATGGGGCACTATTCCTCCCACTGACACTAATGATGGGGCACTATTTCCCCCACTGACACCAATGATGGGGCACTATTCCTCCCACTGACACCAATGATGGGGCACTATTCATCCCACTGACACCAATGATGGGGCACTATTCCTCCCACTGACACCAATGATGGGACACTATTCCTCCCACTGACATCAATGATGGGACACTATTCCTCAAACTGACACCAATGATGGGACACTATTCCTCCCACTGATACAAATGATGGGGCACTATTCCTCCCACTGATACCAATAATGGGACACTATTCCTCCCACTGATACCAATGATGGGGCACTATTCCTCCCACTGATACCAATAATGGGGCACTATTCCTCCCCCTGACACCAATGATGGGGCACTATTCCTCCCACTGATACCAATGATGGGGCACTATTCCTCCCACTGACACCAATGATGTGGCACTATTCCTCCCACTGATACCAATGATGGGACACTATTCCTCCCACTGACACCAATGATGGGACACTATTCCTCCCACTGATACCAATGATGGGACACTATTCCTCCCACTGACAACAATGATGGGACACTATTCCTCCCACTGATACCAATGATGGGACACTATTCCTCCCCCTGACACCAATGATGGGGCACTATTCCTCCCACTGATACCAATGATGGGACACTATTCCTCCCACTGATACCAATGATGGGACACTATTCCTCCCACTGACAACAATGATGGGACACTATTCCTCCCACTGATACCAATGATGGGACACTATTCCTCCCACTGATACCAATGATGGGACACTATTCCTCCCACTGATACCAATGATGGGACACTATTCCTCCCACTGATACCAATGATGGGACACTATTCCTCCCACTGACAACAATGATGGGACACTATTCCTCCCACTGATACCAATGATGGGACACTATTCCTCCCACTGACAACAATGATGGGACACTATTCCTCCCACTGATACCAATGATGGGACACTATTCCTCCCCCTGACACCAATGATGGGGCACTATTCCTCCCACTGATACCAATGATGGGGCACTATTCCTCCCACTGATACCATAGATGGGGCACTATTCCTCCCACTGATACCAATGATGGGGCACTTTTCTTTCCACTGATACCAATGATGGGGCACTTTTCTTTCCACTGACAATGAAGCTAATACATTAATATTATTAGATAATATTAGAATTTGAAATGGATTTAAATAGAATAAAAAATAAAGGAATAGAATAGAATTTTTAATTTATTTTCTATTCTATTTTATCCTCTTTGGAAATTGGAAAACATTTTGAATTCGAAAACTATTCAAAAATCGATTCGAAGAATGACTCGAATGGATCTGAATTTGAATTTGAAAAATAAAAATCGGTTCGAATAAACGAAACGAATACCGAAAACGAACGAAACAAATTTATGTGAATAACGAAACGAAACAAAACAATTATTTTTTTTTTTTCGTTCTGCACAGGTCTACTCCGATCCCACCCAAGGTGTGATCCTCCTTCCGGCCAATCAGGAAGTGGGTTTTGACACCGGTCACCCGGTTGGCTGAAAGGAAAAGGCGATCCTATTGGACGCCTAGGTGGTGGAGGGGAGGAGCTGAAAGCCTCGGAGCCGAGCCGCTGCACCGGCACGCTGCCTGCCGCCCGCCACGATGGGGTGAGTGCCGCCACTGATCGGGACATAAGCGCAGTATTCTATACTTTATATGTTTATTATCTCTTGAGGTTCTGCTTCCTCCGTTATAGAGATGTTACTTTGTATAAAAAATGTTACGCAATGTCTGGAGGGGAGTCTGCTCTGCGGTATGAACCTTGTAAATCATTCCTCATCTCTGTATAAACAGGAAGTGTTTTCACTTCATCAGCCAACACTCAGCTTCGGGCCGTCTCTGGAGAATATTAGAAGATGGGTCCTACAAAGCCATGGATGGATTTCTCCCGTTCCTCCGGTCACCGGATGGGAAGCTTGTCTGTCTTCGTTCTGCTGCTCTTTGTGAAGACTCTTCTGGTTTTCTCACACAGATGTCCTGGACAGATAGTGAGCGGCAGAGCCTACGGCCTCCTCTACTTCATCCTGCCGGTCGTCTTCCTGTTCATTCTGGGCTTGTTGCTGAGGCCGAGAAGATCTCCGGGTTTGTTTTCCACAAGGTGTTGCTCCTTCCGCTACTTCTTGTATGTGACGGTTCAGGCCGGGAAGGCTCCGCTCATCTGGATTCTGCTGTCTATGATCGACGACCGATATCTTGTATGCCTTGCAGAGAATATAAACAGATATAAATATGAATATTATATGGAACCCTCTCGTGCGATTGTCCAGGTAAGACGCAATGGAGCTTAATCCAAAAAAAAAGAAGAAAAGTGCCCCTTTAACCCTTTAACCCAAAGCCATTTTTTTTTAATATTTTTTGCACACGTGTTTAAAAAGTTATTTTATTAGTTAAAACCCCAAAATATCTCTTGAAAACATAAAGACATGGCACAAAACCCGGAGTGTAGCCTGTAGAAATAAATTAAAATGGTATTTGCACTGCTGCGCGCAGCCTATGGCACCCCAGAGCACAAACACGCATGTGCGTATATCATCAGAGCAGTAGCTGGTGTCAGCACAACAAAGATTAGTGTCAGTAAGGCAGTGTCAATAGTTTTTTATTTTTTAATTTTTTTAAATTATTTTTTACAATTTTTTTTTTTTTTTACAATTTTTATTTTTTTTTTACATTTTTTTTTACAATATTTTTTTTAATCATTTTTTACAATAATGTTTTTGTTTTTTTTACAAGCAGAGCAGTAGACAGTGTCAGTAGAGCAGAGATTAGCGTCAGTAAGGCAGTGGATGGTGGCAGTAGTTGTTTATTTTTATTATTTTTTACAATTTATTTATTTATTTATTTATTTATTTATTTATTTATTTATTTATTTATTTATTTTTTACATTTTTTTTAAATCAATTTTTACAATAGTGTTTTTATTTTAATTTTTTTACAAGCAGAGCAGTAGACAGTGACAATAGAGCAGAGATTGGTGGCCGTAAGGCAGTGGATTGTGTCAGTAGTTTTTTTTATTATTATTTTAAATAATTTTTTACAATTTAATTTTTTTATTCTTTTTTACAATTTTTTTAAAATAATTTTTTTAAAATATTGTTTTTTTTTTTTTTTACAAGCAGAGCAGTAAACAGTGTCAGTAGAGCAGAGATCAGTGTCAGTAAGGCAGTGGATGGTGTTAGAATGTTTTTATTTTTATTTTTATTTTTTTATTATTTTTTACAATTTTTTAAAATCATTTTTTACAATATTGTTTTTATTTGATTTTTTTTTAATGAGCAGAGCAGTAGACAGTGTCAGTAGAGCAGAGATTAGTGTCATTAAGGCAGTGGATGGTGTCAGTAGTTTTTTATTTGTATTATTTATTACAATTTAATTTTTATTTGTATTATTTTTAACAATTTTTTTTAAAAAAATTATTTTTTACAATATTGTTTTTATTTTTTTTTTTTACAAGCAGAGCAGTAGACGGTGTCAGCAGAGCAGAGATTAGTGTCAGTAAGGCAGTGGATGGTATCAGTAGTTTTTTTATTTTTATCTAATTATTTATTTTTTACAATTTTTTTTTTTATTATTATTTTGTTACAAATTTATTTTTAATAATTTGTTACAATTTTTTTTTTAAATAATTTTTTACAATATTGTTTTTATTTTATTTTTTTTACAAGCAGAGCAGTAGACAGCGTCAGTAGAGCAGAGATTGGTGTCAGTAAGATAGTGGATGGTGTCAGTAGTTTTTTATTTTAATATAACACCTTGTTGTATCTATGCCACCAAGAATGAAGGCCAAAAGGGGTCCAACCCGCTACGGTGTAACTAATAAAGTGGCCGGTGATTTTATATATATATATATATATATATATATATATACAGAACAGACCTGTCCAAAAGTAGCCCAAAATACACAGCAAACCCTTAAGTGTCCACTATGTATTTTGGGGGATCTTTGGGATTTGTTTGACATTTTTTTTTTCTACTTTCTACTTTCCACTTGACCCTCCCTTCTAGATTGTAAGCTCTAAGGAGCAGGGCCCTCTGATCCCTCCTGTATTGACTTGTATTGTAAGTGTACTGTCTGCCCTTATGTTGTAAAGCGCTGCGGAAACTGTTGGCGCTATATAAATCCGTCCATTGTTTACAAGTGTCACGTGATCTGATGTGATTGGCCACAGCGATCACATGATAATGGCAGCAGGGGCAGTTTAGTGATCAGTCATTGGCTGTGTCCGACAGGTCGCACTGATTCACGGTCCAACGGTTACCCGGAGTTCCTCTCTGTGACGGATCCAATCCCACACTCCGCTGAGTGCTTCTGTCAGTAACACGGCTTCCTCCAGTCTGACCATCAGAGAGATATAATATTATAGCTGCATTAAATACAAGTCTAGTCGATAATAGCTTGTAGAATCTTGAATGCTTTATTGGACAGAATACAGCCTTTTTTATACACATTTAACACAAGTGGTTAGATAACGAGGTATGGCTGACTCATGGATACTCCCCCCCTCCCCTCTAGCAAAAACTTAAAAGACAAATTATATAATTAACAAGTTAATTAACACAACACTTAAGGCAGACCTGGTGACCAGACAGTTCGTCTCCGCAGGTTAATGTGATCAGCTCTTTCAAGAATCAGGTATTGTTCAGAATAAACAACCAAGAATAGTCTTTGGGCAAGTCCCAAAAAAAATGTAACAAAAAAAAGATTAATATAGAAATACCAAATAACAGGGTGAATGTGGACAGAAAAAGGTTCTTGCAGCCAGTGTCTGCGACACTCTCCTTCTTAGAGGATGTCATACGAAGGAAGGACGAAAGGCAAGAAGAAGGGAAGGTAATTTGCTATGGTGGAAAGGTGTTAAAAAAATTAGTTTTGCATGAAACATGTTCCCCAGGGCAGTGCCCACCGGCCGTGCTATTTTCTGACACCCCGTGGCCCATTAGTCCAGGCAATGGGCATTTTTAATTTGACAAACTCAATCCCTATTGAATGCTCCCATGCATTTCAGTGGGATTCGGGTTCAGCATCCAAACTCCTTTGAAGTTCTCTGGGCCCTGCCAGAACCGGACGCAGGGCTCAACCGTAAATTAATAATCTGTGGGAACATTAGGTGGAGTTTTTTGCTGGTTCTGTAGGACCTCACAAAGAACTTGTGCCTTTCTTCTTGATATTTACTAGCAGGTGGAGTTTTGTGGTGTTTCTGTAGGACCTCACAATAAACTTTTGGCCTTCTTCTTGATATTTACTAGTAGGTGGAGTTTTGTGGTGGTTCTGTAGGAACTTGTGGCTTTCTTCTTCATATGTACTAGCTACAGTATTGAGGTTCTACTTCCTCCTTTTCAGAGACCTTGGTGTGCTTTATGTCAAAATGAAACGCAATGTGCGGAGGGGCGTCTGTTTTGTTATAAGTCATTCTGCATCTCAGTATATACAGGAAGGTGTCCACAGGAAACATCTTTTCTTTGTCTAACAAAATTCGGCTTCAGCAGGCTCTAGAGAAATTCAGAAAATGGGTCCTGCAAAGATTCAGATGGTGTTCTCCTGTTCCTCCGGTCAGATGGGAAGCTTGTCTGTCTTTGTTCTGTTGCTGTTTGTGAAGACTCTTCTGGGTTTGTCATTCAGCTGTCTAACAAATAACGAGGAGACCAAAGTATATGCCTTAGTCTACTTCGTTCTGCCAGTCATCTTCCTGTTCATTCTGGGCTTGCTGCTGAGGCCGAGAAGATCTCCGGGTTTGTTTACCTCAAGATGTTGCTCCTTTGAGTACTTCTTGTACGTTATGGTACAAGCCGGGAAGGCTCCACTCATCTGGATTCTGCTGTCTATGATTAATGACCAATATCTTGTGTGCTTTGTGGCAAATTCATACTCAAGGGAGCTTAATATTGGTCCTCTTATGCAATCCATTCATGTATATGTCCAGGTAAGAAGCAATTGAGAGTAATCTAAAATGACTTGTGGCTACCTGAAAAAATGTTCCCTTAAAGTGTATGTAAGCTCAAGAACAGAAATGGAATGTATTGCAACTTACCTGCCCTTAGATTCAATGGCGTACTAAGGGGGGGTGAAGAGGGTACGGTTACCTCCAGGTTACGATTTGCTGGGGGCGCTGTGCTCACCTGACCTTCTTTATTTCTGTTGAGTTGTTGTTGGTGCCTCTGCACTGTGGGGGTGACTGTCCTGAGGGGTCTGTAACAGGGACGTGTTGGTGAGGTCAGTGACTGGTGAGGCACCGGCTAGTATCAGAGCTAGATAGACACAGGTTACATACGCCGCGATCGTTAGAGCGAGAGCAATAATTCTAGCACTGGACCTCCTCTGTAACTCTAGACATGTAACTAAAATTTTTTACAGGTCGCCTATGGAGATTTTTAAGTACTTTTTAAGTTTGGCGCCATTCCACAAATGGCGTGCGCAGTTTTAAAGCATGACATGACATGTTAGGTATCTATTTACTCTGTGTAACATCATCTTTCACATTATACAAAAAAATCTGGCTAACTTTGGAGTGAAGAGCGCTGTCGAAATAGAGCCGGATCTCCCGTGTGCTCAGCTCGCTGTCACGCTCAGTCCCGCCCCCCTTGGACATCCCCTAGCATTGACGTCCCGGCATTGGATCGCCGTTGTGTCCATCATAGAATCCGGGCCAAGGGGTGGGACTGGGCGTGACGCCGAGCCGAGTACACAGGGGATCTGGCTCTATTTCGGCAGCGCTCGTCCCCTCCTTCCCCTTGGCAAGGCTGCGGCTGCAGATGGACACTGATAAAGCTGCAGTGAGGAGCAATGCTGCAGATGGGCACTTTGGCTGCAGATGGGCACAGATCAGGCTGCACTGAAGCTGCAGATGGGCACTAATCAGGCTGCATTGATGCTCTGACCATTATTTTGCTTCAAGGTGGTTTATTTAAAAAAAAAAAAGTTTTTTCTCCTGAAACTTCCTTCTTAAATTGGGGTGCGTGTTATACGCCGGCACGTGTTATACGCCGGCACGTGTTATACGCCGATAAATACGGTATATAATGTTTCTGAGTAATTTTCTAGCAAAAAATGATGAGTTTTACATGTAGAAGAGAAGTGTCAGAATTAGCCTGGGTGGCAAGGGGTTAATTACCATAAGTAATATACAAATAATTTTTATATATATTTTTTTAAGGTAATTTACTATTTTTTCCTTGTAGTTAAGAGGGATTTAGCAGGAATTTTGTAAAATTAACTGTGTTTTTATCTGCTAAAAAATGGTTTTGGTGAATTTTTTTTGCGAATATGTTAATTTTATAAACATTTGCGCAAATACCGCGGGGTCTAAAAAAATCAATAGCACCTTCTTTTTATTCTAGAGGTCATATGCATTCAGAAAATATATGATTTTGGGGGGTCCTTCCCAAATTCTGAAAGCTGTAAAAGGGAAAAATTAAAACCTTCAGATTTTTTGAGAAATTTGCATTTATGCGTACGTTCGATTTTCACCATTTTTGTTATTTATTAACTCCATACTGGTTAACCACTTCAGCCCCGGAAGATTCGGCTGCTCAATGACCGGGCCATTTTTTTGCGATACGGCACTGCGTCGCTTTAACTGACAATTGCGCGGTCGTGCAAAAATGTACCCAAACAAAATTGACGCCTTTTTTTTCCCACAAATAGAGCTTCTTTCGGTCGTATTTGATCACCTCTGCGGTTTTTATTTTTTGCGCTATAAACAAAAAAAGAGCTGCAATTTTGAAAAAAAAAACACAATATCTTTTACTTTTTGCTATAATAAATATCCCACATTTTCAAAAAAAACACATTTTTTCCTCAGTTTAGGCCAATATATATTCTTCTACATATTTTTGGTAAAATAAACTCGCAATAAGCGTATATTGATTGGTTTGCACAAAAGTTATAGCGTCTACAAAATAGAGGATAGATTTATGGCATTTTTATTACTATTTATTTTTTTTACTAGTAACGGCGGCGATCTGCGATTTTTATCAGGACTGCGACATTGCGGCGGACATATCGGACACTTCTGACACACTTTTGGAACCATTGACAATTATACTGCGATCAGTGCTATAAAAATGCACTGATTACTGTATAAATGTCACTGGCAGGGAAGGGATTAACACTAGGGGGCGATCAGGGGGTTAAATGTGTTCCTTCTCTGTGTTCTGAACTGAAAGGGGGATGGGGCTTACTAAGGGAAACGACTAATGAGAAGCGACGTACGGCAACATCGATTTGCCCAGCCAAGTCAACTTGCCGCAGTGAAACTGCAGTGGCTGGTTGGCAAGTGGTTAAGCTTTTATAATCAGTAAGAGATTTAGCAGGAATATTGTAAAATTAGCTGTGTTTCTATCTGCTAATCATGATTTTAGTGGATTTTTAGTAAAAATATGGATAGAAAAGGAGATACCCCCCAAGGAAATTGGGACAAGATACCATAAAAATGATTTATTCAAAGGTTGTATACAAATATATAATTTTACAATTTCCAAATCAATAAAAACACTGATGACTATGGTGATAGATTACCATATGAAGTCCAGACAGACCAACGCGTTTCAGGACCCAATATGTCCCTTCGTCAGGGGCGTAAAAATATTGCTTTGGTAAACATTTGCGCAAATATGGCGGGACCTTAAAAATCAGTAAGACCTTCTTTTTATTCTACTGGTCATGTGCTTTCAGAAAATATATGGTTTTGGGGGGTCTTTTACAAACTTTGAAAGCTATAAGTGAAAAATAAAAAAGTAAAGGAAAAATTGCAAAAATGGTCTGGCCACCTGAGAGTAAAAATGGAGCACAGAGCCTGGCAGCGAAAAGGGTTAATTATGTGCTTCTAAAAATAAAAATAAGCCCCCATTGGAGTTGATGCGCCCAGCGCCCTGCATGTAGATTAGGGGCCGAGTGCATGGATTAGGGGGGGCGCCCCTGCACCCCGTATGGACGGGCCGCCACTGATCCTCTAAATAGCACTGACTTGACAATACGAAGGAAAAAGAGTGCCTTTCTGAGATTATCTGGACTACAACAAAAATACGTAGGCAATGGATGGGCAGTTGTGGCAATATGCAGGCAACAAACATGCAATTCTGACCCTATGTGGGTAATAAATGGGGAAGTCATGGTAATAATCCAAAGAGATCCCATTTATGTTTATGATAGACAGTGCTCTGGCTAACTTAATATCATTCCTTTCTTATTTTAATAAGATAAAGGAAAACTAAAGCCCCCTCCCTGGGATAAATCCCAACAATTTATTTCTATATAAATATATTTACATTTTCTGCACTCTATTAATAATATATTTTCTTATATTCCTTTTTTTTTCTTCCTCCAGATTGTCGGTCTAGCAGGCCTGGTTGTACTTTTGATTTTGGATTACGGAATACCGCAGTCCACATGGGCACAGAATTACTTCTCCTACTACTTCCAGAAGCGGAATGAAGATCTCATCCTGGAGGAAGTGGAGGTTGTGCTACAACAGAAAGCGAAGGAGAAAAGGAAGGCCTTTGTGGAGGACTTGATCCGATCTGATTGGGATCAGTTATCACCCGAAGAACTCTTTAAGAAGGGGACGGTGCCGGAGCTCGTGTGGAAGTATAAGGAGATGGTGCAGAAAAAATGTGCTGAGGGTAGTCAGGAGCTAAATGATGCAAAACATGTTATATAACTATAGCTATGACACCTACACAATAATCAACCTACAGTATACTTTTTACTAAAATGTAACTTCAAACCTAAAAGGTTTCAAGTTACATCCACTTTCACTCGACACTGTCAATGCATTTGCACCTAATAAATATACATATATATATATGTCTCCATTTGTTTCCTGTTCTGCTGGCCACCTGTCACCAAGACAAGACGTGAGGGGAAATTCCCGCAATGGGAAATTACTCTGTGGGCTGACAAATGCACTGCTGTGGCTCATGTGGAACAAAGAAATAAAAAAATAAATAAATAAATAAATAATTTTTGAAAATTAAATTTTTAGTCCAGACCATAATCATTAAATAAATAAACTATATGTGAAACATTCTAAGTATATTCCATGTAAAGTGAAAAACATACTGTTTAGTTACATCTGATAAGTTGTGGATATCGCTGTAATTAGCATAAATTGTTTCTGTTGTGACTGTTCTTGTGTATACTCTATGCCAGGGATTTGCAATTAGCGGACCTCCAGCTGTTGCAAAACTACAAGTCCCATCATGCCTCTGCCTCTGGGTGTCATGCTTGTGGCTGTCAGAGTTTTGCTATGCCTCATGAATTTGTAGTTCTGCAACAGCTGAAGGTCCGCTAATTGCATATCCCTGCTCTATGCTGTGTATGCTTTAACTGTATTTTCTACCTATTCTCTGAGTATGGTGTGCCTGTGTGTGCTCTCTCTCTGTGCGTTGTGCCTGTGTGCACTCTCTCTGTGTGTTGTGCCTGGGTGGGCTCCGCCTGTGTGCTGTGCCTGTGTGTGCTCTCTCTGTGTGCTGTGCCTGTGTGCACTCCCTCTGTGCACTGTCTGCGCTCCATCTATGCACTGTGCCTGTGTGTGCTCCGTATGTTTGGTGCACATGTGTGCTGTGCCTGTGCATGCTCCATCTGTGTGCACTCTGTGTGCTGTGCCTGTGTGCGCTCCACCTGTGTGTGCTCCACCTGTGTGCTGTGCCTGTGTGTGCTCCATCTGTGTGCGCTCTGTCTGTGTGCACTCCCTCTGTGTGCTGTGCCTGTGTGCACTCTGTCTGTGTGCTGTGCCTATGTATGCAGGTGTCAGGCTCCTCTCACTGTGTGTGCAGATGTTGGGCTACGCTCACTGTGTGTGCAGGTGTCGGGCTTGATCACTGTGTGTGCAGGTGTCGGGCTTGATCACTGTGTGTGCAGGTGTCAGGCTTGATCACTGTGTGTGCAGGTGACGGGCTCCGCTCACTGTGTGTGCAGGCGTCGGGCTCCGCTCACTGTGTGTGCGGGTGTCTGGCTCCGCTCACTGTGTGTGTGGGTGTCCGGCTCCGCTCACTGTGTGTGCGGGTGTCGGGCTCCGCTCACTGTGTGTGCGGGTGTCGGGTTCCGCTCACTGTGTGTGCGGGTGTCCGGCTCCGCTCACTGTGTGTGTGGGTGTCGGGCTCCGCTCACTGTGTGTGCGGGTGTCGGGCTCCGCTCACTGTGTGTGCGGGTGTCGGGTTCCGCTCACTGTGTGTGCGGGTGTCGGGTTCCGCTCACTGTGTGTGCGGGTGTCCGGCTCCGCTCACTGTGTGTGCGGGTGTCCGGCTCCGCTCACTGTGTGTGCGGGTGTCCGGCTCCGCTCACTGTGTGTGTGGGTGTCCGGCTCCGCTCACTATGTGTGCGGGTGTCGGGCTCCGCTCACTGTGTGTGCAGGTGTCAGGCCATAAGTTGGGGGACTGGGATTGAGGAGGTACAGACAAAGTAATACCCAAGCTCAACTACTGAACATCTGAAATGCTCGCTGAAGTCCAGTGCTCAGGCTGGGATGTCCAACACTCCGTCTAAAAAGTCCAAAGCAAAAAGAAGCCGGCCACCCGGTAAGACCTGTTAGTATTCTATACTATCTTGTTTTACGGAGTGTGATGTATCACCACAAACATTATAGAGAGAGCAATAGTCATAGTGCTAGACCTCCTCTGTAGCTCTAAACAGGTAACCTGTAAACATTTTTAAAGCATCGCCTGTGAAGATTGTAGCGGAGGGTATAATTTTTTTTTTGTGTGTTGTTTTGTTGAAAACATGTGTGTTAAGGCCCGTACACACGATCAGACTTTTTGACAACAAACATGCAAATTAGCTGTTTTTGGGTAACATCCGACCGTGTGTACGCTCCATCGGACAAAATTTTGTTGGCTGTGCGAACTGACAAACTTTCTGGCAACAAAAGTCCGATGGAGCAAAGTCCGATCATGTGTACACAAAGGCCATCAGACTTTTGTACAAACTACAGTACCTGCCCGCGAGAATGTTTCCAGTGCGACCCCATCGCGCTGGTTCTCGGAGACAGGGTACTGTACATATCGCGCTGGCTGCAACAGGAAAAACACATTTTCCTATTGCAGCGAGTGCGAGAGAGAATTCCCCTCTGGGAGCATACCAGGCCCTTAGGTCTGGTATGTATTTTAAGGGGAACCCCCTACGCCGAAAAAACAGCGTGGGGGTCCCCCCCAAAATACATAACAGACCCTTATCCGAGCATGCAGCCCGGCCGGTCAGGAAAGGGGGTGGGGATGAGCGAGTGCCCCTCCTCCTGAACCGTACCAGGCTGCATGCCCTCAACATGGGGGGTGGGCGCTTTGGGGCAGGGAGGGCGCCCTGCGGGCCCGCCCACTCCAAAGCACCTTGTCCCCATGTTCATAAGGACAAGGGCCTCTTCCCGACAACCCTGGCCGCTGGTTGTCGGGGTCTGTGGGTGGAGGGCTTGGTATGCTCCTGAAGGGGAACCCATGCCGGTTTTTTATTTAAAATTTGGCGTGGAGTTCCCCCTCATGATTCATACCAAACACCTGTCGGCAATGCTTGTCGCTCATCGCGAAAGGAAACACATTTTTCCTTTCCTGATGAGCGAGCCAGCTCGGCGCTGGCTCCTGCGTTGGAGCTCGCAGGTGTCAAATCTCGCCGATACAAAAGTTGACCAAAGGGTGGCAGAAAAACCACGTGATTTGGTGAAAGTTGGATGAAAAAGTCCTGCCGTTGTATACTTAATTAGTTTAAGGCCAACGCCCTTTGTACAAAAATCCACGGGAAAGTTTGTACAAAGCCCTATTGTGTGTTTGAGGCTTAAAGCATTCAGCTTGTCTGCTTACAGCGGTAGTGAACCGCACCCAAAAAAAAAAAAAGAAAAAATGCCCTGGGCAACTTAACCTCTTGCCGCCCACCTTATAGCAGAAAGATGGCTACAGCGTGGTATTAAATTGTTGGGAGGGCATCCATAGATGTCCTCCCATTCTCACGCTTTACGCGTGCCCCAGGGGGTGTGCAGGTGGCGCGCTCTGTGACAGCTGAGTCCGTGAGAGATCGGGTAAAGGGACAAAAAGCGGGCCCTTTACCACGAGATCAGCTGTCAGCCAATGACAGCTGATCACGGAAATGAACAAATACCGGTTATCTTTTTTTTTTCGTTCACGCTGTTCGCATGAAGGAAAAAGAATCCGCGGCTGCTGTTAGAGGGACATCAGTCCTGATTGTGCTGCAAATCAGTGTCCACCAGTGCCACATATCAGTGCCCACCAGTGCCATCTATCAGTGTCTCATCATCAGTGCTGCCTATCGATGCTGTTTACCAGTGCCTATCAGTGCCACCTATTACTGCCCATCAGTGCTACATATCAGTGCCCACCATTGCCATCTATCAGTGGCCATCAGTGCCGCCAATCAGTGCCTCATCATCATTGCTGTCTATCAGTGCCGCTTACCAATGCCACCTATGGAGTGCCGCTTATCCGTGCTGCCTCATCAGTGCCCATCAGTGAAGGAGAAAAATTACCTGTTAGCAAAATGTTATAACAAAATATGGAAAATGTTTTATGGCACAGCTCCTTCAGAGCACATGCGTCAGTGATGTCACCACCTGCATCTAAAGAAAATGTCTCCTAAACAGCGCACTGTGGCTTGCAGGGGGTGGGAGATGAGGTTTATCTTCGCAGGAAGCTCAGACAGCGTGGTGTCCTGTAGCTGGAGAATAGAGATGGGCCAAACACCCCCCCCCCAGTTTGGATTGCACCAGAACTCTTGAACATGGAAAAAGTTTGGACGTGAACCCCATTGAAGTCTATGGGACTAGAATTTAAAAAATCAAAAACCCTAATTTATGGAAGTTATTGGCCATTAAAAGGGGTATGGGGGCCCGGGTACTGTCCTGGGGGACATGCATCAATGCAAAAAATAAATAACTTTAAAAAAAGAAAGGTGCAGTGATTTTAATTATGCTTAAAGTGAAACAATAAAAATTCAAAATTCCCTTAAATATAGTGCCTGGGGGTCCCCTTAGTCTGCCTGTAAAGTGGCGCATCTGTAGTGTGTATAGAACCTGCTACAGCAAAATGAACATTTGTAAAGCAAAAAAAAATAAAAAGACATTTAAATGGATTCTAGTGGCCGCAAGCCATTACATACATATATACAAAAAAAAATATGAAAAAACTGCATCAGTTCCCCCGCCATCCTTGCCACCATGCATGCCAGGTCTTTTGGGTCTGGTATGGATTTTAAGGGTAACCCACACCAAATTTTTTTTGTTTTTTTAATGCGTGCCCTGCACCCCCCATGTAATTTTTCCATGAGGGGAACCCCCATGGAATTTTCAATTTTTTTAATGACATGCCCCCCCCCCAAAAAAAAAATATATAATATTTTTTCGGGTGCGGCGGGTGTCGTAATTGGGGGAAATTTTTTAAAATTTTTAAAAGAGGAGTTGTCAAAACCTGCATTTTTATTTCTTTTTGACACTTTTTTGGGTGAATAAATAGGGGTGCTCATTCACATTGGGGGGGGGAGGGGGCGGGATCTGTGGGACCCCTTGTTAAATAAGGGTTTCAGGTTCTAATAAGCCCCCTGCTCACAGACCCCCACAACCATCGCCCAGGGTTGTGAGGAAGAGGCCCTTGCCCCCATCAACATGGGGACACGGTGCTTTTGCCCCCCTGCCCCAAAGCAACCCCCCCCCGATGTTTAGTGGCAGTATAGTGTGGGGTGGGACTATGAGCACTGAGACATGATTGGGTAAAGTCATCATGACTTTGTCCAATCAGGGCTGTGACAGAGCTCTGTGCCCTGATTGGGCAAAGCCTTGTACCCGACCAGCAGACAGGTGCATTGCCTCTGCCAATCAGGGCCCTAGAATGCACTGTGCAGCACGCAGTGCACTTTGGGGTGCTCGGCGGGTAGACATCCCGTTGAGCGCCCTGCAAATTCGGGTGTTCGCCAAAGGGGCGATGTTCGGGACAAAACTTTAGCTCGGTCCAAACTGTTCGCCCAACTCTACTGGAAAAGCCAGACATGCTGGCACCGGGTGTTGCATGCTACTCTTAGCTGAATTCTAAGTACAATGGAATATTCCTATGCTGGCCGAAAACGGCAGTCTTTTCTGAGCTTTCCCTAGTGATGGACACAGCAGGGCTTATGACTGTGACTCGGTTGAATTGATGATAGGCAACTCCTATCCTCATATTGATTAGTGGTTCCAAATTAATAATAACTACTGCAGTAGGGAACAGACACAAAAGATACGCTCAGCATCTTTCCAAATTACTGTTCTGCTTTATTATGACGCAATTGAAGGTTTTTATGCACATGATTACGTAGGTATCACATTAATATTACAATTGTACGTTTATGGTAACAAGGGGCGTTACATAGGCAGGCTAATTCTAATCAGGACTCAAAAGAATGTAAACATTTACTGAAAACATTATTAGTGCCGTGTGCACAGTGAGGGCAAAGTGCAATACATACAAAATACAATACAATTATATACAGAACTTACAAATTTCCATTACAGTCTCCCCTCTTTTGATCAATATTTTGATCACTAACCATACCTGCTATCACCTTTAACCTGGAACCTCCACACGCTTAGGTAGAGGTAGTCCTGGCCAAAGAGGCAAAAAACTCCATTGTGGAGAAAATAATAGCTGAGCAACTTTTTCATTACAAAATGACTTTTCATTGTGAAAAACAAATGATTGATAAGACATATTTACAGAGTACTGGCTGTACACTCCTGTGGCCAGAATGGCCTTCTAGCTTAATTGTTGGCATGCTGACTTATCAGCATATGTAAACACAGACAATTCTACATAAAATGGAAGACGTACAAAAGACAAATATGACTTCAACATGGCTAAACTATTTTTCAAATATATTTATCCCTTACAATTAAAGTAACTGAATCAAAAAGTACCCTAGACTGTGATCACAAGAGGGAAACAAATCAAACACAGAGATTTCTTTAATTAAGTCATTTTTGCAGTGTCTGGTGTGGATCCAGGTGACTTTTCCTTCAAGTTTTGCAAAAACTGTACATAAAATAGATGCTGTATTGAGTCTCCAAACATTTCCTTATATATAAATGTCTCTTAACAATCCACAAGTCACCTGGCTTTAGTTTTAGATCCTTCCAAACTTTTAGGATCTGGAATTGGGGAGAAAACACATAAATAAGTTTGTCAAAAACCTTAAAAGATCAGCAACTTTCTCTGTGAGATCCGAATGGAGGACTTCAGCTGCTGAGACAAAATATAAGCAAGTGAGTAACACACTCCCAAACAAAATCCCATAGGGAGAGAGTCCAATATCCCCCTTAGGGGCTTCATAAAATATAAGAAAACATTCAGGCAAAAGTTTTCTAGTTTCTTACTTTACTTTGTCCGCTATATTGTAGACAGTAGGGGGTGTAAAAATAAAACCTCAAAACTTCTAGTAAGGACTCTCCTATAAAAATTATTTCCTCTGTTACTCTCTGTACTTTCTGCACTATGTACTTACAAACTACTTCTGATAACACTTTTTACTGTGGCCTTTGCAGTAGCATTTGCCACTGGACATCCAAAAAACATGTCCATACAGACAAAATGCATACTTGTAAGATCCTGACTTGGGCATCTGGATATATCTTTTATGTAATCTCTGGGAGGGATGTTCAGCTTTTGGTAACACCTTTGGTAACAGGTAAAACAAGAAGTGGTGTGTTATAAAAACAACTGTGGTGAACCCTGGCTCTATCCCACGCTCATTTACTAAGG
This sequence comes from Aquarana catesbeiana, assembly GCF_042186555.1. Taxonomy (NCBI): domain Eukaryota; kingdom Metazoa; phylum Chordata; class Amphibia; order Anura; family Ranidae; genus Aquarana; species Aquarana catesbeiana. The sequence continues at coordinate 7,835,464 of NC_133330.1, forward strand.
CAGCCATAACTTCTTGTGACTGCTGACACGGTCCATGTGTCAAGCTGAAGGGAAAAGAGTGGCTGGCAGACATAAATGATCACCTTTTCCAAAGTCCTGTTTCATAAGAAGTTGCCCCCTGTGGACCACTTGTTCTTCTCGTTCTGGGGTCCTTAAAGTTGAATTATTAATCCCAGCTATACTGGGCCAGAACTAGGGTGGAATCTGTGAGTTGCACAGACCCATCAAGTGTCCGGGGCTGTAAATGCGGCATCCTTAGTCGCCTGGTCTGCTTCCATGTGTGAAAGTTAATATGGCTACCTCAGCAAGAAGCTGGAAGGCTGAAAACAGCCGATCAAATTAACTTGGCATGCTTGGTTGGTTTACCTGCCGAAGTAAAAACAAACTTCTGGCCCTTTAAATGGAACCAAAAGCACTCTATATCTCGACTATCTATATAAATATACACTCTTTTTATAGCTCACAGGCTTTGCTAAAACATGGAGCTCTGCTTCTTGAGCTGGGGAAAAAGGATCCAATGACTTTGAATACAGAGTATCCTTCTGGGTGATAAACTGCATACTCAAATCTACAAAAAATTAAATATCTGGGTCTTCAGGGAGTGTGTCCTGCACTGGGCTCACAGCAGCTGATTCCTATGTCATCAATTTAACACATGCGTCTTTTCCTTTCTTTTGAATAAATGTACGCATTTTTCATTGTTAGATTTGTACATAAACAAACTCATATTTTAAACCTTTCATTAGACAAACATTTAGTTAGCTGTAAATTTGCTGCACAGAATGTCGGACCATTGACCAAAACAATATCTAACTTTGTCTAATAGCACCTTTGCATAAAAGCTACAGCTCTGATATATCGGGGTGAACCCTTCATTACTGGGTCCAGCTTGCATAAATATATTACAATGACTTGTTTTCTATCACACTGTTTGTGTAAGAACTCCAGTTTCATGTTTCAAAAGACAACTTCTTCCTGGCAATATTATAATAAATGATAACAATACCCTGCGGTCATGGAGAGATGCCCATAAATCCAAAACTATTCTTCTGCTTATACCACTGTACTTTACAAGAAAAAGGGGCACATCATTTCACAATCCACACATTCTGCTTTGGATTTCAAAAATAAAAATAAATAAAAACAAAAGGACCAAGAATCTGTATGATGGACCAGAAAGCATCAAAAACTATAAAACAACTGGCTGCAGGTGGCATCTATCCTAACAGGGTGTGTGGACTTGATGTGATGGGTCTGTTATATTTAAATTTTATTTATTATTACTCTTACATCATGGACCGCACATCAAGTTATTATCAAAAACCTTAAAATTTCATTTTTATAGAAGAACTTCTTATGTATTCCATCCATCTTGGCTTTGTTAAATATTATGGCAGCTTTATTCAAAATAACAACCTCATCTTAATCTTTTTTTTCTCTCAATAAGGGCTTATTGTATAAATGTAAAATTACAAAATTGTTATCTTAATCTAAACTAATCTCATTCATTACAAATTTCCCCATTAACCTGGACTTCATTTCCAACCAAAGGTTGTCTAAACCAGTTTCAATATATCTATATTATTGTTAAAATTGTTAAACTCATATTAGAAATGAATACTCATTACTACTTAATTTTACTTAATTTCCCTTTTTTAAATGCACTGTTTCCACTATCAAAGGATATTCAATTTGTGTAATACATGGTTAAATGTAACCTTCATTTTACCATGTTTGGAAAACAGATTCAAAATAATTGTGATCACATTGTTTACCATTAGATTCGTTAACCCGGCACATTTTATTATAAATGTTTTGTCTAAAAAAAACTGGAATTGGCATGGTGTCCTTCCAGCTTATCACTGACCTCTCATCCCAGCCACATTTCTTTCATGAGAGCACAAAGGAGGGGGTCACATCTGCGTACATGACACACACAAGGGATAGAACTAAAGGTCCCAGCATTCGCACACACATACACCAATATCTCTCTAAAATCGCTTACATTTTCCCATTTGTACACAACACATGCATATCATTCTCTCACTTTCTTTTAACTTTCATATCTAGCTTCTATGATTCTATGATCAGATGGGGAGCCACAGTGCTCATCCCATCTTCCCTCTCTGACAACATATAAAGTATTCTGTTTTACCTCTCATTTCTCTGTTTCTGACTTTTACTAGTTGTAGTGCCTGATCCCAAATTCATCCCACAACTTAGCATGAAAATGTCCCTTTCTGTCTAGTGTTAATGTCACCCTTGATCCATCCTGCTCACATTGATAGCTGTTTCTCTAGCTGTATACTCTGCATGATTCTTAGTCCCTATGGCCTTTGGTAACTCAGTTACCCATTGTGGATCCCTGTCCACTCTAACCATTAATCTAGGGGCTCAGTATAGGCAGAACCGCACCTCCGGTTCATATATAGCGCTCCTCTTGCGCTGGGCATTTTTGAGGGTCTCTTACCCTTCATTCCCTTACTTAATTCAATGCCCATAATGACTGGCCAGTCTTCTCTCTTCTCTACGTGTGCCTATACCCTCTTGCCTCTAAACTACTTTATCTAGCAGATTTACTACATATACCTGTGAACAGCACTATTCTTCCCTTTCTTATCTATAACACTCCAATGGACAATAGACAGGGACAACATAACATATAACCACCAATCAATACAGTTCGATTAAGGGGAGTAAAATAGGTACCCTTTGTCCCGAAAATGCCTTACCGATCAAGGAAGTCTGATAACTCAAATGTAAGCAAAAGGCTTACCTCAGCCGGCTGATTATCAGAAATTCCCGGATCGTCTCAAGCTCCTCGTTTCGGATACTCAGGGTCACCTGGAATCCCCTCCTAAGGCAAAGCTCGCCATGCTGACTCGGTTGAATTGATGATAGGCAACTCCTATCCTCATATTGATTAGTGGTTCCAAATTAATAATAACTACTGCAGTAGGGAACAGACACAAAAGATACGCTCAGCATCTTTCCAAATTACTGTTCTGCTTTATTATGACGCAATTGAAGGTTTTTATGCACATGATTACGTAGGTATCACATTAATATTACAATTGTACATTTATGGTAACAAGGGGCGTTACATAGGCAGGCTTATTCTAATCAGGACTCAAAAGAATGTAAACATTTACTGAAAACATTATTAGTGCTGTGTGCACAGTGAGGGCAGAGTGCAATACATACAAAATACAATACAATTATATACAGAACTTACAAATTTCCATTACAACTGGAAGGAGACTAGAAGCAAAGGGGGACAAAACACAAATACAAAGAACACAAAATAAAATAACCCAAACTATCCAAAATACATAGAAAAACACCATCAAAAAATAAATAAATAAATAGAAAAATTAAAAAAATAGATCCATTTTTTCAAGCAAATTTTGTCTAAGGAGCTCAGTAAGTGACATTGATTTTAAGTTTGCCAGCAGCAAAATTGGTAATTTCACATCGAAATCAATTTCACTCATCCTATTTGTTACTACTTATAATTGTTTATAAATGTCACAGATATTTTTTTTGTCGTTTTAATGCCATCTTGTGGCTACAATGTGTCATTGTCATCAGGACTGTCTCTCATTCACATGAATACTGATTGGTCACTGGAAAGGCCACACATGTTCTTTCCTTAACCACTTGACGTCCGGAAAGGTTTACCCCCCCTTCATGACCAGGCCAATTTTTTCTATACAGCACTGCGTTACTTTAACTGACAAATGTGCGGTTATTCAGCGCTGTACCCAAATGACATTTATATATTTTTTTCCCCCACAATAGAGCTTTGTTTTGGTGGTATTTGATCACCTCTGCGGTTTTTATTTTTTCTCTATGAACAAAAGAAGACCAACAATTAAAAAAAAACAAAAAACAATATTTTTTACTGTCTGCTATATAACATCTCCAATAATAATTTTTTTTTAACCCCTTCAATACCGGGCACTTTCACCCCCTTCCTGCCCAGGCCACTTTTCAGCTTTCAGCGCCGCCGCCCTTTGAACGACAATTGCGCGGTCTTGTAACACTGTACACATATGACATTTTTATAATTTTGTTCACACAAATAGAGTTTTCTTTTGGTGATATTTATTAACTCCTGGGTTTTTTATTTTTTACAAAAAAAGAAAAAAGACCGAAAATTTGGAAAAAAAAAGGTTTTTCTTTTGTCAGTAAATTTTGTAAATAAGTAATTTTTTTCTCCTTCACTGATAAGGAGGCACTAATACGCCACACCAGGGGTGGACTGACAACTCATGGGGTAATAGGGGAATAGGGGATCATGGGGCCCCCTTTGTCCCCACTAGGGATGAGCCGAACACCCCCCTGTTCGGTTCGCACCAGAACATGCGAACAGGAAAAAAGTTCGTTCGAACACGCGAACACCGTTAAAGTCTATGGGACACGAACATGAATAATCAAAAGTGCTAATTTTAAAGGCTAATATGCAAGTTATTGTCATAAAAAGTGTTTGGGGACCCAGGTCCTGCCCCAGGGGACATGGATCAATGCAAAAAAAAGTTTTAAAAACGGCCGTTTTTTCAGGAGCAGTGATTTTAATAATGCTTAAAGTCAAACAATAAAAGTGTAATATCCCTTTAAATTTCGTACCTGGGGGGTGTCTATAGTATGCCTGTAAAGGGGCGCATGTTTCCTGTGTTTAGAACAGTCTGACAGCAAAATGACATTTTGAAGGAAAAAACTCATTTAAAACTACCCGCGGCTATTGCATTGCCGACAATACACATAGAAGTTCATTGATAAAAACGGCATGGGAATTCCCCAAAGGGGAACCCCGAACCAAAATTAAAAAAAAAAAATGACGTGGGAGTCCCCCTAAATTCCATACCAGGCCCTTCAGGTCTGGCATGGATATTAAGGGGAACTGCGGCCAAAATTTTTTTAAAAAAATGACGTGGGGTTCCCCCTAAATTCCATACCAGACCCTTCAGGTCTGGTATGGATTTTAAGGGGAACCCCGCACCAAAAAAAAAAAAAAAAACGGCGTGGGGTCCCCCCAAAAATCCATACCAGACCCTTATCCGAGCACGCAACCTGGCAGGCCGCAGGAAAAGAGGGGGGGACGAGAGAGCGCCCCCCCCCTCCTGAACCGTACCAGGCCACATGCCCTCAACATTGGGAGGGTGCTTTGGGGTAGCCCCCCAAAACACCTTGTCCCCATGTTGATGAGGACAAGGGCCTCATCCCCACAACCCTGGCCGGTGGTTGTGGGGGTCTGCGGGCGGGGGGCTTATCGGAATCTGGAAGCCCCCTTTAACAAGGTGACCCCCAGATCCCGGCCCCCCCCCTGTGTGAAATGGTAAGGGGGTACAGAAGTACCCCTACCATTTCACTAAAAAACTGTCAAAAATGTTAAAAATGACAAGAGACAGTTTTTGACAATTCCTTTATTTAAATACTTCTTCTTTCTTCTATCTTCCTTCATCTTCTGGTTCTTCTGGTTCTTCTGGCTCTTCTGGTTCTTCCTCCGGCGTTCTCGTCCAGCATCTCCTCCGCGGCGTCTTCTATCTTCTTCTCCTCGGGCCGTTCCGCACCCATGGCATGGGGGGAGGCTCCCGCTCTTCTCTTCTTCTTCATCTTCTTCTCTTCTTCATTTTCTTCTCCGGGCCGCTCCGCATCCATGCTGGCATGAAGGGAGGCTCCCGCTGTGTGACGGCGCTCCTCGTCTGACAGTTCTTAAATAACGGGGGGCGGGGCCACCCGGTGACCCCACCCCCCTCTGATGCACGGAACATGACGGGACTTCCCTGTGGCATTCCCCGTGACGTCACAGGGAAGTCCCGTCAAGTCACCGTGCGTCAGAGGGGGCGGGGTCACCGGGTGGCCCCGCCCCCCGTTATTTAAGAACTGTCAGACGAGGAGCGCCGTCACACAGCGGGAGCCTCCCGCCATGCTAGCATGTGTGAGGAGCGGCCCGGAGAAGAAAATGAAGAAGAGAAGAAAAGAAGAAGAGAAGAAGATGAAGAAGAAGAGAAGAGCGGGAGCCTCCCCCCATGCCATGGGTGCGGAGCGGCCCGAGGAGAAGAAGATAGAAGACGCCGCGGAGGAGATGCTGGACGAGAACGCCGGAGGAAGAACCAGAAGAGCCAGAAGAACCAGAAGATGAAGGAAGATAGAAGAAAGAAGAAGTATTTAAATAAAGGAATTGTCAAAAACTGTCTCTTGTCATTTTTAACATTTTTGACAGTTTTTTAGTGAAATGGTACCATTTCACACAGGGGGGGGCTGGGATCTGGGGGTCCCCTTGTTAAAGGGGGCTTCCAGATTCCGATAAGCCCCCCCGCCCGCAGACCCCCACAACCACCGGCCAGGGTTGTGGGGATGAGGCCCTTGTCCTCATCAACATGGGGACAAGGTGTTTTGGGGGGCTACCCCAAAGCACCCTCCCAATGTTGAGGGCATGTGGCCTGGTACGGTTCAGGAGGGGGGGGGGGGCCGCACTCTCGTCCCCCCCTCTTTTCCTGCGGCCTGCCAGGTTGCGTGCTCGGATAAGGGTCTGGTATGGATTTTTGGGGGGACCCCACGCCGTTTTTTTTTTTTTTTTTGGCGCGGGGTTCCCCTTAAAATCCATACCAGACCTGAAGGGTCTGGTATGGAATTTAGGGGGAACCCCACGTCATTTTTTTTTTTTAATTTTGGCCGGGGTTCCCCTTAATATCCATACCAGACCTGAAGGGCCTGGTATGGAATTTAGGGGGACTCCCACGTCATTTTTTTTTTTTAATTTTGGTTCGGGGTTCCCCTTTGGGGAATTCCCATGCCGTTTTTATCAATGAACTTCTATGTGTATTGTCGGCAATGCAATAGCCGCGGGTAGTTTTAAATGAGTTTTTTCCTTCAAAATGTCATTTTGCTGTCAGACTGTTCTAAACACAGGAAACATGCGCCCCTTTACAGGCATACTATAGACACCCCCCAGGTACGAAATTTAAAGGGATATTACACTTTTATTGTTTGACTTTAAGCATTATTAAAATCACTGCTCCTGAAAAAACGGCCGTTTTTAAAACTTTTTTTTGCATTGATCCTTGTCCCCTGGGGCAGGACCTGGGTCCCCAAACACTTTTTATGACAATAACTTGCATATTAGCCTTTAAAATTAGCACTTTTGATTTCTCCCATAGACTTTTAAAGGGTGTTCTGCGGCATTCGAATTTGCCGCGAACACCCCAAATTGTTCGCTGTTCGGCGAACTTGCGAACAGCCAATGTTCGAGTCGAACATGAGTTCGACTCGAACTCGAAGCTCATCCCTAGTCCCCACCCACACACAAGCCTCACCCTCACAAAGCCCCATGTATATATTGCACTGCTACATTACATGCATTGGTCACAGAATTTCTCTACTGTATGTTCAAAATGAATGTTTAAAGAGTTAAGAAATTAAAAAAAAATAAACTCACATTAACCACGTACATTTACTGCGGGGCTGCGTCTCCTGTGAGCAGAATCACGTACAGGTACTTGATTCTGCACTTGTGGGTCTGCGTGCTATTTGACCCGCTGCCGCTGTGATTGGACACACCGAGAGCTAATCAGCGGGTCTGGCGTACCCGATGTCCGCTGGGCCCCGATGATCGTTTCCAACAGAGGCAGAACGGTGGTCTGCCGACGTAAACAAGTCAAATTGCCATTCTGTTAGTAGGGAAGGCCCAGATCCTGGGGCTAGAGCCCATAGCAGCGAAGTAAAGGAAGTCATACGCATGTATACAATATACACACAATATATATATATATATATATACATATATATATATATATATATATATATATATATATATATATATATATACACACACACATACACATATATGTACATATACATATTCACACACACACTGCAGAGGCTGCGGTCATGGTACAGGGGTCAGAGGTTGTGGACATGGTACAGGGGTCAGAGGTTGTGGACATGGTACAGGGGTCAGAGGTTGTGGTCATGGTACAGGGGTCAGAGGTTGTGGACATGGTACAGGGGTCAGAGGTTGTGAACATGGTACAGGGGTCAGAGGCTGCGGTCATGGTACAGGGGTCAGAGGTTGTGGACATGGTACAGGGGTCAGAGGCTGCGGTCATGGTACAGGGGTCAGAGGTTGTGGACATGGTACAGGGGTCAGAGGCTGCGGTCATGGTACAGGGGTCAGAGGTTGTGGACATGGTACAGGGGTCAGAGGTTGTGAACATGGTACAGGGGTCAGAGGTTGTGGACATGGTACAGGGGTCAGAGGCTGCGGTCATGGTACAGGGGTCAGAGGTTGTGGAAATGGTACAGGGGTCAGAGGTTGTGGACATGGTACAGGGGTCAGAGGCTGCGGTCATGGTACAGGGGTCAGAGGCTGCGGTCATGGTACAGGGGTCAGAGGTTGTGGACATGGTACAGGGGTCAGAGGTTGTGGACATGGTACAAGGGTCAGAGGTTGCGGTCATGGTACAGGGGTCAGAGGTTGTGGTCATGGTACAGGGGTCAGAGGTTGCGGACATGGTACAGGGGTCAGAGGTTGTGGTCATGGTACAGGGGTCAGAGGTTGTGGACATGGTACAGGGGTCAGAGGTTGTGGACATGGTACAGGGGTCAGAGGCTGCGGTCATGGTACAGGGGTCAGAGGCTGCGGTCATGGTACAGGGGTCAGAGGCTGCGGTCATGGTACAGGGGTCAGAGGTTGTGGACATGGTACAGGGGTCAGAGGCTGCGGTCATGGTACAGGGGTCAGAGGTTGTGGACATGGTACAGGGGTCAGAGGTTGTGAACATGGTACAGGGGTCAGAGGTTGTGGACATGGTACAGGGGTCAGAGGTTGTGGACATGGTACAGGGGTCAGAGGCTGCGGTCATGGTACAGGGGGTCAGAGGCTGCGGTCATGGTACAGGGGTCAGAGGTTGTGGAAATGGTACAGGGGTCAGAGGTTGTGGACATGGTACAGGGGTCAGAGGCTGCGGTCATGGTACAGGGGTCAGAGGTTGTGGACATGGTACAGGGGTCAGAGGTTGTGGACATGGTACAAGGGTCAGAGGTTGCGGTCATGGTACAGGGGTCAGAGGTTGTGGTCATGGTACAGGGGTCAGAGGTTGCGGACATGGTACAGGGGTCAGAGGTTGCGGTCATGGTACAGGGGTCAGAGGTTGTGGACATGGTACAGGGGTCAGAGGTTGTGGACATGGTACAGGGGTCAGAGGCTGCGGTCATGGTACAGGGGTCAGAGGCTGCGGTCATGGTACAGGGGTCAGAGGCTGCGGTCATGGTACAGGGGTCAGAGGTTGTGGACATGGTACAGGGGTCAGAGATTGTGGAAATGGTACAGGGGTCAGAGGTTGTGGACATGGTACAGGGGTCAGAGGTTGTGGACACGGTACAGGGGTCAGAGGTTGTGGACACGGTAAAGGGGTCAGAGGTTGTGGACACGGTACAGGGGTCAGAGGTTGTGGACATGGTACAGGGGTCAGAGGTTGTGGACATGGTACAGGAGTCAGAGGCTGCGGTCATGGTACAGGGGTCAGAGGTTGTGGACATGGTACAGGGGTCAGAGGCTGCGGTCATGGTACAGGGGTCAGAGGTTGTGGACATGGTACAGGGGTCAGAGGTTGTGGACATGGTACAGGGGTCAGAGGTTGTGGACATGGTACAGGGGTCAGAGGCTGCGGTCATGGTACAGGGGTCAGAGGCTGCGGTCATGGTACAGGGGTCAGAAGTTGTGGACACGGTACAGGGGTCAGAGGTTGTGGACACGGTAAAGGGGTCAGAGGTTGTGGACACGGTACAGGGGTCAGAGGTTGTGGACATGGTACAGGGGTCAGAGGTTGTGGACATGGTACAGGGGTCAGAGGTTGTGGACATGGTACAGGAGTCAGAGGCTGCGGTCATGGTACAGGGGTCAGAGGCTGCGGTCATGGTACAGGGGTCAGAGGTTGTGGACATGGTACAGGGGTCAGAGGTTGTGGACATGGTACAGGGGTCAGAGGTTGTGGACATGGTACAGGGGTCAGAGGCTGCGGTCATGGTACAGGGGTCAGAGGCTGCGGTCATGGTACAGGGGTCAGAGGTTGTGGACATGGTACAGGGGTCAGAGGTTGTGGACATGGTACAGGGGTCAGAGGCTGCGGTCTCGGTACAGGGGTCAGAGGTTGTGGACATGGTACAGGGGTCAGAGGTTGTGGACATGGTACAGGGGTCAGAGGCTGCGGTCATGGTACAGGGGTCAGAGGCTGCGGTCATGGTACAGGGGTCAGAGGCTGCGGTCATGGTACAGGGGTCAGAAGTTGTGGACACGGTACAGGGGTCAGAGGTTGTGGACACGGTAAAGGGGTCAGAGGTTGTGGACACGGTACAGGGGTCAGAGGTTGTGGACATGGTACAGGGGTCAGAGGTTGTGGACATGGTACAGGGGTCAGAGGTTGTGGACATGGTACAGGAGTCAGAGGCTGCGGTCATGGTACAGGGGTCAGAGGCTGCGGTCATGGTACAGGGGTCAGAGGTTGTGGACATGGTACAGGGGTCAGAGGTTGTGGACATGGTACAGGGGTCAGAGGTTGTGGACATGGTACAGGGGTCAGAGGCTGCGGTCATGGTACAGGGGTCAGAGGCTGCGGTCATGGTACAGGGGTCAGAGGTTGTGGACATGGTACAGGGGTCAGAGGTTGTGGACATGGTACAGGGGTCAGAGGCTGCGGTCTCGGTACAGGGGTCAGAGGTTGTGGACATGGTACAGGGGTCAGAGGTTGTGGACATGGTACAGGGGTCAGAGGTTGTGGACATGGTACAGGGGTCAGAGGTTGCGGAGGGGTCTTACCAGGCTGTGATGAGAGGTGTACATCACTGCTGAGACCTCACGAAGTGCCACTGCTGCCTTACATTTAGAAATAGTGCTGCCTGGTGCCATTATGTCGCTGCGCCTGCATGTTTGAAAATGGCCGAACGTGTATGGGCTTGCCCACACAGCGGCGGCGGTGTATGTGCAGATGACACTCCAGCCCCCTCATCATACCATACAGTGTTAATGTTACTTTATGGTATGTGATAAGGTGGGGGTTTTAGTTGAGGAAGAGAGCAGTGCAGCTGGCTGGAGCATGAAAACAGGTAGGTGAAAGAGGCCCCCCCTTACTTCCCCCTCCCCCACACACTGCAAGAATGGACTTTATCTTAGTTTCCTGGAGATGGGCTGTATTGTGGCACCACATCCTTTGCTGTTATTGCTCAAATTCATGAATATGTTAGAAATATACTGGGACTTTTCAGGTGCTACAGAGATATTCTACATACACTTATATTAAAAAGAATTATTTTGTGAAAATGCATCTATGTATGTAGTACCTGAAAAGTCCCATTATATTCTTAACATATTGAAGAATTTTACTTTCACCAGACCTGTCCTGCTGGGGTACAGGACAAGTTTAAAGCACAGAATTATACAGTGTGGAAGGCAGAACAAGGAGAAGAATGCAATCTGCCATCCGTCCTGTTATCTTGCCTTGGAGGAGCTCCGGTGACTACTTTATGGGTAGCAACGATCGATCGCTACTGTGTTGTCCTGCTTGCCCTGTTCTCCCCCAGGAGGGAAGGGGAGAGGGAGGCTCGGGTGCTGCCTGACACACACAAGCATGGAAGGGATGGAGTTTCTCCTTTCTGGACATTCCTCTGCATACTCGTTACCCCCTCCTCACTGGTCCATTGACCCGAGGAGTGTCTTATATGAGCAGTGACAATGTCAAGACTCCTGGGTCGACATTCTCCCCCTCCCTCAGCTCAGTTCAGTGTCCAATGTGCGCTAATTGTCAGCGCTGACATTTCCCATCCTTCCTCCAGCTAGCTCCTCCCCTGCTCAGGACTCAGATTTGGCGCCACAAATTCAGCTTCTCTGGAGCCAATGAGAGAATAGAGAGCGATTCTCTCTCTTCTATTTACACACAGCCACAGCACCCGATAAGAGACTCACGGGCCCCCTACTGGCCACGGGCCCTCGGTCGGCGTCCGAATGACCAAATGGTCAGTCCGCCCCTGCGCCACATTGATGGGCACTGATATGCTGCACTGATAGGTGGTACTGGTGGGCACTGATAGGTAGCAATGGTGGGCAGCACTGATGGGTGGTACTGATGGGCACTGATTGAACTTTCCTATAATCAGGGCACTAATAGGTGGTACTGGTGGGCAGCTCTGATCAGGGCCGGACTGGCCTACCGGGATAGCGGGAGATCTCCCGGTAGGCTGGTTGCCTTGTGGCCGCCGTCAGCTAGGAGCTGTGAAGAGGAGGCGGGGCTGGCTGAGGAAATGAATTCTAGCAGCGGAGGGACAGAGGAGCACATGGCTATCGTGCGGCAGGCAGGTCTGTGCTGTGCAGGAGGATAATTCAGGAGGGAGGGAGCATAGACACTGTGTGTTCTCTGAGCAGTGGACTGATCATTTCTTGTAGTAGGGAACCCACAGCCAATAACGCTGCTTAGGGGAGTACAAGGGAGGACTTGCTTCTCCTCCCGTCCATCCACAGCCAATCAGCAGGCAGTGTAGCCCTCCCCCGCTCACACTGACTGTAAGTGCTGGAGTGAGACTGAATGGGGACGCTAGGAGGGAGATACAAGGAGGTATGACTACAATAATGCAAGTTCTCCAGAACACACAACTCTGGCTAAAAGGAAAAAACAGGATGGTCTGGAGCACAGTAACACCAGCTGCAGTGATCAGCCTCCCCTCAATCTTGTCTCCCTGGTTACTTTTTTTTATCTGCCTAACCTGACCTGCACATTGTCTGCTCACACTGATAAGATCTCTGGAAGACACTGCAGCAGCATTCTATAAGACCAGGGACACATTCTATAAGACCGGGGACACATTCTATAAGACCGGGGACACATTCTATAAGACCGGGGACACATTCTATAAGACCGGGGACACATTCTATAAGACCGGGGACACATTCTATAAGACCGGGGACACATTCTATGAGACCGGGGACACATTCTATAAGACCGGGGACACATTCTATAAGACCGGGGACACATTCTATAAGACCGGGGACACATTCTATAAGACCGGGGACACATTCTATGAGACCGGGGACACATTCTATAAGACCGGGGACACATTCTATAAGACCGGGACACATTCTATGAGACCGGGGACACATGGCTGTTAACCATTTCAGCTTATAATCAGCTATTTAGCCAGAGCTCTGTAAGTGCTGCACAGATTGTTTGATGGGGTTTTTTTTATTTATTTTTTTTTTTTGAGGATTTACTGCTGGATCAGGCTAAAAGCTTCACAGACCTGTTAAATGGTTAATGTCCTCATCTAATCTTGAGCAGTTCAGTGTTTGCAAGAAAATTTGTATTTTGGAAACTGGATGTGATGTTTTCTTCTGTCACTTGCTTGTGCTTTCAAAGGAAAATGACTGACTTGATCTTGCAGAGATGGTTTAAATAGAGTGGAACAACCCTGCAATACTATATACCTGTACACTGAATTCAGCTTTAAATGCAGTCTCTGACCATCTCCTGAATCAATCATGTCTGCAATCCCTAACCATCTCCTGTACGATGTCTGTAGTCTCTGACCATCTCCTGTAGTATGTCTGTAGTCTCTGACCATCTCCTGTACTATGTCTGCAGTCTCTGACCATCTCCTGTAATATGTCTGCAGTCTCTGACCATCTCCTGTAATATGTCTTCAGTCTCTGACCATCTCCTGTACTATGTCTGCAGTCTCTGACCATCTCCTGTAATATGTCTTCAGTCTCTGACCATCTCCTGTACTATGTCTGCAGTCTCTGATCATCTCCTGTACTATGTCTGCAGTCTCTGATCATCTCCCGTACTATGTCTGCAGTCTCTGACCATCTCCTGTAATATGTCTGCAGTCTCTGACCATCTCCTGTACTATGTCTGCAGTCTCTGACCATCTCCTGTAGTATGTCTTCAGTCTCTGACCATCTCCTGTAATATGTCTTCAGTCTCTGACCATCTCCTGTACTATGTATGCAGTCTCTGATCATCTCCTGTACTATGTCTGCAGTCTCTGATCATCTCCTGTACTATGTATGCAGTCTCTGATCATCTCCTGTACTATGTCTGCAGTCTCTGACCATCTCCTGTACTATGTCTGCAGTCTCTGACCATCTCCTGTACTATGTCTGCAGTCTCTGACCATCTCCTGTACTATGTCTGCAGTCTCTGATCATCTCCTGTACTATGTCTGCAGTCTCTGACCATCTCCTGTACTATGTCTGCAGTCTCTGACCATCTCCTGTACTATGTATGCAGTCTCTGATCATCTCCTGTACTATGTCTGCAGTCTCTGATCATCTCCTGTACTATGTATGCAGTCTCTGATCATCTCCTGTACTATGTCTGCAGTCTCTGACCATCTCCTGTACTATGTCTGCAGTCTCTGACCATCTCCTGTACTATGTCTGCAGTCTCTGACCATCTCCTGTACTATGTCTGCAGTCTCTGATCATCTCCTGTACTATGTCTGCAGTCTCTGACCATCTCCTGTACTATGTCTGCAGTCTCTGACCATCTCCTGTACTATGTCTGCAGTCTCTGACCATCTCCTGTACCATGTCTGCAGTCTCTGACCATCTCCTGTGCAATATCTGCAGTCTCTGATCATCTCCTGTATTATGTCTGCAGTCTCTGACCATCTCCTGTAGTATGTCTGCAGTCTCTGATCATCTCCTGTAGTATGTCTGCAGTCTCTGATCATCTCCTGTAGTATGTCTGCAGTCTCTGACCATCTCCTGTACTATATTTGCAGTCTCTGACCATCTCCTGTACAATATCTGCAGTCTCTGACCATCTCCTGTACAATATCTGCAGTCTCTGACCATCTCCTGTACTATGTCTGCAGTCTCTGACCATCTCCTGTATTATGTCTGCAGTCTCTGATCATCTCCTGTATTATGTCTGCAGTCTCTGACCATCTCCTGTACTATGTCTGCAGTCTCTGATCATCTCCTGTAATGTGTCTGCAATCCCTGCAGGAGAGGACACACACATGATACACACACACTGTATACACTTCCCCACCTGCCACAGCAGAATTATATTACAGCCCCCAGTCCTGGACCAGTACAGAGGGAGAATGCTTTATGGTGGGCACTATGGCCAAAGCACATTTCACATTGGAATCCACCCTCCCCCAAAAGACAATTATTTATTCGGTGCAATATACATATAGATGTAAATATGTACAGTGTATGTGTGTGTATAGATATAGAGGTGAGAGAGGGAAAAAAAACAAAGAGGAGGAGAAGGAATAAAAAGAGGGGGAGGAACAAAGAAAGCGGGTGAGAAAGAACATGACAGATGGATAGAGAGCGATATATAGGGAAGAAAAGGAGAACAAATAGAAAGAGTGGTACATCCTAAGAGGTACCATAAGGGTACCTTATGCTAAATATACTGTATGAGTGGAAGGGACTCAGAGTGCTAAATGTTCGCTGGTTGGTGGCGCAAATTACTTGCCTTGGGTGCGGACAACCAACGCTACGCCACTGGGGCTGCTATGAAATTATTTCCAGGGCTGGTTTTTATGCCCAGTCCGGCCCTGGCTCTGATGGGCATCACTAATGGGCACTGATTGAACTTTCCTGTAATCGGGGCACTGATGATCAGTGGTTATCTGTACAGGTCTCACCTGTGAGGAGATGCCACTGATTGGCTCTTCTCTCCTCACACTCTGTCAGTGTAAGTCGGGGAGAGACAATTTATGGTACTTCCGCATTTACATGTGACCGCTTGTGATTGGACACAGCCGATCACAGGGTTAAAGAGCCGTGTCATCGGCCCTTTACAGAGATCAGGGTCACGCCGTGTCCTAGGAA
Organism: Aquarana catesbeiana; assembly: GCF_042186555.1. Classification (NCBI taxonomy): domain Eukaryota; kingdom Metazoa; phylum Chordata; class Amphibia; order Anura; family Ranidae; genus Aquarana; species Aquarana catesbeiana. The sequence goes on from NC_133330.1 coordinate 7,851,311, forward strand.
CACGAAGCGGCCATGATTGCCGTGCTGCACGCCCCCCGCGGGCCTGCGAGAGAGCGGCCGTTCTGGGATGCCCTCAAATAACATCCACCCAGAATGAGTGCCGCTACACTCCTCTGTCATTTTCTGTTGGGTGGGTGGGTAGCAAGTGGTTAATCAAATCTTCATCAATTTAGTATATTTAGTATTCTGCTACATATTTTTGGTAACAAAAATACCAATAAGCGTATATTGATTGGTTTGCACAAAAGTTATAGCATCTCCAAACTATTGGATATATATACTGTATATATACTGGAATTTTTAGTTATTTTTCTACTAGTAATAGTAGTGATCAGCAACTTATAGCGGGACTGCGATATTGCGATGGACAATCTGACACTTTTTTGGGAACCCGTAACACTAACACAGTGATCAGTGTTGAAAATATGCACTGTCACTGTACTAATGACACTGTTTTTGTGCACTGTGTAGGGGGGCTTTAACTAAGGGATGTGCTTTGCAGGGAAAGAAAATCTGCCACATCCCCGCTGACAGGACAGAGCTCTGTATTGTTTATATTCACAGAGCATGCACTGTCACCATTTGAGGAGGTGACATGAATCATGAGCCGTGACAATGCATGTAAGGGTCATTCACACGAGGCGGATCCGCTGCCCCGGAGTCCGCCTCTGTCCGCCAGCTCAGCGAGAGAATCTCTCAGTTGATCTGCGCTGAGCCGGCGGATGACAGGTCCCTCTCTGCTCACTGAGCGGGGGAGGGGCTTGTCGAGCGCCGCTGGTTACTATGGAGAGATCGGATGAAAACGGACAGCATGTCCGTTTTCATCAGATCTCAACCGATCCAATCCGCCAGGGATGGATGCAAACTTATCGCCATCCGTCTGATTTAATCGGATTGGACAAGGTCGGATGTCAGCGGACATGTCACCGCTGACATCCATCGTTCCATAGGACTAGCATGGAGCGCCCGTTCAGGTCTGCCCACAAAACTGACAGGCGGACCTGGGGGAGGGAGGAGAAGAAGGGAGGGGGAGGGAGGAGGAGGAGATGGAGGGAGGAGGAGGGAGGAGAAGGGAAGGGGAGGGAGGAGAAGAAGAGAGGGGGAGGGAGGAGAAGAAGAAGGGAAGGGGAGGGAGGAGAAGAAGGGAGGGGGAGGGAGGAGAAGAAGAAGGGAGGGGGAGGGAGGAGGAGAAGGAGGGAGGAGATGGAGGGAGGAGGAAGGAGGAGAAGAAGGGAAGGGGGGGGGGGAGAAGAAGAAGGGAGGGGGAGGGAGGAGAAGAAGAAGGGAGGGGGAGGGAGGAGGGAGGAGGAGGAGATGGAGAAAGGAGGAGGGAGGAGAAGAAGGGAGGGGGAGGGAGGAGGATAAGGAGGGAGGAGGAGGAGATGGAGGAAGGAGGAGGGAGGAGAAGAAGGGAGGGGGAAGGAGGAGAAGAAGAAGGGAGGAGGAGGGAGGAGGAGAAGGAGGGAGGAGGAGGGAGGAGGAGGAGGAGGAGGGAGGAGAAGAAGAAGGGAGGAGGAGGGAGGAGGAGAAGGGAGGGGGAGGGAGGAGGAGAAGGAGGGAGGAGGAGGGAGGAGGAGAAGGGAGGGGGAAGGAGGAGAAGAAGAAGGGAGGGGGAGGAGGAGAGGGAGGGGGAGGGAGGAGGAGAAGAAGAAGGTTGGGGGAGGGAGGAGGAGAAGAAGGGAGTGGGAGGGAGGAGGAGAAGAAGGGAGGGGGAGGGAGGAGGAGAAGGAGGGAGGAGGAGGAGAGGAGGGAGGAGGATTAGTTGTGGAGGCATTGAAGCAGAGAAAGACATTCATCAATCTTTAAGAGATAGTTTTCAGTCCCCAGAAACCTTGGGAGTAGTACATGGCTGGGAGGAGGCAGTTCAAGATTTCAGTTCTAATTCCAAACTAATCACAGCATAGCCGCCACGCACCCCCTACCTGGAAGTTGCGTATCACGTACTAGATATGTTGAGAGTTGATTTACTAAAACTGGAGAATGTTAAATCTGGTGCAGCTCTCATAGAAACCAATCAGCTTCTAGTTCTAAAAAAAAAGCTTAAAAGGGGTTGTAAACCTTCATGCATCCTATGCATTAAGGTAAAAAAAAAACCTGACAGGGAGCGCACCTCCCCCCCCCCCCCCCCCGTTTTACTTACCTGAGACCTGGAATTTCACCTGACGGAGACGCGCTCTTCCTATGCCCGGTGTTCTCGACTCTTGATTGGATAATTGATAGCAGCTCAGCCATTGGCTCCAGCTGCTGTCAATCAAATCCAATGACGCGGGCTCCGGGGCCGAGTCCTACATTCGGCGTCTATCTACACCGAATGATGGACTCAGGAGCGCGCCTGCAAGGAACCCCCCCCACCCCGGGAGAGCTTTTCTTCAAGGGGGTTAACTGATCAGAGGAGGAGCTACGAGAGCCGCTGAGGGACCCCAGAAGACCAGGTTCGGGGGGCCACTCTGTGCAAAACGAACTGCACAGTGGAGGTAAGTATTACATGTTTGTTATTTAAAAAAAAAAAGTTCTGATTGCTCCAGTTTTAGTAAAACAACCCCACTGTATTATATATACTCTAAGATATATTATACATATTGTATCTTTTTCTCCAGCATATTTTAGGTAATGATAAAAAAATGTGTCTGCACCTCTCTGTCCCGGTGACAACCATTCCTTCTATCATGGGCGTTACAGGCACAGGAAGTGAAGGAAAATCTTGCCAATGGGGCGGCACACATGAATAAAAACCTGACAGATGTTGTTATTTCTTTCCTGCTCTATTCAAAGCTACAGTGCATCTGGAAAGTATTCACAGCACTTCACCTTTTCTACATTTTGTTATGTTACAGCCTTATTCCAAAATGTATCAAATTCATTATTTTCCTTAAAATTCCACAAACAATTCCCCATAATGACAACGTGAAAAAAGTTTTTTGAAATCTTTGCAAATTTGTTAAAAACAAAAAAAATCCTGTGTACATAAGTATTCACAGCCTTTGCCATGAGACTCAGAATTGAGCTCCGGTGCCTCCTGTTTCCACTGATCATCCTTGAGATGTTTCTACAACTTGATTGGAGTCCACCTGTGGTAAATTCAGGTGATTGGACGTGATTTGGAAAGGCACACACCTCTCTATAAAAAGGTCCCACAGGTAACAGTACATGTCAGAGCACAAACCAAGCCATGAAGTCTAAGGAATTGTCTGTAGACCTCCGAGACAGGATTGTATAGAGGCACAGACCGGGGGAAGGGTACAGAAAAATTTCTGTAGCATTGAAGGTCCCAATGAACACAGTGGCCTCCATCATCCGTAAATGGAAGAAGTTTGGAACCACCAGGACTTTTTCTAGAGCAGGCCACCCGGCCAAACTGAGTGATCGGGGAAGAAGGGCCTTTAGTCAGGGAGGTGACCAAGAACCCGATGGTCACTCTGACAAGAGCTCCAGCATTTCTCTGTGGAGAGAGGAGAACCTTCCATAAGAACAACCATCTCTGCAGCACTCCACCAATCAGGCCTGTATGGTAGAGTGGCCAGAGGGAAGCCACTCCTCAGTAAAAGGCACATGACAGTCCGCCTGGAGTTTGCCAAAAGGCACATGAAGGGCTCTCAGACCATGAGAAACAAAATTCTCTGGTCTGATGAAACAAGGATTGAACTCTTTGGCCTGAATGGCAAGTGTCATGTCTGGAGGAAACCAGGCACCGCTCATCACCTGGCCAATACCATCCCTACGGTGAAGCATGGTGGTGGCAGCATCATGCTGTGGGGATGTTTTTCAGTGGCAGGAACTGGGAGACTAGTCAGGATTGGGGGAAAGATGAATGCAGCAATGTACAGAGACATCCTTGATGAAAATCTGGTTTAGAGCGCTCTGGACCTCAGACTAAGGCGAAGGTTCATCTTCCAACAGGACAACGACCCTAAGCACACAGCCAAGATAACAAAGGAGTGGCTACGGGACAACTCTGTGAGTGTTCTTGAGTGGCCCAGCCAGAGCCCAGACTAGAACCCGATTGAACATCTCTGGAGAGATCTGAAAATGGCTGTGCACCGACGCTCCCTATCCAACCTGATGGAGCTTGAGAGGTCCCACAAAGAAGAATGGGAGAAACTTCCCAAAAATAGGTGTGCCGAGCTTGTAGTATCATACTCAAAAAGACTTGAGGCTGTAATTGGTGCCAAAGGAGCTTCACCAAAGTATTGAGCAAAGGCTGTGATACTTATGTACATGGGCGGAGCCTGTGATACTTATGTACATGGGAGGAGCCTGTGATACTTATGTACATGGGATTGCTTTCGTTTTTTATTTTTTAAAAATTAATAAAGATTTCAAACAAACTTCTGTCACGTTATCATGGGGTATGGTTTGTACAGTTTTGGGGAAAACAATGAATTTTGAATGAATGAATAATTTAATCCATTTTGGAATAAGGCTGTAACATAACAAAATGTGGAAAAAGTGAAGTGCGGTGAATACTTTCCGGATGCATTGCAAAACAAAAATGTTTCGCCCAGAAATTTGAAATGGGTTCAACAGCAGTTGGTCAAAATAACACTTTTCAAAATGCCCCCCCCTTTTTTTTTTTTTTTTTTTTACAAAAACATATTTACTGTCATTAGATGCTCGGTCTGTGACTTGTCAAAATACAAACACAAAGGTTCAACTTTGTTCAAGATTCACATTTTATTTCTAATTTGATTCATTTGGAAAATGTGTGAATCTTGGCTATAAGTTGTATGAAAACATTTGAAGGTTTTCGCAATAAATAAAATGGTGAACTAATTTCAAATAAACATCCTGGCCACCCCCTTCCTCAGGACCCCTCTGCACATGTTGGCCTTGATACCCCATGCTGGGGGTATAAGAGTCGGTGCACTTACCTGGAGTGTATATCCATCATATTGCTTACAATGGCAAGCACTCATTGTCCAGCATGACCACATGACTATGCTAACCAATGAAAAGTGCTTCTTCTTCTGGGACACCTTACTGGAAGAAGCAGCCCCAGACGCGTTTCTCATTGCTCGGAGAGGTCACATGACCGTGCCGACCAATGAGCCTTGCCATTGCAATCATTATGATGGATACTCATTCTGGGGCTATATAGATAAAATGTAGTTAGTAAGTGTATGGACCACTGTGCCGGCAGCACGGGGCATCCTGACCACTACATGCGGCGGGTCCAGAGGGGTGGCCAGGATATTTAAAGCGAGTTCATCTTTTAAAAATTATTTTTGGAAAGGTGAATTTACCCTTTAAAAACACTTCAGCCCTGGAAGATTTACCCTCTTCCTGACCAGGCCATTATTTTGCGATACAGCACTGCATTACTTTTACTGACAATTACACAGTCATGCAACGTTGTACCCAAATAAAATTTATGTCCCTTGTTTTTCCCCACAAATATAGCTTTCTTTTGGTGGTATTTGATCACCTCTGCGGTTTTATTGCGTTATATCCAATTTAAAAAAAAAGAAAAAAAAAGGATCAGCGGGTGCCAGTAGACATCAGGTCTTCGTGACCGACTGATCTGATCGCGCTGTGTAGCAGGAGCGAGCCACCGGTGGCACGCACTCTCGCCCAGTACACAAAAGTACAGGATCATGTATATATACACACACATGATCCTGAGCAACATGTAAAACTGCTATAGGGCGGTCGGCAAGTGGTTAAATATTTTCCTACAGGATTCACACATTTTCCAATATAATCAAATTGGAATTTGATTAATCCAGTCATGTGATCACTTTAATGAATGAGAAGCACATCTGAGGCCTCCTCTTCTGGTAAAGTGTCCCAGAAGAAAGAAGCGCTTCTCATTAGTCAACGTGGACACGTGGTTGCGCTGACCAATGAGAACTTAATACATGAAAGTAGGTGCTACTACCTCCCAGTATTATAATGTAGCTTTATTACCAGTGCTCGGGCAGAGGCAACCGACTTCTCATCCACACAATCCGTATGAGCAAAGAAAAGCTGGCACTCCGGTGTATACTCTGCAATCTTGTGTTTATTGGCGGGTGATAAATGACAACCACAAATGTCAACGCGTTTCAGCCAAACGGGCCTTATTCATGACTGTCCTGAATAAGGCAAGTTTGGCTGAAACACGTTGACATTTGTGGCTATCATTTAACTGCCAATAAACACAAGATTGCAGAGTATAAAATGAAGTGCCAGTTTTTCCTTGCTTAGACCAGTGGTCTCCAAACTGCGGCCCAGATGGCCACATGTGGCCCTTTACTTGCCTTTATCTTGCCCTTGGGGCACTATTCCACCCACTGACACCAATGATGGAACACCATACCTACTGACATCATCAATGGGGCACTATTCTTCCCATTAAAACCAAGATGGGGCACCGATGCCAGGGAATTTTCTACTCCCACTGGCCACAGACTGGCTCCCCTAAAGCCTGAAGGACAGCAAAGTGACCCTGTGCTTAGAGAGTTTGGAGACTCCTGGCTTAGACCAATGAGAACTTGCCATTGTGAGCATTATGAACCTAAACCAACTTCAGGGTCTCCGCTCTGGCATCTATGTCCCCCATTTGGTATATTCCACCAGGGGGGCAGGTTAGGCTAGGAGTCCACCCTGACTCCACATAATCTGCAGAACAAATAGAGAAATCTCAGCCAATGAACATATTTCATTCTGCCCATGAGGGCTTAGTCATGGAGGTTGGGGCGAAACATGTTGGGGGGCCGTGGACTGGATAGAGTTAGGCAAAGACTGCTATCACCTGTTATGTGCTGGGCTTGCTTGGTGTGCAGTGGCTGAGATTTCTCTCCTTGGTCTGCGAATTGCCAGCATTATGAAGATTATTCACTCTGGAGCTCTGTACTGAGGTATATGGACCACCACACTGGCAGCACAGAGCATCAAGGCCACTATGTGCAGTGGGGTCCAGAGGAGTGACTAGGATATCTGGAGTTGGTCCACCTTTTCATTTTTCATTAACTCTTTAATATAGATTCCAAATTAGGCCATGGAATACTCTGTGAAGGAAACAAAACAGCCTTCTCAAGTCACACGTGTGGACATCTGTGGTATGGTCCAGCTATGAAACAACTGCTTGTTGGCAAACCTGAGGGTATCTGAAATCATTGGGAAAATGTGAGCTGAGGCAAAAGTACCATATACATATTTTGCAACCCAGTAATTTTTGTTTCCGTGAACAGTTTTTGTCTGTTGTGAGGCAGAAAAACCACCTTGACACCTCGAATGGTGACGCACCGCAAGCTGCGTCCTTTGAGTATTATGATTGTAAGCCAGGACTGCCAATTTTATCCGGGCCTCCAAGGCGTCCAACTCAAAGTGCATTTGCTCTTGCCGATACTTGACCATGAAGCTGTGAAGGAGGGCAGTTTGTCCTTTGTGAAAAAACATGGCAATGTTGTCCAAGTCATCGAGAAGGACTTTATCTGTCACAATCGCCCTCACTTGTTGGTAGGCCGGGCTGTTCCGGGATAACCACGGGTGCTGATCAGTTTCTTCAGGTGTTAGCGGACGGTGGGCACACGCTTTAAATTCTCTAAAGTCATCCCAGCTGTGCTGCCCAATGATGTGGTACAGGTAGGACAACCACTTTTGATGAACCAGTTGCACTTGGTTTCTGGTAGAACAGGTGGAATAGTAAAGATGGTTGGTAAGCTCTGGAATCCATTGAGAAATTTTGGCACAGCCGATTTTGCGACTGGCTGCCGTTAGCTTTTTCCGAAAGCTTTTACAGTATTCCCATATATCGTATTTGTGGGAAATGCTGTTATATTGCTCCCCCATCATACATTGAAGATCACGGTGTTTGGCTGTGCAGATGGTCTCAATGGACAATCCTTCATCCAGTAGAGTATCAAAGCAGTTTGAGAAGGCTAGCCTTTCCATCTCCATGAGGGACTTCTGATTGGTAGAATGCACTAAGTGGAGATTAAGGACTTGCTTGGTTGTGGATTCCAGGAAGGTGTATGCACAGAACCTGCCACCATTTCTGAAAGTTCCACACTGGCTGTTGCCAACAAGACAAAGAGGATGACTTAGAAAGAAGTTCTGGTTCTGCTGCTGTTCCTTATACCAGTGTAGGTCTACGATGGGAAACAGGTATTTTCTCTGCAAAACTGAGTATCTCTTGGGGGAAACAAATGGAACTCCCATAAGACTGAACATTTCAGCCACCTTTTTGATGTTGCTGCCACTGAAGAGCACAGCGGCAGCGCCTATAAGGTCCCCCATGCAAGTTCTACCTTTCATGGGCTGACTTTGCCAAAGACAACTGGTGTGACCATTGAAGCAACGTCCAATAATGGTGACCATTGTCCCTCTAATGTGCTTCTCAATCCCGGCAATGGCAGACTGGCATCCGTCACCGTGGGCACAAGTCAGTTTTTGGAGAAGCTCATCCAGGCAAGATTCAAAGACTAAAAACTTTCTCTCATGGACCAATCGATCTGCATCCAACCTGTCTTTAGAATACAAGCTGGATACTTGGTTTAATCCATCATCTGACACACAATTGGAATCATCGCTGTGGGAGTCCATTGAAGGATTTAAATCATTGTTGGCACAAAATGACTTAGCAGGAGTTGAAACCTTTTGGTAGACATGGTCATGTCCTATTTTCCATGACTCAGCCTCAAAGTGCTGTCCAAGTATGGATTCAGTATTAGTACTGGCATCCACCATTTCAACAAGGCTATTTGTCGACACATCCATCTTCCACATGCTGGTTATGGTGCTGACGTGTTTCCGACCAATCTTTGGATCGGTGCTTACTTTTTTGTTTTTCACCCCCTGGAAAGGATTGGTGCGTGTGCCGGCTTCTCGCGATTTGTAGTACATGTCCGTGCGAGTGCTCACATCCTTACATTCCACAGTAGCTAGAATACCTTTATCTTCTTGGCGAGTGCGATTGTAAGCCTTGAGAAGGGTGTCATAGTCTTGGCTAGAGGTACCGGCCTTAAACTTTTTTGGCGGTGGCGGTGCAGCCTCATCCTCAGAGTTGAAGGGCTCCCTATACTTTGGGAAGAGACTTGGAACAGCCTCAGTCCGAAGAATGCTTCTACATCCCTGAGTGATATAGCTTTCTGGAGTAAAATGGTCTGAGCAGATTCGGAAGGCGTCCGTTTTCTTGGCTTCCAGGATCCTCTGAGCAAAGGCATCCAAATTCCCAAAGTTCTGTCCTATCTTCAGTAGCCAGTGCTTTATCCTCTGGAGGTTGTGAGGGAAGACGTGCATGGTGACACCTCGGGAGGCTGACTTACGTGTCGTGTTCTTACAGCTTGCTACAATGCACTTCGGCATGGTGCCCCCCTACAACAGAGAAGAAGTTCAGATGTAGTGGATTGGACTGATAATACATAACAGTGCAACACATGCTACGGGACAGGGATACGTCACAACACACGCCACAGGACAGGTATACGTCACAACACACGCTACAGGACAGGGATACGTCACAACACACAGTACAGGACAGGGATATGTCACAACACACGCCACAGGACAGGGATACGTCATAACACACGCTATGGGACAGGGATACATCCTAACACAAGCTACGGGACAGGGATACGTCATAACACACAGTACAGGACAGGGATACGTCATAACACACGCTACAGGACAGAGATACATTGTGACACACACTACAGGACAGGGATACGTCATAACACATGCTACAAAACAGGGATACATGGTAACACATGCTACAGGACAGAGATACGTCATAACACACAGTACAGGACAGGGATACGTCATAACACACGCTACAGGACAGGGATACATCATAACACACGCTGCGGGATAGGGATACATCATAACACATGCTACAGGACAGGGATATGTCATAACACACGCTACAGGACAGGGATACGTCATAACACATGCTACGGGACAGAGATACGTCATAACACACAGTACAGAACAGGGATACGTCATAACACACGCTACAGGACAGGGATACGTCATAACACACACTGCGGGATAGGGATACATCATAACACATGCTACGGGACAGGGATACGTCACAACACACGCCACAGGACAGGGATACGTCATAACACATGCTACAGGATAGGGATACGTCATAACACACAGTACAGGACAGGGATACATTGTTAAGGAAAAGACACATAGGATACATAATGATACATTGTAATACCACACACTGTACAGTCTTAGATACATTGTACAGGCAGGGATACATATAGATACATTACACAGGACAGGATACATTGTACAAACAGTCAGGTGGGGGAGGGGGGCTCACCTCTTCCAGTCTTTTCCGAAGAACTCCAGCCTGGAAGCGAGCTCAGCCAGGAAGAATGACACTGAGCCAGGCGGGGGATTCTGGGAAATGTTGTCCTAAGAGAAGCAAAGCCTACAGTACTGAATAGAGAGAGGAACTACAGCTGTCTGATTGGCCTGCAGTGAGATACAATCATGTGACAACTGCCAATAGGAGCTGAATAGAACTGTATGAATTGTTTTTTTGTTTCTGGTTAAGCATTTGCTGGGTCATATGAGGAGAGGAAAGGAGGGGGGGCTCATAACTGTGAGATTCCCATCCCCCTGAGCCCCCTATAATATCCATCATACAGTAAAGTTCAAAGGTAATCTAGCAAGTATTATTTTAGTATTTGGCTAAAAACATAATATTACCGAAGAAGTAGTTGATACTTGGAATAGACTTCCAGCAGGTATAGAAAGTCAGTCAATAGCAAATTAATTTAAACATGCATCTGACAAACATAGATCAATATGCAGACAAAAAAGGTTAAACAAGATTAAAAAAATTATACACAGAAAATATAAAGAAACACATTATAAACACACAAGAAATACATAAACAAAAATATAAACAAAAAATATAAACACACAAAAGAAAAATACAAACAAAAATAAAAACACTATATAAACACACAAGAAATAAACAAAAAAAAGCGCACACAAAGAAAAAATGAAAAACAAAATATAAACACATGAGAAATAAACTCACAAAATAGAAACAAACAAAATAGAAACACACAAAAATCAAATACACAAGAAGAAACACAAATAAATACAAAAAATATAAATAGACAAAAATAAACTCACAAAAAAAAAACAAAGTATAAAAAAATAAATAAACAAAAATAAACATAAATAATAAAACACACACCAAAAAAAATGAAAAATAAGCACACAAAAAATAAATACAAAATATAGACAAGTAAGATATAAAGACACTAAAAAAAAAAACTAAAACTAAGCAAACAAGAAGAGACTCCGTGGACTGTGTGTTTTTTTTCCCCTCTGTCATTCTTCAGTATTTCTGTGCTGCTTCCAGCAACTTTGGGCACATATTAAAAATCATATAAAACATTTTTTTTTTTTTTTTACTTTTTGTGGCTTCATAAAGGAAACCCTGACTGACAGAAGTACAGATGCTGCCATTGCTCTTCTTTCTCTCCTGAAAATGCTAACTGCCTGGCTGCCTCTGACCTTACTGCTTGTTAAGCTGCTGACCCTGAACAAGCACGCAGCCAATGAAGTCCAAGTTAAAGCGGTTGTATAGTGTTTTTTTTTACTTTTACCTACAGGTAAGCCTATAATAAGGCTTACCTGTAGGTAAAAAAAATATCTCTTAAACCTTTACGGTTTAGGAGATATTCCCCTTGCTATGCGCCGCTGACTGCAGCGGCGCATGCGCACAGGGGATTCTCGGCTGAAGCCCGGCAGCTGCCGGACCTTGCCGAGTAAGAAATCTCCCGCGCGCATGCGCGGGAGTGATGACATCGCGGCTCCAGCCACTCACAGCGCTGGAACCGCGATACCCGGAAGACACGCCGAGGCAACATGACAGCTCCCTCGGTGTGGACCAGGTAAGATACTGACACCTCGTTCTAAGGTAAGTATTTCATAATGAGCTAGTATGCGGTGCACCTGCGGTGCAGGTAAGAGGGAGATCTTTACCATGTTCCTGCTGCTACACAGAGCTTTAACACTAATGCGCATGGGGTGATTAGGGTGTGCCTGGACACACCCGGCACACCCTGTGCGCACGCCTATGTTGCCAGGGTAACCTCAGAGTATAGTTCAGTCAGATGAGAGACAGACTGATGGTCAGGCACAGGCTGGAAGCTCTAGTGTCTAGACTAGTGATGGTAAACCTTGGCACCCCAGATGTTTTGGAACTACATTTCCCATGATGCTCAACTACACTGCAGAGTGCATGAGCATCATGGGAAATGTAGTTCCAAAACATCTGGGGTGCCAAGGTTCCCATCACTAGTCTAGACTCTCATTAACGTCTGTTAAAAAAGCCAGGTGTGAAGACTACAGCATTGCTGCACTGTGGTGTAAGGAAATGTCAAGTAGATGGGGGAGAACAGGATCCATCAACTATATAGAGGGGTGTGTATAAAAAAAAAGAAAAAATCACAGCGCTATTTTCCCAGGAAAATGCACATAAATTTACTCTGTGCTAATAGGGCAAAATCAAATGTTATTACACTATTTTTTGTGTAGGTTGAATGTCAATAATTCATATTACTAGAGTAAGTCAGGAAAATACTGCACTATGGCCACAGGATGGCACTAATGACCATAAGAAATAAATCATTAGCTCGATCTGGTGGCCATAATGCAATATTTTCCAGAATCCCTTTGTATAAATGAATAACATTCAACATGTAGAGAAAATAGCCTTAGGTCATTCATTTTTTACCTATCCACACAGACGAATGCACACACAGATTCACAGGATGAAGATATGTAGATTTTTCTTTTAATACACCCTTAAGTCTCCTATATTCTTCATGAGAGGTCAGGAACCTAGCTTACTGTGATCTGCAATGGATCTTTTTATCACCTCTTGAGCAAAACTGGCTAACATATTCCATATCTTTCCATTAGGAGGTCCACGGCTTTCCAAACCTGTTTGTTTCTCAAACTATAAACCAGAGGATTTAACATTGGAACGAGTGCTGTGTACAGCAAAGGAAGTGTCTTGTTCTGTTCCTTAGAGTGCTCGGACCATGGGATCAAGTAGGAACTAAGGGACCGTCCATAAAAAATATGAGGATGGTGAGATGGGATGAGCAGCTGGAGAAGGTCGTCAACCTTCCTTCCAAGCTTTGAATGTTTAGAATAGTTACTACTATACATATATAAGATGTTGACGTCAACAGAAATGGAATCACCCCCAAAAAGAGGCATTCCACGGACACCATTGTCACAATATTGTTGACGTCTCTACTAGAGAGCTTGTTCATGGTCTTCAGATCACAGTAGAAATGACTGATCTCTTGGGAATGGCAGACAAATAAGCTAGAAACCAGTATGGCATGGGTGAAGGAATTGCAAAACCAAACAAACCACGCAATGGAACATAACATGAAGCACAAGTTTGGGTTCATGATGGTGGTATAGTGACACTGGAGAGGGACACCAATGGCTACATATCAGTCAGAAGCCATAAACGTCAGGAGGAAAAACTCAGTTCCAACACAGAAAGTGAAGAAAAACATCTGCGTGATACATTCTGGGAAAAGGAACCGGGTATCACTGGATATTGTAACAGATACAAATTTAGGCAGAGTGTCCGACACATAGATGATGTCCTGGATGGAGAGGTTACACAGGAAATAATAAATCAGGGTATGGAGCTGGGATATTGTATACACCAGACCAATAATAACCACGTTTCCAGACACAGACACCAAATACATCAATATAATCCCAAAGAAAAGAACAAGACTAAAATCAAATGGCAGAGCGAAAGCTGAAATTTGAATATCTCTCTCCTCTGTGCAATTCATCAGAAGGGCTGTGGGTGGAAATCAAACACCATATTAACACAAAGCTTTATGTCAAAAATACTTTCAAATTCGATACCACACTTAACCTAGAGCAGGCATCACTAAATGGTGGACCATGGTAGTCTGGATCTGGACCGAGTCACTGTCCCATCTGGACCTGCCGTGGTTGCACTATTTAGGAGCTGGTTCTTTCCCTCAGCCACAGCTAGCATTGTCATCTTTGCAGAACTGACATTGGGAGGCAGCACAGCGCTGGATGGAGGACGGGAGTTACCCCAGTTAACTGATTAGTTGCTAGGATGCATCATGGTCCTAGAAACCAATCACAAAATGGTTATCAGGAAAAGATGTGCAACTCTGGCCCTCCATCCAGAACTGTCCTGCTTCCCAATGTCAGCTCTAGACCTGCTGTGCCTCCCGACCTCTATATAAGGTAGGACGGGATACAACACTACTATGAAAGGGCAGGGGGAGCTGGAGACTGCAATGTGAAGGAGGAGGGGGGTGATATAAAAGGGGAGGCAAGGACAGGGATATAAAGGGGGGCTTGGGATTGTAATGTTAAGGAGGGGGTTAATATAAAGGGGGGCCAAGGACAAGAATGTGAATGGAGGCTGGGGACTGCAATGTGGAGGGAGTGAGGACAGGAATGTAAAGGGGGCTGAGGACTGTGATGTGAAGGGGGTGATGTGAAGGGAGGTTGAGGACACTGACAAGAAGGGGGACAGATGTGAAGTGAGGGGCTGTGATATAAAGGAAGGTGGTTGTGATTAGGGATGAGCTTTGAGTTCGAGTTGAACTCCTGTTCGACTAGAACATTGGCTGTTCGCAAGTTCGCCGAACAGCGA